>NC_141873.1:283262772-283886811 GCF_056163025.1 Triticum urartu
TGGAGGACGTCCCCCTTCTGGACCCTGTTCGGCGGGGTCTACCTAAGTTCAACAATGCTCCTATGAAGAAGCGCCGAAGTTGGCACCCACGGAGCCCCCAGGCGGAAGACAATGGAGAAGTCCTCTACCTGATGAACCGAATCAAAGCACTGGCTCAATCAGGATTGACAATAATTGAAGTTATGTCGATTTGCATAATGCGGGGAGTGCAGACACTTCAATATCGTGGGCACCCCTTGTGGTGTTATAACAGGGCAGATGACGCCACCCGCTGCGGGCGTAAGGGTCCGGACAATGCTGCCGCCCTAGCGAAGATTTTGTCCGAACTGTTCAAGGGTGAGGAGGAGGAGTTCACCCGCATCAAACCACGGCATGGATTCTCCATGTATAATCCTCCAAGCTGGGTAAGTTATATCTCCCTGCTCCCATTTTTCCCACATTCTTTGTCATAAGTATTCACCTTGCCACTTTGTGGCAGGAACTGCGAAAAGCCATAAAGGAGGTCAGCAGCCCTTCTCCACAACCAGAGGACCCTGACCGGGCCCTCGACTCCGGACTCGAAGAAGATTCGGTTATATCCATGGAGCTGATATACCGGTAGTTCTATCAGTTAAGCTGCGATGATGCCATGGTGGCCATTACGGCCGACTATCCCAGACTGCTCCCTGCATCGCACGTAAGAAAACCCAAAAATCCCAACTCCAAAACTAGGATCCCCTTTTAGACACTTCACCCACCATATACACATGGCATTTTACAGGGAACGCATTCGGGACGCCCTGCCGAGCCCATGGCAACACGCCAACAGGAGGCACCAAGGCCGGGTAGGCCAAAAAGGAAGGTGGTCAGGACGGAGATGTCAGCGCAAAGGTATAACAAACCCCGCTCCGTGGTTGTCGTCTCTCTTGAAATATAATGACGCCCGCATTTCTTTAACAGAAAAAACGCTCACCGGAATATGTCCGGCGGTGTTACTAAGCATGCTTCCACCAGACGGGCGCCAGGAGCGGACATAGAGGCGGAAGCCGATATGGGGCAGGCGCCGGATAATCCCTCTGTGGAGGACGTGGATAGGTTATCCGCTACTAACTCGGAAGTGGAAAGCACCATGAACCATAGGCGCCGCCCGGCCGTACTCCGGGACGCTTGTTTGTCACCAGAGGCATTTGATGCCTTTAATTCCGGAGAGGCGTACCTCCGTGCTGCTCAAGATGGCCTAGCCAGAGCCACGGATCAATATGTAAAGGATGTATGGGTAAGTGAATCTAACGATTCATATGTATCAGTAGCCCCTGAGACTTGAAACAGTTAGTAGAACTGATTTAAGGATCATCTTAATTGTGCAGGTTCTTACAGAGAAGAATACTAGGCTAACACAGGAGCTAGAGGAATGCAAGACCCAACTGCGGGCTATTGTGGCCGCATTGCAGGAACCAAAAAAGTCACCTGCTGGTAACATTTATTTTAAAGAGTAATGGTTACCATATAATGTGCGGCATGGCTGCAGATCTAACAATAGATGTTGCAGATGAATCCGGAGAAAATCCGGAGGACCAACATGTTATGCGACAGCTAGAGGCTGGCAAACGCATGCTGACTGAGGTTAGGCGGGAGAAAAACAATCTCTAAGACGCCAATATTAAGATGAGCGTGGAACTAAAAGACGTTCGGGGCCAGCTTGCCGACTCCGAGAAGGAGAATAAGCGGCTTCGGCGCGGCATTTTCAGTGAGTGCTTGAACGAATCCTTTAAAAGGAATTCGGCAAAGAAGCCGACTAACAGCGTTATGTCTGTAGGTATGCTGACGGGTCGTCCCCCGGAGGAAATGCCCGGGTCTGCGGGTGATCTTCTATCCGAGCTGTCACATCTGCACGAACAAGTTCGGCAGGTGATGCAAGGTGTTGCCCAGGCTTTGTGGCCATCTGTCTCCCTACCAGAGGGCGTTGTAGAGCTTACGGAGAAGCTCAAGGGAGCACGGCGGCGCCTCCGATTATGGAAGATATCGTCCTGCCGACAGGGTGCCAGAGAGGCCTGGGCCATGGTGAAGACTTGGTATACCAAGGCAGACCCAAATCACGTGGCCGAGGTCGGACCTGTGGGGCCTGACGGAAAAGAGATCCCCATTAGCTTAGTTTATGGGAAAGTAGAATTAGCCGCAAAGTATTCCCAACAGGATTGTAAGCTAGACCGCCTGTTGGATGGTATAGAGGAGGAGTTTAGTCAGTCTGCATGACTATGTAATTAAAGTGACATGTATAATGCCTTCTAGCCGGATTGTAGATCATTTTTCATTGTGAACCTTTTCCCTTCAACCTCCGGGCCCGATAGTCCGGAGTGAATCCGAATACCCGCTCAGTTATATAAGAACCGAGGTATGCCTGGAGACCAGGCGTAGGGGTCATTAGTGCTTTATCAGACAAGTGCCCAACTAGTTATGTTATATTACATGGGTAGTAAGAAGCATCTTCCAGGGAGAATAGTTCCGTTAAGGGTTCCTTTCCCTGGGTAAGCATGCCCTAAAGTGCATGTCCGGACTGCGATAAGAAACGCAGAAAAATCTGGGGGCAGATATGGACAATAAATAAAAATCATCTTTTGTTCACCGACCGAATATTCCCTTAAGAACGCTAGCTTTCGGCTTCACCCAGTCTGAGGTACACATCCGGCTGACACGGCAGTAACAATCGCAGAGGTGCTCCCCTTATGCCCTAGCCGAATTAACGGGAACGTAGGGCATAAATACGAGAGCCAGGCAACCCAGCTTGGCCAAAACTTAAGTCATATCGATGCATATAATGGTGAAAAAAGGTACATGTGGAAGTATAACACATGTGTTGGGCGTGAGGCCCAGATAAATAATTTAAGCTTCTGTGAAAGAAGCCCTAAGGTATGGAGAGTGCGGCTAGCGCATCTGTAATGTACAAGTGAGGCACAAGGTGACCCTTGAAGGCCTAGAGAAATAATAATAGAAAGAAAGAAAGGGAAACAAGATAGATGATGTATACGCAAAAAATGGACAAAGGGAGGGGACTAACATAGTGTCCGGTGCTAGGCGTAGAATCTTCGGAGCCTAGCCGCGTTCCATGGGTTCAGCTCGAGTCAACTAGTCGATGCATCCCGCAGTCGGTATGCTCCACCGGTCAGAACTTGGTCAATAATGAAAGGACCTTCCCATTTGGGCTCGAGCTTGTTCTTTTTCTTATCTGGCAGGCATAGAACTAGTTTGCCAACGTTATAAGTTTTGGCCCGTACTTCTCTGCTTTGGTATCTGCGAGCCTGTTGCTGATAAAATGCGGAATGGGCTTTGGCTACGTCGCGCTCCTCCTCCAAGGTGTCCAGACTGTCCTGCCGATCGAGCTCGGCTTCTCTTTCTTCGTACATGCACACTCGAGGTGAGTCATGAATTATGTCACATGGCAAGACTGCCTCTGCGCCGTACACCATAAAAATGGTGTATATCCGGTACTACGATTTGGCGTGGTCCGCAGCCCCCAGAGTACGGAGTCGAGCTCCTCTACCCAGTGTGTGTCATACTCCGTTAAGGAACGCACTAATCTGGCTTTAATGCCGCTCATTATAAGACCGTTTGCTCGCTCGACTTGACCGTTGGTTTGTGGGTGATAAACTGAAGCACAATCGAGCTTGATGCCCATTTTGCTGCACCAGAGTTTTACCTCGTCGGCCGTGAAGTTTGTGCCATTGTTAGTGATGATGCTGTGGGGGATGCTATAACGGTGTACAACCCCGGATATGAAGTCTATCACCGGTCCGGATTCGGTTGTTTTAACAGGTTTGGCCTCTATCCATTTGGTGAATTTATCCACCATGAACAGTAAGTATTTTTTCTTGTGGGTTCCCCCTTTAAGGGGTCCAACCATGTCAAGCCCCCAGACTGCAAAGGGCCATGTAATGGGGATTGTTTGGAGGGCGGTGGGTGGCATGTGGCTTTGATTTGCAAAGAGCTGGCAACCAGCGCAACGTTGGACCAAGTCCTGTGCGTCTGCCCGGGCTGTTGGCCAATAAAATCCTGTGCGGAAGGCCTTGCTTACAAGTGCCCGGGGTGCAGCGTGATGACCGTCAAGTCCGGCGTGAATTTTTGCCAAAAGATTCCGCCCTTCCTCTTCGGAGATGCACCTTTGAAGGACAACGGTAGTGCTTTTCTTGTACAATTCTCCCTCATGGACTCTGTAGGCCTTGGATCGCCGTACTATGCAGCATGCCTTATTTTGGTCCTCCGGAAGTTCCTGTCTAGTTAGGTAGGCCAGGAATGGTTCTGTCCACGGGGCAATAATAGCCATTATTACGTGGGCTGAAGGTGTTATTTCGGTGGCAGAGCCTCCGATTATGTCAGAGTATTCAGTATCGGGCATTTTGGCCGGGTCCGGACTATTGTTACCGGTGTCTCCTTCCCATACTACGGATGGCTTGAACAACCTTGCCAGAAATATGTTGGGGGGAACCGTATCGCGTTTCGCGCCGATGCGGGCGAGGACATCCGCCGCCTGATTGTTTTCTCGAGCCACATGGTGAAATTCGAGCCCCTCGAACCGAGCTGACATTTTTAGGACGGCGTTTCGATAGGCCGCCATTTTCGGATCCTTGGTGTCAAAGTCTCCATTTATTTGGGATATTGCGAGGTTTGAATCCCCACGCACCTCCAGGCGTTGAATGCCCACGGAGACTGCCATCCGAAGACCATGCAACAGAGCTTCGTATTCGGCTGCATTGTTGGAGTTTGTATACAATATTTGCAGTTCGTACTGAACGGTATCCCCGGTTGGGGATGTCAGGACAACGCCAGCCCCTAGACCGGCCAGCATTTTAGAACCGTCGAAGTGCATGATCCAGTTGGAGTATGCGCCGTACTCTTTAGGGAGTTCGGCCTCCGTCCATTCGGTGACGAAGTCGGCCAATACTTGCGGTTTAATGGCTCGTCGGGGTTTGTATGTTATGTCGAATGGGAGGAGCTCAATGGCCCATTTGGCAATCCAGCCCGTAGCGTCGCGGTTGTTTATAATATCATTAAGTGGCACTTCCGAGGCTACCGTAATTGAACACTCTTGAAAGTAGTGTCGTTGCTTCCGGGACGCCATGAATACCGCATAGGCTATCTTTTGATAATGTGGGTACCGTGATTTGCATGGAGTGAGGACAGTGGATACATAGTATACCGGCTTTTGAAGAGGGAATTTATGTCCGGCGGCTTCTCGTTCGACGTCGAGCACTGCGCTTACAACTTGATGAGTTGCCGCAATGTACAATAGCATTGGTTCGCCAATGTTTGGCGCAGCCAGGATTGGGTTTGTTACCAAAATGGCCTTTATTTCTTCCAATCCGGCTGAGGCAGCGTCCGTCCACTCAAAGTGTTCGGTGCACCGAAGAAGGCGATAAAGGGGTAAAGCTTTTTCTCCTAAGCGGGAGATAAAGCGGCTTAGAGCCGCCACGCATCCAGTAAACTTCTGGATTTGTTTGAGGTCTGCTGGTGTAGCCGACTGTGACAAAGCTCGGATTTTCGTCGGATTAGCTTCGATACCTCTGCTAGAGACAATGAAACCCAGGAGCTTTCCGGCTGGTACGCCGAAAACACATTTTTCCGGATTGAGCTTGATGTCGTATGTTCGGAGGTTATCGAATGTGAGCCTCAAGTCGTCTATCAAAGAGTCGATGTGTTTGGTTTTAACAACCACATCGTCTACATATGCCTCTACTGTTTTGCCAATTTGCTTCTCCAGACATGTCTGAATCATGCGCTGATATGTTGCGCCGGCGTTCTTGAGCCCAAAAGGCATTGTGTTAAAACAGAAGGGACCGTATGGTGTGATGAATGCCGTTGCGGCTTGGTCGGACTCCGCCATCTTGATTTGGTGGTAACCGGAGTATGCATCGAGGAAACACAATGACTCGTGTCCTGCGGTAGCATCAATGATTTGATCGATGCGTGGGAGGGGGAAGGGATCCTTTGGGCAAGCTTTATTGAGGTCCTTGAAATCGACACAAAGGCGCCAGGATTTGTCCTTCTTTGGTACCATTACCAGGTTTGCTAGCCAGTCCCGGTGTTTTATTTCTTTGATGAATCCGGCCTCCAAAAACTTGGCTAGTTCCTCTCCCATGGCCTGTCTCTTAGGTTCGGAGAAACGCCGAAGAGCTTGCTTGACCGGCTTGAATTCCTTTAGGATATTGAGGCTATGCTCGGCCAGCCTGCGTGGGATTCCTGGCATGTCTGAGGGATGCTAGACGAATATGTCCCAGTTCTCATGCAGGAACTCTCGTAGTGCGGCGTCCACAGCGGGGCTTAGCTGTGCCCCGATGGAGGCTGTTTTTGTAGGGTCCGTCGGGTGGACTCGGAATTTGACTATTTCATCCATTGGGTTAAAAGAGGTGGACTTGGATCTCTTGTCGAGTATCACGTCGTCCCTGTCCACAGTGGAGCGTAGCGTGGTTAATTCCTCGGCCGAGAGGGCTTCGGATAATGCCTCGAGGGCCAATGCGGGTGTTTTGTTTTCGATGCAGAGTACTGTGTCCGGATCACTGGCGAGAGTGATGATTCCATTGGGCCCAGGCATTTTGAGCTTCATGTACCCGTAATGGGGTACGGATTGGAAGATTGTGAATGCCTCCCATCCTAAAAGAGCGTGATAACCACTGCTGAACAGGGCCACTTACAATGTAATTTCTTCGGACCTGTAATTATCCGGCGTGCCGAATACCACATCTAGTGTGATTTTCCCAGCACAACGTGCTTCCCGACTGGGGATGATTCCTCTAAAGGTTGTGCTACTTTGCTCAATGCGGTTCCAGTCTATTTCCATCTTTTGAAGAGTTTCCTCATAGATGAGGTTTAATCCGCTGCCGCCATCCATGAGTACTTTGGTGAGTCGAAAGCCGTCCACGATTGGACTGAGGGCCAGTGCGGCTGGTGCTCGGGCTGTTCGGAATTTAGGTTCGTCACTGGCATTGAAGGTAATAGCCGTATCGCTCCATGGATTTATTGCTGCTACGTGGCAGATTTCGGCCATGCTGCGGAGTGTTCGCTTGCGTCTATTATTTGACGCAAAGGTCTCAAAGACCGTTAACACCGTATTGTTATCCACGGGATGGTGCTCTGTGGTATTTGGGAGAAGTAGATCCTCACCACTTTTGGCCACCTACCAGAGTATCCAACATGCTCTAAGGCTGTGCCTTGGTGTTGTATCCGTTGTACTATGAATTTTGCAGGGTCCGTTGAGCCATCCTTCCAGTACGGTTCCATACCCTGTAGAGGGTTTTTGCATTTTGGTAGTTGACCCGGGTGTGTTGTGATAATGCACCCTTTTGTTTTGGACTGGGTTTGTATTCAGGGCCGGATTATCCCAAAAGTTTATTTCAGTTTTCCAGGCACTTTCCATCGCACGGTACTTTCGTACTATCGACGCCAAGTCAGCGAAGCGTGTTATCTCACGGTGATTTATGGCGTTAAGGATTCCCTTGTCCATGCAATTATTGCAGAAAAATAGGATTGCGTCTTCCTTGCGACAGTCCTTAACCTTGTTCATCGGAAGGAGGAATCTGGCCCAATAGTGATGTACTGTTTCCTGGGGCTCTTGCCTGATGTGGGAAAGATCGCTTATGTTTGGGTGGGTGGGTGGAATTGAATCCGAACCCTCACCTGATCTGGGATCCAGGGGCTGAGGAATTTCTGATTTTGGAAGTTCTGGTTCCGGGGTGTGACCCGATAATCCTGGCCCGCTGCCTGACTCTAAGTTCAGGGATTGGATGTTGTCCTCCCGCGAACGGGCGTCCGGCTCAGAGAGCTCGGGAATCCGGTCATAGTTGGTCCTCAAGATGGAGGAAAGGTCACCGCATTGTTCCTCCACCACTACAATATGATGGGTGACCGGTGGAGAGTTAATCTCCCTTTGATCGGGTTTAAGCCCAATCCGATCATAGTCCGTAGCGACTCCCAAGGCGGCGATGCGATCTAAGAGCTCGTTTAAGGAGGCGATCTCCATTGGATCCATCTGTTCGGCGAGTGCCGATTTGACGTGGAGGCTGTTTTCGATGACCCGAGAAGTCATCGTCGGCGTGGCGGCCAAACATGCGGTCATGATGAAACCGCCTAGCCAGAGAGTTTGGCCGACAGCCAAAGCTCCCCCGACAGTAGTACCGTCTTTAAAGCTGAGACGAGACATCCTTCCTTCTGGCGACGGCATAGAGGAACTCTCAATGAAAGCACCAATGTTGGTGTCAAAACCGGCGGATCTTGGGTAGGGGGTCCCGGACTGTGTGTCTAGGCGGATGGTAACATGAGGCAGGGGACACGAAGTTTTACCCAGGTTTGGGCCCTCTTGATGGAGGTAAAACCCTACATCCTGCTTGTTTAATATTGATGATATGGGTAGTACAAGAGTAGATCTACCACGAGATCAGGGAGGCTAAACCCTAGAAGCTAGCCTATGGTATGATTGTATGTTGTCCTACGGACTAAAACCCTCCGGTTTATATAGACACTGAAGGGGGCTAGGTTTACACAAGTTCGGTTACAAAGGAGGAGATATACATATCCGTATTGCATAGCTTGCCTTCCACGCCAAGTAGAGTCCCATCCGGACACGAGACGAAGTCTTCAATCTTGTATCTTCATAGCCCATCAGTTCGGCCAAAGGATATAGTCTGGCTGTCCGGAGACCCCCTAATCCAGGACTCCCTCACCCGGCCTAGTTTATAAGTCGTCGATGTGTTTTTGTGCCAAATTTTGACTAGAGATTTAACTAATAAAATATGAATGCATGTCGCCAAAGATTATATCATTGGATTCGTATTTGAACATCCAATTATATAATTTTTATAACATGCATTAACATTTTGTTGGTTAAATTTATGGTCAAAATATGGCACAAAATATAAAGGTGACTAATAATAGACCAAGACGGAGGTAGTAGCACACGGCCGCTCTCTACGCAGAGACGCAACTATCGGCCAGCTTGTAGACGACCATTCCATGCGTGTTCAACTACTCTATGAGTGTGGTTGCTCACGGTTGAGGCAGCCGCAGCGTGCTATACTCGCGTCCCACCGTGCGCACTCTGCTCAGGCGTCCCTCCGGGTGCTCTGCCTTCGTCCCTCCATGCGCGCTACCAGTGTTTAGGGCCGGCGCACGATCACTCACGTTCATGCTGCCATTGTGCATGTGGTTGCGCCGGGCACGGTGCCACGATGCAGTTACCCACTATAAAAACTATAATGCGGATGCGCCGAGAATGCAGGCCGCCCAGCCCCCATTATTCCTATGGCCATTTACCTTCATCTCTCGCGCCACACGACACAATAAGCACAACCACGACGACACATATAGAGAGGACATCCAGCGGTTAAATGGCGCTCCCAGAGGCCGACCTTGACAACGGGGGGCAGTTCACCACGCATCACGTAGTGGACACCCAGGTGAGGGGGAAGGCCCTCTCGCTGGTGTACATGAACGAGCCAGTCTCGGTGGAGAGCTCCATCCAAACTATAAAGCAGTTGCTTGCCGAGGACAAGTACCAAGTGGTCGGCTTTGACCTGAAGTACAACAGTGGTCGTGCCGGGCACGATCAGAAGGTTGTCATCGCCCAGTTGTGCGTGTGACATCACTTCCTCGTCTACCACTACCATCTGGCCACAAGGCCTTGCAAGAATTTCTCCGGGTTTATCAATAGCTCCGACTACAGTTTCGCTACGATGGACACCACCAACAATCTAAAAGCGCCCAAGGTTCGGGCTTGAAATGCCAGAATCTTGTCAACATCTAGGACCACTACAATGTCTGGGGTAGCAACAACAACAAACAGAACTCCCTAGTTGACCTCGCCTCAGCCATCATCGCCCCTACTACATGAAGATGAAGGATGAGAGCAAGAAGGACAAGAACGCCTGGCACAGTGTCTGGCATCAGAGACTGGGTGAACAACACGTCAAGTACACGGCCACGAACGCGTACACAAGTTATGATATGTACACGCGGATCGTTGAAATAAGGGAGTGTCTTCTTCCTGCCGTAGACGAGGGATCGAGCCACAGAGCAGTGGTCAGAGCGTCACAAGAAGTAGATGTCTGGACGATCATTAATCCTTGTTTAGAATGCATGCAATTGTTTATTGAGGTGTGTGCGAATGATCTGTATAGTCACTTATGTAATTGGATGTTTATTTCACATATATATATATGTATATGTATATATTATTCTTCTGTAGACAGAGCAAACCACACGGCTTACTAGTAGCAATCGTTTGTGTTATTATTGGTCTTCGCACACATTTCTAATTACGAACTTGTTCGCCGCGTATCACACACATCTTGTTCAGTTGAACTGTTTCTATTGTCTTGGCTCATCGCAAACACCTTGAGCCGTTTCTATTGTGTTGCCTAATCACACATAGTTCATCCTAGTGAATTGTATGCTATATATCGCACACGCCCTCATCTGGCTGCCCGTTTTTGTTGTTCTACCTCATCGCAAACAGTTATTCTAGATTAACCATTTGCCACGCATCGCACACACAACTCTAATCTGAACCTTGTTTGATGTCACCACCATCGCAAACATTTTGCATCTTTTTGACAATTTTATTACACCATTGTTTGTGATTAATGCACCGCACGTAGTAGGATTGAAGGGTCTCTGATTAGACTGTCGCGTTTGGACCAACCTGTAGTAGTGTGCACCCTCCACTAATCTGAATTCACCTATAATCCTTTTCCCAGTAGTGTATGTAGAAGCATTGGGCCAACTCCCCTTCCTATTCATCCTTATGATTTTGGCTGCCTCTTGGTAGGTCCCTCCTTCCAGCTCATCGTCAAAAGCTTTTGTCGTTTCCTCATTCGGCGCCCCTTGTTGGTGTCGGTCCTGAAGATCTTCTTCATGTTTGGCAGCTACCTGTTGGTCGTTCTTCCCTCCTTCCAGCTCTTCATCGAAAGGGTCATGCTTCCTTATCTTCCACCCCTTGTCCATCCTGATTATCCTCTTCATCTTAGGTTGGCTCTTGGTCATACCTCCCTCATTCCAGCTCTTCATCGGAAGGGTATCCCGCTTTCTCATCTGTCGCTCCTTCGATGTCGGCATCCTCCTCGTCCTCGCCATGCCTTGTCCACCATGTATAACCAAACATGAAATCAAGTTTGAGCAAATGCATCTTCACACGGCCAGTAAAAGGGTCAAGAACTTTGTTCTTGCAGTTCTTACATGGACATAATGTCTCCGTTCTACCCTTTTGATTCATATGCTCCGACGCCACCTTGAATAATCCATTTATTGTTCAATCCATATGCATGAATTGTTCAATTATCCAGTGGCCTAGAAGAGTATATATATAGGGAACAATTAAATATAAGTACATAGCTAACGAGGTCACAAAATATTTTGGCATTACCTTTGCTAAAAAATGACATATATTGAGTGTTATAAATTTGACGAAACCGAAATTTGGGCATGACCTAGGTCACAGACGAAGATCGATAGATCGATCAAGACAACGGGCCGGTCGTACATCACACCTTAAAGTTCGCATGGATTAGTGGAGCTAAATGCATCACACCACCAGTAGTCAAAATAGCGGTGGCATGGGTTGTTTTGTTGCGCCACCATTAAGTTGTGCCTGGTTGGATTAATGGGTACCACATGATTGTCATGTGCTAATTTTTAGTCACTCCATCAATGATGGCATAGTGATGACGTACAAAATATGCCCACGCCACCAGTATTTCAAAAATTTAGTGGGGCATGTATTAAAACTAGCGGGCCATGCATTTAGATTATGGGTAACCATTTCTACACTAGTGGGTGCCTCTTACTCGTGGCTTGGATGCCATCAAGTCGAGGTTGAGCTTCAGCTTACTCGTGGCATGTCAGTTGGTCGAACCGGTCTCATGTGCGTGGATATGTAAGGCTGGTCCGGGACGCTTCATCTCACAATACTGCTAAATCAAAATAAGACGTTGGTGGTAAGCAGTATGACTATCACTGCCCACAACTCTTTGTGTTCTACTCGTGCATATCATTTCGCATAGGCCTGGCTCTATTGCAACTGTAGGGAAACGTTGCATGGAAAACAAGAAAATTACACACACACAATGATCTATCCATGGAGATGCATAGCAACAAGGGGGAGAGTATGTCTACGTACCCTCATAGACTTCAACCGGAAGCATTTAACAATGCGGTCGATGTAGTCGAACTTCTTCGCGCTCCAACTGATCAAGTACCAAACATACGGCACCTCCGCCTTCTGCACATGTTCAACTCGGTGACGTCCTCCGCCTTCTCGATCCACCAAGACGGTGAGGTAGTAGATGAGTTCCGGCAGCACGACGGCGTGGTGACGGTGATGGCGAAGTGATCTTCGCAGGGCTTCGCCCAAGCACTACAAAAATATGACCGGGGGTGTAAACGGTGGAGGGGCACTACAAAAAAATATACATCTGTGACATTTTGCGTCGAACAATATTTTTTCCTGTCATGCTTATGAAACTTCTATGACAATAATTATGACAAAACCCGGTATCATCATCGATTTGGTGGGCTCCTACTTCTATGACAAAAAACATGATAGAAAATGGGCTTTTCGTCCTGGGCGGACCGGAGACCCACCTGCATGACATTCTTTGGGCCGTCCATGACAGAAAAAAATGTGGTAGAAGCGAGGGCGAGAAAAATATTGGGGAGTTCCTGGTTACCGTGGGTGATTGACACCGAGCGATGCGGTGTGGTTTGCACGTTTCTCTCGTACGCGCGCGTGGTGCGAGCCGTGTCACTATAACTGAACCCGACGGATCTCCTGCTTCTACGTACTGATGCCGATCGATCGATCACTTTGCTCCTAACTAAATGCGACCGAGACTCCTACGCTGCTAACTGAACCCAATCGATCGCTACTCTTGCATTCTTACCAAAGCTGATTGAACCCCGGGTGAGATGTAACTAGCCGGTTGGGTTGCCTTTGGATGAACAGTGCCCGTTGCTGTCACGCGTGCGATACATAGAACGAGTCGAGATGTGGTGTGAGTCGGGTCGGTTAGGTTGGCTGTGGATGAACAGTTCCTGGTGGGGGGTTGGATGAATAGGACCCTGGCCATGTGTATAGGCGGTTGCCGCTGGATGAACAGGACCCCGTGGTATATAGTACGCGGTTGCCGCTGGATGAATAGGAGCCCAAGGAAGCCACCACACACCCCTGCCGGTTGGGGGTAGATGAACAAGACCCCATGGAGGCTGGTTGAGCTGAAGCCTGGATGAACAGTAGCCCGTGGATGAACAGTGTTGGTGGAGGCTAGAGATGGTGGATGAATAGTAGCAGGTGGAGGCTGGAGGAAGTCGACGGTGGAGGAACAGTTGCCCATGGAGTCCCGTTTTGCGGTACACCACACCCCTCCAGATGAACAAGACCCCCGTTTCGATCGTAGGAGGTCGAAGAGAAGTCCGTTTCCTCCATTTTGCGGTACGCCACACCCCTCCCGATGAAGAGGACCCCGTTTCGACCGTAGGCACTCCAACATAAGTCCATTTCCTCCGTTTTGCGCTATGCCAGACCCTTCCCGATCAATAGGACCCCGTTTTGACTGTACGCGATCGAACAAAAGGCCCGTTTCCTCCTTTCTGTGGTACACCAGACCTCGTTTCGGCTATTCCGTACAAGCCGGTTATCAGCAACACCAGCCAATCGTGTTGGTACGGTGGGTTCCCCATACCCACTATTCGGAAAAAAGCTTGCCATAGCAGCTCAAACCTCCGTGGCTCTCGATGAACAGAACGCGTTCTGACCCAGTGGCTTCGCTCCTGATGAACAGGACGCATTCCAACCTAGTCACTTGGCTCTCGATGAAGACGACGTTGTTTCCTCCGTTCCGACCCAGCCGGTTAGTTGCCGATGAATAGGACAATGTCGCTGTCGTCCGTTGCCTCTCCATGCACACGAGCCCCAGCCGTATGTATGCTCGAGTACGCGTTCGAGACCCCGCCCTTATGTACGCACATAGCCGTATTTAATTTCTTGTAGCGTGGTTGTACGTGCGTGTTAAATAGACGGGACTGCGTGACCTGCTACATCCACACCTCTACTACGACATGTCCATCTCCTTACTTGCACACGGTTCATCGCTATAGAGAGACCGATCGACCAGTATGTACATACACGATCATGACCAGACAGACAACCCGATGTATGGTTCGACCCGGTGGGTCCCAGCTGTCAGGGAGGATAAGGAGCCACTTCCTTCCATGCGAAGATATAGCTGGTGGGTCCTTGCTGTCATGGGGAAGAATCATTTTTGCCTGTAATACAGACGCACTTCCTTGTGTACGAAGATGTATCTGGTGGGTCCCAGCTATCAGGGGGAACATTTTTTTCGAGGCCCTTCTGGTAGGTCCCGCTGTGAGGTGGGGGAATCATTATTTTGCGCGTAATAAGGAGGCACTTCCTTGCTGTGGCCTACTACCTCTTGAGCTTGTGTTGGTTTTTCCCTTGAAGAGGAAAGGGTGATGCAACAAAGTAGACTAAGTATTTCCCTCAACTTTTGAGAACCAAGGTATCAATCCAGTAGGAGACAATGCAACAAGCCACCGAATACCTGCACAAACAAACACCAACTTGCACCCAACATGAATATAGGCATCACGTCCGTGTTAGGTAGACCGAAATGATTCTGCATCTACTACTATTACTCCACACATCGACTGACTCCTGCCAGCATCTAGAGTATTAAGTTCATAAGAACAGAGTAACGCATTAAGTAAGATGACATGATGTAGCAGAATTAACTCAAGCAATATGATGAAAACCCCATCTTGTTATCCTCGATGGCAACAATACAATACGTGTCGGTTCCCCTTCTGTCACTAGGATCGAGCACCACAAGATTGAACCCAAAGCTAAGCACTTCTCCCATTGCACGAAAAACCAATCTAGTTGGCCAAATCAAACTGATAGTTCGAAGAGACTTGCAAAGATATCAAGTCATGCATATAAGAATTCAGAGGAGATACAAATAATATTCATAGATAAGCTGATCATAAATGCACAATTCATCGGACCTCGGCAAACACACCGCAAAAGAGTATTACATCGAATAGATCTCCAAGAACATCGAGGAGAACATGGGATGAGAAGAAGCCATCTAGCTACTAGCTATGGACCCGTAGTTCTATGGTAAACTACTCACGCTTCATCAGAGAGGCAATTGTGTTGATGTAGAAGCCCTTTGTGATCAAATCCCCCTCCGGCAGGATGCCAGAAAAGGCCCCTAGATGGAGTCTCATGGGTACAGAAGGTTGCAGTGATGGAAAAGCAGTTTCCTGGCTCCCCTGGAAGTTTTCTGGGTATTTGAGAATATATAGGAGGAAGATCTAGGTCAGGGGGTCACTGAGGGGCCCACAAGGTCGGGAGGCACACCCTACCCCCCTGGGCATGCCGTCCACCCTTGTGGACGCCTCGTCGCTCTTCTGACTTGCACTCCAAGTCTCCTGGGTGTCTTCTGGTCCAAGAAAAATCATCGCAAAAGTTTTGTTCCTTTTGGTATTCCTTTTCTGCAAAACTCTATGTAGCGACCCGACCTCAGACGGTCAAGTCTCTGTGCTTCAGTGTCATCCCTGGATCGGTAATGCTGACACACACAGTACTCGAAGGATTTATAACAGAGTAGCAATCACACACTTATTACATCGAATGTCTCCAAAGAGAACTTATTACAATAAATATGGCTTAAGGCCATCTAAATAATATAACAGCAGAAGGCTTAGAAGATAAAGTGAGTCCATCAACTCCAACGGCATAGCTGAGTGCATGACAAACGACCTAGCGCACCTTACTCCTCATCTGAAAAGTCTGCAACATGATATGTTGCAGCCCGAAAATGGGTCAGCACATGGAATATGCTGGCAATATAACACAGTAGAGCAATGAATAGATAAATGCTATCACTACTTGATAGTTACATGGCTGGTGGAGGCTCTATGGTTATATTGTTTTGCGAAAAGCCAGTTTTTCCCTACAACAAAGGAATAAATTTTATTTAACTATCAAGTTGGTTGAAAATTATTGAGAAGGTTCCTCCAACTCAATCCCAATTAAAGTAATCATTTAACCCAACAAATTAATTTAGAGTGATGAGATCAACATGATAATCCAAGATCCAGATACTCAAAATTGTCCATAACCGGGGACATGGCTAACCATGATTAGTTTATACACTCTGCAGAGGTTTGCGGACTTTTCCCCACAAGACTCGATCTCCTCCGTTGTATTTCTTGCACTACCTGGTGTTTGAGAAACGGATGACCGAGACACAGTCTTTCTGAAGCATTAGCTCTTTACTCTGGGTGGACAATTACACCTACTTTACCTCTACATCTGCTAGAGCACCATTGAAAGAGGTCACATAATATACTCAACTATGCCAGAGCCCATAATGGCGTGTGGCTGCACACGGAATTTTCTAGCATGAATAATCTTATGATCCCTTTGAGCCTGGGTGGCGGCCGTAGGATGATCACATGGGTACTCCAGGATATCCTAGGACAACACTGGATTCTCCAGGTGCCCACAAGCAATCCACCCAGATGTGTATTAAAGTTGCCACCTTAAGTTGAACCATTAATTAACAATCTCACATCTGTCATGGATACACTCAAACCCAAACCATGTCTATGAGCATAGCATGGCAATATAAGCATAACATAGAAGTAACTCCCAAGGGATTAAAAATAAAATAGGTAATAGGTTCTACCTCAGCAACTACTTCCCAAACCCACATGTTAAGAGATCCTACTCATGCAATGTGTGAGGGTTGTATCTAATGCATAAAAACTGGGTATGGAAAAGGTATGATCAATGTGTTACTTGCCTTGCTGACGATCTGCAAAACCTAGCGATTCGTAGTAGCACGCTTCGCACTCCGAGAATTCTGTCGCAAACAAACAATAGCATACATAAGCAATCAAGCAAAGATGCACGGGTAAATCTCAAATAATAAGATCTAACCATAAGGTTCAACTGAAGAACTCCGGTTTGCAAAAAGAATCAAATCGAACGGAGCAACGAAACTCAAACTGCGAGAGAAACAAGATCTGATTACTAATCTGGACTAAAGTCAAATTTTACAGTACCAAAATCTTGTTCAAGTTGGTTAAACAGAAAGAGGCCTTTGAGACAAAGATCAAGGCGCTTGAATTGCCTGATTCCGTTAAACGAGCCAAAAGATAAACTAAAACGAAAATCAGGGCAGAAACCACGATCGGAAATAATCGCGGAAAACCCTGGAAAAAGGAAAAATGACGAACAGGCTAATGAATGAAGGTTCGCTGTCTGCGGCTAACAGATGAACGGCGTTCGTTAAAACGAACGTATGGACGAACATCCGCAAAATAAATAAACCGACGGAAAAACCAAACCGATCTAATAAAAAATGAATCTGATTTTCGAAATAAAACCGATCGGTTTTTAAAAAACAGGCGGCTATCTCGGTGTTCGTGAAAATGGCGACTTCGGCGGCGGCGGGCTCTGGCGGGTGGCGGCGAGGAGATGGCGGCAAGCGGCAGCGGCGACGGCTCGCGGCGGCGGCGGGGCTGGCATCTAGGGTTTGGGGCGCGGGTGGGCTGCGGCGGCGGGACGCTGCAGGGGGTCGCGGGGCGGCTTATAAGGCCGATCGGGTCGAAGTCCAGGTCGGACACGGCCCGGTAAGGGGGTAACCTTTTTTTAGAAAAAAGATAATAATCCGACGCGCAGAAAAATGAAGAAAAGAAATACTAAACGGACTCCAAAAATCCCAAAATAAATTTTCCCCGTCCTCCAAAAATATGCCGGACAAAGTGAACATTTATTTGGGCCTCTAATGCAATTTTGAAAAACGGGTATTTTTCCTAATTCAAATAAAATTGCAGTAAAAACCAAATAAAAATCATTTATTTGATTTTAATATTTTTCTCCGATATTTCATTTATTTTGGAGAAGTCATATTATCTCCTCTCATATATTCTGATATGAAATTTTTTCGGAGAGAAAAATCATTAAAACCAAAATGATCCTTGTTTCAATATTTGATAAAATTCAAATATGAAAAACGTGAAATCCCCAACTCTCTCCGTGGGTCCTTGAGTTGCTTAGAATTTCGAGGATCGAGAAACGAAATGCAATAAAATATGATATGCATGGATGACCTATGTATAACATTCCAAATTGAAAATTTGGGATGTTACAAACCTACCTCCCTTAAGATGAATCTCGCCCTCGAGATTCGGCTTGGCTAGAAAATATGTGTGGGTGGTCTTTGCGTAGATCATCCTCTCGTTCCCAGATGGCGGTGGGTTGTTGTTGCCTTAGTTCTGGACTAGCAACTGCATCAAAGCATTCTGCTGTTGGATCAACTGAGTGATCTCTGGTGGGAAGGCGAATGCGGGGTCATGCCTGGGAGGCATCTAATAGGTTTAGAGGGGTGAGAATAGAATAGAACGAGGTCTAAAGAGATATTTCACTACCCATATGCACATGAGACAAACATATTCATTTCACACCACTCAATTCAAACAAGATTCATACAATCGATGTAAGCTATCGTTACAAAATCTCGCGAACTATTACTATATACATGGAAGTACTCTAATGGTAATATGGTGGTCGACTAGAAATTTTGATCGTTGGAAGACTCCATAATATCTGCTCTAGCTTTGTCTTCATAATCATCATTGATGTCGGGGTCAGAGTCTGTGTCGTCTAGTATGATTTAATCTTCTGAACGAATTTCCACTCCAGGTTCAGGATCCCCCATGAATATTCCTAGCTTCTTCTTCAGGTCTTCACTCTTCTCCAGTAGTACAGCAATTTCTTCTTCATATCCATCGCACGTAGACTTGAGTTCTTCCTCCAGCTCCATGTTCTGGGTCATCACCTTCTTTGTCTCAATCATGTTGGCGCACATCTGGTTCTCGTAGCGTCGAATATGTTGGTTCAACTCCTGTATGCAGGCTACAATGGATTTATCCTTCCTCGTGCAAATCATCTCCCATTGCTCATCTTGGCATCCACATATCTAGTAGGTGGTGTCCTTAAGCTCCTTGTTATACAGCTCTCCTATGCGTCCAATGGCGATGTGGGTCGCCATGCTCTTTCCTAAACTCCAGGTTTGTGCGTCAGAGGAAAACTCGATGGGATCAGCAACTAGTGTAAAAGTCCTTCCTGGAACACGAACTTGAATCGTCCAGCGCTCCTCTTCTGGTTAAGTGGTGGTGAAAGTTCCGGTGAAGCTTGGTATGCCGATGTTCGGGTACCTAGTGACTTCCTTCAAGTGTCGTTCGAAAGGTGTGTCGTCATCCGGTTGAGTGAACTTGTTCCTTGGGTCCGCCATCTATAGGGTAGAAATGGAGAAGAGTTAGAAATGAGTAGAGAAGAGTATCCTGTGGCTTTGCCTAGTGGTAGCGTCCTACAGTCGGCGTGCGCTCTGATACCATCTTGTAGCACCCCGATCCCAATGGACCGTAGTCTCTGTGCCTAAGTGTCATCCCTGGATCGGTATTCCTGACACACATAGTACTCGAGGATTTATTGCAGAGTTCAATCACACACATATTACATCGAGGGTCTCATGAAGAGTACTTACTACAATAATATGGCTGAAGGCCATCTAAATAACTTGCGGAAGCATCGAATATAAATGAGTCCATCCAACTCCACAGCAAAACTGAGTGCATGACAACGACCTATCGCACCTTACTCCTTGTCTGAAAACTCCGCAACATGATACGTTGCAGCCGTGTAGGTCAGCACATGGAATATGCTAGCAAGATAACACTATATAGCAATGACTAAAATAGCAACTATCAATACCTGCATATTTGGCTGGTGGAGGCTCTACAGTTATCATTTGCATAAAGCTAATTTTTCCTACAAAAAAGAATACATTTTATTTAACTACAAAATTTAAGTCAATATTGAGAAGGTTCCTCCAACTCAATCCCAAAATAGTAAGTTAACAACCGAACAATTTCATTAAGTAAAGTGATGAGATCAATCAATAATTCAAAAACTAGATACTCAAAAATGTCTATAACCGGGGACACAGCTAACCATGATTTGTTTATACACTCTGCAGAGGTTTGCGCACTTTTCCCCACAAGACTCGACCACATCCATGATCGTATGATCGAGACATAGTCTTTCTGAAGCATTAACTCTTTACTCTAGGTACACAGTATCACCTACTTTCCCCTACATCTGCTAGCCTACCACTGAAAGAGGTCACACAACTTACTCAACTATGCCAAAGCCCATAATGGCTTGTGGCTGCACACAGAAGTTTCTGAGCATGAAGAAAATTATGATCCCTTTGAACATGTGTGGCATTCCATAGGGTAATCACACGGGTACTCCCGGATTCCCTTATATAACACTGAATTTCTCCAGGTGCCCACAACCAATCCAACCAGATGTGTATTAAAGTAGCCACCTTAAGTTTCCCTTAGTTGAACATTAACTCTCACATCTTTCATGAATCTCAAATACAATCCACGTCTACGAGCGTAGCAAAACGGTATGAGCATAATATATAAATCCCGGGGTTGATAAAAAGACAATAGATTCCTACCTCATCATCTACTTCCCACACCCACATGTTATCAAAACCTACTCATGCAAATGTTAAGGGATGAAACTAATGCATAAAAACTGGGTAATAAAGGGATATGATCAAAGTGTTGCTTGCCTTGCTGACGATTGGAAAACCCTAGAGATTCATAGTAGCATGCCTCTCCGGAAACTCTATCAAGAACAAACAATAGAATACATAAGCACTCAAGCATAATATGCAAAGGTAAAACCAAAATAAAAGATTTAAACAGAAATTTCATGTCAAGAGCTTCGATTTGCAAAAAGACTCAATTGAATCGGAGATACGAAACTCAAACTATGATCAAAAGAAGTTCAAATTCAAATCTGCTTGAAACCAAATTTTAAATTTTCAAAATCATGTTGAAGTTGTTTATCTGGATAGAGGGGAACAAGACGAAGATTTTGGCATTCGTTTCATTGGATTTGGACAATGAGCATAAAGTAGTGAGGGTTTAAACATCGGGGACTAATTTGCGATGAAAATAATTACGGATGGGTCCCTGGCTAAAAATTAAACTAAAAGAAAAATCTAACAAACGAACGTTCGCTAACGAAACCTAACGAATGAAAACTGTTCGCTACCATATGCTAACGGACGAACGTCCGCTAAACATATATCCTAATAAAAATAAACCGAATCTAAAAGAAAAAACCAAAATAACCGAGTCGACGGTTCGGTTTATACCGGTTCGTCATAGAAAATTGGCGGTGGTGAGACGGGCTTCGGTGACGGCATGTTGGCGGGGCGGTGGGGCGGCAATGGCTGCAAGGCAGTCCGGCGACGCGGGGCGACAGCGCTGGCGGCTAGCGTCGTCGCAGGGAGCGGCGAAGTGAGGCGACGTGGGGCAGCAAAGCGAGGCGGCGGCGCGGCGGCGGCGGCGTTGGTGGAGGAGAGGGGGGTCAGGCGGCTATATAAAGGGCCAGGGGAGAGGCGGCTTGGTGGAGGTGCCACGGTGGCGGGGCGTGCGAGTCCGAACCGGACTCCGCGGTGGGGCGGCGTGCGGCGACGGACTCCTAGCCTGAGTCGGTCACGGGCAAGGCGAGGCGCTGGGCCGGCTGGGCCTTCGGCCCAGTTCGTTCCGCAAGAAATTTTGTTTAAAAATAATAATAATAATTTTGCCGCAGAGAAAAAAATCCAAAATAAAATAAAGTAAAAATCCTAAAATTCCAAAAATAATTTTCGCGTTCCTCTCCTAATATTTAGGACCAAGTGAACATTTTTCTGGACTAAAATGCAACTTTTAAAAATGCAATTTTCCCCTAATTTAACCGAATAAAACATCAAATAAAATTCAAATAAAATATATTTTTATTCAAAATTAAATTTCCATTATTTGCTCGCTGTTTTGAAGAAGTCATATTATCTTCTCTCTTTATTTTATTTATTTTGAAATAATTGGAAAAATAATTTCAAATAAAAATCACCTTGATCCAAATTACCAATTTTGAAAACTCAAAAATGGATTTTTTGTGAAAACCTCCAACTCTCTCAAATGGTCTTTGAGTTGCTTAAGGTCTCTTGGATCAAAATGTCCAAATAAATCAAATTTAAAAATGCTAAAATTTGGATGCATGTGATGACTTAATGATTAACATCCAAATTGAAAATTTGGATGTTACAATAGGTTAGTCCCAAAAATAATATAAAATAGCATATTAATGCATATAAAACATCCAAAATAGATAATATAATAGCATGGTACAATCTAAAATTATAGATACATTGGAGACGTATCATGGTCGTGGACCCAGCTGTCAGCCTGTCCACATACAGTCCTCTTCCGACGGAAGGCGTACCTTGACCCTGTTGAACATGCCGCGCCGAGAGCACCAAGGCGGTGGATGAAAGCGAGGCCTAAGATGGGAACGATCTGGAGTCATGGAACAAGGGGCACTGGAGTCCCTGGCGGAGGGGAGTACGAAGGACTGGTTCGGCTGGCTTCACCGGAGAATAACAGAAGGTGTGGGTGAGTACATGTATGACCTGGCCACCGTTGGGAGTAGAGTGGGGCGGTGAGGCCTGCGCGGCAGCACAGCCGGCCACGTGAGGCATATGTAGGCGCTCTAGTCGGCGATAGTTTTGGCGGCTGGAGCAAGAACAACTAGATCAGAGATTGAAGAAGCAGGATAGCCGTTGGATGCCAATCCAACGACTACAGATGTCAACATAATTTGTTGACTCTTTGTTTTAGACCATTAAATCTTTTTGTTCACTAAATGGACAACACCTTGCGCAGGCTTCGTCTAGTGGGCCAACAAAGTCAACTTCGAAAGCTGTGGCAGAATGCAGCCCATTTATTTAGGTTTTACAGCCCATTTCATTTTGTTTGCCAATACATCTATTTCATGGGCTTTGACTCAAAATATAATATGTTTCCTAGGCTGGTTAAAAATAATAATAATAGACGATTTACTATTTATGATAATTGTTTCTCAAAAAATACTATTTATGATAATTTACAGCGCATTTGGTTACTTAATTGAATACACCTATTTATTGGGCCGGGTCAAAAATAATATTCATGCAACTCATTTATCATTTCTGATAATTTACAAGCCATTTGATTTTACTAGAAATGGACCCATTTTTTGGGATGGGTGAAAAAACAATGATGGTCTGGACTGAGCATTTCGTATAAACATAATATTGAGATATGAATATTATTAAAAAATTAAGTTGGGCTTGGTAATATTATTATAGAAAAAATGAACTGGGTTGTGCATTTTATTTTATCAAAAGAAAGATAGGCCAGGCTGCGCTTATTTTCGGATATTGTGTACAACTGTCGGCCCGGTTGCATTGCCGATGTTAAAAAAGGCCTGTGTAGTACAATACAACCTTACGTGGCTACTCAGCCCACATTCAACGACGCCGGAAAGGCCCAAACAAGGCTTCTGTACAACTTTTTGAAATCACTGAGCTCAATTAATAACTTAAGAAAAAAGTTAGAGTATAGTGGAACCTAAATAAAAGCTGTCACGAGCAAACAAATAATTCAACGGGTCCCACTTGTGTGTGTGAGAGAGAGAGACCCATCGACCGATGCTCGTAAATACATCTTTTAGCCATATGCATTGCTGATGCTCAGTAAAAACTTATATAGTTGACACAATCGTATAGAACATCATAGCACACTGAACTTGCGTACAAAAATTTCACATAGCCGACACAATCAGGGTAGAAGTAGTGGATCGCTACGGGTAGGGCTATGTTGAAATGAATGAACTCGTACATAACGGTTCATCGTATTTATCAATGACGGGGAAATATCATGAATATTGTGCAAAGAAAATAGACAGACAACACAATAAGTTCTACACATTAAGTTGACGTACAACCCTTTCTAAAAAAGTTCAGGTACAAAAATAGAAAAGGTCACAATCAAATGTACTGCCACATCAGTGCTTCACACCGATAGCTGGGATTTAACAAGTATCTGACAAGATTCAGTTGTTACCTCAAATTAGAGCACATCCAGGCAGCCAGCCCTGCCTCTTCTCCCAAACAAGTAGTGGCCTCCTCCACGCGATGGAGTAGGCCATGTGCCATCCATCGTTCCGAACAACACGGGGAAAGTCTGATGTTGACTCCTGTAATGGTCGTCCTCGACAGACCCTGGCGCTAGCGGCGGCGGCAGGACGTCAATTGATGGATTGACCACTTCTTCGACATGCACAAACACTCGATACAGGTACATACCTAATGTGGTCCGCGGCGGCCTTGGTGGTGACGAACAGTACAACCCCAGTTTCTGCACCGGTATCTCAACACCAATCACCTTCGATATGGTGGACGGCTTCTTCATCCATTCCATAACCGTCAGAGCCCAGCTGTCTGGAGGAACAAACATACTTACGAGCTTACCTCCAAGGTCGTTGATAAGCTCATTCATGGACTCACTGTTCCAAGCACGTCGAGGCATGCCGTTGAGGGTAAGCTTTGTTAAAAACTCAAGCTCAGTGGGCACTGAGCGCCATCCTGGGTGCCACCGATCAAAGCTCACCAGCGCGCCATCGCAGAACACATGCCGGGAAGATTCGAACACATGACTGCAGTCAAAAGTTGTCCGGAACCTAACGAAGAAATCAGCCGGTGGCAGACAGCCTTTCACGAGCAAGTCACTTATCTGGATGTCGCGCGTAATGCCAAGAGCTTTGACAAGGTCGTCCAGTGAGACGGGAGGTCAGTCGATGTTGATGGTTACTATCAGCACTTTGCCGGCAAACTGGTCGTCAAGCGCCGCCATGCCACAGTAGAGCGACAACATGCAGCTACCGAAGGCAGGACGGACCTCGAGATCTCCGGCTTGGAGATCCACGTTGACCGGCAACATGATAGTGCGCTTGAGTACGGGGAGTATAGGAGGGGGATTTGGGGGAACTGGAGTAGGAATAGAGATTCCAGAGGTGGGGGAGGGATGGGAGATTGGGGATGAAAAGGTAGCATGAATTTCGAACATGTGCCAATATTCTCTCGGCACGCAAGCACAGGAAAACACCGGTGGCGCCCACATGTCGGCCTAAGAGTCCTTATTCTTTCTTTTTTGAGAGCCCAACATTTTTTGAGGATCTTTTGAGAGCTCGGCCTGAGAGTCATAATTGACCTGTTTGGAATTGTGTTACAACTCAGCGCATATTCGACGACACCTCGTTGGCCCAAACAAGTGTACATCATTGAAAAGACAGTGAGCTCAAATTATAACTTGAAAAAAGGAGATATACTCTGAACACTGGAGAATGGTGATGCCCTGATTTAGCCTACCAGCAGTTCGAGACAATAAACAGTTCGAAACAACGATATATACAACATTCAAACACTGACTAGTGACTACTACTGACATGAACAACAAGCATGATAGTTCATAAGAAGTCTTGCTACACCACCAAAACGCACCCATCTGCAGCGCTCAAACTCTTGTGATCCTGACGAGAATGACATTCAAAATAGAGGCAACTATTACATAGTAAGAGTGAAATAGATGAGGATGACCAAATGACAAGGAATATGCATAACAAAAGAGAGAACTACCCATCCAGAACAAGAAGCAAAGACATCAAGTCATTTGAAGAGGGGTGATCCAACACCATCATAATTTGCAGCCTTGCTTTAGTGATCAGTGATCCGGAGACACAAGTACTACACCCTTTCGACGCTACAGCCCAATTACCTATGATGGGAGACATCCAAGGATCAAAGTTAATCCAGATGCCTTTGTCATTCTCACCTACTTTTGGCTGCAGGCTGTATCGTTGACAATCAGGGGAGTTTGCTCCCGAAGTCCTAGGGCTCGCTATGTAGACACGGTTTTCCATAGCATACAGAGCCCCTCTGCCACCATGGTCCTTGCCAATGGTGATCTCCTGGTTAATCGGAAAACTGAGTCCGAGAAACAGAGTGTGAATCAAGGCTGTTTACCTGCCTCCAACTCAAAAATCCTAAAGGCCCCAAGAAAGCTGGTATCCTGCTCATAGACGTAACAACCACTGTCCGGATACTCACGTATTTCACGGTGCTCGTACATGGTGACATTTTGCAATATAACTTTTCTGACTCATGTGTGCGAATGATCATTACTCTTTTGCCGTCGTCTGATCGAGGGAGGAACGAGTTGTGCTTCCCTGATTTTGGCAAAGGTGGTGTGATTACTGATAACCCACAAGTATAAGGGATCATTTGTAGCCTTTTTTGATAAATAAGAGTGTCGAACCCAACGAGGAGCTAAAGGTAGAACAAATATTCCCTCAAGTTCTATAGACCACTGATACAACTCTACGCACACTTTAACGTTTGCTTTACCAGAAACGAGTATGAAACTATTTTGCAATGATAAAACTAAGAGTACTTTGCGAGAATAAAACTACGGATAAATTGCAAGGTAATAAAACTGGAAAGCTTTTGTCAACAAGAAAGTTATTTGTCCCTAGGCAATCGTTAACAAGTACCTGTAACCATTCTTGCAATTTTATATGAAGGGGAGGCATGAGCTAACATACTTTCTCTACTTGGATCATATGCACTTATGATTGGAACTCTAGAAAGCATCCGCAACTACTAAAGATCATTAAGGTTGTGAAACCAAACCATAGCATTACGTATCAAGTCCTCTTTACTCCCATACGCCATAACCCACCTATCCACGTTAAAGTTTCTGTCACTCTCGCAACACTGACAATAAGCAAACCATAAACATATTGCAACACCCTACAGCAAGGGGCCCTTGCGTTTGCGCGAGACGTAGGGCACCGTAGGACAGCACCATAATTAAAATATACAATCATGCAACCAAGATCACGATTAACCCACAGGACAAAACGGGTCAACTCAAACATCATAGGATAACCATAGATCATTGGGAAATAATATATGGAGTTGAGCACCATGTTTAAGTAGATATTACATTGGGGAGAAGGTGTGTTACACTGCTGCAATGAGGGGGAGAGAGTTGGTGTTGACGGTAGCAAGATTGTTGATGTACATCGCCATCCCGATCGTTGCCCTGGTGGCACTCCGGCGCCACCGGAAGCATGGGGGAGAGGGCCCCCTCCTTCTTCTTCCTCCCCCCCCTAGATGGGAGGAGGGTTCCCCCAATGGTCCATGGTATCCATGGTGGCGGAGGGGCGGGATCCCCTCCGAGATTGGATCTCCCTCTCTGTTCTCTTCTGTTTCGCCGTTCCCAGACCTGGCCAAAAACAATTTCTTATATTCCTGGAGATCAGTAACTCCAATTGCGCTGAGATTTTAACATGATTTTCCAGATATAAGCTTCCTTGCGCCTGAAGTAGAGGTCCAACCGACGTACGAGGTGGGCACAACCCACCACCACGCGCCAAGGGCCTCTAGCGCACCCTGGTGTCTTGTGCCCTGTGTGGGCCTCCGTTTGCGGTGATTCCAACTTCGCAAAATCACATATATTCCAGAATAATTCTCCATAAATTTTTATTGCATTTGGACTTCGTTTGATATGGATACTCTATGATACAAAAAACATGCAGAAAACAAGAACCGGCACTTGGCACTGGATCAATAGGTTAGTCCAATAAATCATATAAAAAGTTACCCAAAGTATGTAAAACTTGTATAATATAGGCTTGAAACAATCAAAAATTATAGATACGACGGAGACATATCAGCATCCCCAAGCTTAATTCCTGCTCGTCCTCGAGTAGGTAAATGATAAAAAAGATAATTGTTGATGTGGAATGCTACCTAGCATAAACTGTATCATATGTCTAGTCATGGCATGAATATTAAGACATAAGTGATTCAAAGCAATAGTCTATAATTTGACATAAAGACATCAATACTCAGGCATCCCAACAAACAATCATGTCTTTCAAAATATCAATGCTAAAGAAAGCTATCCCTACAAAATCATATAGTCTTGTCATGCTCTGTCTTCTTAACACAAAGTATTTATCATGCACAACCCCGATGACAAGCTGAGAAATTGGTTCATACTTTTAACGCGCTTCAGCTTTTTCAACTCTCATGCAATACATGAGCGCAAGCCATGTATATAGCAATACAAGTGGAATAGAGTATGATGATAGGGGTAAATATAAATAAGACAAAAAGGTAAGAAAGTCTCACATCGATGCGGCTAACCAACGGGCTATGGAGATGCCCATCAATCGATATCAACGTGAGGAGTAGGGATTGCCATGCAACGAATGCACTAAGAGCTATAAGTGTATGAAAGCTCATTATGAGAACTAAGTGGGTGTGCATCTAATCCTATAATGAAATATTCCGACTAGTATATGAAAGTGACAACATAGGAGACTCTCCAAATGAAAAACATGGTGCTACTTTGAAGCACAAGTGTGGTAAAGGATACTAACAATGCCCCTTCTCTCTTTTTATTTATTATTTTCTTTCTTTCTTCTTTCTTTTTCTTTTTTTTCTTTTTTTCTTTTTATATATACTTTTTTCTCTCATTGTCCGGAGTCTCATCCCGACTTGTGGGGGAATCCTAGTCTCCATCATCCTTTCCTCACTAGGGCACTGCTCTAAAAAAGAATAATTATGATCATCACACTTCTATCACTACTGCAGGATGCTGCTAACGCGACAGTACGATCAGAGACCCTTTCACGAAACTGTGTGCGATGCATTAATCACAAACAGGGATGTAAAAACCGTCAAAAAGGTGCAAAACATTTGCAATGGAGGATGCATCAAACACGGTTTAGATTTTAGTTGCGTGTGCGATCCAGGGCATACGGTTCAGTCCAATGAACCATTTGCGATGAGGCGGAACAAAAGAAACGGGCAGCCTGATGAAGGCGTGTGTGATGTACAACATACAGTTCACTCGGATGAACTATTTGTGATTAGGCAACACAAAAGAAACGGGCAGCCTGATGAAGGCGTGTGTGATGTACAACATACAGTTCACTCGGATGAACTATTTGTGATTAGGCAACACAAAAGAAAAGGTCAGCCAGTTCAAGGTGTGTGCGATGTACATCATACAGTTCACTCGGATGAACTGTTTGTGATTAGGCAACACAAAAGAAACGGTCATTCAGATCAAGGTGTGTGCGATGTACGACATGCGGTTCACCCGGATGAACTCTTTGGGTTGAGACAAGAGAACAGAAACGGTTCAATATAACAAATACCATAAATATTGCAAGGTTCAAATTCAAAGATTACAACGCACTGGTACAACGACGTCCTAAACAAATGGTTTAAAACCCCTTTCCGCGATGGCATTTGGAACTGTCGCCAAGTGAGTGTGGGCGATAGGGGGGCTCCTTCCCACACGACCCAGAAATCGTCGGGGATAGGTCCTCATGGGACCCAAGCTGGGGCCGTGTGCGATCGGGCGAGGCATGGAAACCCAATCATTTCCATAGGTATGTACATCCCACACGGTGAATCCCAGAAATCATTTTCGTAGGTATGTACATCCTACATGGTGAGTCCTAGAAATCATTTCTGTAGGTATGTACATCCCACACGGCGAATCCCAGAAATCATTTTCGTAGGTATGTTCATCCCACACGGTGAATCCCAGAAATCATTTCCGTAGGTATGTATATCCCACACGGTGAATCCCGGAAAATTATTTCCGTAGGTATGTACATCCCACATAGTTCTTTGTGTGCAAACGTGTGTGCAAGGTGGCCTAACGCAAACAGTTCGCTACCGGAAGCCGTGTGTGATTGTTAGTTGATCGAACACGCCTACTTTCTAGAAACCGTGTGGGTTGTTTGAGTTCATCGCCCATGGTGCTATCTGAGTAACCATTTGCAATAGAAAACCCCAATAAGCAGGGTAATTAGCCTATTATTGATAATCCATGTACTAATCAAAGTATTAAACTGATATTTCTTATAAAACACACCAGATATTTCATATCCGTATAAAAGCAACCAGGATTTCATAATCGAATTACATCAGATAGCTTCAGCACTCAGTTACGCCATTACACAATGACACCAAGTTTCACATGCAGCATCAAATACCTTGGGAAAGTAGAATCATACACGGTAAATAGAAAGATGAATCTCATCTGGGAAACTACAGAAGCGGAAGGCAAATATTGAGCCTTCAGTGATCTTGAATGTCCTTGCAACTTTAGGCCAGTGGCTATGGATAATTGCCCGCCCAACCTTCGTCCTCTTCAGCAAGACTTCAATATTTTACCGTGGGTGCTGAATGAATACCTTCATCGCCTCTTGACCATGCATGTGGTTTGAGAGGTAATGATCGGTGAACTGCCTTGAAAAGTACCGAAAACAAAGCTATGCATAAATCGTTGTTGTAAATTTTGAAATGGCGCAAGGGGTAAAAACAAGGTAAAAGAGTTGGTACCATCCTATAGTTGACTGATGTCTTCTTCATTGTGCAAACAAAGATCTTTCTGTTATTCGTCGCAAGTTTCTTCATCCTAACAATCTTTTTGAGTTTCTTGACTTGACAGATATTCATGGACATCTCATTTCCCCATATGCAAAATGGGTCGAACAGTGGGTCTAAGCCTCTGACAGCAGGACCTACATGTGCAAGACCAAATTGTAAGAAATCTAAATATTAGAATGATTCCTGCAACTGCACAATAATGTGCTATTAGCCAAAGGACCCTTCTTGAACAAACCTCGATGGTAAACCGCAGTTGTAACACCCTGGATGTAACTTTCCCAATTTGTACTCCAACTCTTGCCGTTTCCGGCGTTAAGTTATTTTATTTTCTCGGGTACGGGTCTTTGTCTGCGTGTGTTATTGTCATTGTCATGCATCTCATATCATGTCATCATGTGCATTGCATTTGCATACGTGTTCGTCTCTTGCATTCGAGCATTTTCCCCGTTGTCCGTTTTGCATTCCGGCGCTTCGTTCTCCTCCGGTGGCCATTTCTAGCTTTCTTTCGTGTGTGGGGATTAAACGTTTCCGGATTGGACAGAGACTTGCCAAGCGGCCTTGGTTTACTACCGGTAGACCGCCTGTCAAGTTTCGTATCATTTGGACTTCGTTTGATACTCCAACGGTTAACCGAGGGACCGAAAAGGCCTCGTGTGTGTTGCAGCCCAACACCCCTCCAATTCGGCCCAAAACCCACCTAACTCTGCTCCATCATCTAGAGCGTTCGATCACGATCGTGTGGCCGAAAACCGCACCTCATTTGGACTCTCGTAGCTCCCTCTACCTATAAAACTAGCCCCTCCTCTGAAATTCCGGATCCCCCTCGTCCTCAAACCCTAAAAACCGTTCTCCTCGCCGCCGGACGTGTCCGATTCAGGCCGGACGTGTCCGCCGCCGCACTCCAGCCAACCACCGCCCGCCATGTGTCCTCCGCCGCCGCCTCCCACCGCGCGGCCCGGGAGCCCACGGCCGGCCCCCGCGGCCCGCTCCCTCGCCCCGCCGCCTGGCTGCCCGCGCCGCCCGGTCGCCCCCGACGCCGCCGCCTCCTCACGCGCCACCGCCGCCCGCCTCCTCCTCACCGGAGCCGGCCACCGCCGCCCCGCTCCGCTCCGGCCGCCGAGCTCGCCGGCGCTGCCGCATCCATGTGCCGCCGCCGTGCCAACCGCTTCCGTCCGCCCCGGCCGACCTCGCCTCTCCCTCCTCCGGCCTCTTCCTCCCTGCCGACGAACAGTGCTCGCCGGATCAGCCACCGCCTCGCCGGAGCTCCTCGGTTCGCGTGCCGATCCAGATCTGGGACGAACCCTAGGTCAAATTCGTCTAAGTCCCTGATTTTTTCAGTTCAAGTGCTCCTGTTCGTGGGTCCGTAACTTGGCATCCGTAGCTCCGATTCATGCATATAGCATATCAAAATGTTCATCTCAGAGAGTACATCATTTCATTCCATTGCATCATTTTCATTTGAGCTCATCGTGATGCCCGAAATGCTGTTAGAAGAGGGCTACTTGAGTTAATTGTCAGATCTGCTACTCCATTTAGGTTTTTGTCATTTTTGCCATGATTAATGTGTGCATGCTATGCCCATGAGTTCTACATATGTTTTGTTAAGGGTTTTGTCATCTTTCCATAGGTGCAACCCATATATTTTTATGATGTGTGTGGTGTCTTCTGCAAGCTTACAAAGTGGTGCACTTGTTAATTCTGTTTTCAGGGACTTAGCAATTCCACTAAGTCCTTGATCGGTTTATCTCATGTTGCCATATGTTCATGTTGTTTCCTAGTGATCCGTGCCTCTTTTGAGGATTACCAGTAAGGATGTTTTGTTAATCGTGTAGAGGTCTATCCATCCATGTCTTTGTTTTCAATTATGGAGCACCCTAGCTTGAGTCAATCGAGCTCTACTTTTGCTACTTTGTGAATCTGGGCAGATTGTCAACTTGTTTGCAATTTTGCCGATGATGTTGTAGTTGATCCGTGCATGCTATGCTATTGTTCTTGCCATGTCTAGCTTGCATTTTGTGCCTTCTTGATGGATATATGCTTGTCTTGCCATGACTTGCAACGTAGTGAGTGCATCGAGCTCATAAACATGCCTACTTGAGATATGTTTTAGCATGTGCCAGTTTTCACTAAGTCTGAAAACTGATTATGTTTTTGCCATGTTTACATGCTTGCAATTGTATTTTCTGATCCCTTTTGGCTCAAGGTCACTAAGGGACTTTTGTTAATATCTTTGAGTAGCTCCATGCCATGCTTTACTTTTCCATGTTCAGATCCTGTACCACGTAGTTTTGTTGCTCCGAAGAGGGCTACCTGATCTGAAATTCCAGACAAGTGTTGATTTCACAGTCTGAAATCTGTTTGTCATATGCATTTTTGCCATGCTTGTTTGTACCTGTTAATGGATGAATTGGCCATAGCTCAGTGCTAGACTTTTGTTAAGAATATTGAATGCATCCCTGCCATGTATTTTGTTGTCATGTTTGGGTGCTGTAGCATGTTCATCTCATTGCATTTAGATGGCTACTTGCTGTAGATCGCAGACCGGTGTCATTTTTTAATCGCTTGCCATTTCCAAACCGTAACTCCGATTCCGGCGTTCTTTATATCGTTTTCAAGCGATTTCATCTCATCTTTCCAGTGGCATACTTGGTTTTCCCAGTTGAGGCCAGGTTCCTGAATTTCCTGTCATATCTTGCATTTCGCATCCCGCATCGCATCCCGCATAGCATACCATCTTTGCATTGCGTTGTTTGAGTTTGCACGTGGTTGATTGTATCCTTGTTGCTTGTTTGTCTTGTTTGGGTAGAGCCGGGAGAAGAGTTCGCTAATGAGGAGCCCGTTGAGTTTGCTTTCGAGGATCCAGTCAACTCTGACAACTGTGCAGGCAAGATGATCATACCCTCGAAATCACTACTATCTTTGCTATGCTAGTTTGCTCTCTCTTTTGCTATGCCAATGCTACGATGCCTACCACTTGCTTTCAAGCCTCCCAAATTGCCATGTCAAACCTCTAACCCACCATGTCCTAGCAAACCGTTGATTGGCTACGTTACCGCTTTGCTCAGCCCCTCTTATAGCATTGCTAGTTGTAGGTGAAGATTGGAGGCCGTTCCTTGTTGGAACATTTATTCACTTGTTGGGATATCATTATATTGCTATGTTATCTTAATGCATCTATATACTTGGTAAAGGGTGGAAGGCTCGGCCTCTCGCCTAGTGTTTTGTTCCACTCTTGCCGCCCTAGTTTCCGTCATATCGGTGTTATGTTCCCGGATTTTGCGTTCCTTACGCGGTTGGGTTATAATGGGAACCCCTTGATAGTTCGCCTTGATTAAAGCTTTTCCAGCAATGCCCAACCTTGGTTTTACCATTCACCACCTAGCCTCTTTTTCCCTTGGGTTACCGGAGCCCAAGGGTCATCTTATTTTAACACCCCCCCGGGCCAGTGCTCCTCTGAGTGTTGGTCCGAACTGAGCTGCCTGCGGGGCCACCTCGGGGAAACTTGAGGGTTGGTTTTACTCATAGCTAGTCTCATCTGAGTGTGCCCTGAGAAAGAGATATGTGCAGCTCCTATCCGGATTTGTCGGCACATTCGGGCGGTGTTGTTGGTCTTGTTTTAACCTGTCGAAGTGTCTTGAAGAACCGAGATACCGAGTCTGATCGGAACGTCTTGGGAGGAGGTCTATTCCTTCGTTGACCATGAGAGCTTGTCATGGGCTAAGTTGGGACTCCCCTGCAGGGATTTGAACTTTCGAAAGCCGTGCCCGCGGTTATGGGCAGATGGGAATTTGTTAATGTCTGGTTGTAGATAACTTGAACCTTAACTTAATTAAAATGAATCAACTGAGTATGTTACCGTGATGGCCTCTTCTCGGCGGAGTCCGGGAAGTGGAAACGGTGTTGGAGTAATGTTTGCGCAGGTTGTTCTCTAGTTTCGTGCTCGCGCTTTGCCTCCTCTTCTCGCTCTCTTTTGTGAATAAGTTAGCCACCATATATGCTAGTCGCTTGTTGCAGCTCCACATACATTTGTACCTTGCTTTACCTATAAGCTTAAATAGTCTTGATCGCGAGGGTGCGAGATTGCTGAGTCCCTGTGGCTCACAGATTACTATTACACCAGATGCAGGGGCTGATGATTCTGCTCCAGGAGACGCACTTGAGCTCAAGTAGGAGTTTGACGAAGACTCTCAACATTACTATGTTTCCTTTCCCGATGATCAGTAGTGGTGCCCAGTTGGGGGTGATTGGGACCGTGTCGCATGTTGGGTTATCTTTCATTTTGGTGCCGTAGTCGGGCCATGTGTGTTTGGTTGATGTAATGTTATTTATGTACTTGATTGACGTGGCGAGTGTAAGCCAACTATGTTATCTCCCCTTTATTATTCATATTACATGGGATGTTGCGAAGATTGCCTAACTTGCGACATATGCCTTCAATGCGATTATGCCTCTAAGTCGTGCCTCGACACGTGGGAGATATAGTCGCATCAAGGGTGTTACAGCAGTGTCTCCCATTGTTTCCCTGCAACACACATAAGGAAGATCTTAATCAGGTTAAGTAAGAGTTTCCATACTATCAGTAGAATATGTATTGAGTACAACCAAATTCGATTGGTGTCACATGCATAACAATAGAAAATTGTAACCACAGCAAATGAAAATCAAATTGCAGAACTAAACTAAATAGTTAAATGGACAGCAGACCAAATGAACCAAAATAGTTAACTGAGCACGGCATTGCAGAATGGAAACATGTACTAGAAGATAAGACAGTTAACAAAACAAAGAATGCTTGAGAATAGTACTACGAAATGTAGCAATTGTTGGACCAAAGTGTTAAATGAACATTACATTTCAGAGGACCAAACTGTTAACTAAACATCAGATTGCATATTAACATTATAGAGGACAAATCACTAGAAGGCACTAGCGGTGGTCTCCAGAAAACATCACAAACTGTATTTTAAGGTAGACAACCGTGCGGCAGTGTCAATGGTGGCCTCGAAGACGAGGTGCTCCTCCAAGATCTGGTGGTCGACACGCATGTCAGCCATAGCAACCTTGTTCGCACGTGCGGCCGCATGCTACTTAGGTCCACGTTATACTGCGTGTAAAATGGCTGTGGGCGGCGCTTAATTGGAGGAGGGGGCAGTGATTTCGGTGGAAGGTGTCGCTCCATCAGTCGGGGCATGTGGGACGAGAAAGGAGGAGGATGGTGTGGGTGGGGTGTGGATTACCTGACCATATCGACAAGGCCGCGGAGCAAGAAGAAGGGTTGACGGCGAGGAGACCGCGCAGCAAGAAGAAGGGTCGCCGACAAGGAGGTGGCGCTGCAAGAAGAAGGGTCACCGGCGAGGAGGCGGCGATTCAAGACGAAGGGTAGCCGGCGAGGAGGCGGCGCTGCAAGAAGAAGGGTCGCCGGCGAGGAGGCTGAGCTGCCAGCAAGCAGCAATGAAGGTTTGAACTTGGAGAGCAAGGAGGAACAGTGGAAATGTGGCTTTTGGTAGGAGGGAGGGGCGGGGAGATAGATATTTCCGCAGTGGCAAAAACATTTCGCTCGGTGCTGCGAGAAACTGGCGCGCAAGTGTGGTTCAAGCATGGGCGGTGGACCATAGACGACGAAGCTTCCTGCGTAAGCTAGATAAGACGGTGCGCTAAGATATTTTATATCGCATCCCACATGATTCTTTCTTGTAAACTATTTGTGGTATACCTGATTTTTTTTCATTATGTTTTGAAAGACAAAATGGTGTTACAGAGGGAAAGGATGGTGTATGAATTGCTAGAACATTTACATACAGTGAACATGCAACAAGTACGTGAGTGTCATGTTTAAATTTGGAATTATTCCGGGTTCGTTTGGCATTTTTATGCATTAATTGAGTTTCTGTGCATTTAATGTGCATAATTCCAATTTGAACTACAAGAACATGCTCCAGTGCACCAAAGTTGTTTGAAAAATCACATGTGTATCCTTGGGTGAATTTCTAGGTCCCATGCAAGAGATGGGAGTGAAATTTAAACATCTGGGCGTCGTGGCTCGGCCGGAAGATTGAGAAACTTGGTTTTTTAATTCATGTAATTCCAAAACAAGCCTGAAAATCATGAAACTTGGCATGGTATCATGACATGGCACCAACATGCTGTAGTAAATTTTTTGGCTGAATTGGGACAAGCTTTGGTGTAAACTTCTTGCAAACCGGAGCTTCCCTCAAGAAGGCTCCTAGTTCCGAGAGGGAACCTGTCACCTCTGTGTGCGAAATGACGTACGTACACTGCCTTCTCCTGCCTTAATTTGTTTACACATGCATGTTAGACCAAATAGAAGTGTCATACTAAATTTTGGAATTATTCCGTGTTCGTTTGGCCTTTTTTATACATTAATTGAGTTTCTGGGCATTTAATGTGCATAATTCAAATTTTCACTACAAGCACATGCTCCAGTGCACCATAGTTGTTTGAAAAATCACACGTGTGTCCTTGGCTGAATTTCTAGGTCCCATGCAAGAGATGGGAGTGAAATTCAAACATTTGGTCGTCGTGGCTCGGCCGAAAAGATTGAGAAACTTGGTTTTTTAATTCCTGTAATTCCAAAACACACCTGAAAATCATGAAACTTGGCATGGTCTCATGACATGGCATGAACATGCTACGGTAATTTTTTTGGCCGAATTGGGACAAGCTTTGGTGTAAGCTTCCTGCAAACCGGAGCTTCCCTCAAGAAGGCTCGTGGTTTCAAGAGGGAACGTGTCACCTCCGTGTACGAAACGACATACGTACACTGCTTTCTCCTGCCTTAATTTTTGTGCACATCCACATTAGACCAAAGAGAAGTACCATGCTAAATGTTGGAATTATTCCAGGCTCGTTTCGCCTTTTTATACATTAATTGAGTTTCTTGGCATTTAATGTGCATAATTCAAATTTGAACTACAAGCACCGGCTCCAGTGCACCTAAGTTGTTTGAAAAATCACATGTGTGTCCTTGGGTTAATTTCTAGGTCCCATGCAAGAGATTGGAGTGAAATTCAAACATCTGGGCATCGTGGCTCGGCCAGAAAGATTGAGAAACTTGGTTTTTTTAATTCTTGTAATTCCAAAACACGCCTGAAAATCATGAAACTTGGCATGGTGTCATGACATGGCACGAACATGGTGCGGTAATTTTTTGGCCGAATTGGGACAAGCTTTGTTGTAAGCTTCTAGCGAACCGGAGCTTCCCTCAAGAATGCTCATGGTTCCGCAAGGGAACGTGTCACTCCCGTGTGCGAAATGACATACGTACACTGCCTTCTCCCGCCTTAATTTTTTTACACAGCCAGATCAGACCAAGTATAAGTGCCGTGCAAAATTTTGGAATTATTCCGGGCTCGTTTCGCCTTTTTTATACATTAAATGAGTTTCTGGGCATTTCATGTGCATAATTGAAATTTAAACTACAAGCACATGCTCCAGTGCGCCAAAGTTGTTTGAAAAATAACATGTGTGTCCTTGGGTGAATCTCTAGGTCCCATGCAAGAGATGTGATTGAAATTCAAACATCTGGGCGTCGTGGCTCGGCCAGAAAGATTGAGAAACTTGGTTTTTTAATTCCCGTAATTCCAAAACACACCTGAAAATCATGAAACTTGGCATGGTGTCTTGACATGGCACCAACATGCTGCGGTAATATTTTTGGCCGAATTGGGACAAGATTTGGTGTAAGCTTCTTGCAAACCGGAGCTTCCCTCACAAAGGCTCGTGGTTTCGAGAGGTAATGTGTCACCTCCGTGTGCGAAACGACATACGTACACTGCCTTCTCCCGCCTTTATTTTTTTACACAGCCAGATTAGACCAAATAGAAGTGCCGTGCTAAATTTTGGAATTATTCCGGGCTCATTTCACCTTTTTTATACATTAATTAAGTTTCTAGGCATTTAGTGTGTATAATTCAAATTTGAACTACAAGCACATGCTCTAGTGCACCAAAGTTGTTTCAAAAATCACATGTGAGTGCTTGGGTGAATTTCTAGGTCCCATGCAAGAGATGGGAGTGAAATTCAAACATCTAGGAGTCGTGGCTCGGCCGGAAAGATTGAGAAATTTGGTTTTTTAATTCCTGTAATTCCAAAACACACCTGAAAATCATGAAACTTGGCATGGTGTCATGACATGGCACCAACATGCTGTGGAAATATTTTTGGCCAAATTGGGACAAGCTTTGTTGTAAGCTTCTTGCAAACCGGAGCTTCCCTCAAGAAGCCTCGTGGTTCCGAGAGGGAACGTGTCACCTCCGTGTGCGAAACGACATACGTACAGTGCCTTCTCCCGCCTTATTTCTTTACATAGCTAGATTATACCAAATAGAAGTACCGTGCTAAATTTTGGAATTATTCCGGATTCGTTTGGCCTTTTTATACATTAATTGAGTTTCTGGGAATTTAATGTGCATAATTCAAATTTGAACTACAAGCACATGCTCCAGTGCACCAAAGTTGTTTGAAAAATCACATGTGTATCCTTGGGTGAATTTCTAGGTCCCATGCAAGAGATGGGAGTGAAATTTAAACATCTGGGTCGTGGCTCGGCCGGAAGATTGAGAAACTTTGTTTTTTAATTCATGTAATTCCAAAACAAGCCTGAAAATCATGAAACTTGGCATGGTCTCATGACATGGCACCAACATCTGTGGTAATTTTTTTGTCCGATTTGAGAAGGCCCACACATTAACAATCAACAAAGTCATTTTGGAACAATTGTTGTCACGTTACAAATCAGAAACACAAGTATTATTGAAACCATGGGCGTTTGACTTACCAATTACGTGCGGCCACGTGTCCCCTTTTTTATTGCGTAGGAGGTGCCGTGCGGGGTAGTTATTTGAGTATGGAAGGCGTGCGATCAGACCCCTGCGCGTGCTCATTGGAAGGAGAGCCCTTTGACTGCTACCCGCCGCGCACCTCCCTCCCAACGTCTCCATTAATGGTGCCCGAGCACCTGTTCTACATCGTGGCTATATGTCTCACCGGACTGAGATTTAAGAGAGAAAAATGAAAATCTGAAAAGAATGTTTTGCACGGATCTTGATGTAAGATACGACGGACCTATATAGCTTCGACTGCAACTTATAGCAAGCATGATGAATATAAGGACGACGATAGTGGATAATAATTGTCTTACATATTTAGAAACATAATTAAAAAAAGCCACATGCGGCAATGCCCGAAATACACAAGGGCAAAAGAAGAAGGAAGACAATGATCTGGCTCGTTGATCACAACTTTCTTGATGCGTTGCTGTAGGCCGCGGGAACTAGTCTCCGCGGTGAGCGGCGACGAGCTCTTTCTTGTCCTCAAGATCCTGCTTGAGAGCATCCACGGATTCCTCCACCAGCCTTCTGCGCTCGATGCGCAGCTTGTTATTCTCGTCCATAAGTTTCTCGACGATGACGCCGGTCCTCTTCAATAAGGCAGTGCTCTGCTCCTGCTGCTCTGCACTTCCGATGATCTTCCCCTCAGCAGGTCGCGCTCGGCCCGGAGCTTCGCATTGCTCTCATTTAGTTGCCGGATGATGTCGGTACACTGTTCAAACAAGGTTTGCAGGTCATCCTGCAACCTCACCCACCTGGAGATCTGATCCATCTGCCTATGGACGAGGGCACGCATGCGCCTGTAAGAGTCCTCGCCTGCCCGCAAGGCATTTTCCCAGGCCGCCGTGGCAAGGGAGGACATCTCTGCTGCATTCGTGGCGCGGCGGGACATCTCTTCTGCTTCCGCGGCACGGCCAGACCAGTCTGCTGCATCGACAGCGCGGCGGGTCCTCATTGCTGCTTCGGCGGCGCGGCAGCACCTCTCTGCTGATATGGCCGTGCGGCGGGACAATCGCGGCGAGGCAGGACATCTCTCGTGCTCCCGCTTCCAGGCTCGCCTCTCCCTGGTGGCAATCTCTCGACCCAGAACTCACGCTGGCCATGGCAGACGCAAGGAAACGATGATGAATGACTTGTTTGTTTTTGGCTTTTTGGGGATGAGGAGTTGAGGAGGAATGTGCAGTCATCTTGGAGTAGTAGTATTTATAACCATGTAGTAATATGCTCCTAAGTGGGAAACCTTTTAGGTTTTGATCGGTGTGAAAAGGTTTGCAATTTGGAATGTGATGGGACGCATGCTCAAAATTTACTAACGGTTATAAGTGCGGCACTATTCCCGGAAGGCGTAACGTGGGCACGTATGCCTTCTCGGCCGCGTATGTGGCATTTGCACCATAGGGTGCACCGCAATAGGCAATGTCAGCACACATCTTTTAATTAGAATGGGTGTGCCCGTCTAGCGCACACACGTTGATCTATCTAATTGTTTCAGTTTGTTGTGGCTAATCGCAAACAGTTCATCCATCTGAAGTGTATGCCATCAATCGCAGACACTTTGATCTGGCTTAGCCGTTTCTGTTATGTTGCCTAATCGCAAACAGTTAATCCTTCTGAAGCGTATGCCCTCAATTACACACACTTTGATCTGGCTAACCATTTCTTTTGTGTGGCCTAATCACAAACAGTTCATCCGAGTGAACCGTATGATGTATATCGCACACACCTTCATCTGGTTGCCCGTTTCTTTTGTGTTGCTTAATCACAAACAGTTCATCCAACTGAACCGTATGCTCTTTATCGCACACGCCTTCATCAGGCTACCCGTTTCTTTTGTTCCACCTCATCGCAAATAGTTCATTGGACTGAACCGTATGCCCTGGATCGCACACGCAACTAAAATCTGAACCGTGTTTGATGCATCCTCCATCGCAAACGTTTTCACCTTTTTTGATGGTTTTCATACAGCACCGTTTGCGATTATGGCATCGCACACACTTTCTTAAAGGGTCTCTGATCGTAGTGTCACATTAGTAGCATCCTGCAGTAGTGATGCCCAAATTCAAACATTGCAAACCGCGTAATTTCTGAAAAGGGATCAGTCGCCGACAAGTCATCTATGGGTTTGACACAATAACTTCTAATTGCTTTGCCATATGCTCTTCCAATACGAAGTTTGGCATTTTTGGAGGCACTTCCATTCCGTAGTACCAGCCGCCTCTGATAATCATACCATTGATATTTCCTAATTAAATGTGTGTTCAACCTCAGTACCCTCAGCACCTTTGTTCTGGCAAGAAAGAACATGGCGAGTGTAATCTCCGGTGGGGTCCCTCGATAGGAGTTCAAAGTAATATTTGAGAGAAGCAGATCCAGGCATTCGATGTGATTGTCGTTATCAACATCTTCCACCAGGCCTAATATGCACTGCAAAAGAAGAGAACGTGTTAGTGCCTACATGCAGTTTTGAACACTGCTACACGCCCATTTGGTTTGCAGGATTTGTAAAATGCACCAACGTGCCATCTTCGATCTATCATGATTAACATGGGCATTAATTTGATTACAATCTAGAAACATGTAGCCTTCTTCACAAGAGGTTGGATTGGATGAAAAATTCCCTAAGAAAACTAGTGCAGATGAATCCAAAGGAGAAATGCTTATGGATGATTGTAACCATATGAATGAAGCAACCAATATGGGGTGGGGGGGTATGTCCTAAAATTCTCCAAAATTCCTTCAGAAATCGTAGTACATAGTCATTGTAAACTTGGGAAAAGGTGCAAAAAATTGAACTCCCTTATGGTTAACATTTAACAGGAAAGGAACATCACCTCGATATACAGCTTCTTCAGGCACGGAAAGCATCTCAGACAACTGAAAACTTGGTCCAGGTTGGGCACGATAGGTTCTAGTGCCAAGACCTTCACTGTGCCCAGAGTCTGGGTGAAGCTTTGCTGGATGACAGACGAACATACATCTTCAAAACTAGAAATAACGTTGATGTCAAGAAGGAGAGGTATATAAGGCGACTGTTGTACCTAAAAGTTGTAGTATTTGACATACGAGTAGCCCACCACTTCCCATTTAGGCGCAGAAATGACATTGATTCTTGTTGGACCTTGTTGATCAACTAAAAGTAATCTCTCAAGTGAAGGTGTGTCCTGGATGACCATATTGTGGTCCTGTGATCTCTCGTTGCAGCACCAGCAACACACATAAATAGTGTGGAGAGTCCTGGAGGTAATGTGCAAGGTACTCGACCAATTCATCGCTTGAAGATGAAGGAACTCGAGTGCAATACAGCCGCGGAGCAGGCGCTCCATGTCATCCTTTGGGATGCGGATGATGACGAGCTCGAGGTGCTTCAGTCGTGGTAGAAAAAGAGCGGGTGCGTGAGGCGCAGCATGGGCGTGAAGCGGAGCGCGGACGTTGGCAGCAAGCTCATATGCCCATCATTATAACTTAGCTTCTCGAGCTAATCTATGGTGCGGGATCAGAACCACTCGTCAAGCTTGGCTCGCTCCTTGCCATTGGAACAGAACTTGCCCGCGAGAAGTCCTTTGATTGGATGATGGTGACTGCCGAGGATCTGGGAGAACGCATCCAAGCTTTGGCGGTAGCCATGGCAGAGCTTGTGGGCGTGGAGGATGTCGACATGGGTGCGGAGCCATAGGGTGTGTAACCACTGGGAAACGGCGGCTGTCCTCGCCCGATTTTTGATTGGGAGGAGGGATATGATGACTATCAACATATCATCGGGGAGGTTGTTGATGAAGTCTAGGCCTACTGGAGTCGCTTGCGGTTCTTTCTCGACCCGCCTCCGCTTGTTGGCAGCCACATTCTCCACCTCGTCGGCGGGTACAGGAACTTCTGTCTCCATATTCACGCCGTGCTTCGGTGCTTCAGCAGCCCCGGCGTCGCCACTCCCTCCGATGGGGCGCTTTGGCGGCATCCTCCTACACTGACAGCTTTGAGGACTCAGAGCGACATTGAGGATGCGTGCGCAGAGAGAGGAATTGTGTGTGTGGCGAGGATAGGGGGTGCGGCTGCTCGGCGGCGCCATTAATATAGACCAGTGGGAGCGAGGCGGACGGCGGCCCAAGGCTGTCTCGCTTCTCGGTGAGAACGACTGCTTAATCTCTAGTATGAATGAAATCTATGCTTAATTACTGAATTTTAGTTGCAAAAAATAGATAGAGATATTGATTTTTAGCTGCATATTTTGATAAATCACAGTGTCTCTTGACTTAGCGCCGAAGTCTGGCTTTAATTTGCATACCATAATCTGAACTGTTTGCGTTGAAGAGATGCACAGATCCTGCGTTGAACAGCTTGTACGCTTCCCAGTGAGCCTGCGCACCGGACTGCACTCGCACGCCTCCCGTTCAGTCAAGCAACTTTCCACACGGCGCCTCCTATAGCCATTAAAACCAGTACACGTGGCGTCACATGAATGGTTAACCGAACGCATACGGTTTGAATTATCCAAACGTTTGAGATATTAAAGTGGCAGCTATTTTTTTTTCAAAATGCCTTTGTTGGCTGTCATTATTCGAGTGCGCCTTCTCTCAAAATGGACACGAAAAATACCACAGCATGTCGGGTGCCCTTCCATGATAGCATCCCAAGTTTCATGAATTTAAGACGAGTTTTGGATTTACTAGAATTTAAAAACCAGGCATCTCAATGTTTTACCAGCAATCAACGGTACCCTGGTGTTTGAAATTCATTCCCATTTCTTGCATGGGACCTAAGCATGCACCCAAGGACACAAATTTGATTTTTCGACCAATTTATATGCACTGGAGCATCCGCATGTAGTTGAAATTTGAATTATGCACATAAATGCATTGAAAACTCAGTTAATACATAAAAATGTCCAAACGAACCCCAAAAAATCACAAAAATTCACACAACACTCGTGTTGTTCTATGTTGACACGAGAAAAGAACTTGAAAGCAATAAGAGGCAATGGATATCGTTTTGTCCCCAAAGGTGGGACGTTCCCTACCTAAAACCATCATGCTTGTTGTGAGAAGCTCCGGTTTGTGAGAAGCATATACCCAAACCTGTCCCAAATGGGACAAAATTTGTACGACGGCATGTTGATGCCACTCCATGATAGCATGCCAAGTTTCATGAATTTCAGACGAGTTTTGGATTTACTAGAATTTAAAAACCATGCATCTCAATGTTTTGCTGGCAATCAACGGTGCCCTGGTGTTTGAAATTCATTCCCATTTCTTGCATGGGACCTAAGCATGCACCCAAGGACACGGATTTGATTTTTCAACCAATTTATATGCACTGGAGCATGCGCATTTGCTCAAATTGGAGTTATGCACATAAATGCATTGAAAACTCAGTTAATGCATAAAAATGGCCAAACGAACCCCGAAAAATCACAAAAATTAACACAACACTTCTTTTTTTCTGTGTTGACACAAGAAAAACTTGAAAGCAATAAGAGGCAATGGATATCGTTTCATCAACAAAGGTGGGACGTTCCCTACCGAAAACTATCGTGCTTGTTGTGAGAAGCTTCGGTTTGCGAGAAGCATATACCCAAACCTACCCCAAATGGGACAAAATTTGTACCACGACATGTTGATGCTGGTCCATGATAGCATGCCAAGTTTCATGAATTTCAGACGAGTTTTGGATTTACTAGAATTTAAAAACCAGGCATCTCAATGTTTTTCCGGCAATCAACGGTGCCATGGTGTTTGAAATTCATTCCCATTTCTGGCATGGGACCTAAGCATGCACCCAAGGACAAAGATTTGATTTTTCAATGAATTTATATGCACTGGAGCATGTGCATGTAGTTCAAATTTGAATTATGCACATAAATGCATTTAAAACTCACTTAATGCATAAAAATGTCCAAACAAACCCTGAATAATTCACATTCTTTTATTTTCACTGCAGATAAAAGGTCTAGCAATTCAAACACCGTCCATGGCCATTGTGACCCCATTATGTAATTCAAATCAAGACCAAAAATCAAGTAGATCCCACACAGTTTATTATAACCAACCATGTGAGATGCAGCACAAAATATCTTTGGACCGTGTCTGAATAAGGGACCGTGTCTGATGACACTTTGTGCTCCAGTTTTTTGTCTGAAGCGGTTCCAAATTTTCGCCTTCCGCAGAAATATCTACTTCTCCCTGCCCCCTCCCCGTTACCAAAAGCCACATTTCCCCTCTTTCCGCCTTCCTTTCCAAGTTGAAACCTTCACTCCTTGCTTGCAGCGCCGCCGCCTCCTCGCCGGCGACCCTCCTTCACGCTGTTCGGCCTCGCCTATCCAGGCTGGTAATCCACACCCGACCCCCATCCTCCTCCTCCTTCCACATCCCACATGCCCCGACTGCCGGCGCGAGCGCGACACCTTCCACCCAAATCGCCGACCCCTCCACCAAATAAGCGCCGACCTAAGCCTTGGTGCACGCAGTATAGCCAGGACCTCAAGGAGCATTTGGCAGCGGAAAAGCAAATCGCGGCCACATGCACGGATGAGGTCGCGATGGCTGCCATTCGTGCCGACCCCCGGATCTTGGAGGAGCACCTCGCCGTCGAGGCCACCATTGATGCCTCGCGTGCTGATGCCGCGACACGGTTGGCTGCTTTAAACGACAGTTAGTGGCGTTTTGAGGCCACCGTCGGTGCCTTCGACGAAGACTACGAGGTGTTTTCTCAGCATGCACGTGCTTACCTCATCTCGAGAGCCAGAAGGTTGGTGCCCGGAGCGACTCAGGCAACTCACCACTACAACGATGGCACCCACGATGCGGACCCCTCGCCATCTTCCATGTCCAAGGAGCCAATCATGATTGATATCTCCGACAATGAGGAGTAGCTTGTCTTATTAGCTCACTATAAGGACCCAAGTCCAGTCTGCTAGCTATTGCCTTTCCTTAACAAATTCTAGTGAATTGTGCTATCTAGTTTCACCATGCAATCTTCTGCTATAGTGTATATGTTCTATATGTCATGCAATGTGGTGTTCAATTAACTACTTGGTTCAATTCTGAAAATGTGATGTTCAATTCTTCAGGGTGCAATATTTCCAAGTTGTTAAGCATGCTCAGTTTGGTTAACTATCTGATCTTCAATTAGGAGTATGTTATATTGTTCAATTTGTGTTTACTTAACTGCTTGGTTCATTTGTTGTGGCTTGGTTCACTTGTTGTGGTGTTTAGTTAACTGCTTGGTTCAATTCTGCAATGCGATGTTCAATTGTTGTGGATGCATTCTGTTATTGTATACCATGTGAGGAATAAATTGAATTTGGCTGTACTAAATACATGATAAACAAATACAATTGATATATTTCCAAGTTGTTAAGCATGCTTGGTTTGGTTAACTGTCTGATCTTCTATTAGGAGTATGTTATATTGTGCAATGTGGTGCTCAGTTAATGTTTGGTTCATTTGTTATGGTGTTTAGTTAACTACTTGGTTCAATTATGTAATGCAATGTTCAATTGTTGTGGCTACATTCTCTTATTGTATACTGATACGTCTCCAACGTATCTACTTTTCCAAACACTTTTGCCCTTGTTTTGGACTCTAACTTGCATGATTTGAATGGAACTAACCCGGACTGACACTGTTCTCAGCAGAATTCCCATGGTGTTATTTATGTGCAGGAGCAAACGTTCTCGGAATGACCTGAAACTTCACGGAGCCACTTTTCAGAAAATAAGAAAAATACCTGCAAAATATGAAGGCCAGGGGGCCCACCACCTTGCCACGAAGGTGGGGGGCGCGGCTGCCCCCCTAGGGCGCGCCCCCCTACCTCGTGGGCCTCCTGTTGCCTCTCCGACTCCAACTCCACCTCCATATATTGAGTTTTGAGGAGAAAAAAATCAGAGAGAAGAAATCATCACATTTTACGATACGGAGCCGCCACCAAGCCCTAAAACCTCTCGGGAGGGCTGATCTGGAGTCCATTCGGGGCTCCGGAGAGGGGAATCCGTCGCCATCGTCATCATCAACCATCCTCCATCACCAATTTCATGATGCCCACCGCCGTGCGTGAGTAATTCCATCGTAGGCTTGCTAGACGGTGATGGGTTGGATGGGATCTATCATGTAATCGAGTAAGTTTTGTTAGGGTTTGATCCCTAGTGTCAACTATGTTCTAAGATTGATGTTGTTATGACTTTTCTATGCTTAATGCTTGTCACTAGGGCCCGAGTGCCATGATTTTAGATCTGAACCTATTATGTTTTCATCAATATATGAGTGTTCTTGATCCTATCTTGCAAGTCTATAGTCACCTATTATGTGTTATGATCCGTTAACCCCGAAGTGACAATAATTGGGATACTTACTGGTGATGACCGTAGTTTGAGCAGTTCATGTATTCACTATGTGTTAATGCTTTGTTCCGGTACTCTATTAAAAGGAGGCCTTAATATCCCTTAGTTTCCGTAAGGACCCCGCTGCCACGGGAGGGTAGGACAAAAGATGTCATGCAAGTTCTTTTCCATAAGCACGTATGACTATATCCGGAATACATGCCTACATTACATCAATGAACTGGAGCTAGTTCTGTGTCACCCTAGGTTATGACCGTTATATGATGAACCGCATCCGGCATAATTCTCCATCACTGATCCATTGCCTACGAGCTTTCCATATATTGTTCTTCGCTTATTTACTTTCCCGTTGCTATTGCTATCATCACTACAAAATATCAAAAACATTGCTTTTACTACTGTTACCTTTTGTTACCGTTATCACTACTATCATATTACTTTGCTACTAAACACTTTGCTGCAGATATTAAGTTTCCAGGTGTGGTTGAATTGACAACTCAGCTGCTAATACTTGAGAATATTCTTTGGCTCCCCTTGTGTCGAATCAATAAATTTGGGTTGAATACTCTACCCTTGAAAACTGTTGCGATCCCCTATACTTGTGGGTTATCATATACCATGTGAGGAATAAATCAAATTTGGTTGTACTAAATACATGAGAAACAAATACAACTGCCATATTTCCCAGTTGTTAATCATGCTTGGTCTGGTTAACTGTCTGATCTTCTATTAGGAGTATGTTATATTATGCAATGTGGTGCTGAGTTAACGTTTGGTTTATTTGTTGTGGTGTTTAGTTAACTGCTTGGTTCAATTCCGTAATGCGATGTTCAATTGTTGTGGTTGCATTCTCTTATTGTATACCATGTGAGGAATAAATCGAATTTGGCTGTTCTAAATACACGAGAAACAAATACAATTGCTATATTTCCAAGTTGTTAAGCATGCTTGGTTTGGTTAACTGTCTGATCTTCTATTAGGAGTATGTTATATTGTGCAATGTGGTGCTCACTTAACGTTTTGTTCATTTGTTGTGGTGTTTAGTTAACTGCTTGGTTCAGTTCTGCAATGTGATGTTCAATTGTTGTGGATGCATTTTGTTATTGTATACCATGTGAGGAATAAATCGAATTCGGCTGCACTTAATACATGAGAAACATATACAAGTGCTATATTTCCTAGTTCTTAATCATGCTTGGTTTGGATAAATGGGTTTTCCATGTGGCTTGAATTAATTTGATGAATCTGCAATGTGCTTATTTATCATCAACATATTTTACTGATAGCATGTGAACCCTTACTTAACCTAATGACTAGCTACCTTATATGTGTTGCAGGGAAACAATGGGAAGCACCGAGGTTTACAAGATGGTACTAACTATTATACCTTGCCTTTTTGTATTCCTTTGCCCCATTTCTAATATAGAGAAGATATTTATACACATCCTTGTTTTCAGGCTTCACTGATGATTACCTCTCAAACCACCTCTGTGGTCAGGAGGCGAGGAAAGTTTTCATACAACACCCATGGTTCAATATTGAAGTGTTCCTGAAGAGGTCAAAGGATGGACGGTCAATCATCCACAGGAACTGGCCTAAAGTTGCAAATACCTTCAACATGAATGAAGGCTCAATATTTGCCTTCCGCTTCAGCAGTTTTCCAGATGAGATGCATCTCTCTATGTACCGTCTATGATGCTAATTTTGAAAGGTACTAGATGTTGCATGTGAAACTTGTTGCTGGTGTAGTTGTGTAATGGGGTAGCTCAGTGCTGAAGCTATATCATGTTGTACTCTCATGTATTTCAATTATGAAATCCTGCTTCCTTAATATGGAAATGGAATATATTATGTGCTTAATATGAATGTCAATTAGATTAGTAAATGGATTATTAATAATAGGGAAATTAGCCCGCTAATTGGCCAATTAGCTTGCTAATTTGGTTTTCCTATTGCGAACGGTTAATGAGAAACCACCATGGGCGATGACCTCAGGCAACACACATAGTTTCTAGGAATAAACCGTGTTGGATCAATGAACAATCACACACGGCATTCTCTTCAAAACTGTTTGCGTTACGCCACCTTGCGCAAACGTTTTCCATGTAGTGACTGTGTGGGATGTATATATGAACGGAAACGTTTAGTGGTGACTAACTGTGTGGGATGTACTTATGAACAAAAATGATTTTGCCTGTATAATTGTATTTTTTGAGCACTACTGTACGTATTTCTGTATTTGAGTGCTCGTCGGTCGCACAAGACCTCATTTTGTCGAGCGTGTGTGCCAGGAGGGCATATCCCCAACGGTTTCTAGGTCATGTGGGAAGGACCCCCCCTATCGCCCACACTCACTTGTCGACGGTTCCGAATGCCGTCGCGGAAAGGGGTTAAAACCGTTTGGTTAGGACCGACGCACACCAGTGTATTTACTTATAACTCAAAATAAAATAAAAATTACAACTCGATACCTATGACAAAGTATGACTCTATATGAATGCCTCTGGCATATACCAAGATGTGCAATGATCAAGCATAACATGTATGAAAAATGATGAACGGTGGTTGAGACACAACTACTATGTCAGCTATATGATCATGCAAAGCAATATGAAAATGAATGCTCAAGTCATCAAACGGAAGCGGTGGAAGTTGCATGGCAATATATCTCGGAATGACCATGGAAAAGCCATAATAGGTAGGTATGGTGGCTGTTTTGAGGAAGATACAATAAGGCTTATGCGTGAGCGTATCATATCACGGGGTTTGGATGCACCTCCGAAGTTTGCACCACGTCTTGATGTGAGAAAGGGCAACGCACAGTACCGTAGAGGCTAGCAAATTGTGGAAAGGTAAGAGTGCGTATAATCCATGGACTCACATTATTCATAAAGAACTCATATACTTATTGCAAAAGTTTATTAGCCCTCAAAGCAAAGTATTACTAGGCATGCCCCTAGGGGGGATAGATTGGTAGAAAAAGACCATCGCTCGTCCCCGACCGCCACTCATAAGGAAGACAATCAATAATAAATCATGCTCCAACATCATAGCATAACGAGAGACTATACATGCATGCTTCGGGAATCACAAACCTTAACACCAATATTCTTACTAAACATAACCATTTACTAGTACCTTCGACATATTCCATCTCTATATCATAAAACTATTTCAAGGAATCAAACATATCATATTCAATGATCAATAAGTTTTATGTAGGATTTTATGACTAACCATGCGATTGACTAATTCCTGTTGACTCTCTAAATAGATATAAGTGAAGCATGAGAGTTTAATTCTTTCTAAAAAAGACCATGCTCTAACAAATATAAGTGAAGCAAAAGAGCATTGTTCAAACAACGGTTTTCTATCTGAAGAGAAACAAGCAATCCAAACTTCAAATGATATAAGTGAAGTGCAACGAGCATTCTATAAAGCCATATTCAAAAGATATAAGTGAAGTGCAACGAGCATTCTATACATGGACTATCTCATACCAGCATGGCGCATAAAAGAAAAATGAAAACTAAATGCAAAAGATGCTCCAAGATTCACACATATCACATGAACGAAACAAGAATGAAAACATACCGATACTTGTTGAAGAAAGATGGGATGCCTTCCGGGGCATCCCCAAGCTTAGACGCTTGAGTATCCTTGAATATTTACTTGCGGTGCCTTGGGAATCCCCAAGCTTGAGCTCTTGCCTCTCCTCCTTCTTCTCATACCCAGACCTCCTCGATCTTTGATCACTTCATCCACACAAAACTCAACAGAAAGTTCAGTAAGATCCGTTAGTATAATAAAGCAAATCACTACTCTAAGTATTGTTGCAAACCAAATCATATTTTGTTTTTCATTATAGCTACTGTAATATAACTTTTCCATGGCTTAATCCACTGATAGAAATTGATAGTTTCATCAAAACAAGCAAAACAATGCATCAAAATAGAATTTGTCTTAAACAAGACAGTCTGTAGTAATTTAAACATTCACCATACCTCTGTTACTCCAAAAATTCTGAAAAAAGGAAAAACAAAAATTTTGTGTATCAAGACAGTGCAAAAGGTTTCAGAACCATTTGATGTTCCAGTAAAAAATGTAAAATCACTTTAACTTTTATTTTTGTGAAGTTTTAAGTTCCCCTATATTTTTTTTGTTTTTAAACTTTATAAAAGCAGTCAACAGAAATAAATGACTCTCTAAAACTTCCGGGTTGTCTTCCTGGCAGCGCTTTCTTTAAAGCCATTAAGCTAGGCATAAAGTGCTCAAGTAATGGATCCATCCGGATCCCAAGGTATATCAAAGGCAATTTTAATTAACAATGATTTGGCATTTAGTAGTGAGCACAAAGCAACATATATCAAGCAATGCTGAAGTCTAACTCTCTTCCTATGCATCGGCATGTCATACAGGAACAATTCATGAACATGAAGTAAAGGCCAATACATAGCATAAGCAATTTCTTGCAATTCTTTCGTGTTGGAAACATAAAGAGGCGGAGATGTAGTTCCCCCTCTCATAATAATTGCAAATAGGAGCAGCAAGCACATGCATATTATATTCACCAAAATCATCATGTGTAGTATCAAAATGTAACCCATCAATATAATCCTTAATAAGTGCAAACTTCTTCGATATAGTGTAGTTTGGAGAATTCAAAAAGATAATATGACTATCATATGTGGGTGAAATAGCAACAATTTCATCCTTTTAACATAAAGAACAATAGCAAGTTCATCTCCATAAGCATAATATAAGTTGGCATCATGGCCACAAGCATAGCAAGCATTATCAAAAAGGGATATTTCAAATGAATCAATGGGATCATAGCAATTATCATGGGATTCATCCTTTGGTAAGAATGAAGGGGCATTAAACAATGTATGAGTTGCAGGGTTACTCTCATTAGAAGGCGGGCACGGGTGATCAATCCGGTCTTCCTTGGCTTGTTCTTCGCTCTCCTCATCATCTTTTTCATCCAATGAGCTCACAGTTTCATCAATTCCTTCTTCCATACACCCAAAAATATTAGTCTCTTCTTGCATAGCGAAGACTTTCTCAATAAATGCATCAATATCGGAATTGTATAGCAATATTTAAGGATAGCAAAATTTCCAGGTCTATAAACATCATCATCAAAAGCTTCATATTTTTCAAAGAAAGATTCAATTTCATAAGCACCCCTAAAAGCAACAAATTCTTCTATTCGTTCCACATCATAGTAATCATATACACCTGTAGCATAAGAAGCCAAGGTTTCATTATCATTAAATTCACATGAAAAGGGAAGATGTGGAGCATTCATCCTGGAGCAACAAGTATAATCATATCTCTGGCATAAATCCCAAGCATACCATTGCAACATTTCAATTTGATCCCATAAAAGTTTTCCCTTTTGATCAAGCGATAATCCCTAAAGTATTCATGTTGATCCAACGTTACTCCCATTATCAAGTTGAATGGAGTTTTCTCAGGATTATCATAGTAGTGCATAATATTTTTCACACAACGAGCATCGAGGGTTTTAGGAGGTTCCCCATCTGCATGATTAGCAAGTACCACTAATTTTTTGGTGTTTCGTGTTCCATATCCATTACTAAAGATAGACAACAACTTAGAACAAGAAATAAAAACTACTTAGTGATAAAGCAAACAAGCACACACGAGAATATTCACCCCACGCTATTGCGCCCCGGCAACGGAGCCAGGCAAAGGTCTTGATAACCCACAAGTATAGGGGATCGTTTGTAGCCTTTTTTGATAAATAAGAGTGTCGAACCCAACGAGGAGCTAAATATAAAACAAATATTCCCTCAAGTTCTGTTGACCACCGATACAACTCTACGCACACTTTAACATTGCTTTACCGAAAACGAGTATGAAACTATTTTGCAAGGATAAAACTACGAGTACTTTGCGAGAATAAAACTACGGATAAATTGCAAGGTAATTAAAGTGGAAAGCTTTTGTCAACAAGAAAGTTATTTCTCCCTAGGCTATCGATAACAAGAACCGGTAATCATTCTTGCAATTTTATATGAGGGAGAGGCATGAACTAACATACTTTCTCTACTTGGATCATATGCACTTATGATTGGAACTCTAGCATGCATCTGCAACTACTAAAGATCACCATGAAACCCAACAATAGCATTAAGTATCAAGTCCTCTTTACTCCCATACGCCATAACCCACCTATCCGCATTTAAGTTTCTGTCACTCTCACAACACTGACAATAAGCAAACCATAAACATATTGCAACACCCAACAACGAGGCGGAGGGCACCGTAGGACAGCACCATAAATAAAATATACAATCATATAACCAAGATCACGATTAACCCACAGGGCAAAGCGGATCTACTCGAACATCATAAGATAACCATAGATCATTGGGAAATAATATATGGAGTTGAGCACCATGTTTAAGTAGAGATTACATCGGGGATAAGGGGTGTTACACCGCCGCAATGAGGGGGAGAGATTTGGTGTTGATGGTAGCAAGATTGTTGATGTAGATCCTCGTCCCGATCGTTGCCCCGGTGGCACTCCGGCGCCACCGGAAGCAAGGGGGAGAGAGCCCCCCTCCTTCTTCTTATTCTTTGGCCTCCCCCTAGATGGGAGGAGGGATCCCCCTCTGGTCCATGGTCTCCATTGTGGTGGAGGGGCGGGATCCCCTCCGAGATTAGATCTCCCTCTCTGTTCTCTTCTGTTTCATCGTTCCCAGACCTGGCCAAAAACCGTTTCTTATATTCCCGAAGATCCGTAACTCCGATTGTGCTGAGATTTTAAGAAAAAAATTCTGGATATAAGCTTCCCTACGCTCGAAGTAGAGGTCCAACCGACGTACGAGGTGGGCACAACCCACCACCACGCGCCAGGGGCCTCTGGCGTACCCGGGTGTCTTGTGCCCTGTGTGGGCCTCCGTTTGCGGTGACTCCAACTCCCAAAAATCACATATATTCCAAAATAATTCTCCATAAATTTTTATTTCATTTGGACTTTGTTTGATATGGATACTCTGCGATACAAAAAACATGCAGAAAACAAGAACTTGCACTTGGCACTGGATCAATAGGTTACTCCAATAAATCATATAAAAAGTTGCCAAAAGTATGTAAAACTTGTATAATATTGGCATGAAACAATCAAAAATTATAGATACTACGGAGACTTATCAATTACAAAGTGCAGTAACTGTAGGGACACTGCGTCATATCAAAAACAGTAGGCATTGCTAATGTAAGATCAACATTGTTCAGAGTATGAGTAGGATAATGCAAGAAACAACATTGATATGTTCCTGTTGGAACTGAGAGGAAAATACAGGGAAATGTATACTGGGTTCGAAAATATAGAAGTGCCATGCATGGTTATACTCATGTTATCTCGCAATCGATTCTTCACAGGAAACTACCATGTCATGCACGTTATGTAATCATGTTCTGTCCTCACAAAGAAATTCTTCAGGGAAACTAACAGACCATACATTTTTATATACTCATGTTCCGTGGGCAAAATTTTTGTGAGGATATTATTCTAGCCATTGATTGCTGAAGGGCGAATATAGGTATGTACACATGGTAAGCATTACAGGATTTCACTACTTCCAAATAAAGAGTTCTCCATATGCACATTTACTTCCCTAATGTATGGTTAGATGAAACAAACAGTGTGATGCATGTTTCTACACCATGAAAATGAGGAAACTAACATGGCCATTGATACACACTCATTTTAGTAGTATATAGATTACTATAAAATAAGGGGAATATCCATATCTTCCTAACCGTTTGATTGTTCAGGGGTACAAATTGGCTGTAATGACACGGTCACAATCGCATGAATTAACTCATTCCAAATATAGCCCATTTATGGAATCTCTAATACATTGCCATAGTTCTACTCAAATTCTGCTCAAACAAGGATATGCCAATCATCACAAAAAGTTCAAACAGTGTTATGGCATTATCATTAACATCAGAAGGAAATAACCTACACGCGTCATCCCAGCAATATGTGGTGCCATCTGCTTTGTTGATTGTGTAGATGATGCCATTGTGTTCAATAGCATCACACAAGTGTGTATCAGCTTTGACGATCCACTGTGAGGTGAGTTTTCTCCAGCTAACGAAGGCACCAGCGGAAAGATAAGCGAGTTCGCAGTCGAACAAGGCAATTAGCTTGAAGTCCGCGTAATCCACATCTCGTGTGGGCACTTGGCAGATTACAATCTTCTGAAAAACATGTCCGTCCAACTGACGTGGTAATCTAGATGACTTCGACCGCGATGGTAAAACCCTATACAATCCAACGGAGGAAGGATAATCTCATGGGAGGTCTGGAAGTTCCTGAGCACCAACTTTTTCCCGTCTTCTCTGATGGCAGCCATCCAGTGGGAGTTCATGCCGACCAAGTACATACCTACCAAGAAGTTTAGGCCAATGGTGATCGGATCAAAGTCAAGGGAAATGATGTACGGCAACCCACTACATACCTGCAAAGAAGTTTTGGCTAATGGAGATCAGATTGAAGTCGAGGGGCATCATGTACGCCTCCGTATCATGGTTAGCAATCTTGCAAGACCAGATAGAAGCAAGCAGGGTGTATTGAAAAGCTTAGGCCTCGCTTCGATGATGGTCGTGTGCACGTCCCTCGAGCATGCGGCCAGCCGCACGGTGCTCAACATATCCATACACGAACAACAGAGGTCGAGGATGTCCCTGGGGAGATTGCTCCAATCGCGGCTCATATGGATGCTGCACGGTTCGCGTTCGACCATGGTGGAGTTTGTAAGGTGGGGTTTTGGGGGGCTTGATTTATGGGGGAGAAGGCTCTTGGTGCTAGAGCGGCTAGGGAATAGTGGTACTGGAGGAGGCGAGCGAGGCGAGGGTACGCGGGGGCATCGTGAGAGGATGAAGAGTGACCTCAGGATCTCCGGCGAGATAGAGATGGAGATGGAGTGATGCTAGGGGAAAGGGAGACGAGGCGAGGCATGCTATACAGCGGCGGTGACAATGACTGCATAGGGCACAAGGTGAGGCTGACTTTGGTAACCTAAACACGCCGCCTGGACTAGTGTCACCTCGGATGCAGGGTCTTGTAACTTCACTGTGAGGACCGGATGAATAATATTTTGACTATCAAGTGTACCACAATTGTACTACTACTAGTAGGAACATACAGAGTAGTACTGTATAGCGGAAATAGGTCTCCCGTGCTAGCATGCCTATGGATTCACTTCATCCTCCAGGTATCATCCATACAGCGAGCAGAACCAATTTCTCGTGCATGCGGAAGCGCGAAGAAGGGTTCTATTTTCTTTTTTCAGGATAATCGCATATTCCTTAACCATAGAATGTTGTGTCTCCCACGCACATGCCAATATCCATCAGGACCAGCTACGACACATTTTTTATATCTGTTTACATAGCTCCCACCTATCAAGAGGGGTGCAGAAATAAAAAAGGAATCATAAAATGTCTCGCCACGGTGATTCGAAAGAGTGACCTCAACTAGCAAGTGGCACATGTAGCGCTAGAAGGATGGGCACATGTAGCGCTAGATGGATGGGCACATACGCGAATAGGTACCACTCCTCAGTCTACCCACATAGCCTTTTCGTTTAGTCTACCAAGCCGTCTAATCAACTGCCTGCAGGCCACTTCTCCCATTTACTTCTTCATCAGGAACCGATTTTCCTTGGCTTCTTCACCTCTCCTTCATCTTCATTTGCATCCAAACCCCACTGCATTCACATTGATTTATCCTCTTCACATACTCCTGGAGTAATTCTGAAGCCATCTAATCCTAATTCTCCAAACCATAGCCCTCCGGTCAAGTGGTTCCAAATGTCTAAAGAGATCTAGATGAAGGTTTTTAGCGTCCAACATGTCCTCGTTGAAGGCTCGTTGAGCATAGTTGCCACCGTCACCACCCACCCAAGGGTTGTTCAGAAGTGGATCAACAATGTATCCAACTCCCTCCAAAAGGTAGAGATGCAGGCCATCGGTCTCGACGTAGAGTACACGGAGCATGCCACTTGGAAGATCCAACACACCGCCGTCCTTCAACTGTGCCTCGAAGATGATGTTTTGGTGTACCACATCATAAACACGCCCTCCATACCAGGTGAGCTCCATGATTTCTTGTCTCAAGAGGATATATACTTCTGTGGGGTGCTACATCTTGAGCACTACGTTGGTTTTCCCTTGAAGAGGAAAGGGTGATGCACCAAAGTAGTGTAAGTATTTCCCTTAGTTTTTGAGAAGCAAGGTATCAATCCAGTAGGAGGCCACACGCAAGTCCCTCATACCTACACAAACAAATAAGAACCTCACAACCAACGCGATAAAGGGGTTGTCAATCCCTTCATGGTCACTTACGAGAGTGAGATCTGATAGAGATGATAAGATAATATTTTTAGTATTTTTATGATATAGATTGAAAGTAAAGATTGCAAAGTAAAGTAGATTGGAAACTTTATATGATAAAAGATTGACCCGGGGGCCATAGGTTTCACTAGTGGCTTCTCTCAAGATAGCATAAGTATTATGGTGGGTGAACAAATTACGGTCGAGCAATTGGTAGAAAAGAGAATAATTATGAGAATATCTAGGCATGATCATGTATATAGGCATCACGTCTGTGAAAAGTAGACCGACTCCTGTCTGCATCTACTACTATTACTCCACACATCGACCGCTATCCAGCATGCATATAGAGTATTAAGTTCATAAGAACAGAGTAACGCATTAGGCAAGATGACATGATGTAGAGGGATAAACTCAAGCTATATGATATAAACCCCATCTTTTTATCCTCGATGGCAACAATACAATATGTGTTGTTTCCCTTTCTGTCATTGGGATCGAGCACCGCAAGATTGAACCCAAAGCTAAGCACTTCTCCCATTGCAAGAAAGATCAATCTAGTAGGCCAAACCAAACTGGTAATTCGAAGAGACTTGTAAAGATAACCAATCATACATAAAATATTTCAGAGAAGAATCAAATATTGTTCATAGATAGACTTGATCATAAACCCACAATTCATTGGATCTCGACAAACACACCTGTAGCGACCAGACCTCAAATGGTCTGATCTCTGTGCTCCGGTGTCATCCGTGGATCAGTAATGCTGACACCACACAATACTCAGAGGATTTATAGTAGAGTAGCAATCACACACTTATTACATCGAGTGTTCCACAAGAGAACTTATTACAATAAATATGGCTTAAGGCCATCTAATAACGATAACAGCAGAAGGCTTGGAAGATAAGTGAGTCCATCAACTCCAACGGCATCACTGAGTATAGAACCACGACCTAAAACTCCTTAATCGTCATCTGAAAAGTCTGCAACATTAACGTTGCAGCCCGAAAACGGGTCAGCACATGGAATATGCTGGCAAGGTAACACATAGAGAGTAATAGAATGAAATAGCTATACTATATGCATATTTGGTTGGTGGAAAGCTCTATGGTTACAGTTTTTGCATAAAGCCAAATTTTCCCTACTTCAAAGGAATAAAATTTATTTAACTATCATGGTAGTTATTAAACATTGAGAATGGTTGACAGCATTCTCAATCCCAATTAAGCATCAGTATTAAACATAACCCAATAATATTAATTTAGAGTAACATGTTGAGATTCACATGAAAATCCAAGTACTAGATACTCAAGATGTCCATAACCGGGGACTCGGCTAATCATGATTAGTTTATTACACTATGCAGAGGTTTGCGCACTTTTCCCCACAAGACTCGATCGTCTCTGTTTGTTTTCTCGCACTACATGATGTTTGAGAAGACGGATGACCGAGACATAGTCTTTCAGAAGCGCTAGCACCTTACGATCGGGTAGACCGTACCACCTACATCCCCTACATCTGCTAGTCTACCACTGTAAGAGTTCGCACAACTTAGTCAACTATGCTAGAGCCCATAATAGCTTGTGGCTGCACACGGAAGTTTCTAGTATGAATAGTCGCATGATCCCTTTGAGCCTGGGTGGCGGTCCAAAAGAAAATAGGCAAGTCCTGGAATACCCAGGTGCCTCAATCCACCCAGATGTGTGTTTAAGTTGCCACCTTAGATAAACCATTAATTAACAATCTCACATCTGTCAATGGATTTCACTCACCCAATCCACGTCTACTAGCATAGCGTAGCATAATAAGCAAACGTAGAAGTAACTCCCAAAGGTTTGATAATAATAGGTAATAGGTACTACCTCATCTACTTCCCATCCCACAATTTAATTAGATCCTAATCATGCAATGTGTGAGGATTCATCTAATGCAATAAAACTGGGTAGTAGAAAAGGTATGATCAAAGTGTTACATGCCTTGCTGATGATCCGGGAAACCTAGCGATTCGAAGTAACAGGCGGCGCACTCTGGATATTCTATCACAAACAAACATACGAGCATACAATAAGCACTCATCTAATGCACAGGTAAAACTCAAATAAGAGATCTAACCAGAAGGTTCAACTTAAGAACTCCGGTTGGCAAAAAGAAATCAAATCGAACGAAGCAACGAAAGTCAAATGGCGAAAGAAAACAACTTCGTTCTAGTAATCTGGATCTAGGGCAAATTTTACAGTAGCAAAATTTTGTTTAAGTTGGTTAAACGGATAGAGGGTTTCCAGACGAAACTCTAGGCGCTTGAATCACCTGATTCCGATAAACGAGCGAAAAGTTAAACTAAAACGAAAATCGGATCAGGAATCGCAATCAGAAAAATCACGGATTTAATCCGAGAAAAGAAAACTGACAAACAGTTAATCGAACAGACGTTCGTTAACAGAAACTAACCGGTGAACACGTTCGCTAAAACGAACGGATCGGTGAACGTTCACTAATTAAATAAACCAGGGAAAAAAATTAAACCAATCTAGGGTTACAGGAAAAAAATAAACTGAGGCGGTTTTTTTTCAAAAAAAAAACGAATAGCAAACGGCTGCGGCTATACCTCCGGCGAGGCACTCCGGCGAGCGGGGCGGGGCTTCCGGCGGCGGCGGCTATGCGGGGCGGCGGGGTGGCTCGGCAGCGGGAGCGGCGGCATGAGGCGCGCGGCGGCGGCGGCAGCAGAGCAGCGGCGGGGCGGCTCGGCTGGCGGGCGGCGGGGGCGGGGTGAGGTGAGGGCGGCAGGGGGGGGCTTGGTATTTAAGAGAAGGGGGGTGCTGCCTTGGGGAGGGGGCAAGGCGGCGGGGCGGCGTGTCCGAGCCGGACTCGGCGGCGGCGACGCGCTCGTCTCCTGGAAGGAGACGGCAGGCGGCGGGGAGTAGGCCGTCCGCTGGGCCTTGGCCCAGTCGGCGCGCGGCGCGTTTTTTTTTAAAACATTACGCGCATAAGAAAAATACAAACAAATACTAAACGGACTCCAAATTTCCCGAAATAAATTTTCCCGGGCTTCTAAAATCAAGCCCGACAAAGTGAACATTTATTTGGGACCTAAATGCAATTTTTGAAAAAACGCATTTTTTCCTAATTCAAATAAAACACCAAAAACTCCTGAAATAAAATATTATTTGATTTTATTATTAAATCCTCAATATTTCTTTATTTTGGGAAAGTCATTTGATTCCCTCTCTCATATTTCGATATTAGAAATAATTGATGATAAAATAAATAAAATCAAATGATCCTATTCTCAAAATTTGAGAGAACTCAAATATGAAAATATCGAAATCCCCAACTCTCTCCATGGGTCATTGAGTTGCGTAGAATTTCTAGGATCAACCAAAAGCAAAAGAAATATGATATGCAATGATAATCTAATGTATAACATTCCAAATTGAAAATTTGGGATGTTACAAACCTACCCCCCTTAAGATGAATCTCGCCCTCGAGATTCGGGTTGGCTAGAGAATAGGTGAGGGTGGTCCTTGAACAAATCTTCCTCTCGCTCCCAGGTGGTTCATCCTCTGAGTGGTGGCTCCACTGGACTTTGCAGAACTTGATAACCTTGCTGCGAGTAACTCGGTTGGCAAACTCGAGGATCTTAACAGGCTTCTCCTCGTAGGTCAAATCGTTATCCAACTGAATAGTTTCCAAAGGCACTGTATCTCTCAACGGTATATCAGCCATCTCCACGTGACATTTCTTCAGCTGAGAAACGTGGAACACATCATGAACTCCTGACAATCCTTCGGGCAATTCCAACTTGTAGGCTACTTCCCCCATACGTTCCAATACTCTATATGGTCCTACAAATTATGGTGCTAACTTCCCTTTAACTCCAAAATGCTTTGTTCCCCGAAGTGGAGATACTCGAAGATAAGCTCTATCTCCGACTTCGTAAACTGTCTCCTTCCGTTTAGAATCTGCATAACTCTTCTGTCTGGACTGGGCTACCTTGAGCCTATCGCGAATCAACTTCACCTTCTGTTCAGACTCTTTAATCAAGTCAGGACCAAACAACTGACGGTCTCCAACCTCGTCCCACGATAACGGTGTCCTGCACCTCCTTCTGTACAAGGCTTTGAAAGGGGCCATCTTTAAACTGGTTTGGTAACTATTGTTGTAAGAGAACTCTGCATATGGCAAATTATCGTCTCAACTAGATCCGTAATCTAGCGCACAAGCTCTCAGCATATCCTCCAAAATCTGATTAACTCTCTCGGTCTGTCCATCGGTCTATGGATGAAAAGTTGTACTGAATTCTAGCCTGGTTCCCAAAGTTTCATGCAACTGCTTCCAGAACTTTGAGGTAAACTGGGTTCCTCTATCTAATACGATACTCCTTGGAACTCCATGCAGACATACGATCCTGGTCATGTATATATTTGCCAACTTAGCACTGGTGTAAGTGGTCTTTACTGGGATGAAATGAGCAACTTTCGTCAATCGATCAACTACAACCCAAATTGAGTCATAGCCTGAACGAGTCCTGGGCAATCCCGTGATAAAATCCATGCCTAACTTATCCCACTTCCATTCGGGTATCGGTAATGGTTGTAACAATCCTGCTGGCTTTTGATGCTCTGCCTTTACTCTCTGGCATACATCACAAACTGCTACATACTCCGCAATATCCTTCTTCATTCCGGTCCACCAGAAAATATCCTTCAAATCCAAATACATCTTGGTGTTTCCTGGGTGAATCGAATACGGTGAATCGTGTGCCTCTTGCAAAATCAACTTCCTGATCTCCGGGTCATTGGGCACATAAACGCGGTCTTCAAACCATAGGGTGTCGTGCTCATCCTCACGAAATCCTTTAGCTTTACCTTTGCTCAGTTTCACCTTTATAGCGACAATCTCTTTGTCAGCTTTCTAAGCTTCTCTGATTCTATCCATCAAAGTAGATTGAATCTCCAATGCTGCTACATAGCCTCTCGGAACTATTTCCAAACATAGTTCACGAAGATTTTCGGCTAACTCCATAGGTATTTCTCCTGTCATTAACGTATTGACATGGCTCTTACGGCTTAATGCGTCAGCTACTAAATTAGCCTTTCCGGGGTGATAATGCAATTTCATATCATAATCCTTGATAAGCTCCAGCCATCTCCTTTGTCTGAGATTTAACTCTTTCTGTGTGAAAATGTACTTCAAACTCTTATGATCCGTGTACACCTCACAATGATTACCAATGAGAAAATGTCTCCATGTTTTCAACGCATGCACTACGGCTGCTAACTCCAAATCATGCGTGGCATAATTTAACTCATGAGGCTTCAGTTGTCTTGAGGCATATGAAACAACTCTCCCTTCCTGCATAAGCACTGCTCCAAGTCCTCGACGTGAAGCATCGCAGTACACCTCATAATCCTTGGTCTGGTCTGGCAAGATCAATACTGGTGAGGTAACTAAGAGTTTCTTCAACTCTTGGAAACTAGCCTCACATTCCTCCGTCCATATGAACTTTGTATCCTTCTTCAACAACTCAGTCATAGGCTTCGCAATCCTTGAGAAATTCTCAATAAATCTCCGGTAATATCCTGTGAGTCCAAGAAAACTCCGGATCTCTCCAACTGTTGTTGGGGCTTCCCACTTGGTCACGGTTTCAACTTTAGTGGGATCTACTGCTATACCTTCTCCTGATATAACGTGTCCGAGGAATCCTACTTCCTTCAACTAAAACTCACATTTGCTGAACTTGGCATATAATTGATGTTCTCTGAGCTTTCCAAGTACCAAACACAAATGCTCCTTATGCTCCTCTTCATTCTTCGAATAAACCAGGATATCATCAATGAACACTACGACGAACTTATCCAAAAACTCCATAAACACTTTGTTCATCATGTTCATAAAATAGGCAGGTGCGTTAGTCAGACCAAATGACATAATGGTATACTCATACAGCCCATACCTGGTAGTAAAAGCTGTCTTCGGAGTATCCTGTTCTCGAATCTTCAACTGGTGGTATCCTGATCGCAGATCGATCTTGGAAAATACCTTAGCTCCTTGCAATCGATCAAACAGATCGTTGACCATTGGTAGTGGGTACTTGTTCTTGATCGTTACTTCATTCAATCCTCGGTAATCAACAACCATCCTTAACGATCCATCCTTCTTCTCCACTAGAAGTACCGGCGATCCCCAAGGTGAAGAACTTGGGCGAATATATCCCTTATCTAGTAACTCCTTAATCTGCTTCTTAATTTCCACCAAATCATTTGCTGGCATCCTATAAGGTCTCTTTGATATTGGCCCAGTGCCGGGCAATAGCTCAATCAAAAACTCAATATCTCTATTCAGTGGCATGCCTGGCAACTCTTCTGGAATTACATCAGGGAAATCTCTTACCCCTGGTACTTCCTCCTGCACAACTCCTGTTAGGAAATTTACTTGAGTCCTATTTGGCACATGCCGGGATACATACTTGATCCTTCTCCCTTCTGGTGTGGTAAGCAAAATTGACTTACTAGCACACTCAATATTCCCTTCATACTTTGATAACCAATCCATGCCTAATATCACATCCAATCCTTGAGATTCCAATACTATTAGGTCTGAGGGAAAAACATAGTTACCAATCCTTAATGGTAAACGATCACACCATAGACTAGCCACGTACTCTGCTCCAGGTGAGGTTACTAACATGGGTGACCTAAGGGCTTAGGTTGATAGGTTATACTTATCCACAAATCCCCTTGAGATGTATGAATGCGATGCACCAGTATCAAAAAGAACGAGTGCAGTAAATGACTTAACCAAAAACTTACCTATTACTGCATCGGGCTGAGCTTCAACCTCCTCCACTCTAACGTGGTTCACCTGTCCCCTGTTGAAAGGGTTCGGCTTCTTCCCAGAACTTCCATTGCCATTTTGGCTTTCAGGACATTCATTGGCATAATGTCCGGTCTTCGAACACTTATAGCAAGTGACTTGGCTTAGGTCCTTCTTGGCTGGGGTTGAGGGGTTGGTGCGGTTCTGGCCGTTGCTTCCTCCATTGCCATTACCATTCTTGGTGCCATTGTGACTGTGCGAGCTACCTCCTCCATGGGTATGCTGAAAATGTCCTCCTGGTCTAGGGGTAAAACGTGGCTTCTGCTGAGCTCCTGAATTATACTTTCCTTGTCCATACTTCCTCTTGTGATTCTCAACTTGCTGCTGCTTCCCTTCAATCATAAGAGCATGATCTACCAACTCCTGGTAGTTGTTGAAGGTGGCTACCATCAACTGCATGCTCAACTCACCATTCAGTCCTTCTAGAAACTTCTCCTGCTTAGCTGCATCCGTAGCGACGTCATCTGGGGCATAACATGCTAACTTACTAAATTCCTCCACATACTGGCCAACTGTCCGTCCTCCTTGGCGCAAGTTACGAAACTCACGCTTCTTCATGGCCATAGCTCCTGCTGAAACATGGGCAGTACAGAAAGCCTGCTGAAACTGGTCCCATGTGACAGTGCCGACCGGGAAAGTGGCTGTGAATTTCTCCCACCATGATGCTGCGGGTCCTTCTAGCTGATGTGCGGCAAACTTCACCTTCTCCGCATCTGTGCATCCTGCTGTGGTCAACTCCCTGGCTGTCTTGCGGAGCCAATCATCTGCTACTATCGGCTCGGTTCTACTAGAAAACACCGGATTCAGCCTAAGAAAACGGGCTAAGTGGTCAATAGGTGGTGGTGGTGGGTTGTTGTTGTTGTTCCCCTGATTCTGATTCTGAACTAGCAACTGCATCAATGTGTTCTGCTGCTGGATCAACTGGGTGAGCTCCAGTGGAAATGTAAATCCGGGGTCACGTCTCGGAGGCATCTGAGGGTTTTTAGAAAAGATGAGATGTAAGAATAGAGGGGTCTAAAGAGAAAACACTACCCATATGCACATGAGGCAAAAGCAAACAATTCACTTCATTCAATCAAACAAGGGCATACAATCGATCTAACTATCGCAAAAGTGCTCGAACTACTTTATTTATATGGTGGACTACTACTACTGATGAGGTGGTCTACTAGAAATATTCGTCGGTCGTTGACTCCATAATATCTGCTCCAGCTTCATCAACATAGTCATCATCGCTACTATCTGCTTCCGAGTCGGTGCCGTCGATGATGATGTAGTCTTCCGGGTTAATTTCCTTGGGTTCTTCGTCTTCATCTACTGGTGTCAGGCCTCCCATCCCAATCTTCTTGATCAGGTCGTCATTCTTCTCCACCAATACTTCAATTTCTTCTTCATAATCTTCACGTGTAGCCTTGAGTTCTTCCTCCAGTTCCTTGATTCTAGTCTTAGCCTTCTTCAGATCTATCATGTCGGCGCACATCTGGTTCTCCTGTCGTCGAATGTGCTGGTTTAACTCCTGGATAAAAGCTGCGATTGATCTATCCTTCCTGGTGCTGATCATCTCCCAGTGTTCATCTCGGCACCCACAAATCCGGTAGATAGTATCCTTGAGATCCTTGCGGTAGACTTCTCCAATGCGTCCCATGGCTATGTGAGCTGCCATGCTCTTTCCTAGACTCCAAGTTGGTGCATCAAAAGAAAACTCTATGGGCTCAGTGACTGGCATGAACGTCCTTCCTGGAACTTGAACTTGAATCATCCAACGCTCTTCTTCAGGTAAAGTGGCGTTGTAGGTTCCAGTGAAGCTTGGTACTCCTATGTTCAGGTATCTAATGACTTCCTTCAAGTGGCGTCCAAAGGGTGTATCTTCATCTGGTTGTGTGAACTTGTTCCTTGCATCCGCCATCCTAAAGAGTAGAAAAGATGAGAAGTCAGAGAAGAAGAGACTGAGTAGTGATCTAGGTCTTTAGCTTAGTGGTCGTGTCCTACAGTCAGCGTGTGCTCTGATACCATCTCTGTAGCGACCAGACCTCAAACGATCTGATCTCTGTGCTCCGGTGTCATCCCTGGATCAGTAATGCTGACACCACACAGCACTCGGAGGATTTATAGCAGAGTAGCAATCACACACTTATTATATCAAGTGTCTCATAAGAGAACTTATTACAATAAATAAGGCTTAAGGCCATCTAATAACGATAACAGCGGAAGGCTTGGAGGATAAGTGAGTCCATCAACTCCAACGGCATCACTGAGTATAGAACCACGACCTAAAACTCCTTAATCATCGTCTAAAAAGTCTACAACATTAACGTTGCAGCCCGAAAACGGGTCAACACATGGAATATGCTGGCAAGGTAAGACATAGAGAGTAATAAAATGAAATAGCTATACTATATGCATATTTGGTTGGTGGAAAGCTCTATGGTTACAGTTTTTGCGTAAAGCCAATTTTTCCCTACTTCAAAGGAATAAAATTTATTTAACTATCATGGTAATTGTTAAACATTGAGAATGGTTGACAGCATTCTATTCCCAATTAAGCATCAGTATTAAACATAACCCAATAATATTAATTTAGAGTAACATGTTGAGATTCACATTAAAATCCAAGTACTAGATACTCAAGATGTCCATAACCGGGGACTCGGCTAATCATGATTAGTTTATTACACTCTGCAGAGGTTTGCGCACTTTTCCCCACAAGACTCCATAGCCTCCGTTTGTTTTCTCGCACTACAGGATGTTTGAGAAGACGGATGACCGAGACATAGTCTTTCAGAAGCGCTAGCACCTTACGATCGGGTAGACCGTACCACCTACATCCCCTACATCTGCTAGTCTACCACTGTAAGAGTTCACACAACTTAGTCAACTATGCTAGAGTCCATAATAGCTTGTGGCTGCACACGGAAGTTTCTAGTATGAATAGTCGCATGATCCCTTTGAGCCTGGGTGGCGGTCCAAAAGAAAACAGGAAAGTCCTGGAATACCCAGGTGCCTCAATCCACCCAGATGTGTGTTTAAGTTGCCACCTTAGATAAACCATTAATTAACAATCTCACATCTGTCAATGGATTTCACTCACCCAATCCACGTCTACTAGCATAGCGTAGCATAATAAGCAAACGTAGAAGTAACTCCCAAAGGTTTGATAATAACAGGTAATAGGTACTACCTCATCTACTTCCCATCCCACAATTTAATTAGATCCTAATCATGCAATGTGTGAGGATTGATCTAATGCAATAAAACTGGGTAGTAGAAAAGGTATGATCAAAGTGTTACATGCCTTGCTGATGATCCGGGAAACCTAGCGATTCGAAGTAACATGCGGCGCACTCTGGATATTCTATCGCAAACAAACATACGAGCATACAATAAGCACTCATCTAATGCACAGGTAAAACTCAAATAAGAGATCTAACCAGAAGGTTCAACTTAAGAACTCCGGTTGGCAAAAAGAAATCAAATCGAACGAAGCAATGAAAGTCAAACGGCGAAAGAAAACAACTTCGTTCTAGTAATCTGGATCTAGGGAAAATTTTACAGTAGCAAAATCTTCTTTAAGTTGGTTAAACGGATAGAGAAAAGAAAACTGACGAACAGTTAATCGAACGGACGTTCGTTAACAGAAACTAACCGGTGAACACGTTCGCTAAAACGAACGGATCGGTGAACGTTCACTAATTAAATAAACCAGGGGAAAAAATTTAAACCGATCTAGGGTTACGGGGAAAAAAAATAAACCGAGGCGGTTTTTTTTTAAAAAGAAACGAACGGCGAACGGCGGCGGCTATACCTCCGGTAGGGCACTCCGGCGGGCGGGGCGGGGCTTCCGACGGCGGCGGCGGCTATGCGGGGCGGCAGGGCGGCTCGGCAGCGGCGGCGTGAGGCGCGCGGCGGCGGCAGGGCGGCTCGGCCTGCGGGCGGCGGGGACGGGGTGACGTGAGGGCGGCGGGGGGGGGGGGGGGGGGTTGGTATTTAAGAGAAGGGGGGTGCTGCCTTGGGGAGGGGGCAAGGCGGCGGGGCGGCGTGTCCGAGCCGAACTCGGCGGCGGCGACGCGCTCGTCTCCTGGAAGGAGACGGCAGGCGGCGGGGAGTGGGCCGTTGGCTGGGCCTTGGCCCACTCGGCGCGCGGCGTGTTTTTTTAAAACATTACGCGCAGAAGAAAAATACAAACAAATACTAAACGGGCTCCAAATTTCCCGAAATAAATTTTCCCAGGCTTCTAAAATCAAGCCCGACAAAGTGAACATTTATTTGGGACCTAAATGCAATTTTTGAAAAAACGCATTTTTCCTAATTCAAATAAAACACCGAAAACTTCTGAAATAAAATCTTATTTGATTTTATTATTAAATCCTCAATATTTCTTTATTTTGGGAAGTCATTTTATTCCCTCTCTCATATTTCGGTATTAGAAATAATTGATGATAAAATAAGTAAAATCAAATGATCCTATTCTCAAAATTTGAGAGAACTCAAATATGAAAATATCGAAATCCCCAACTCTCTCCATGGGTCATTGAGTTGCATAGAATTTCTAGGATCAACCAAAAGCAAAAGAAATATGATATGCAATGATGATCTAATGTATAACATTCCAAATTGAAAATTTGGGATGTTACAACACCACAAAAAGAGTTACATCGAATAGATCTGCAAGATGATCGCGGAGAACTTTGTATTGAGATCCAAAGAGAGAGAAGAAGCCATCTAGCTAATAACTATGGACCCGAAGGTCTGAAGTAAACTAGTCACACATCACTGGAGAGGCCATGGAGTTGATGTAGAGGCCCTCCGTGATCGATGCCCCCTCCGGCAAAGCTCCGGAAAAGGCCCCAAGATGGGATCTCTTGGGTACAGAACATTGCGGTGGTGGAAATAGGGTTTCATGGTGTTCCTCGTTGTTTTCAGGGTATATGAGTATATATAGGAGGAAGAAGTAGGTCGGTTGAGCCACAAGGGGCCCACGAGGGGGAGGGCTTGCCCAGGGGGTAGGCGCGCCCCCTACCTCATGGACAACTCGTTTGTTTCTTGACGTCCACTCCAAGTCCTCTGGATCACGTTTGTTCCAAAAATAACTCTCCTGAAGGTTTCATTCCGTTTGGATTCCGTTTGATATTCCTTTTCTGCGAAACACTGAAATAGGCAAAAAAACAGCAATTTGCACTGGGCCTTGGGTTAGTAGGTTAGTCCCAAAAATAATATAAAAGTGTAAAATAAAGCCCATTAACATCCAAAACAGATAATATAATAGCATGGAACAATCAAAAATTATAGATACGCTGGAGACGTATCAAGCATCCCCAAGCTAAATTCCTGCTCATCCTCGAGTAGGTAAATGATAAAAACAGAATTTTTGATGTGGAATGCTACCTAACATAATTCTCAATGTGATTCTCTTTATTGTGGCATGATTCAGATCTGAAAATTCAAGACAAAAGTCTAATATTGACATAGAAATAATAATACTTCAAGCATACTAACTAAGCAATTATGTCTTCTCAATAACATGGCCAAAGAAAGTTATCCCTACAAAATCATATAGTCTGGCTATGACTTATCTTCACCACACAAAGTATTTAAATCATGCACAACCCCGATGACAAGCCAAGTAATTGTTTCATACTTTTGATGTAATCAAACTTCTTCAATCTTCATGCAATACATGAGCGTGAGCCATGGACCTAGCACTATATGTGGAATAGAGTGGTGGTTGTGGAGAAGACAAAAAGGAGAAGATAGTCTCACATCAACTAGGCGTATCAATGGGCTATGGAGATGCCCATCAATAGATATCAATGCGAGTGAGTAGGGATTGCCATGCAACGGATGCACAAGAGCTATAAGTGTATGAAAGCTCAAACAGAAACTAAGTGGGTGTCATCCAACTTGCTCGCTCACGAAGACCTAGGGCATTTTGAGGAAGCCCATCATTGGAATATACACGCCAAGTTCTATAATATAAAATTCCCACTAGTATATGAAAGTGATAACATAAGAGACTCTCTATCATGAAGATCGTGGTGCTACTTTGAAGCACAAGTGTGGAAAAAGGATAGTAACATTGTCCCTTCTATCCTTTTCTCTCATTTTTTATTTGGGCCTTCTTTTTTTATATGGCCTCTTTTTTTGTTTTTCGTCCGGAGTCTCATCCCGACTTGTGGGGTAATCATAGTCTCCATCATCCTTTCCTCGCTTGGGACAATGCTCTATAATGATGATCATCACACTTTATTTACTTACAACACAAGAATTACAACTAAATTCTTAGAAAAAATATGACCCTATGTGAATGCCTCCAGCGGTGTACCGGGATATGCAATGATTCATGAGTGACATGTATGAAAGAATTATGAACGGTGGCTTTGCCACAAATACAATGTCAACTACATGATCATGCAAAGCAATATGACAATGATGAAGTGTGTCATAACAAACGGAACGGTGGAAAGTTGCATGGAAATATCTCTCAGAATGGCTATGGAAATGCCATAATAGGTAGGTATGGTGGCTGTTTTGAGGAAGGTTTATGGTGGGTTTATGGTACCGGTGAAAATTGCGCGGTACTAGAGAGGCTAGCAATGGTGGAAGGGTGAGAGTGTGTATAATCCATGGAATCAACATTAGTCATAAAGAACTCACATAATTATTGCAAAAATTTATTAGTTATCGAAACAAAGTACTATGCGCATGCTCCTCGGGGGATAGATTGGTAGGAAAAGACCATCGCTCGTCCCCGACCGCCACTCATTAGGAAGACAATCCATAAATAAATCATGCTCCGACTTCATCACATAACAGTTCACCATACGTGCATGCTACGGGAATCACAAACTTTAGAACAAGTATTTCTCAAATTCACAACTACTCAACTAGCATACTCTAATATCACCATCTCCATATCTCAAAACAATCATCAAGTATCAAACTTCTCATAGTATTCAATGCACTTTTTATGATAGTTTTTATTATACCGATCTTGGATGCCTATCATATTAGGACTAAATTCACAACCAAAGCAAATTACCATGCTTTTTTAAAGGACTCTCAAAATAATATAAGTGAATCATGAGAGATCAATAATTTCTATAAAATAAAACCACCACCGTGCTCTAAAAGAAATAAGCGAAGCACTAGAGCAAAATTATCTAGCTCAAAAGATATAAGTGAAGCACATAGAGTATTCTAATAAATTCCAATTCATGTGTGTCTCTCCCAAAAGGTGTGTACAGAAAGGATGATTGTGGTAAACTAAAAATCAAAGAGTCAAATTATACAATACGCTCCAAGCAAAACACATAGCATGTGGTGAATAAAAATATAGCTCCAAGTAAAGTTACCGATGGACGAAGACGAAAGAGGGGATGCCTTCTGGGGCATCCCCAAGCTTAGGCTTTTGGTTGTCCTTGGATTTTACCTTGGGGTTACTTGTGCATCCCCAATCCTATGCTCTTGCCACTCCTTGTTCTATAATCCATCAAATCTTTACCCAAAACTTGAAAACTTCACAACACAAAACTTAAAAGAGAATCTCGTGAGCTCCGTTAGTAAAAGAAAACAAACCACCACTTAAGGTATTGTAATGAACTAATTCTTTATTTATATTGGTGTTAAACCTACTGTATTCCAACTTATCTATGGTTCATAAACTCTATTACTAACCATAGATTCATCAAAATAAGCAAACAACACACGAAAAACAGAATATGTCAAAAACAGAACAGTCTGTAGTAATCTGTAGGTTTCAAATACTTCTGGAACCCCAAAAATTCTAAAATAAATTTCTGGACGTGAGGAATTTGTCTATTAATCATCTGAAAAAGAATTAACTAAATAGAACTCTCCAGTAAAAAATGGCAGCAAATCTCGTGAGCGCTAAAGTTTCTGTTTTTTACAGCATGATCGCAAAGACTTTCCCCAAGTCTTCCCAAAGGTTCTACTTGGCACAAACACTAATTAAAAGCATAAAACCACATCTAAACAGAGGCTAGATGTATTATTTATTACTAAACATAATCAAAAAGAAAGAAACAAAAATAAAATTGGGTTGCCTGCCAACAAGCGCTATCGTTTAACGCCCCTAGCTAGGCATAAAAGCAAGGATATATCTAGGTATTATCATCTTTGGTATGCAATCCATAAGTGGCTCTCATAACAGATTCATAAGGTAATTTAATTTTCTTTCTAGTAAAGTGTTCCATGCCCTTCCTTCACTGAAATTGGAATCTAATATTCCCGTCTTTCATATCAATAATTGCACCAATCGTTCTAAGGAAAGGTCGACCAAGAATAATAGGACATGAAGGATTGCAATCAACATCAAGAACAATGAAATCTACGGGCACATAATTCCTATTTGCAACAATAAGAACATCATTAATTCTTCCCATAGGTTTCTTAATGGTGTAATCCGCAAGATACAAGTTTAAAGAATAATCATCAAATTCACGGAAACCCAGCAAATCACACAAAGTTTTAGGAATCGTGGAAACACTAGCACCCAAATCACACAAAGCATAGCATTTATGATATTTAATATGAATTTTAATAGTAGGTTCCCACTCATCATGAAGTTTTTTAGGGATAGAAACCTACAAATAAAGCTTTTCTTCATAAGATTGCATTAAAGCATCAACGATATGTTTAGTAAAAGCTTTGTTTGACTATAAGCATGCGGAGAATTTAGCACAGATTGCAACAAGGAAATACAATCTATTAAAGAACAATTATCATAATTAAATTTCTTGAAATCCAAGATAGTGTGTTCCTTGCTATGTAAAGTTTTGACCTCTCCAAACCCACTTTTATCAAAAATTTCAGGAGACCGAACATTCTCCAAATATGTGGGATCTAAAGTTGACACTCTTCCAAACCCACTTTCAGTATTATTGCAAACATTATTATAAATCTCATATTCATCATGGGGCTTAAATAAATTTTCAAGATTGTAAGAAGAATCACCCCAATCATGATCATCGCAACAAGTAGTGGACATAGAAAAACTAGCATCCCCAAGCTTAGGGTTTTGCATATCATTAACACAATTGACATTAATAGAATTTATAATAATATCATTGCAATCATGCTCATTCAAGGAGCTATCGTGAATCACTTCATAAGTTTCTTCTTTCAACACTTCATCACAATTTTTAGATTCATGAATTTCAAGCAAAACCTCATAAAGATAATTTAGTGCACAAAACTCACTAGTATCATCATAATTGCATCTTTTAAAAAGATTAGCAAGAGGATGAGGATCCATAACAATAGAATTTTAGCAAGCGAAGATGCAAGCAGATAGAAGGCACATGGTAACACGAGCAAACAGGAGGACGAACGGAAGAGGGGCAAATAAAACAGCAAGGGTGAAGTGGGGGAGAGGAAAACGAGAGGCAAATGGCAAATAATGTAATGCGAGGGATAAGAGTTTGTGATGGTACTTGGTATGTCTTGACTTGTGCGTAGACTCCCCGGCAACGGAGCCAAAATTCTTCTTGCTACCTCTTGAGCACTGCATTTGTTTTCCCTTGAAGAGGAAAGGGTGATGCAGCAAAGTAGCGTAAGTATTTCCCTCAGTTTTTGAGAACGAAGGTATCAATCCAGTAGGAGGCCACACGCAAGTCCCTTGTACCTACACAAACAAATAAGAACCTCACAACCAACGCAATAAAGGGGTTGTCAATCCCTTCACGGTCACTTACGAGAGTGAGATCTGATAGAGATGATAAGATAATATTTTTTGGTATTTTTATGATATAGATTGAAAGTAAAGATTGCAAAGTAAAGTAGATTGGAAAATTATATGATAAAAGATTGACCCAGGGGCCATAGGTTTCACTAGTGGCTTCTCTCAAGATAGCATAAGTATTACGGTGGGTGGAAAAATTACTATCGAGCAATTGATAGAAAAGCGAATAATTATGAGAATATCTAGGCATGATCATGTATATAGGAATCACGTCCGTGGCAAGTAGACCGACTCCTGCCTGCATCTACTGCTATTACTCCACACATCGACCGCTATCCAGCATGCATATAGAGTATTAAGTTCATAAGAACAGAGTAACGCATTAGGCAAGATGGCATGATGTAGAGGGATAAACTCAAGCAATATGATATAAACCCCATCTTTTTATCCTCGATGGCAACAATACAATATGTGTCGTTTCCCTTTCTGTCACTAGGATTGAGCACCGCAAGATTGAACCCAAAGCTAAGCACTTCTCCCATTGCAAGAAAGATCAATCTAGTAGGCCAAACCAAACTGATAATTCGAAGAGACTTGCAAAGATAACCAATCATACATGATTTCAGAGAAGAATCAAATATTGTTCATAGATAGACTTGATCATAAACCCACAATTCATCGGATCTCGACAAACACACCGCAAAAATAGTTACATCGAATAGATGTCCAAGAAGATCGAGGAGAACATTGTATTGAGATCCAAAGAGAGAGAAGAAGCCATCTAGCTAATCACTATGGACCCGAAGGTCTGAAGTAAACTAGTCACACATCACCGGAGAGGCCATGGAGTTGATGTACAGGCCCTCCGTGATCGATGACCCCTCCGACGGAGCTCCGGGAAAGGCCCCAAGATGGGATCTCTTTGGTACAGAAGGTTGCAGCGGTGGAAATAGGGTTTCATGGTGCACCGCGTTGTTTTCAGGGTATATGAGTATATATAGGAGGAAGAAATATGTCGGTTGAGCCGCGAGGGGGGAGGGCGCGCCCAGGGGTAGGTGCGCCCCCTGCCTCGTGGACTCCTTGTTTGTTTCTTGATGTCCACTCCAAGTCCTCTGGATCACGTTTGTTCCAAACATAACTCTCCCGAAGGTTTCATTCTGTTTGGATTCTGTTTGATATTCTTTTTCTGTGAAACACTGAAATAGGCAAAACCCAGCAATTTGCACTGGGCCTTGGGTTAGTAGGTTAGTCCAAAAAATAATATAAAAGTGTAAAATAAAGCCCATTAACATCCAAAACAGATAATATAATAGCATGGAACAATCAAAAATTATAGATACGGTGGAGACGTATCATGGGGCAGCCATCGAAGGGGACAAATAGAAGCTGGTGCTGTACAACCTTGATTTGAAAAGCATCGCTGACCTACAAACCAGAATCAAAATTCATGTAGAAGATTGTGATAAACAGCCACCATCCCTATTCGACGTAGCAAATTTTGTGCTCGGTACAAATCTTCAAAAGGGTGACGAGACGCTGGCATTAAGGTCCTCTAAATGGGAGAATTATCCCTTGATGTACGAGCGGATAAAATATGCTTTCCTCGATCCCCGTGTGAGTTTCAAAATAGCTGCAAGGTCCAAAGAGCTTGTTGCTAAGCCGTCTCCCATAGAAAATGAGAAGAAGAAGAAGAAGAAGAAGAGGAAGAAGTTGGACCAGCAGCATGGCATTATGAATGGATGAACTATTTCCTCTCTTGTAAAAAATATTTCCTCTCTGTGTATATTGATATAGATGAACTATTTCGATGGTGTGCATGTCTTTGGAACAAGTAGCAGCATAGGCCCACTTGACTATTTATCCGCCTAGCTTTCTCTACTACTCCTTCTAGTGATCGGTATGCAATGCATGTGTTAGTAGAAATGACAGTTTGTCCATGCATGGAAGTTGAACTACGGCGAGCATCACATTTCGTACACTGCCACTCGCGATTCCCACGACACTGCTCCAACCCATGGCACCACGTCCCCCAACGTGCGCCTCACCCCTCTTGGCCGCACCGCCCCCTGCCTTTGTGTGCATGACATGTGGGCCAACTGAAATGCGATGAGCATCAAGTTTCTACCACAGCCACACGTGATTCCCACGACGCCGCTCGAACCCATGACACCACACGTCCCCCGACCTGCAGCTCACCGCTCTTGGACCCACCACCCCTCTGCCTTCGGGAGCATGACATGTGGACCACCCACCTATCGGGTCCACTGAAGCTCAGTCCCGTGGGCCTCGAGAGGAAAATGTAACTCCTGCACCCGGCATTGTGGTGCTACCGCTGCATGAACTAGTGCCAAACTTGAGATTTGCTTCTTACTAGCAAGATGCCCGTGCATTGCACGGAACATCAGGATGCATTTGTATGAGTAGTTTATCTTGTGGGAGAAAAGGATGAATGAGCAAGGCCTTATTTGCAAATGTGGAGAGGATGTGGGTATCTTTTTGCAAAAGTGCCATAGTTTCCTCCCATGGACATCTACGCCTCATAACACCCCGACGTCTAGCTGTGGCACCCTCACCACGGCCAGGCCACCACCGGCCGGTTCAACTCGAACGAGTGAGTCGCGAACGCCTCCGCGACAACGGCCAGCTGGGCATCTTGAACCACACCGATGCCACTTCCCCGTAGCTGATCTATGCTGGCACGTGGCCGCACGCTGTTGAGCCGCACATCAACGTACGACGGCGGGAATGCTTCTAGGCTCACTGGCTCAACTACATCAAGTACATCGCGTTTGTAAACCAGTATCTGTTGAGCAGGTTGCTCCCGCCCACGAGCACACGCCTATACGTATCCAGCGTTCCAGCCTCGTAGCTGAGTGGTACATCCTCGGGACGGTGCAAGTGGTCGGAATCTCGAGCCCAAGTCGAGCTATGTGCCCCGGGTAGATCACTGGCTCCCGCCCGAGCTCCCACCCGGCCGTCGTTGCCTTCGCACCACCAATGATCGGGAGCAGCACCCTGCCGCTCATCCAAAGCGCAAGCTAGTAAACGTCATGCGGCACATCACAACAGTCAAGCACCTCAACATGTGTTGGTTGGGCAGAGACTTTCTTGGCCACAAGCTCCATTGTCTCGTCCAAGATCGGTGTGGTACTGCAGTCGAACATGCGGGTAAAATACTATGGGAACAGATGCATGTGCATGGCCCAGACACTAATGTTGGCGTGGAGGAGGTGGTACTCGCTGGCACCGCACCGTGCTACATGGCTTAGGCAGGGACCTGTTGCGATGCTCTAACGTTGGCACCGACATTGTCAACGCAGCTGATGATCCGAAGGAAGACGAGCAGGAAAGGAAAGGGTCTTGCATGCGTGTATAGATTCATGCAGGAAATTATTTCCTGGAAATACGGCCTTTGTTTACCTTTCTTTGAGGCTATAGATGACCCACATGAGGAAATCTATTATAACCGTTGGATGAAAATTAGTGGTGCGGGACTACGGATCAGAGCATGGGAGGGGAGCAGGCAAGCCTCGTCCGCCGACCTGCGCCTCACCCCTCTTGGTCCCACCGCCGCTCTGCTTTCATGAGAATGACATGTGGGCCAGCCGCATTTAAGGTCCACATGTCATTGACTCATAGGCCGGTGCACTAAGCCACTGAAGCTTGGTCCTGTGGGCCCCGAGAGGGAAATGTAACTCCTATGCCAGGCCTTGTGGTGCCCCCATAGTACGAACTCGTGCCAAACCCGGAATTTGTTTCTTACTACTATCAATGTGTCGGCCCGTTGTGTTGCAATGGATCCAAAGTATCTATTTAATGGAGTGCACTCTAAACACATTGTCTATTTATTTTTCTCTAGCCTTTCCTAGCCATGCAACCAAGCCACATAAGCTTCATGGGTGCCCCCCACATCATATTATTCATACTACGTTGACTAAAAAAAGATAAATCACCCAAAACAAGATCTTCCCGTTTTTTGTTCCTATGATGTTGTGTCGTGCACGTACTAGTTGCATAGTGGTAGTACTAGTTGTAGTACAAACTTCGTACTAGTAGGAGTAGTAGTACGGAGTGCTCCTACTCTATCAATGAGCACCATATGACACCAAATTTCTTGGTTTCCGTGCTACAGCTAGATCTCCCCCTCCTCGTTTCTGTTTTCCAGCGCGGCAGGCGGGTGCGGTTTGCTCAATTGCGGTCCCACATGAAAGTGAAAATGCTAGGAAACACACCATCCCTAGCTATGTGGCATGCCATACGGGTCGTGGAGTACTCCCGATTCTCGGGCGTGTGGCGGTGCGACGCGAATGCGGCAGACCTTTTTCTTTTACTAGCAATGTGCATGTGCGTTGCGATGGATCCAAAGTAGAATAGTACATGTTCACAAACTTGAAAGAAAACACTCTTGTTTTGATATACATATATACCACTAGAAATATATTACTTTTCACTCAAAATATTTCTCAGGCTGTTTTGATGAGGTGGGGGAGGGATGTGGTTGCTTTCAAGATAATAAGGGGTTTTATGCAAATTGGAGCAGAGAAGTGGGCTATTGTTGCAAAAATGCCACAACTTACCTCACAGTCGTTCTATGCAGATCTAATGGTCAGAAATGACGGATGGCAGACACACCACCATCACCAGCTGAGTATTTTATAGGAGACTAGCAAGCTGCCCATGCGTTGCACGGAACATCAAGATGCATTTGTATGAGTAGTTTATCTTGTGGGAGAAAAGGATGGACGAGGGATGGCCTTATTTGCAAATGTGGAGATGGGTGTGGGTATCTTTTTGCAAAATTGCCATAGTTTCCTTCCTATCCGTCAGATATAAATTGGACGGCCTATATTGCAGGATGGCAGGCACACCATCATCACGAACTCTGTTTTTATAAGAGTAGAGATAGAGAAACATGTATAAATTGTAACATTTGGTTCTGCTCCTTGGCATGATCGATAGATAGAAATAACGATTTGATATTTTAGTGGGGTCTTTTTCCGCCAGATAAGCAGGGTAGTAGTTAGGTTGGCGCATCGTCGGTTTGGTCACATGCGGTTCGACATGTTGTAGTGTTTCTAGCAAGATGCCCGTGCGTTTCACGAAGTTGATGGAAAAAGGTAAGCACGACTTATAAATTGACGGATGGATTACTAGTTATAGTGATGCATGCCTCCAAATGTGAGCAAAGGGATCGCACATGTTTGTATTGACTAGAACAAGAATGCAATAGTGCAATAAGAATTAAGGCCACAATGATGCAATCACGGTGGTGGTTACAAGAGGCAATTAGAAAGATGCATCCATCAACGTACGACCTCCTCCTCCTCGACTCAATGCGTCGGGCCACCGATCGGCGACTCAGGAGCGGCGGCTTTTGTGGCGAGGTCAAGGTGCTTCTCAACAAAGGTGTCCAATGCTTCCAGCCGGTCGACAAAGGCCAATGTCACAGCGTCCTCACCGGCCCTGTAGATACCTATGTACACGACTTGCTCGTACACGTGGATGTGTAGGTCGACAAATTCTTGTAGGGCGAGGTGCCTCGCAGCGAGCGGGACCTCCAGGTGGACATTCTTCGTTGCGTCGGCAGGTAGTCGCAGGGCCACCACTGCTTGAAAGAGGTTCTCACCATGGAGTCCGATTAGGGTGGCAAGAAATGAGGAGCCTGGGCATGTGGGCTGGAGGAGTACGGCGATGTGATGTCTATTACACAACCTTCTTCTTGTAGACGTTGTTGGGCCTCCAAGTGCAAAGGTTTGTAGGACCATAGCAATTTTCCCTCAAGTGGATGACCTAAGGTTTATCAATCCGTGGGAAGCGTAGGATGAAGATGGTCTCTCTCAAACAACCCTGCAACCAAATAACAAAGAGTCTCTTCTGTCCCCAACACACCAAATACAATGGTAAATTGTATAGGTGCACTAGTTCGGCGAAGAGATGGTGATACAAGTGCAAATATGGATGGTAGATAAAGGTTTTTGTAATCTGAAAATATAAAAACAGCAAGGTAACTAATGATAAAAGTGAGCAAAAATGGTATTGCAATGCTTCGAAACAAGGCCTAGGGTTCATACTTTCACTAGTGCAAGTTCTCTCAACAAGGATAACATAATTAGATCATATAACAATCCCTCAACATGCAACAAAGAGTCACTCCAAAGTCACTAATAGCGGAGAACAAACGAAGAGATTATTGTATGGTACGAAACCACCTCAAAGTTATTATTTCTGATCAATCCGTTGGGCTATTCCTATAAGTGTCACAAACAGCCCTAGAGTTCGTAGTAAAATAACACCTTAAGACACAAATCAACCAAAACCCTAATGTCACCTAGATACTCCAATGTCACCTCAAGTATCCACGGGTATGATTATATGATATGCATCGCACAATCTCATACTCATCTATTCAACCAACACAAAGAACTTCAAAGAGTGCCCCAAAGTTTCTACCGGAGAGTCAAGACGAAAACGTGTGCCAACCCCTATGCATAAGTTCACAAGGTCACAGAACTCACAAGTTGATCACCAAAACATACATCAAGTGGATCACGTGAATATCCCATAGTCACCACAATAAGCACATGCAAGACATACATCAAGTGTTCTCAAATCCTTAAAGACTCAATATGATAAGATAACTCCAAAGGGAAAACTCAATTCATCACATGGAGATAGAGGGGGAGAAACATCATAAGATCCAACTATAATAGCAAAGCTCGCGCTACATTAGGGTCGTGCCTTATCAAGAACACGAGAGAGAGAGAGAGAGAGAGAGATCAAACACATAGCTACTAGTACATACCCTCAACCCTGAGGGTGAACTACTCCCTCCTCGTTATGGAGAGCGTCGGGATGATGAAGATGGCCACCGGTCATGGATCCCCCATCCGGCAGGGTGCCGGAACAGGGTCTCGATTGGTTTTTGGGGGCTAGAGAGGCTTGCGGCGGTGGAACTCCCGATCTAGGTTATTTTCTGGAGGTTTGGGGATTTATAGGAGAGGTTGGCGTCGAGATCAAGTCAGGGGGCCCCATGGAGAGTCCACGAGGCACAAGGGTGCGCCCAGAGGGGGTGGGCACGCCCTCCACCCTCGTGGGGCCCACAGGACTCCCCTCCGGTAACTCTTTTTCTAGTATTTTTTATATTTTCCAGAAAAAATCTCTGTTGATTTTCAGCGCATTCCGAGAAATTTTATTTTTGCACAAAAACAACACCACGGTAGTTCTGCTGAAAATAGCGTCAGTCCGAGTTAGTTGTAACCAAATCATGCCAAAATCATGTAAAAATATTATAAACATGGCATGAATACATAAAAAATTATAGATACGTTGGAGACGTATCAGCATCCCCAAGCTTAATTCCTGCTCGTCCTCGAGTAGGTCAATGATAAAAACAGAATTTTTGATGTGGAATGCTATCAAACATATTTATCAATGTAATATTCTTTATTGTGGCAAGAATATTCAGATCCATAAGATTCAAAACAAAAGTTTAGTATTGACAAAAAACAGTAATACATCAAGCACACTAACAAAGCAATCATATCTTCTCAGAATAATATGGCTAAAGAAAGCTTATCCCAATAAAATCATACAATCTGGCTACGCTCCATCTTTGTCACACAAAATATTAAAATCATGCACAACCCCGATGACGAGCCAAGCAATTGTTTCATACTTTTGATGTTCTCAAACTTTTTTAACTTTCACGCAATACATGACGTGAACCATGGACATAGCACTATAGGTGGAATAGACGATGGTTGTGGAGAAGACAAAAATAAGGAGATAGTCTCACATCTAATAGGCGTATCAATGGGCTATGGAGATGCCTATCAATAGATATCAATGTGAGTGAGTTGGGATTGCCATGCAATGGATGCACTAGAGCTATAAGTGTATGAAAGCTCAAAAAAGGAAACTAAGTGGGTGTGCATCCAACTCGCTTGCTCACGAAGACGTAGGGCATTTTGAGGAAGCCCATCATTGGAATACTTTTGATGTTCTCAAACTTTTTCAACTTTCACGCAATACATGAGGGTGAGACATGGATATAGCACTATAGGTGGAATAGACAGTGGTTGTGGAGAAGACAAAAAGAAAGACATAGTCTCACATCAACTAGGCGTATCAACGGGCTATGGAGATGCCCATCAATACATCTCAATGTGAGTGAGTAGGGATTGCCATACAATGGATGCACTAGAGCTATAAGTTTCTGAAAGCTCAAAAAGAAACTAAATGGGTGTGCATCCGACTAGATTGCTCACGAAGACCAAGGGCATTTTGAGGAAGCCCGTCATTGGAATATACAAGCCAAGTTCTATAATGAAAGATTCCCACTAGTATATGAAAGTTACAACATAGGAGACTCTCTATCATGAAGATCATGGTGCTACTTTGAAGCACAAGTGTGGTAAAAGGATAGTAGCATTGCCCCTTCTCTCTTTTTCTCTCATTTTTTTTGTTTTTTGGGCCTTCTCTTTTTTTATGGCCTTTCTCTTTTTTTCCTCACATGGGACAATGCTCTAATAATGAAGATCATCACACTTTTATTTACTTACAACTCAAGAATTACAACTCGATACTTAGAACAAAATATAACTCTATATAAATGCCTCCGGCGGTGTACCGGGATGTGCAATGAATCAAGAGTGACATGCATGAAAAATTATGAAAGGTGGCTTTGCCACAAATACGATGTCAACTACATGATCATGCAAACAATATGACAATGATGAAGCGTGTCATAATAAACGGAACGGTGGAAAGTTGCATGGCAATAAATCTCGGAATGGCTATGGAAATGCCTTAATAGGTAGGTATGATGGCTGTTTTGAGGAAGGTATATGGTGGGTTTATGGAACTGGGGAGAACAGGGCTCAGGAGCCCCCCCCCCGCTCCCGCGACACGGCCCGCGAGCGCGTTACGGGGGCTCCAGATCCACCGCTGGCGCTAGCCCCCCCCCCCATCGTCCTCTCCTCCTCCTCGCCGCTGCCAGAGGGCGTCTGCCGGGAAAAGCCCATGCGGCTGGCAGCGGCAGGGCCTCTCTCCTTCCTCCCTTGCTCGGGATCTCGACGGCGCAGGCCGCCACTCATGGGGGTGCTAGGTCCAGCGGGGCCCCCGACGGCGGAGGCGCATGGATCCGGTGGCGGCTACGATGGGAGGCGGTGGTGCAGCTCCGTGGCAGCGCGGTAGGGGTCTGGCCCGGTGCGGCTGGTTTGGATCCTAGGGTTCACGGAGGTTGCAGGTGGCGGCTGACACTGATGGAGAGGGCGCCTCCCCTTCCTCGACGGGGGGTGGCATTGGCTCTGCGATGCGCCGTCTTGGTCGTGCTGGGCGGCAAGGAAGCGGCGGGCATGGTTCTGATCTGGAGATGGCGGCTGCACAGGCGCATGTTCCCCTCTGCCTGCCAGTCGTGGACTTGACCCAGGGATATTGCTTGGATGATTGGCGATGCAGAGGAGGTTTGGGCTCGGGGTCGGGGGAAACCCTTAACCGGCGGTGCTGATCACAATGTTGGCGATGCTCTTGGCGCCATTTCTCCCTCTGGTGGGCGACATCGAGACCTCCTCCCCGCCCTCCGCCCCCTGGTTCCGGGGGAAAGCCTAAAATCTATTGATTGGGTGGCGATGGTGCTTCGGCGTCGATTACTTCTTGAAGGTGCCACCTTGGGAGTCCAGGGGGTTAGGGGCTCGGCCCGGTGGTGCTCTACCTATTCTTCGGTGGTGTTCCTGCTCGGCAATGGTATGGTCTTCTTGGTCTTGGCCGGTGACGGTGGAGACGTATGGGTTCCTATGAGAGGTGAGGTGGCCAGGGCTGCCGTCCTCTCCCTGGCCTCTTGTTGGCCCGTCCGTCCGAGCTCAGGGGTGAGCGATTCTGCCTCTTGACAGGGACGGCATCCTTCTATCCAGGATGAGAGGACAGGGGTGCCCTCTTCGGAGGCAGCGGCGTAAGGTGGGACAACAGGGGCCCTTGGGAGTTGACGGAGCATGGCTCTCCTCCGGTGATGATTTGCTCCCTTGTCGCGTTCGCGTTGTTCGCATGATCTGAGGCCAGCGTTCGCTGTTCCATAGTGTCTGTATCTTGTCGATTTCCTTTTTTCTTTTCTTTTCTTTTGCTTTCTTTTTGTTGGTTGTAATGTGTGATGGTGCTTTATATATAAAGCGGGGCGAAAGCCTTTTTCGGTAAGTTTATGGTACCGACGAAAGTTGTGCGGCACAAGAGAGGCTAGCAATGTGGAAGGGTGAGAGTGCGTATAATCCATGGACTCAACATTAGTCATAAAGAACTCACATACTTATTGCAAAAATCTATTAGTTACCAAAACGAAGTACTACGCGCATGCTCCTAGGGGGGTAGATTGGTATGAAAAGACCATCCCTCGTCCCCGACCACCACTCATAAGGAAGACAATCAAAAAATATCTCATGCCCCAACTTCGTTACATAACGGTTCACCATACGTGCATGCTACAGGACTCACAAACCTTAACACAAGTATTTCTCAAAGTCACAACTACTCACTAGCATGACTCTAATATCACCATCTTTATATCTCAAAACAATCATAAGGAATCAAACTTCTCATGGTATTCAATGCACTTTATATGAAAGTTTTTATTATATCCCTCTTGGATGCCCATCATATTAGGACTAAATTCATAACCTAAGAAAGTTACCATGCTGTTTACATACTCTGAAAATGATATAAGTGAAGCATGAGGGTTCAACAATTTCTTCAAAATAAAACCATCATCGTGGTCTAGAAATATATAAGTGAAGCACTAAAGCAAATGATAAACTACTCTGAAAGATATAAGTGAAGATCAATGAGTAGTTGAATAATTATGAAACTATGTGAAGACTCTCTAACATTTAAGAATTTCAGATCTTGGTATATTATTCAAACAGCAAGCAAAACAAAATAAAATGACATTGCAAGGATAGAACATATCATGTAAAGAAGCAAAAACTTAGGCTCAACCAAAACTGACCGATAGTTGTTGAAGAAGAAAGGTGGGATGCCAACCGGGGCATCCCCAAGCTTAGATGCTTGAGACTTCTTGAAATATTAATTAGGGATGCCTTGGGCATCCTCAATCTTGAGCTTTTGTGTCTCCTTAATTCCTTTCATATCGCGGTTTTCCTAAATCTTAAAAACTTCATCCACACAAAACTCAACAAGAATTCGTGAGATAAGTTAGTATAAATCCATGCTAAACCTTATCATTCTCTACTGTAGCAAATCACTAAAATTATTATTTCACATTGCCTACTAATTGCCTCTGCATATTTAACACTCCTATCCTCAAATAGAATCATTAAACAAGCAAACATATGCAAACAATGCAATCATAACAGCAATCTGTCTAAACAGGATAATCTGTAAAGAATGCAAGAGGAATCATACTTATTTAACTCCAAAAATTCTGAAAAATTACCAAACTGTAGATAATTTAAGAATTTATCATGTTGTCACTATTCACAAATATTCAATACATAACAGCAAACTTTCTGTTTTTAAAACAGCAACATATGGACTTGCAAAATAAGCATGGTAAAGGCTATACTTGACCTTTTTATTGAAGTAAAAGATGCAAAATATTACTCTAAATAAAAGCAAGCAAATCCTAATAAAAGAAGATGACGCTCCAAGCAAAACACATATCATGTGATGAATAAAAATATAGCTCCAAGTAAGGTTACCGATGAACGAAGACGAAAGAGGGGATGCCTTCCGGGGCATCCCCAAGCTTAGGCTCTTGGTTGTCCTTGAATATTACCTTGGGGTGCCTTGGGCATCCCCAAGCTTAGGCTCTTGCCACTCATTATTCCATAGTCCATCGAATCTTTACCCAAAACTTGAAAACTTCACAACACAAAACTTAATAGAAAACTCGTAAGCTCCGTTAGTATAAGAAAGCAAATCACCACTTAGGTACTGTCAAGACAAGATTCATAATTTTTCTCACATGATGCCTACTGTACCAAATCATTTCTACAATTTATACTAAGAAATATAAGCCATAGAAACTAGAAAACAAGCAAAGTATGCATCGAAAACAGAATCTGTGAAAAACAAAAAAGTCTGTAGTAATCTGTTTTTTAGAAAAGGAGGATGACCCCCGGCCTCTACATCTGGGCGATGCATACGGCCACTTTATTAATTATTCTCACAAGACCTTACAAAGCCATACAACAGTAAGACTAAAGCCGTCATCTAAGCAACAAACTATCGCTACACCTATCCAGTTGATGAAGGGGTGCAGATAGCCTAGGCCTAATACCAAACAGACATCACAACCAAGCCTAACATCTAAGACCTGAGACCCCAACCTAGCCACTTGCCCGGTCTGGGGCACACACTGGTCCGGCGTGCTCTCAGAGGCTGCCACCGCCAACTGCCACCGCTCCATCTTCAGAACTATACTGATGCATCAACCTTGCTTGGTCTAGCTATCGTCGACGCCACCACGACGCCCAATGGCACCTCCTCCCTATGCGTAAACAGCTGAGCACGTCGCGGTCGCCATTGATACACCTCAGCGCCATGCTGCCAACTACCACCAGCCGACACAGCTTGAAGTCCTTGGAAGATCTGTCGTGCGTAGCACCTGCCGAACAGGCATGACAAAGCGTAGCACCTGTCAGTCAGGCATGACTTGACATCTCCATCGAAGCTCCATGCAAGACGAAGCCGCTCCACCTCCTGCCTCTGACTTCCAGCGCTACTCCACAAACGATGTTCCCAAGAGAGAAACGACAGCTCAGTGCCGCCATCGTCCGATCTGGAAAACCAGATCCTAGGGTTCCCCCTGGAGTAGCACGAGTGGGTCGACAGTAGTTACAGAACGATGCCTTCATCAAGGTAACGGCGCAGAACACCGCCATCGTCCACCATCGTCTCGGTTTTCACTGGCAACTATGTCTCCCTGACTCGCAGCCGGGACTAGATTATAGATCTCGAGATTCGATCATCCAGTCTCAGGTCGACCACCTCCGACGTAGGAGATGGCCACCACCACCATAGTCCTTGTGATGCGATGCAGACCCGAGTGCTTCAGCGAGCCGTCACTAAATCCGATGAGATGCAGCAATTTGAGGACGTAACGGCAACCGCCCGCCTAGACCCGAAGGTCCTAGATCGAGCCCGGGATGCACCCCGGCCACCGCTGCCGCCATCTCGTACTACTCCCGCCGGCTGCAGCCAAACCCCCCGCCGCGCCCCGGCCGCTGCTGCCCGCCATCCTCGCTGGGAGGGAGATCCAAATCAGGCCACCGCCGCCTCAGATCTCGGGACGCCAAAGGAGGCCTGCCGCCGCCGCGCCACGGGGCCTTCACCTAGTGATGTTGCCGACGGTGGCGAAGGGAGGGGGATGCACGAGGAGTCGAGGGGAGGTCGGGATGTGGCCGCCCGGTGCGGCCCGGCGGTAGCCGCACGGGGTCGGGAGGAGAAGTGCCCGGGCTCTCTTGTACATCGGCTGTAGTAATCTTTAACTCTCGAATACTTCGGTAACTCCATAAATCCTGAGAAATTAGGAAGTCCTAAGCAATTTGTTTATTAATCCTCTTCAAAAAGAATCAGTATTTTATCGCACTTCTGTTAATAAAGAAAACTAATCTCCTGGGCGGAAAACTTTCTGTTTTTCAGCAAGATCAAATCAACTATCACCGTAAGCCATCCCAAAGGTCTTACTTGGCACTTTATTGAAACAAAAGCTATAAAACATGATTACTACAGTAGCATAATCATATGAACACACAAAAATAGTAGGTAAAAATGTTGGGTTGTCTCCCAACAAGCGCTTTTATTTAATGCCTTTCTAGCAAGGCATGACGATTTCAATGATGCTCACATAAAAGATAGGAATTAAAACATAATGGGAGCATCATGAAGAATATGACTAGCACATTTAAGTCTAACCCACTTCCTATGCATAGGGATTTTGTGAGCAAACAATTTATGGGAACAAGAATCAACTAGCATAGGAAAGAAAAACAAGCATAACTTCAAGATTTTAAGCACATAGAGAGGAAACTTGATATTATTGCAACTCCTACAAGCATATATTCCTCCCTCATAATAATTTTCAGTAGCATCATGAATAAATTCAACAATATAACCATCACATAAAGCATTCTTTTCATAATGCATAAGCATAGAAATTTTATTACTCTCCACATAAGCAAATTTATTCTCATCGATAGTAGTGGGAGCAAACTCAACAAAATAACTATCATGTGAGGCATAATCCAATTGAAAGTTAAAACCATGATGACAAGTTTCATGGATATCATTATTTTTATAGCATACCGATAACCGACAAGTATAGGGGATCGCAACAGTTTTCAATAAGTAAGAGTGTCGAACCCAACGAGGAGCTAAAGGTAGAACAAATATTCCCTCAAGTTCTATCGACCACTGATACAACTCTATGCATGCTTGATGTTCGCTTTACCTAGAACAAGTATGAAACTAGAAGTACTTTGTAGGTGTTGTTGGATAGGTTTGCAAGATAATAAAGAGCAAGTAAATAAAAAGTAGGGGCTGTTGTAAGTAAAGAAGCAATAAAGTAAATATAGCGAGTGTGGAAAAGTGGTGGCAGGAGTTGTGAAATTGCCCCTGAGCCATTGACTACTTTACTAGACCGATAGCAAGTATTATGTGGGATAGGCCACTGCTAGCATGTCATCCATGACTTGGAACTCTATGCACTTATGATTGGAGCTATTAGCAAGCGTCTGCAACTACTAAAGTTCATTAAGGTAAAACCCAACCATAGCATTAAGATATATTGGTCCCCCTTCAATCCCATATGCATCAATTTCTATGCTAGGTTGAAGTTTCTGTCACCCTTGCCCTCCAATACATAGTCCTCTCAACATACAACTAACCCTATGTTGTGATCCACACGTGCGCTCATATGATGGGCACCAAAGGACAGCAACATAACCACAAGCAAATTAAATCAATCATAGCAATTCATCAACCACCGATAGGGCAACGAAAATCTACTCAGACATCATAGGATGGCAACACATCATTGGATAATAATATGAAGCATAAAGCACCATGTTCAAGTAGAGGGTACAGCGGGTTGCGGGACAGTGGACCGCTATAGATAGAGGGGGGAAGGTAATGGATATGTTGGTGAAGATGGCGGTGGTGTTGGAGTATATCGCGGTGATGACGATGATAGCCACGGCAGCGTTCCGGCGCCACCGGAAGAGAAGGGGAGAGGGGGCCCTTCGTCTTCTTCTTCCTTGACCTCCTCCCTAGATGGGAGAAGGGTTTCCCCTCTGGTCCTTGGACTCCATGGCATGGGAGGGGCGAGAGCCCCTCTGAGATTGGATCTGTCTCTCTATCTCTCTCTGTTTCTGCCTTCTCAGATTCTACCCTTTCACCGTTTTGTATATATATGGAGATCCATAACTCCGATTGGACCGAAACCTTTGCCGTGATTTTTTTTACCAAAAATTAGCTTTCTTGCGGCTGAGCAAGGGCATCAACCACCTTACGGTTGGCCCACGAGGGTCAGGGACGCGCCCAGGGGGGCAGGCGCGCCCCTGCCTCGTGGCCACCTCGGGCACCGTCTCGCATGGAATTTTCTTCCGGAATTCTCCAAATATTCCAAAAATATTCTCCGTCCATTTTTATCCCGTTTGGATTCCGTTTGATATGGATATTCTACGGAACGTAAAACATGCAACAAACAGGAACTGGCACTGGGCACTAGATCAATATGTTAGTCCCAAAAATAGTATAAAAAGTTGCCAAAAAGTATATGAAAGTTGTTGAATCTTGGCATGGAACAATCAAAAATTATAGATACGACGGAGACGTATCAGCATCCCCAAGCTTAATTCCTTCTCGTCTCGAGTAGGTAAATGATAAAAAAGATAATTTTTGATGTGGAATGCTACCTAGCATAATCTTGATCACATACCAAATCATGGCATGAATATTAAGATACGAGTGATTCAAAGCAATAGTCTATCATTTGACATAAAAACAATAATACTTCAAGCCCACTAATAAAGCAATCATGTCTTTTCAAAATAACAAGGCCAAAGAAAGTTATCCCTACAAAATCATATAGTCTGGCTATGCTCCATCTTCACCACACAAAATATTCACATCATGCACAACCCTGATGACAAGCCGAGCAATTGGTTCATACTTTTTAATGCGCTTCAGCTTTTTCAACCCTAACGCAATACGCAATACATGAGCGTGAGCCATGCATATAGCACCATAGGTGGAATAGAATGGTGGTTGTGGAGAAGACAAAATGGAGAAGATAGTCTCACATCAACTAGGCGTATCAATGGGCTATGGAGATGCCCATCAATAGATATCAATGTGAGTGAGTAGGGATTGCCATGCAACGGATGCACTAGAGCTATAAGTATATGAAAGCTCAAACTGAAACTAAGTGGGTGTGCATCCAACTTGCTTGCTCATGAAGACCTAGGGAATTTGAGGAAGCCCATCGTTGCAATATACAAGCCAAGTTCTATAATGAAAATTCCCACTAGTATATGAAAGTGATAACTCAAGAGACTCTCTATATGAAGAACATGGTGCTACTTTGAAGCACAAGTGTGGTAAAAGGATAGTAACATTGCTCCCTTTTTCTGTTTTTTTGTTTGGGCTTCTTTGCCCCCTTTTTTTTATTTAGGCTTCTTTGGCCTCTCTTTTTTTCTTGGGGCAATGCTCTAATAATTATGATCATCACACTTTTATTTACTTACAACTCGATATTACAACTCGATACTAGAACAAAGATATGACTCTATATGAATGCCTCGGGCGGTGTACCGGGATGTGCAGTGATCTAGCGTAGCAATGACATCAAAAACGGACAAGCCATGAAAATATCATGCTAGCTATCTTACGATCATGTAAAGCAATATGACAATGAATGCTCAAGTCATGTATATGATGATGATGGAAGTTGCATGGCAATATATCTCGGAATGGCTATGGAAATGCCATGATAGGTAGGTATGGTGGCTGTTTTGAGGAAGGTATATGGTGGGTTTATGGTACCGGCGAAGGTTGCGCGATACTAGAGAGGCTAGCAATGATGGAAGGGTGAGAGTGCGTATAATCCATGGACTCAACATTAGTCATAAAGAACTCACATACTTGTTGCAAAAGTTTATTAGCCCTCGAAGCAAAGTACTACTACGCATGCCCCTAGGGGGATAGATTGGTAGGAAAAGACCATCGCTCGTCCCCGACCGCCACTCATAAGGAAGACAATCAATAAATACCTCATGCTCCGAGTTCGTTACATAATGGTTCACCATACGTGCATGCTACGGGAATCACAAACCTCAACACAAGTATTTCTACTAGTCCACAACTACCCACTAGCATGACTCTAATATCACCATCTTCATATCGCAAAACTATTGCAAGGAATCAAACATATCATATTCAGTGATCTACAAGTTTTATGTAGGATTTTTTGACTAACCATGTGAATGACCAGTTCCTATCATCTCTTTAAATAGATATAAGTGAAGCAAGAGAGTTTAATTCTTTCTACAACATATATGCCCATGATCTAACAAATATAAGTGAAGCAAAAGAGCAATCTACAAATGGCAGTTTTCTATGTAAAGAGAAACAGGCAATCCAAACTTCAAATGATATAAGTGAAGCACATGAAGCATTCTATAAAGCCATACTCAAAAGATATAAGTGAAGTGCATAGAGAATTCTATAAATCAACCAAGGACTATCTCATACCAGAATGGTGCATAAAAGGATAATGAAAACTAAATGCAAAAGATGCTCCAAGATTGCACATATCGCATGAACGAAATGAATCCGAAAACATACCGATACTTGTTGAAGAAAGAGGGGATGCCTTCCGAGGCATCCCCAAGCTTAGGCGCTTGAGTCTCCTTGAATATTTACTTGGGGTGCCTCGGGCATCCCCAAGCTTGAGCTCTTGCCTCTCTTCCTTCTTCTCACATCGAGACCTTCTCGATCATCGAACACTTCATCCACACAAAACTTCAACAGAAAACTCGGTAAGATCCGTTAGTATAATAAAGCAAATCACTACTCTAAGTACTATTGCAAACCAATTCATATTTTGTTTTTGCATTGTGTCTACTTTAATATAACTTTTCCATGGCTTAATCCACTGATATAAATTGATAATTTCATCAAAACAAGCAAACTATGCATGAAAAACAGAATCTGTCAAAAACAGAACAGTCTGTAACAATCTGAACATTCACCATACTTATGATACTTGAAAAATTCTACCAAAATTAGGAAAAATAAAAACTTTGTATAGGAAGATAATGAAAAAAGAATCATAACTGTTTGACGTCCCAGCTAAAAATATAAAATCACGCACTACAGCCAAAGTTTTTGTCCTGCACCGTACAAACCATCAAGCAAATGTAAACATCCTAAAGGCAAACCTTGGAACATTATTTTTATAATACAATGGAATTGTATAAGGGGATAATTATTTTTGTTGAAAATTTTCTGTAATCAAGATTCACAAAGTTGCCGTGAGCATGAACAAAGTTCGAGGAGCTCTCCCACTTCAACAATGCTTGTCTTTCTCACTTCACTTTCCTTTTTGAAAAAGTTTTGGGTTCCCCTCTTTATTTTTGTTTTTTTAAACTATATGAAAGCACTCAACATAAATAAATGACTCCCTAAAACTTCCAGGTTGTCTCCCTATATTGCGTTTCCTACCCATAACTAAAGATAGAAAACAACTAAGAACAACAAATATATGGTTCAACATAGGCATTAGAAGCATAATTATTATAGCAATATTTAAGTATGTCAAAATTTTAAGATTTGTAAAGAGTAGCATCATACGTTTCAATCAAAGAAGCAATTTCATAAGCACCCTTAAAAGCAACAAATTCTTCAATTTGTTGAACATCATAGTAACTATAAACACCCTTAGCATACGAAGATATGATTCCATTATCACTAAACTCACATTGATAGGGAAGGTGTTTCTTAGGGTTTTCAGAACAACAAGTAATATCATATGTTTCGCATAAATTCCAAGCATAGCATTGCAAACGATGAATTTGACCCAGTAAAATTTCCCCTTTTTCAGATATTCGGTGTCGCACATAACAAGCATGCTCATCTAAAGATTTTCCCTCAACTAAACTAGTTGGGGTTTCAGCACGAGCACATAGGGATCGAAGATGATCCAAGTAATAAGCTTCATCAGTGTGATAGATTTTGAGTGGTTCTTCAACTATTGGTTTAGTAGGTACAACTAATTTTTTTGGTATTTTGTGTTTCCCACCCATAACTAAAGATACAAAACAACTAAGAATAGCAAATAAAAATTACTTAGTGATAAAGCAAACAAGCACACACGAGAATATTCACCCCACGCTATTGCTCCCCGGCAACGGCGCCAGAAAAAGGTCTTGATAACCCACAAGTATAGGGGATCGCAGCAGTTTTTGATAAGTAAGAGTGTCGAACCCAATGAGGAGCTAAAGGTAGAACAAATATTCCCTCAAGGTCTATCAACCATGATACAACTCTACGCATGCTTGATGTTCTCTTTACCTAGAACAAGCATGAAACTAGAAGTACTTTGTAGGTGTTGTTGGATAGGTTTGCAAGATAATAAAGAGCAAGTAAATAAAAAGTAGGGGCTGTTGTAAGTAAAGAAGCAATAAAGTAAATATAGCGAGTGTGGAAAAGTGGTGGTAGGAGTTGCGAAATTGCCCCTAAGCAATTGACTACTTTACTAGACCGATAACAAGTATTATGTGGGAGAGGCGACTGCTAGCATGTCATCCCTGACTTCGAACTCTATGCACTTATGATTGGAACTATTAGCAAGCGTCTGCAACTACTAACGTTCATTAAGGTAAAACCCAACCATAGCATTAAGATATATTGGCCCCCCTTCAATCCCGTATGCGTCAATTTCTCTACTAGGCTGGAGCTTCTGTCACCCTTGCCCTCCAATACATAGTCCAATCAACATACAACTAACCCTATGGTGTGATCCACGCGCGCGCTCATATGATGGGCACCAAAGGACAGCAACATAACCACAAGCAAATTAAATCAATCATATCAATTCATCAACCACCGATAGGACAACGAAAATCTACTCAGACATCATAGGATGGCAACACATCATTAGATAATAATTTGAAGCATAAAGCACCATGTTCAAGTAGAGGGTACAATGGGTTGCGGGAGAGTGGACCGCTGTAGATAGAGGGGGGAAGGTGATGAAGATGTTGGTGAAGATGGCGGAGGTGTTGGAGTAGATCGCAGTGATGATGATGATGGCCATGGCAGCGTTCCAGCGCCACTAGAAGAGAAGGGGATAGGGGGGCCCTTCGTCTTCTTCTTCCTTGACCTCCTCCCTAGATGGGAGAAGGGTTTCCCCTCTGATCCTTGGCCTGCATGGCATGGGAGGGGCGAGAGCCCCTCCGAGATTGGATCTGTCTCTCTGTCTCTCTCTGTTTCTGCCTTCTCAGATTCTACCCTTTCACGGTTTCGTACATATATGGATATCCGTAACTCCGATTGGACCGAAACCTTCACCGTGATTTTTTTTACCAAAAATTAGCTTTCTTGCGGCTGAGCAAGGGCATCAACCACCTTACGGGAGGCCCATGAGGGTCAGGGGCGCGCCCAGGGGGGCAGGCGCGCCCCCCTACCTCGTGGCCACCTCAGGCACCATCTCGCATGGATTTTTCTTCCGGAATTCTCCAGATATTCCAAAAATATTCTCCATCCGTTTTTATCCCGTTTGGATTCCATTTGATATGGATATTCTACGAAACATAAAACATGCAACAAACAGGAACTGGCATTGGGCACTGGATCAATATGTTAGTCCCAAAAATAGTATAAAAAGTTGCCAAAAAGTATATGAAAGTTGTAGAATATTGGCATGGAACAATTAAAACTTATAGATGCGACGGAGACGTATCACATACGTGTCATCACAATAATCATCATAGATAGGAGGGATGCTTTCATCATAATAAATTTGCTCATCAAAACTTGGGGGACAAAAAATATCATCCTCATCAAACATAGCATTCGCAAGCTTGTGGCTTTTCATATCATTAGCATCCTGGATATTCAAATAATTCATACTAACAACATTTCAATCATGCTCATCATCCAAAGATTTAGTGCCAAACATTTTAATGCATTTTTCTTCTAACACTTTGGCACAATTATCGGAATCCTTATTTTCACGAAAGATATTTAAGAGATAAAGCATATGAGGCAACCTCAATTCTATTTTTTGCAGTTTTCTTTTATAGACTAAACTAGTCATAAAACAAGAAACAAAAAGATTCGGTTGCAAGATCTAAAGATATACCTTCAAGTGCTAACCTCCCCGGCAACGGCACCAGAAAGAGCTTGATGTCTACTATACAACCTTCTTCTTGTAAACGTTGTTGGGCCTCCAAGTGCAGAGGTTTGTAGGACAGTAGCAAATATCCCTCAAGTGGATGACCTAAGGTTTATCAATCCGTGGGAGGCGTAGGATGAAGATGGTCTCTCTCCAACAACCCTGCAACCAAATAACAAAGAGTCTCTTGTGTCCCCAACACACCCAATACAATGTGTAGGTGCACTAGTTTGGCGAAGAGATGGTGATACAAGTGCAATATGGATGGTAGACAAAGGTTTTTGTAATCTGAAAATATAAAAATAGCAAGGTAACTAATGATAAAAGTGAGCACAAATGGTATTGCAATGTTTTGAAACAAGGCCTAGGGTTCATACTTTCACTAGTGCAAGTTCTCTCAACAAGGATAACATAATTAGATCATATAAAAATCCCTCAATACGCAACAAAGAGTAAATCCAATGTCACTAATACCGGAGAACAAATGAAGAGATTATTGTAGCGTACGAAACCACCTCAAAGTTATTCTTTCCGATCAATCCGTTGGGATATTCCTATAAGTGTCACAAACAGCCCTAGAGTTTGTAGTAAAATAACACCTTAAGACACAAATCGACCAAAACCCTAATGTCACCTAGATACTCCAATGTCACCTCAAGTATCCGCGGGTATGATTATACGATATGCATCACACAATCTCAGATTCATCTATTCAACCAACACAAAGAACTTCAAAGAGTGCCCCAAAGTTTCTACCAGAGTGTAAAGACGAAAACGTGTGCCAACCCCTATGCATAAGTTCACAAGGTCACAGAACTCGCAAGTTGATCACCAAAACATACATCAAGTGGATCACGTGAATATCCCATTGTCACCACAAATAAGCTCATGCAAGACATACATCAAGTGTTCTCTAATCCTTAAAGACTCAATGATACGTCTCCATCGTATCTACTTTTCCAAACACTTTTGCCCTTGTTTTGGACTCTAACTTGCATAATTTGAATGGAACTAACCCGGACTAACCCGGACTTGCCATGGTGTTATTTTTCTGCAGAAATAAAAGTTCTTGTAATGACCTGAAAATCAACGGAGATTATTTTTGGAATATATAAAAAATACTGGCGATAGAATCAAGGCCAGGGGGCCACACCCTGTCCACGAGGGTGGGGGCGTGCCTACCCCCTGGGTGCGCCCCCTGCCTCGTGGGCACCCTGGTGCTCCTCTGACCTCAACTCCAACTCCATATATTCGTGTTCGGGGAGAAAAAACCAGAGAGAAGGATTCATCGTGTTTTACAATACGGAGCCACCGCCAATCCCTAATCTCTCTCGGGAGGGCTGATCTGGAGTCCGTTCGGGGCTCCGGAGAGGGGAAGCCGTCGTCATCGTCATCATCAACCTTCTTCCAGCACCAATTTCATGATGCTCACCGTCGTGCGTGAGTAATTCCATCATAGACTTGTTGGACAGTGATGGGTTGTATGAGATTTATCATGTAATCGAGTTAGTTTTGTTAGGGTTTGATCCCTAGTATCCATTATGTTTTGAGATTGATGTTTCTATGACTTTGCTATGCTTAATACTTGTCACTAGGGCTCGAGTGCCATGATTTAAGATCTGAACCTATTATGCTTTCATGAATATATGTGAGTTCTTGATCCTATCTTGCAAGTCTATAATCACTTATTATGCGTTATGATCTGTTAACCCCGAAGTGACAATAATCGGGATACTTACCGGTGATGACTATAGTTTGAGGAGTTCATGTATTCACTATGTGTTAATGCTTTGGTCCAGTACTCTATTAAAAGGAGGTCTTAATATCCCTTAGTTTCCAATAGGACCCCGATGCCACGGGAGGGTAGGAGAAAAGATGTCATGCAAGTTCTTTTCCATAAGCACATATGACTATATTCGGAATACATGCCTACATTATATTGATGAACTGGAGCTAGTTCTATGTCACCCTATGTTATAACTATCGCATGAGGAATTGCATCCGACATAATTATCCATCACGGATCCATTGCCTACGAGCTTTTCATATATTGTTCTTCGCTTATTTACTTTTCCGTTGCTACTACTGCAAACACTATAAAACCAAAAATATTACTTTTGCTACCGTTACCACTACTATCATATTACTTTGCTACTAAATACTTTGCTGCAGATATTAAGTTTCCAGGTGTGGTTGAATTGACAACTCAGCTGCTAATACTTGAGAATATTCTTTGGCTCCCCTTGTGTCGAATCAATAAATTTGGGTTGAATACTCTACCCTCGAAAACTGTTGCGATCCCCTATACTTGTGGGTTATCAAGACTATTTTCTGGCGCCATTGCCAGGGAGCATAGCTCTATTCTTTGAATCACTTGGGATTTATATCTGTTGATCACTATGAAGAACTTGAAAGATCAAAGAACCAAAAAAATCCCACAACTACGAGGGGAGGTAAGGAACTGCCATCTAGCTATGCACTTGATTCACCTTCTGTTTTGAGTAAACTTGCGACACCTACACCTGCTATTCATTCTGATATGTCGCATGTTATTGATGATGCCACTTCTGCTTTGCATGATACTTATGATGAAACTACTTCTATGCTTAATAATATTGTGCCACTAGGTGAATTTCTTGATGAACAACTTGCTAGGGTTAGAGAGAATAAAATTATTGAAATTGATAATATTGATGAAAGTGATGATGAAGATTCTCCCCCTAGATATGAATTGCCTGTTGTGCCTGAGGGTTATGTTATGGATGAAGAAACTGCTAGAGACTTCTTAGCTTGCAATGATAGATCCGATCTTAAGAAATTATTACCTAAGCTTAAAGAAAAGTCTTTGAATGCTAGAATGAAACATGACCCTGCTTTTGCTACTTCATCTATCTTTATTACTAATAAGGATTATGATTTCTTTGTCGATCGTGAGTTAATTACTTTGGTTGAATCTGATCCTTTTTATGGCTATGAATCTGAAACTGTTGTGGCACATCTTACTAAATTAAATGATATAGCCACCCTGTTTACTCATGATGAGAAAACTCGCTATTACTTTATCCTTAAGTTGTTTCCATTCTCATTAAAGGGTGATGCTAAAACATGGTTTTATTCTCTTGATCCTGGTTGTGTGCGTAGTCCCCAGGATATGATTTATTGCTTCTCTTCTAAATATTCCCCCGCTCATAAGAAACAAGCTGCCCTAAGGGAAATATATAATTTTGTGCAAATTGAAGAAGAGAGTCTCCCACAAGCTTGGGGGAGGCTTCTCCGATTACTTAATTCTTTGCGTGATCATCCTCTCAAGAAAATTGAAATACTTGATATCTTTTATAATGGACTAACTGATGCTTCCAGAGACTACCTGGATAGTTGTGATGGTTGTGTTTTCAGGGAAAGAACTATTGATCAAGCTGAATTGCTATTGAATAATATGTTGAGTAATGAAAATGATTGGACACTTCCTGAACCAACTCCTAAGCCAACTCCGAAGAAAATGGATATTCTATTCCTCACTCCTAAAGATATGCAAGAGGCAAAAAAATCTATGAAAGAAAAAGGTATTAAAGCTGAAGATGTTAAGAACTTACCACCTATTGAAGAAATACATGGTCTTGATAACCCGACACAGGTAGTAAAGGTAAATTCTCTCTATAGATTTGATGAAGGTGATATTCCTTGTTATAAGTCTACTAGCCAATGGTTAGATGAGTTTGATAATTTTATTGTTAAACAAGAAAACTTCAATGCTTATGTTGGTAGACAATTGAAACGCAATGCTGATATGCTTGAACACTTGAGTGATTATATGTCTAGAGTTAAAGGTGAACTTAAACTTATTAGTAAACATGCTTCTGTGGTTACCACTCAAGTAGAACAAGTACTTAAAGCTCAGAATGATTTGCTCAATGAATTAAATAATAAGAAAAATGATAATGCTGTTAGAGTTATGACTAGAGGGGGTAAAATGACTCAGGAACCTTTGTATCCTGAGGGCCACCCTAAGAGAATTGACCAAGATTATCAGAGAACTAATGTTGATGCACCTAGTTCTTCTAAGAAGAAGAAGAAAAATGATAGGACTTTGCATGCTTCTAGTGAACCTGTGGTTGACACACCTGAGAATCCCAATGATATTTCTATTTCTGATGCTGAAACACAATCTGGTAATGAACATGAACCTAGTGATAATGTTAATGATGATGTTCATGTTGATGCTCAACCTAGCAATGACAATGTTGTAGAGATTGAACCTGCTGTTGATCTTGATAACCCACAATCAAAGAATCAACGTTATGATAAGAGAGACTTTGTTGCTAGGAAGCACAGTAAAGAAAAAGAACCATGGGTTCAGAAACCCATGCCTTTTCCTCCTAAACCATCCAAGAAAAAGGATGATGAGGATTTTGAGTGCTTTGCTGAAATGATTAGACCTATCTTTTTGCGTATGCATTTGACTAATATGCTTAAAATGAACCATTATGCTAAGTACATGAAGGATATTGTTACTAATAAAAGAAAGATATCGGAAGTGGAAATTTCCACCATACTTGCTAAGTATACTTTTAAGGGTGGAATACCTAAGAAACTAGGACATCCCAGAGTACCAACTATACCATGCTCCATTAAAAGAAACTACGTTAAAACTACTTTATGTGATCTTGGAGCCGGTGTTAGTGTTATGCCTCTCTCTTTATATCGTAGAATTGATTTGAATAAGTTGACACCTACTGAAATATCTTTGCAAATGGCTGATAAATCAACTGCTATACCTGTCGGTATTTGTGAGGATGTGCCTGTTGTGGTTGCAAACATTACTATTTTAAAAGACTTTGTTATTCTTGATATTCCCGAGGATGATAGTATGTTGATTATCCTTGGTAGACCCTTTTTGAATACTGCAGGGGCTGTTATTGATTGCAACAAAGGCAATGTCACTTTTCATGTTAATGGTATTGAGCATACGGTACACTTTCCGAGGAAACAACCTCAAGTCCATAGTATCAACTCTATTGGAAAATTTTCAACGATTACTATTGGAGGTTTTGAATTTCCTCTTCCTACTGCCAAGAAGAAATATGATGTTCTTATTGTTGGGGATGTGCTTATCCCAGTTGAGGTAACCTAGTGTTATTCAAAATTTCTTTGGTTTCATGCAATTCGGAATGAGTTTGTTAACAAGACTTGATCAACCTTGTTAGTGGATTCCTTTTGACGAGCATGAGATTGATGAAGTTAGAAAGCACAACTCTCTGTACCCTCATTTTAATTTCTGTTATTTATATTACATAAACAAAAAATAGTATTTTCCGTCTGTTTTCTGAATTATCCTTGCAATAAAAAAATACCCCGAAAATAAAAGTTCTCCAAATGCCCTGAAAATGGAATATGATTTTTTTCTAGAATATTTAAGAATTATTGGCACTGAGAACACACCAGTGGGCCTCACCATGTGCCAACGAGGGTGGAGGGCGCGCCCCCTGCCTCGTGGACCCCACGTGGGTCCCCTCCACTTATCCTTGCACCCACACACTTCGTCTTGCTCCAGAAAAAATCATCCACCAGCTCAAACCCGAGTTCTTGCTCATCTTGCTGCCATTTTTGATCTCCTTGCTCAAAGCTCCATTCACAAAACTGCTTTGGGGGATTGTTCTTCGGTATGTGACTCCTCCAATGGTCCAATTAGTTTTTTTCTAGTGCTTTACTTATTGCAAATTTTTGCTGCTTAGGTGACCCTGTTCTTGAGCTTGCATGTCAAATTTATGTGGTCAAAAGTAGTTTTAATGCATGATATAGCCACTAGGCACTTGTAGGAGTAGTTGCTATCAATTTTGTTTAGTTTGGTTCACTTTTATTTTGAGTCACTAAAAATTTCAGAAATTTTTCAGAGGAACAAATATGTTTAGGAAAATGTACCAAGGTGGCTCCTCAAGGAAGCAAGGCCCAAGGCCCGCAATACGCGAGCCGGACAATGAACTACCAAGGTAGGCTCAAGTGCGGCCTTGTGAATGGCCGTCACAGGATTTCATGGTCCAGGCAGGCATCAAAGAAGAATTTGACGCATATGCGCGTAACGCTGATCTTGAGAGCTTCGAGGTAGATAAGTGCCGACAATACCTCTATTTAACTGATTCATTTGTGAGAACGTTTAAATTTACATCCTCGCGCAACTCTCACAATGTCCTATTTGATCTTTATGATAAATCTTATACCATGGACTTAGAAGACTTTAATACTGTTTGTAAACTCCCGCAGTAGGGTAGTGCTAGTGAACCTCACAAATCTGAATTTAAAGACTTTCTTGCTAGTATCACTGTGAGGGAATCTAGAGAAATAACACAAGCTACCATAGGGAGCATTCATTTCCCTGCCATACATTATTTTGCTCTCTTCGTGGGTAGATGCATTAACGGTAAGGATGAAGCATGTCACATGTGTGTTCTCGATCTTAGTGTTCTCCGGAGTGCTGTATTAGGAGATAAACAATACAACTTGGGGGCTATTGTTGCATGTAGGTTGCATCTTAATGGTTTAACTGGAGATTTATTTGGTGGAATTTATGCAACTCATATAGCTAATTTTCTTGGTATACCCATACGTGGGGATGATATTGAGTTGCCTCCTGCTTATCTAGATTATAATGCTATGGTTCGTCATCAGTTTGTAGAGAGGAACGATCAGTTCCTCCAGTACCGACTAATCTTTGACAGACGGCGCACCGTCCATGTTGCTCTCCCTGCTCCTGCTTTCTTTGATTTTCAGACAAAAGGGAGATATCTGATAACCAGGGAGGAGGCGAGCAAGTACGAGAGGAGGACGGAGGCAGCTCGCCTCCAAGCTGCAGCTCATGAGGCAATTGCCGCTGCATCTCAGTACGACCCCAGCTACAACTTTGATCCATGGGCATAGACCAACTTAGGCCAAAAGTCTAAGCTTTGGGGAGTATATATTCCTCACCGACATTACATTCATGTTCACACACTCATGCCAGTTGTCATTGCTCATACTTTTTCATTGTATCATCCATGCAAGTTTATTTTGTTTTTTTAGTTTTCTTCTTGTGTGTTTGAAAAACCTTAGAAAACCCCAAAAAAATTAGTTGTAACTTTTAGCTAGTTTACTTTCCATGCTTGCAGTAGTAGTAACTAAAAAGAAAACCCAAAAAGATTTCTCGTTCTTCTTTTCCTTGTTGGGAGCTTTCCCGTGTAAATAGTTTTATTTCCTTTCTTTTCCTTGGGGGTCGAGAGGAGAAGACCATGATGAAAATGTTGAGTGGCTCTCATATGCATTATTGTTGATCTAACAAAGAGCCCATATTACCTTGTCTTCTCCCTTGAATTGAATGCTTGCAGATTCCAGCTTAGTCCAATGCATGTGCACTATTATTATTATCCACACCATTAGGTCGTGTAAGTGAAAGGAAATAATGACGATATATGATGGACTGATTGAGATGAGAGAAACTGGTATGAACTCAACCTCTCTTGTTTTTGTAAATATGATTCGTTCATCGTTCCTGATTCAGCCTATTATGAATGAAACATGTTTGCAATGACAATTAGAGATTATAGTTGCCCATGCCATGCTTAATTTGCTAGGAGTTTATAATGGTTTACCTTGTGTGCCAACATGCTATTAAAATGGTTGTTATGTGGTATGATAGGGTGGTATCCTCCTTTGAACGATTCAAGTGGCTTGACGTGGCACATGTTCATGCATGTAGTTGAAACAAAATCAACATAGCATCCATGATATTTATGTTCATGGTGAATTATATCCTACTCATGCTTGCATTCAGTGTTGATTAATTTTAATGCATGTTCATGACTGTTGTCGCTCTCTAGCTGGTCGCTTCCTAGTCTCTTTCTAGCCTTCACTTGTACTAAGCGGGAATACTGCTTGTGCATCCAACTCCATAAACCCCAAAAGTTATTCCATATGAGTCCACAATACCTTCCTATATGCGGTATCTACCTGCCCTTCCAAGTAAATTTGTATGTGCCAAACTCTAAACCTTCAAATAAAAATGCTGTTTTGTATGCTCGAATAGCTCATGTATCAACTAGGGTTGTCTGTATCTTCCATGCTAGGCATGTTATTCTCAAGAGGAGTAGACTCCGCTCCTCACTCACGAGAAAATGGCTGGTCACCGGGATGCCCAGTCCCATGCTCAAATCAAATCAAAATAATTGCAAACAAAACTCCCCCAGGATTGTTGTTAGTTGGAGGCACCCGTTATTTTGGGCAAGCCATGGATTGATGCTTGTTGGTGGTGGGGGAGTATAAACTTTACCATTCTGCTTGGGAACCACCTATAATGTGTGTAGCATGGAAGATATCGAGATCTCTCGGTTGTTATGTTGACAATGAAAGTATACCGCTCAAAATATTATTCATCTCTATTTCAAAATCGAGCTCTGGCACCTGTACAAATCCCTGCTTCCCTCTGCGAAGGGCCTATCTATTTACTTTTATGTTGAGTCATCACCCTCTTATTAAAAAGCACCAGTTGGAGAGCACTGCTGTCATTTGCATGTATTATTGTTAGTTTACATTGAGTATGACTTGATTGGATCTCTTTTACCATGAATTACAATTTCCAGTTAGCCCTTGATCTTCAGGGGTGCTCTGCATTTATGTTTTGCGGTCTCGGAAAAGGGCTAATGAGATACCATCTTGTTATATCATATTATGATTGCTTTGAGAAAGTGTTGTCATCCGAGATTTATTATTATTGCTCGCTAGTTGATTATGCCATTGATATGAGTAAACATGAGACCTAAATGTTATTGAGAATATGGTTAGTTCATAATCTTTGCTGAAAACTTGAATGTTGGCTTTACATATTTACAACAACAAGAGCAAACAGAGTTTGTAAAAGTTTTTCTTTATCACTTTCAGTTTATCAACTGAATTTGCTTGAGGACAAGCAAAGGTTTAAGCTTGGGGGAGTTGATACGTCTCCATCGTATCTACTTTTGCAAACACTTTTGCCCTTGTTTTGGACTCTAACTTGCATGATTTTAATGGAACTAACCCGGACTGACGCTGTTTTTCAGCAGAATTGCCATGGTGTTATTTTTGTGCAGAAATAAAAGTTCTTGGAATGACCTGAAAATCAACAGAGATTATTTTTGGAATATATGAAAAATACTGGCGAAAGAATCAAGGACAGGGGGCCCACACCCTATCCATAAGGGTGGGGGCGCGCCCCCCTGCCTCGTGGGCCCCTGGTGCTCCTCCGACCTCACCTCCAACTCTATATATTTGTGTTTGGGGAGAAAAAACCAGAGAGAAGGATTCGTCGCGCTTTACGATCCGGAGCCGCCGCCAAGCCCTAATCTCTCGGGAGGGCTGATCTGGAGTCCGTTCGGGGCTCTGGAGAGGGGAATTCGTCACCATCATCATCATCAACTTTCCTCCATCACCAATTTCATGATGCTCACCACCGTGCGTAAGTAATTCCATCATAGGCTTGCTGGACGATGATGGGTTGGATGAGATTTATGATGTAATTGAGTTAGTTTTGTTAGGGTTTGATCCCTAGTATCCATTATGTTCTGAGATTGATGTTGCTATGACTTTGCTATGCTTAATGCTTGTCACTAGGGCCTGAGTGCCATGATTTCAGATTTGAATCTATTATGTTTTCATGAATATATGTGAGTTCTTGATCCTATCTTGCAAGTCTATAGTCACTTATTATGTGTTATGATCCGTTAACCCCGAAGTGACAATAATCAGGATACTTACCGGTGATGACCGTAGCTTGAGGAGTTCATGTATTCACTATGTGTTAATGCTTTGGTCCGGTACTCTATTAAAAGGAGGCCTTAATATCCCTTAGTTTCCAATAGGACCCCGCTGCCATGGGAGGGTAGGACAAAAGATGTCATGCAAGTTCTTTTCCATAAGCACGTATGACTATATTCAGAATACATGCCTACATTATATTGATGAACTGGAGCTAGTTCTGTGTCACCCTATGTTATAACTATTGCATGAGGAATCACATCCAACATAATTATCCATCACTGATCCATTGCCTACGAGCTTTTCATATATTGTTCTTCGCTTATTTACTTTTCCGCTGCTACTTATACAGTCACTATAAAACCAAAAATATTACTTTTGCTACCGTTACCACTACTATCATATTACTTTGCTACTAAATACTTTGCTGCAGATATTAAGTTTACAGGTGTGGTTGAATTGACAACTCAGCTGCTAATACTTGATAATATTCTTTGGCTCCCCTTGTGTCGAATCAATAAATTTGGGTTGAATACTCTACCCTCGAAAACTGTTGTGATCCCCTATACTTGTGGGTTATCACTCAATCCGATAAGATAACTTCAAAGGGAAAACTCAATTCATCACAAGGAGATAGAGGGGGAGAAACATCATAAGATCCAACTATAATAGCAAAGCTCGCGGTACATCAAGATCGTGCCATATCAAGAACATGAGAGAGAGATCAAACACATAGCTACTGATACATACCCTCAGCCCCAAGGGTGAACTACTCCCTCCTCGTCATGGAGAGCGCCGGGATGATGAAGATGGCCACCGGCGATGGATTCCCCCCTCCAGTAGGGTGCCAGAACAGGGTCCCGATTGGTTTTTGTGGCTACAGAGGCTTGCGGAGGTGGAACTCCCGGTCTAGGTTATTTTCTGGAGGTTTGGGGATTTATAGGAGAGGTTGGCGTCGAGAACAAGTCAGGGGGCCCTATGGAGAGTCCATGAGGCACAGGGGCGCGCCCAGGGGGGTGGGCGCGCTCTCCACCCTCGTGGGGCCCACGGGACTCCCCTCCGGTAACTCTTTGTTCCAGTATTTTTTATATTTTCTAGAAAAAATCTTAGTTGATTTTTAGCGCATTCTGAGAACTTTTATTTCTGCACGAAAACAACAAGATGGTAGTTCTGCTGAAAACAACGTCAATCCGAGTTAGTTCTAACCAAATCATACCAAAATCATGTAAAAATATTATAAACATGACATGAATACATCAAAAATTATAGATACGTTGGAGACGTATCACGATGTCGTCCGTGAGCTTCCTGACGACGGTGAACTTGTTGATGGTGGCAACGATCATCTGGTCCAACTGAGAGTTGTAGCTGGCGTCGACGATGGCCATGAACCAGCCGGTCGCCAACATCGTCTGGAGATGATCCTCGGTGCCATGTCACAGGCCGGCATCGTGGACCATCTGGCACAGCCGTTGGCCGCTCGCGCGCATCGCCGCCATGGGTCTAGAGTGAGCACTTTTGTTCTTAGGTAGGTGCTTAGGTGCATATGATGTGGTAGATGCATTGGAATGGAGGGGCGCCTTTATATGAGTGCAAACTATGTTGTACTCACATCGTACTACCTCTTTTCCCCGTCCTCCTCCCATTACTTCTCTCATGCATTCAGGATGCTAATTGAAGAAGGATGCATCATTGGCCATTCAACATTTCGGGAACCGCTACCCTCTCCCTCGTCTGCATTAAAGCCGTATCAGGAACTTTCCTGGTTTACTAGTAGCTGTCAAATCGCATAGTACTGCGCCGCCCGCTGCACGCCCGGCTGAACCCGCCTCCTCGCCTCCATCAAACGCCTCTGTTAATCCCGCATGCAAACCGAGAAACCTACTTCGGCGACATGTCTGTTCATGAGCGGGCCGGAATTAAATGCAACGCCGACCGAGCTCCTCCCGTCCGCCCTCAGTTTAAACGAGGCCGATGCCACCAAGTTCCTACCGTCCGCCCTCTATTTAAACGAGGCCAGACAGATAGTGGGCAAGAATCGCACGCCTCCGCCGCTCCCCCATCTCCTCCTTCACCATTTTCTCCACTCTTCTGATGGCTTCCGAGGAGCCATTCTCTGGCATACTACCCGGTTGGGTGGTCCGCCGAGCCCTTCATATACGAGCAAGGCCGCTCGGTGCTTCACCAACCTCACTTGGTGTAACACCCCGGATGTAACTTTCCCTATTTGTACTCCAACTCGTGCCGTTTCCGGCGTTAAGTTATATTTATTTTCTCGGGTTCGGGTTTTTGTCTCCGTGTGTTGTTGTCGTTGTTAGGCATCTCATATCATATCATCATGTGCATTGCATTTGCATACGTGTTCATCTCATGCATCCGAGCATTTTCCCCGTTGTCCATTTTGCATTCCGGCACTTCGTTCTCCTCCGGTGGTCATTTCTAGCTTTCTTTCGTGTGTGGGGATTAAACGTTTCTGGATTGGACCGATACTTGCCAAGCGGCCTTGGTTTACTACCGGTAGACCGCCTGTCAAGTTTCGTATCATTTGGACTTCGTTTGATACTCCAACGGCTAACCGAGGGACCGAAAAGGCCTCGTGTGTGTTGCAGCCCAACACCCCTCCAATTTGGCCCAAAACCCACCAAACTCTGCTCATGTCCTAGAGCATTCGATCACGATCGCGTGGTCGAAAACCGCACCTCATTTGGACTCTCCTAGCTCCATTATGCCTATAAATAGCCCCCCCCCCATTTTCGGATCATCTCCCCCTCTCGAAACCCTAAAAATCGGATCCGCCGCGCACCGGACGTGTCCGGCCGCGCCGGACTTCGTCCGCCCAGCACCCCGCCGCCACGTGTCGCCACGCGGTAGGCCGCGCCCCGCGGGACCGCTTCCCCGCCGCCGCTCTCGCCGGCCCGCCCAGGCCTGAGGCGGGCCCGCTCCCGCGCCCGACCGGGCCACTCGCCGCCTTCCCAGCTCGCCCGCGCCGCCGCCCGTCTTCCACGGCTTTGGGAGCCCGCGCCATCGACGCCGACGCCGGAGCCCGCCGCCTCCTCCGCCCGACGCCTCGCCGCCTCCCCGGCGCTCGCTGCCGCCCGCCGCCCGGCCCGGCCGCCGCCCGAGCCGGCCTCACCTTCCCTCTCTCCGGTCGCCTCTGCGTCCACACCGGCCGGATCCGGCGAAGTCTCCATCACCAGCGAGCTTCAAGTTCATCTCCGGCGAGCCTCGGATTCCGTGCGTGAACAGTGCCAGATCTGAGATCTACTCCTCACGGTTGACTTTTTCTCCTCCGAACCCTAATTTTTATGCCTACTTTGACCTGCCGTAACTTTGCATTCATAGCTCCGATTTGGACATATAGTATATCAAAATGTTCGCCTCGACGAGTACATCATTTCATTCCATTGTATCATTTTCATTTGTGCTCATCTTGATGCCCAAAATGTTGTTAGAAGGAGGCTTCGTGAGTTAATTGTCAGATCTGCTAGTTCATCTTAGGCTTTTGTCATTTTTGCCATGATTAATGTGTGCATGATATGCCTGTGAGTCCTTCATATGTTTTGTTAAGGATTTTGTCTTCTTTCCATAGGTGCAACCCATGCATTTTTAGGATGTGTGTGGTGACTTGTGCAAGCTTGCAAAGAGAGGTACCCGGGAAATCTGTTTTCAGAGACTTAGTTGTTTTCACTAAGTCTGGGATTATTTAGTTCATGATGCCATATGTTCATGCTATTTCCTAGTGATCTGTGCCTCTTTTGAGGATGATCATTAAAGGAGTTTTGTTAATCATGTTATGCTCTATCAATCCATGTCTTTTTTTGCAATTTTGGAGCATCCTAGCTTGATACAATCGAGATCTACTTTTGCTTCATGGTGAATCTGGGCAGATCGTCAACTCGTTTGCGATTTTGCCGATGCTATTGTAGCTGATCCGTGCATGCTATGCCATTGTTCTTGCCATGTCTAGCTAGAATTTTGTGCCTTCTTAATGGATGTATGCTTGCCTTGCCATGACTTGCACCGTAGTGAGTGCATCGAGCTCGTTCACATGCCTTCGTGAGTTATATTTCAGCATGTCTCAGTTTTCACTAAGATTGAAAACTGATTGTGTTTTAGCTATGTTCGTGTGCCCGTTAGTATATTTTGTGAACCCTTTTGGCCCCAGGTCACTTTGGGTCTTTTGTTAAGCTTGTTGAGTAGCTCCATGACATGTTCTTACTTGTCTTAATCAGGTCATGTATCATGTTGTTTTGCTGCTCCAAAGAGGGCTTCGTGATCTGAAATTTCATACAAGTGTTAATTTCACCAAGTCTGGAATCTGTTTTGCATTTGCGTTTTTGCCATGCTTGTTTGAACCTCATAATGGATAAATTGGCCGTGGCTCAGTGCTAGTCTTTTTTTAAGCATCTTGTGTGCATCCCTGACATGTATTTTTGTTGTCATGTTGGTGGCTGTAGCATGTTCATTTCATTGCATTTAGATGCCTACTTGCTGTAAATCGCAGACCGATGCCATTCTTAAAACGCTTGCCATTTCCAAACTGTAACTCCGATTCTGATGATCTTTATATCGTTTTCAAGCGATTTCATCTCATCTTTCCAGTGGCACCCTTGGAATTCCAAGTTGACGCCAGGTTCATGCATTTCCTATCATATCTTGCATTTTGCATCCCGCATCGCATCCCGCATAGCATATCATCATTGCATCGTATCGCTTGTTCCTTGCACGTGGTTGATTGTATCCTTGTTGCTTGTTTGTCTTGTTGGGTAGAGCTGGGAGACGAGTTCGCTACCGAGGAGCCCGTTGAGTTTGCTTGTGAGGATCCAGTCAACTCTGACAACTGTGCAGGCAAGATGATCATACCCTCGAAATCACTATTATCTTTGCTATGCTAGTTTGCTCGCTCTTGCTATGCCAATGCAACGATGCCTACCTTTTGCTTGTCAGCCTCCCAATTGCAATGTCAAACCTCTAACCCACCTTGTCCTAGCAAACCGTTGATTGGCTATGTTACCGCTTTGCTCAGCCCCTCTTATAGCGTTGCTAGTTGCAGGTGAAGATTGGAGGCCGTTCCTTGTTGGAACATCTTTTATTTACTTGTTGGGATATCATTATAATGCCATGTTATCTTAATTCATCTATATACTTGGTAAAGGGTGGAAGGCTCGGCCTCTCGCCTAGTGTTTTGTTCCACTCTTGCCGCCCTAGTTTCCGTCATATCGGTGTTATGTTCCCGGATTTTGCTTTCCTTACGCGGTTGGGTTATAATGGGAACCCCTTGATAGTTCGCCTTGATTAAAGCTTTTCCAGCAATGCCCAACCTTGGTCTTACCATTTGCCACCTAGCCTCTTTTTCCCTCGGGTTTCCGGAGCCCGCGGGTCATTTTATTTTAAACCCCCCCGGGCCAGTGCTCCTCTGACTGTTGGTCCGACCGAGTAGACTGCGGGGACACCTTGAAGCACCTTGAGGGTTGGTTTTACTCGTAGGATGTCTCATCTGAGTGTGCCCTGAGAAAGAGATATGTGCAGCTCCTATCGGGATTTGTCGGCACATTCGGGCGGTGTTGCTGGTCTTGTTTTAACCTGTCGAAGTGTCTTGAGTTGCCGAGATACCGAGTCTGATCGGAACGTCTTGGGAGGAGGTCTATTCCTTCGTTGACCATGAGAGCTTGTCATGGGCTAAGTTGGGACTCCCCTGCAGGGATTGAACTTTCGAAAGCCGTGCCCGCGGTTATGGGCAGATGGGAATTTGTTAATGCCCGGTTGTAGATAACTTAAACCTTAACTAATTAAAATGAATCAATTGAGTGAGTTGCCGTGATGGCCTCTTCTCGGCGGAGTCCGGGAAGTGGACACGGTGTTGGAGTAATGTTTGTGCAGGTTGCCTTCTAGATTCTCGCTCACGCTTTGCCTCCTCTTCTCGCTCTCTTTTGCGTATAAGTTAGCCACCATATATGTTAGTCGCTTGCTGTAGCTCCACATATTTTTGCCTTATCCTTCCTATAAGCTTAAATAGTCTTGATCGCGAGGGTGCGAGATTGCTGAGTCCCTGTGGCTCACAGATACTATAACTCCAGATGCAGGTCCAGGTGATTCCGCCCCAGGTGACGAGTACGAGCTCAAGTGGGAGTTCGACGAAGACTCTCAGCGTTACTACGTGTCTTTTCCTGATGATCAGTAGTGGTGCCTAGTTGGGGTTCAATTCAGGGCCTTGTCGCATGTTGGGTTTTCTTCTATTTTCGCGCCGTAGTCGGGCCATGAGTGTTTGTATGATGGATGTTATTTATGTACTTTGATGTGACGTGGCGAGTGTAAGCCAACTATGTTTCTCCCCCTTTTATTATATATTACATGGGATGTTGTAATGATTGCCTGACTTGCGACATTGCTTTCAATGCGGTTATGTCTCTAAGTTGTGCCTCGACACGTGGGAGCTATAGCTGCATCGAGGGCGTTACAAGTTGGTAATCAGAGCCTTCCCCGGCCTTAGGAGCCCCATTGCTTGATCGTTCTTAGCGGGCGAGTTGTCTCTAGAAAAATGTTTTGAGTCTTTAGGAATTATATATCGGAGAGTTTAGGAATTCTTTTTACTTTCCAGTCTCCTCATCGCTCTGGTAAGGCATCCTGACGTAGAGTTTTGACTCTTCTCTTCTCAAATTTCACTAAAAAAATTTTAGGATCACGCGAGTATCTTGGAATCGTTCCGATGGCTTATGATGAGAACATTGTCTTGGTGCCTCCTGTCAGGGGTTTAGTGGAAGTGTCCCGGGGAGTTGAGCTCTGAGGTGTTGTCATCATAATTTTATCGTTGCAATTCTGGAATACTTGAGATATGTTCGCCGATATCGAAAATCTCTTTTATGCAGTTCGTTGGTGAGATAACCTCGACGCCACCCAGTACTGGGGCGGGAGTTCGGGAGTATCGCCATAACTTGTATAACGGATGCTTTTCGAAGGTTGAGGTAGATGGTTTCCGAAGGTTTCTTGGTTATGTGTTGAAGGATGGATACAACTGGATGTAGGATTTGCTAGTTTGGGTGAGATATTATGCTTCCCCTGTATCCCCAACACCTGATTGCATAACCGGAAAGGTTCGGGAGTTTCATAGGTGGGAATTCTAGTAGCTCTAGTTCTTATTCCACGGATATTGGTTTGAGATTGGGATTTCTTACCAATTATTCGTTCTTGATCCGTACCTTGTTGATTTATTTCTCTACCTTAATTCTTCGTGGCTTCTCAATTTATGGATATGTGACCATTTGAAGAGGAATGCATTCGTTCATTTTGTTCGGATGTGAAGACTATATGTTGAAATTTTCATTCTGTTGGATTCAGCTTCAATATTTATCTATCAATGTGCTAATGGTGGTCAACCTCTTCAGGATGGCTCCTCCAACGCGCACGACTCCGAATCCTGATCCGCCACCGCCTCCACCTCCTCCAGAGGCATGGCAAGCTGTGATGGCCGCAACCAATGCAAACACTCAGCTGATCATGCAAATTCTCCAAGAGCGCAATCAAGGCAGTCAAGGGAATCAAGGCAGCAATCAGAGTCACTTTGCTACACTCAACCAGTTCCTTGCTAACGGGCCAAAGACTTTCAACAATTGTGTTGAGGCAACCGATGCTGACGATTGGCTTGTGGATCTGTGTAAGCATTTCGAGTGCAGCAACATCATGCCTGAGGACTTTGTCAAGTTCGCTTCCTTCCAACTCAAAGATCAAGCTGCAGAATGGTTCCAGCAGTACTAGGATTCCAGAGGTGGACGTGTTATCACTTGGGATGATTTCCGTCGAGATTTTCGAGCTCCCCCAGAGCGTGGTTGAAAGCAAGCGTGAGGAATTCCGCAATCTGAAGCAAGGCTCTTTGTCTGTCTATGACTACAACAAGTTGTTCCAGAAGCTCGCCCGCTTTGCCAAGCAGGATGTCCCTGATGAGAAGAGTATGATATATCAGTTCAGGGGTGGTCTCGGAGAAGAAATTCAGCTCGCACTTGTTCTCTTTGAGCCCTTGAGGTACGATGAGTTCTACAACATGGCACTGAAGCAAGAGGCTGCTCAGTTGAGGTGTGATGCTTCCAAGAAGCGAGTCAGAGATGCTACTCCTTCTTCCTCTACTCAAGTGGCCAAGCAGCAGAAGTTTTGGCTTCCTCCTCCTCCGTTCCGTCAGCCGTATCAGCAGAAGAGCAAAGGTGGCAGTGGTTCTTCCCACCCACCCAACCCTGGCTTTCATAACAAGACTTCGTCTCAAGCTCCAAGATCGAGTGCTCCGTATCACCGTCCGCTTTCAGAGGTCACGTGCAACAAGTGCCAACAGAAGGGTCACTATGCCAACAAGTGTCTCTACCAGAGACGTCTTCCTCCTCCTCCTCCTATCAGATCGGCAAGTACAGCTATGGTCAAGCATAACCCCAAGCACGCCAAGGTCAATTTGATGAATGCAGCTCAGGCAGAGGACTTGTCAGATGTGATCATGGGTAACCTTCCTGTTAACGATGTTCCTGCAAAAGCTCTATTTGACACTGGTGCATCGCATTCCTTTTTGTCATGCCCTTTTGCATCGAAGCACAATGTTGATACCGAGATTATGCCCAAAGTCATGCAAGTTGTTTCTCCCGGCAAGCTTTTGACTTCTATTTTGGTTACTCCCGATGTCTCTATCACGTTGGGCTATTACAAGTTTCTCTCTTCTCCAGTGGTTCTTGGTAACTCGGATATTGATCTTATTCTCGGAATGGATTGGCTTTCTAAGCACAAGGCACATCTTGATTGTGCTGCCAGGCGAATTCAATTGACTCATTCGTCTGAGGATGTAATTGTCTTTGCCGCTCGGGATAATACCATTCGTCCGTTTTCTCTCAATGAGAAGGGTGAATTGGATGCCATCTCTCAAATTCCAGTCGTTTGCGAATATCAAGACATCTTTCCAGAAGAGCTCCCAGGAATGCCTCCGCACCGGCCAGTTGAATTCGTTATTGAACTTGAGCCTGGTACAGAACCTGTGTGCAAGCGTCCTTACAAGCTCGGACCTAAAGAGTTGAAGGAGCTGAAGAAGCAACTCGATGAGCAAGAAAGAATGGGCCTCATCCGGCCTAGTTCTTCTCCATGGGGTTGTGGTGTTCTTTTTGTGAAGAAGAAGGATGGAACGGACCGACTTTGTGTTGATTACCGTCCAGTGAACAAGAAGACCATCAAGAACAAATACCCACTTCCCAACATCAATGAGCTGTTCGAACAACTCAAAGGTGCCCAAGTATTCTCCAAGCTTGATCTCCGTATGGGTTATCACCAGATTCGCATTCGTGAAGAAGATATTCCCAAGACAGCATTCAGAACAAGATTTGGTTCATATGAATACACTGTCATGTCTTTTGGCCTCGCCAACGCTCCTCCGACGTTCTCTCGCATGATGAACTTCATCTTCAATGCCTACACCAATGACTTCGTTTTGGTCTATCTCGACGACATTCTGGTTTTCTCGAAGAACAAGGAAGATCATGCCAAACACTTGCGTTTGGTGCTTGATAAGCTCAGAGAACATCAGTTCTACGCCAAGTTCTCCAAGTGTGAATTTTGGCTCGATGAGGTTCTTTATCTTGGTCACATCATCTCTGCCAAGGGCATTTCCGTGAATCCTGAGAAGCTGTCTACAATTGTGAATTGGGAACCTCCTCAGAATGTGAAGCAACTCCGCAGTTTCCTCGGTCTCGCAAGCTATTGCCGAAGATTCGTTGAAAACTTTTCTAAGATCGCGAAGCCTCTCTCAAATCTTCTTCAGAAGCACGTCAAGTACGTTTGGTCTCCGGAGTGTGATATTGCTTTCAACACTTTGAAAGAGAAGTTGATCACTGCTCCAGTTCTGACTCCACCTGATGAATCCAAGCCGTACGAGGTCTTTTGTGACGCCTCTCTCCAAGGTCTTGGCGCAGTTTTGATGCAAGAGAAGAAAGTTGTTGCTTATACATCTCGCCAGTTGAAGCCTAATGAGAAGAACTACCCCACTCATGATCTTGAGTTGGCGGCAGTTGTGCATGCTCTTTTGACTTGGAGACATCTTCTATTGGGAAGAAAAGTGGATATTTTCACTGATCACAAGAGTCTCAAGTACATCTTCACTCAGCCTAATCTCAACCTCAGGCAAACTCGATGGGTCGAAATGATTCAAGAGTATAATCCGAGTATTGAGTATACTCCAAGCAAGGCAAATGTGATTGCTGACACTTTGAGCAGAAAGGCCTACTGCAATAGTTTGATTCTCAAGCCTTATCAACCCGAGCTTTGTGAAGCTTTCCGCAAACTTAATCTGCAAGTTGTTCCTCGAGGTTTCCTCGCCAACCTTCTAGTCTCTCCTACCTTAGAAGACCAGATTCGCCAAGCCCAGCTTCTTGATGCTATGGTGAAAAAGGTGAAGATTGGGATTGCCAAGAGTCAGTCCAAGTACAAGTGCTACCGCCTTGATGACAAGGACACTCTCTTCTTCGAGGATCGTATTGTTGTACCTATAGGTGAACTTCGTAAAGTGATCATGAACGAGGCTCACAATTCTCTCCTCTCCATCCACCCTGGGAGCACGAAGATGTATCAGGACCTTAAGCAAGCTTATTGGTGGACTCGAATGAAGCGCGAGATCGCTCAATTCGTGAATGAATGTGATGTCTGCAGAAGAGTGAAGGCAGAACACCAAAGGCCAGCAGGTCTCCTCCAACCTCTTGCCATTCCAGAATGGAAGTTTGACCACATTGAGATGGACTTCGTGACTGGGTTTCCAAAGTCCAAGCGTGGCAATGATGCTATATTTGTTGTCATCGACAAACTCACCAAAGTGGCTCACTTTCTGCCTATCAAAGAGTCAATCACTGCAGCTCAATTGGCGGAACTCTATACCTCTCATATTGTCTCTCTGCACGGTATTCCTCAAGTGATATCTTCAGACCGTGGCAGCATCTTTACCTCCAAGTTTTGGGATTCTTTTCAGAAGGCCATGGGCACTAACATCCTCTTCAGCACTGCTTTCCATCCTCAAACAAGCGGTCAAGTCGAGCGTGTCAACCAGATTCTTGAAGATATGCTCAGGGCTTGTGTAATCTCCTTCGGCATGAAGTGGGAGGATTGTCTTCCTTATGCTGAATTCTCATAAAACAACAGTTTTCAAGCAAGTTCGGGCAAGGCCCCTTTTGAAATTCTGTATGGCAGGAAGTGCCGTACCCCTCTCAACTGGTCTGAAACCGGTGAACGTCAGCTGCTGGGTAATGACTTAATCACAGAAGCAGAAGAAATGTGCAAAGTCATTCGTGATAACCTCAAAGCAGCCCAATCCCGCCAGAAGAGCTACTATGATAGTAAGCACCGTGATTTGGCTTTCGAGATTGGAGATCATGTTTACCTCCGTGTCTCTCCTATGAAAGGTGCTCGTCGCTTCGGTATCAAAGGGAAGCTTGCCCCTAGATACGTGGGACCTTTCAAGATTGTCAGCAAGAGAGGCGACCTCGCCTATCAACTCGAGCTTCCTTCAAACTTTGCAAATGTTCATGACGTGTTCCATGTCTCTCAGCTTCGAAAGTGCTTCAAGACTCCTGACCGCACCGTCAACTTCGAGGACATTGAGCTCCAAGAAGATCTCTCTTATCATGAGCACCCAGTTGCTATTCTGGAAGAGACCGAACGCAAGACTCGCAACAAGTCAATCAAATTCCTCAAAGTAAAGTGGTCTCACCATTCCAACCGTGAAGCTACCTGGGAACGCGAGGATCACCTCCGTTCTGAGTACCTGGCGTTCTTTCAGTCCTAGATCTCGGGACGAGATCTTTTCGTAGTGGTGGAGTTTTGTAACACCCCGGATGTAACTTTCCCTATTTGTACTCCAACTCTTGCCGTTTCCGGCGTTAAGTTATATTTATTTTCTCGAGTTCGGGTTTTTGTCTCCGTGTGTTGTTGTCGTTGTTAGGCATCTCATATCATGTCATCATGTGCATCGCATTTGCATACGTGTTCATCTCATGCATCCGAGCATTTTCCCCGTTGTCCATTTCGCATTCCGGCGCTTCGTTCTCCTCCGGTGGTCATTTCTAGCTTTCTTTCATGTGTGGGGATTAAACGTTTCCGGATTGGACCGAGACATTCCAAGCGGCCTTGGTTTACTACCGGTAGACCGCCTGTCAAGTTTCGTATCATTTGGACTTCGTTTGATACTCCAACGGTTAACCGAGGGACCGAAAAGGCCTCGTGTGTGTTGCAGCCCAACACCCCTCCAATTTGGCCCAAAACCCACCAAACTCTGCTCCATTTCCTAGAGCGTTCGATCACGATCGCGTGGCCGAAAACCGCACCTCATTTGGACTCTCCTAGCTCCACTTATGCCTATAAATAGCCCCCCCCCCCCCCCGTTTTCGGATCATCTCCCCCTCTCGAAACCCTAAAAATCGGATCCGCCGCGCACCGGACGTGTCCGGCCGCGCCGGACTTCGTCCGCCCAGCACCCCGCCGCCACGTGTCGCCACGCGGTAGGCCGCGCCCCGCGGGACCGCTTCCCCGCCGCCGCTCCCGCCGGCCCGCCCAGGCAGGAGGCGGGCCCGCTCCCGCGCCCGACCGGGCCACTCGCCGCCTTCCCAGCTCGCCCGCGTCGCCGCCCGTCTTCCACGGCTCCGGGAGCCCGCGCCACCACCCCGCCATCGACGCCGGCGCCGGAGCCCGCCGCCTCCTCCGCCCGATGCCTCGCCGCCTCCCCGGTGCTCGCCGCCGCCCGCCGCCCGGCCCGGCCGCCGCCTGAGCCGGCCTCGCCTTCCCTCTCTCCGGCCGCCTCGGCGTCCACACCGGCCGGATCCGGCGAAGTCTCCATCACCGGCGAGCTTCAAGTTCATCTCCGGCGAGCCTCGGATTCCGTGCGTGAACAGTGCCAGATCTGAGATCTACTCCTCATGGTTGACTTTTTCTCCTCCGAACCCTAATTTTTATGCCTACTTTGACCTGCCATAACTTTGCATCCGTAGCTCCGATTTGGACACATAGTATATAAAAATGTTCCCCTCGACAAGTACATCATTTCATTCCATTGCATCATTTTCATTTGAGCTCATGTTGATGCCCAAAATGCTGTTAGAAGGAGGCTTCGTGACTTAATTGTCAGATCTGCTAGTTCATCTTAGGCTTTTGTCATTTTTGCCATGATTAATGTGTGCATGATATGCCCGTGAGTCCTTCATATGTTTTGTTAAGGATTTTGTCTTCTTTCCAGAGGTGAAACCCATGCATTTTTAGGATGTGTGTGGTGACTTGTGCAAGCTTGCAAAGAGAGGCACCCGGGAAATCTGTTTTCAGAGACAGTTGTTTTCACAAAGTCTGGGATTATTTAGTTCATGATGCCATATGTTCATGCTATTTCCTAGTGATCCGTGCCTCTTTTGAGGATGATCAGTAAAGGAGTTTTGTTAATCATGTTATGCTCTATCCATCCATGTCTTTGTTTGCAATTTTGGAGCATCCTAGCTTGAGTCAGTCGAGCTCTACTTTTGCTTCATGGTGAATCTGGGCAGATCGTCAACTCGTTTGCGATTTTGCCGATGCTATTGTAGCTGATCCGTGCATGCTATGCCATTGTTCTTGCCATGTCTAGCTAGAATTTTGTGCCTTCTTAATTGATGTATGCTTGACTTGCCATGACTTGCACCGTAGTGAGTGCATCGAGCTCGTTCACATGCCTTCGTGAGTTATATTTCAGCATGTCTCAGTTTTCACCAAGTCTGAAAACTGATTGTGTTTTAGCTATGTTCGTGTGCCCGTTAGTATATTTTGTGAACCCTTTTGGCCCCAGGTCACTTTGGGTCTTTTGTTAAGCTTGTTGAGTAGCTCCATGCCATGTTCTTACTTGTCTTAATCAGGTCATGTATCATGTTGTTTTTCTGCTCTGAAGAGGGCTTCGTGATCTGAAATTACAGACAAGTGTTAATTTCACTAAGTCTGGAATCTGTTTTGCATTTGCGTTTTTGCCATGCTTGTTTGAACCTCATAATGGATGAATTGGCCGTGGCTCATTGCTAGTCTTTTGTTAAGCATCTTGTGTGCATCCCTGCCATGTTTTTTTGTTGTCATGTTTGGTGGCTGTAGGATGTTCATTTCATTGCATTTAGATGCCTACTTGCTGTAAATCGCAGACCGGTGCCATTCTTAAAACGCTTGCCATTTCGAAACCGTAACTCCGATTCCGATGATCTTTATATCATTTTCAAGCGATTTCATCTCATCTTTCCAGTGGCACCCTTGGAATTACAAGTTGAGGCCAGGTTCATGCATTTCCTGTCATATCTTACATTTTGCATCCCGCATCGCATCTCGCATAGCATATCATCATTGCATCGTATCGCTTGTTCCTTGCACGTGGTTCATTGTATCCTTGTTACTTGTTTGTCTTGTTGGTAGAGCCGGGAGACGAGTTCGCTACCGAGGAGCCTGTTGAGTTTGCTTGTGAGGATCCAGTCAACTCTGACAACTGTGCAGGCAAGATGATCATACCCTCGAAATCACTATTATCTTTGCTATGCTAGTTTGCTCGCTCTTGCTATGCCAATGCTACGATGCCTACCTTTTTCTTGTCAGCCTCCCAATTGCCATGTCAAACCTCTAACCCACCTTGTCCTAGCAAACCGTTGATTGGCTATGTTACCGCTTTGCTCAGCCCCTCTTATAGCGTTGCTAGTTGCAGGTGAAGATTGGAGGCCGTTCCTTGTTGGAACATCTTTTATTTACTTGTTGGGATATCATTATAATGCCATGTTATCTTAATGCATCTATATACTTGGTAAAGGGTGGAAGGCTCGGCCTCTCGCCTAGTGTTTTGTTCCACTCTTGCCGCCCTAGTTTCCGTCATATCGGTGTTATGTTCCCGGATTTTGTGTTCCTTACGCGGTTGGGATATAATGGGAACCCCTTGATAGTTCGCCTTGATTAAAGCTTTTCCAGCAATGCCCAACCTTGGTCTTACCATTTGCCACCTAGCCTCTTTTTCCCTCGGGTTTCCGGAGCCCGCGGGTCATCTTATTTTAACCCCCCCCCCCCGGGCCAGTGCTCCTCTGAGTGTTGGTCCGACCGAGTAGACTGCGGGGCCACCTCGGGGCAACTTGAGGGTTGGTTTTACTCGTAGGATGTCTTATCTGAGTGTGCCCTGAGAAAGAGATATGTGCAGCTCCTATCGGGATTTGTCGGCACATTCGGGCGGTGTTGCTGGTCTTGTTCTAACCTGTCGAAGTGTCTTGAGTTACCGAGATACCGAGTCTGATCGGAACGTCTTGGGAGGAGGTCTATTCCTTCGTTGACCGTGAGAGCTTGTCATGGGCTAAGTTGGGACTCCCCTGCAGGGATTGAACTTTCGAAAGTTGTGCCCGCGGTTATGGGCAGATGGGAATTTGTTAATGCCCGGTTGTAGATAACTTAAACCTTAACTAATTAAAATGAATCAACTGAGTGAGTTGCCGTGATGGCCTCTTCTCGGCGGAGTCCGGGAAGTGGACACGGTGTTGGAGTAATGTTTGCGCAGGTTGCCTTCTAGATTCTCGCTCGCGCTTTGCCTCCTCGTCTCGCTCTCTTTTGCGTATAAGTTAGCCACCATATATGCTAGTCGCTTGCTGTAGCTCCACATATTTTTGCCTTATCCTTCCTATAAGCTTAAATAGTCTTGATCACGAGGGTCCGAGATTGCTGAGTCCCTGTGGCTCACAGATACTATAACTCCAGATGCAGGTCCAGGTGATTCCGCCCCAGGTGACGAGTACAAGATCAAGTGGGAGTTCGACGAAGACTCTCAGCGTTACTATGTGTCTTTTCCTGATGATCAGTAGTGGTGCCTAGTTGGGGTTCGATTCAGGGCCTTGTCGCATGTTGGGTTTTCTTCTATTTTGGCGCCGTAGTCGGGCCATGAGTGTTTGTATGATGGATGTTATTTATGTACTTTGATGTGACGTGGCAAGTGTAAGCCAACTATGTTTCTCCCCCTTTTATTATATATTACATGGGATGTTGTAATGATTTCCTGACTTGCAACATTGCTTTCAGTGCGGTTATGTCTTTAAGTCGTGCCTCGACACGTGGGAGCTATAGCCGCATCGAGGGCGTTACACTTGGCCCGACGGAGCCAGTTGCCGCCCCAAGCCGGTGCATGGTTCAGCAACTCGCTGCTCCAGTTCAGCTCGATGAAGAGTGGCGAGTTGCTCCATGCCGGCACGGCGGCGAGCACGGCGACATGGGCGTCGTCGCTGCCGCGCCGTACTGCGCCACCAGTGTCTGCGGTGGCAGCGCGTCCCATGTCTGTGGGCGCGCCTCCCGTGCCTGCGGCAGCGCCATGCAAGTAGAGACAGAAGCCGGGTGCATGGAGAGCGACGAGTCAGTGGCTAGATTCTCCGTGTCCGCCGCCATCATCGAGGATAAGTAGAACAAGGGAGGCAGCTGCCACTTGGGTCCCATGAAGGACACCACCGAGGCGATGACTCGTATTTAGGTTGTTTCTTTTCTGCTTCGTCTCTTCCGAGGACCTTTGTCAACCCCGCAAGTGTCTGCCGGACATGAGGAAGACAAAGGGATCCGCAGGCGGTCATTTAGATTAGGTATTAATTATACCACAAGAGCCGGGTTAGCACCACTTAGTTCATGTAAATTTAACGAAATCCATCTTGTTTATATGAAGATCCGGCTTTTTATATGAAATCCTTGAAGCTTATATCAAATCAGTCTATGTTTGCACGAATTTCATATGGTTGGTTAGAGTTTTGAAAATGTATGCCGCTGGCGTTGGATGTCGTCCTTCGCGGAAGGAAGCGGGAGGAAATTTGCTGGCTGCCGTTGGAGGTGCTCTTATGCTGGAAATAATAGTCACATCCAAACCATTTGAGTTAATTAGGTGTATGATTTTTCCTCTATAAAAAGTTAATTGCATGTACAGTGTAGACTTGACTTGCAGGGTGGCTACAGCTTCGTATAGAAAGTTAAAAATAAACAAATCCATCTTTAATCTTGTATTCTAAATACTCTGTGGGTTCCATTGTCAGTACAGTAGGGAAGAAGTATATATTAAATAATATATAATATAAAAATCTAAAGTTAAAGACAGAATTCAAACTCAGGTCATCGTGTTGCGAGCATCCGGCACTAACCATTCCAACACATTTTCGTTGTCGATGATGCTAGAGATATATCTCTATGTCTACTCTTATACTCCCTCCGTTCCTATCGGAGGGAGTAGAAAACAGAGTTGGTGATGATGGCATGCCTGCCATCCTGCAATATAGGCCTTCGGATTTATATCTAACGGATGGGAAGGAAACTATGGCAATTTTGCAAAAAGTTACCCACACCCCTCTCCACATTTGCAAATAAGGCCTTCCCTCGTTCATCCTTTTCTCTCACAAGATAAACTACTCATACAAATGCATCTTGATGTTCCATGCAATGCACGGGCATCTAGCTAGTTTCTTCTAAAATAGTTACTGCGAGAATTGGGTTGAAGTGATATATTTTATGTCGGCCCCGAATGATCTCAGATTCACTAGTAGTAACAAAGAAAAGGTTACCTTGTTAATTAACAGAAAACAGGGTGAAAACTACCACATGACGCCGGTAAAAACAAGGCATGCTGGGTTCAGCGTCATCGTCACTATAGCTGTGTGTGTGCAAGAAGTCTACATATTGAGGGGGCTACAGAGAGAAAGACATATCGAGTGCGTGTGAGCGAGGCACAGAGACACAACTAGCATGTGTGTGTGTGTGTGTCTGTGTGTGTTTGAGAGAGAAACCAATTGATAGATTAAGATCAAGATAGAGTTGTCACCCTATTGTTGTCATTGTTGGGGTGGGAGTGGGGAGGACGGAGGAAGAGAAAGACGTATCGAGAGTGTACACGCGGTAGGCACAAAGGCACAACTAGCGATTGTGTGTGTGTTTGAGAGAGAAGCCAGTAGATAGATTAGTATCAAGATCGAGGTGTCACCCTACTCCTTCGGTGTGGGGAAGTGTGTGTGGGTGTGGGTGTGGGGGGAGGGCAGTGACACTTAGATATAGGGAGATGGAGTTTGTGTGACACATATCTATATCAAGGGATAGGTAGATAGCATGTGTGGAGGCATACTTAAAGCATCATGGAGATAAACAAGCGGTGTGCATGCAACTGCTAGAAAAAAATGAAGAGAGAAACAATGTTTACGCGCGCGCGTGTGTGTGTGTGTGCGCGCGTGTGAGAGAGAGATAGAGAGATAGCGAAATCTCAAAACAAAAGGTGCTCTGCTATAATCCCATTGTATGTATTCATATGGTTCCGGGACTCGAGTTAACCTTAGGCATATGTGTGAGAGACATAATTATACTTTGAGACATTAGTGGTGGTGGGTGGGTGGAATTAAAGGGGTGGGCGTGTTCGACAGAGAGAGCGTGTGTATTTCTGTGAGAGAGACTTGTAGGACGGGGTAGAAAGACGAATTCTAACCTTGACGGAGGTAGATAAATACATGAAGCGCACGTGTGTGATTCCGACGCCCACGGAGAAATGAGATATGTACGCGTGTGAGAGAGATTGCACAATTCATTCACATACCACTAACTAGCGATCATGGACGTGCATCGCTTGAACGTAAATCAATATCTACTTCGTATCGTGGCCAAAGATACAATATCGATTCAACGCTATAAAGATTCGACACTCACATATCACATTTTTCTAAATAATCCTTTTCAATTGTGCATGCCAAAGTTACAGTGATGTTTTTCAAACAAGCAATGTAGCTATCATGTACATGCACCATTGTTAGTCTTGCATTCAAATTCATTAGTCTTGGATGATTTAAGGTTCTATTATGAAGTAATATATGTAATAGTCATATATGAATTCAACGGGTACGCAATTTATGAAATGGAGGCTATGTAATCATATGAGGTAACACTTTTAAGTAGCGGGCTACAATATCCATTTATTTTGTGGGACTACAATATCCATTTCTTTTTGTGTGCCTCTACAATAACACGTCAATGCATTAGGTTTCAAGTAAATAGCCAATGGCACTAAATTATCTATTTACACGAGAAATACATAGGCTGAGCGTTTGATCCCTTTTTGTGAACGCGCCTCTACACCTGTACGATTGGCCGCGCCCATGTGAACATCCAATTTATCGGTGCATCATCCCGAGTTATTGTCTTTTTTTGGGTGGACTTCACACCAGTTATTAACTATTGACGTGTGCCCCGTGTACATAGCCTTGCATGACCTTCCAACTAGCACTGAACAAAATTAGTTGAAACTGGATACGAACGATCCCGCGGGCGGCAAAATCTCCCACCTCCTTCTAAAATTTCTGCCACCTAGTCTTTAGCATGTGAAGTTCCCCTTTTGTCCTTGGTGCATGGAGAACAGCAGTTACAATATGGCCCTCATTTACATAATAGGTCGGGGCTGCTTTGGTAACTTCCGGTTCCCCCCACCACACGGAACCCCCATTTCCTCTCCCCCTCCCGCAAAAGCGACTAACTCCACAGATCATCTTACATCACATCGTCCGTACTTCATCGGCCGTTCTACCCCTCCCCTCTTGAAACCCTAGACTGCTCATCCATTGGCGTACCAAAGCCCATTCACTGCCAGCGGCGTCCACCTCGTCGGATCTGCTTCTACGGCCGCATCTACCCCTCCCACCTCCCCTAGAAACAAGTAGAGTGCTCATCCACCACTGTACCACAACCCATTTAGTGTCGGCCTTGTCCACGGCGTCGGATCTGCTTCATCGGTACTCTCGTCAACCGCATCGCATCTGCAGCGGCTCCTTTGTACTCCCCACCGGAGACGCTTCGTCCACACCCCCCCGGAGCCACCCCACCGAGGCCCCCCGTCGACAGCCTCTGATCCTCTTTGCCGACACCTTCCTCAACCCTACCAGAGCCGCTTCGCCGACACCATCATCAACCCTACCGGAGTAGCTTCGCCTATACCACTCTCAACCCTACCAGGGCCGCTTTGCCAACGCACAAGTCCATGGCCTTAGATCCGCTTCATCTCACACTCGTCCAACCTACCGGAGTAGCTTCTGACGCCCCACCCACGGCCGCAGATCCGCATCATCGACACCATCCTGAACCCAACCATCGGAGCAGCTTCACCAACGCCCTCATCCACCGCCTCAGATCCGCTTTGCCCACACCGTAGTCCACCCTACCGGAGCCTCTCCACAAACACCCTACTCAACGATTATAGATCTCCTTACCGGACCCTGACAGCTAGCGTAGCGTCATCACCCTTGACGTTTCTAACCTGATTCACACCATTTGGCAAGATGCCAAGCACCCACCACGGCCTAGGTACTTTTCACCTTTAAACCCGTCCAGCATCACCTGCCCGATGTACTTCAAATATACTAACAGGTCGCTATTACATGTTATGCAGCTCGCAAGAACTACAAGGACGATGTTTCTTCTAGATCTAACAGCTTGGCTAACCAAGATCCTACACTGAGGCATTGCTATGATCTTGTAAGTGCGTCTCTCTCTCTCTTGTATTGTTGTGTGCCTTCCAGCGTGCTTTGTTAGGATTTTTGACCAGTAATCCCTTTGTGCAGACAATGATTTCTACTACTGGCTGCTAAATTAGATATGTAGATGTCATACATGATACTCCCTTCGTTCCTAAATATAAGTCTTCCTAGAGATTCCACTATAGGCTACATACAGAGCAAAATGAGTGAATCTACACTTGAAAATGCATCTATATACATTTGGATGTGGTCCATAATGGAATCTCTACAAAGACATATATTTAGGAACAGAGGTAGTACATTACACAAAATCGTAAGTGGCATGTAGGAATTCCAGTGCACTACACTAGGCTCCCTTAGAGTGCCTGCTAGTCCAGTATATAGAGTCATGGCTAGTTTATGCTACGCACACAATCGTCAATTGGTGGTTTAAATATGTGCAAGGGATATGCAATGTATTATCATGTAGAGATGTCTGAAATTAGCCGTGTCAACTTGTATATAGGGTTACACAATGAAAACGTACAAGATGTATGTGGCAATTTCATGTAACATCGCAAAAAAGGAGAGGCAGCGGTGAGCCTATACAGTGTGCTATGGTAGGTCACTCCGGCCCAGTCCTTTTGTAGGATTCTCCCAGAATCTTCCCCTCTCTAGCTTCTCCTAGAATCTTTGACCCCCTTTGTTTTACAATCCTACCTAATTAGACCCTAACTAGGTAGGATTATAAAACAAATGGGGTGCAAAGATTCTGGGAGAATCTGGCAAAAGAATTGGTCCTCCATTGCAATCATTGTGACATGTTATTTGTATGTCAGTTCTATTGGCCAAGTTTCTTAGGGACAGTTATTTCGAGTTATTCTAAGAAAATAAGCACCTTTGAATATAAGCTCTAGGTAATAAACCAACCAGTTCTTTTCATTGCCTGCCTTTTCATCTTATTTGTGGTATGATTAGTGAAAAGTCTAGATTGCATTATATTTTGTCATTTTGCTGCCCATATGAAAATTAATTTGACTTTCAAACATCACAAATTGAACCCAGTGTAGTAATTAATATGATAGAAAAACAGACCATCAATATTTGTTCAAAATGCAAATACAAAGATACCATCTACTTGGCACAATCTACTTTGGTCAATGTCTTCCATAGAGATCCCATTGCCTAATTTATACGAAGAACGCATTGTCAGGACCCTGATCCTAAGTCAGACTGATCTAGCATGTAACATATCATATCACTTTGCAGCCTCACGCACGGTATTCCCACGGGTGCCACCTTACCTGGCCCCGGACCGTTTGCGCCTTTTGGCTCACGTATATGATAGTGTCGCTAGCATCCATATGATACAGAACCGGGGCCGACATGACTAATCGTAAACCCAAGGTGGCGCTAAGTTATAGGGACATGCATACATGACCGAACACGAACATGTCGATCATCAACGTTTGAACCCAAGTCGTAGCAAGCTACAAGGACTTAAAGGAACAACCTGTGACATTTCCCCGAAGGGACAGACACAGGAACAAACAAGGACACATGCCGGCCAGCCTAAGTGTTTCGGGGCAGTAGCAAGCTACCATGGCTCAGTGGAAGCACTAGGAGACATTTCCCCATTAGAGAGGCTACCAAGAATAAACAACTAGGTTGTCAGATCCCACACATACCAAGCATTTTAAAAGCATACACACATTATGCTCGATATGTGCAAATACAACATGGCATCACAACAAAACTCTACGACTCAAGGTATTTATTAAATAGGCTCCGAGGAGACAGATATTAGAAACATGGGTCTGATGACCTAGCATACAAAGCATACAGGCAACGAAAGCATAATATGTTTGAGTACAGACAACTACAAATGAAAAAGGTTGTGAAGCCTGACTATCTACAAGACCCTCCGAAGGGTACAAGATCGTAGCTGAGGTAACAAGCTAAACGTCGAAGTCCACACGGAACTACTAGTGAGGCTGAAGTCTCTCTGCAAAAAACATAAATTAAGCAAACGTGGGTACAAATGTACCCAGCAAGGCTTACATCAGATCTAACTACATATGCATCAGTATCAAGAAAGGGTGGTGGAGTTTAACTACAGCAAGCCAGCTTTGACTCGGTGGCTATCCTGTACTACGACTGGAAGTAACTCTTTTGAGGTGGCGCACACGAATCCACATATTCACCATATCAATACACCACTATGGATCCACTCCCGTCTCCCTACAAGAAGGCCATCCATAGCACTCACGCTTATCTTGCGCATTTTAGAGTATCCACTTTCACTTGTCTATGAACTGCACAAGCAACCCAGTAGTCCTATACCGTGGACGCGACTATTCAAATAGATAATGTTAACCCTACAGGGGTGTACTTCTTCACACACGCTCTCGCCAGTTACCGCCATGTACATGTCATGTATCTCGGCAACCTTTAAGCGGAAGCCCGGCGAGGGTGTCAGCCACGACCTGATTAACCACGTAAGACTCTAGTCCAGGTTTATCGCCTATTCGGGTTCCATCCGCAAGGGAGTCCGGCTGAGGTTTCCATCACGGTCCCAAACAATGTGAGCAGGGTTCCCAAGCCCACCATCGGGGTGCCACTTGGTACATCGTGCCACTACACCTAGTCTGTCCCAAGCCCACCTATATCGGGTGCCACTTGGTAGACTACTAGCACTACCTACAAACACCAGAAACTAGTTGCAACTACTGGACAGAGATCGGGTTGATTAGTAAGTCGAGAGAGCCTGGAGAACTCGGAGCCCAATGTGTGGTAGTAACTGTCTTGGATCACAGACACAGAACTCAAGTCAGTTCCTGAGGACGGTTTCAATGAGACAACCCACCAAGTACTCCTACATGGCCTCTCACCACTACCTTTACCAAATCGTGTTGACACACTTAGCTCTCAATAGTTGGACATGTTCACACCATTCCAATCCATCCTAGATGAATCGGCCCTGACACAACTCTAAGCATAGCAGGCATAACAAGCAAGCATGAATGAGTAGGCACATCATGGCTCAAACAAATCCTACTCATGCTAGTGGGTTTCAACTATTTACTGTGGCAAAGATAGGTCATGCAGAGGAAAGGGGTTCAACTACCGCAGCATGTAAGAGTTGACATGTTATTGTCCTAATGCAGTAAAAGAGAGAAGGAGCGAGAGAGTGGGATCTTATCGGAATGAACAAGGGGTTTTTTCTTGCTTGGCACTTCTGAAGATGATATAGATTTTCATCGGTGTCATCAAACTCATCGTCGGAACATACTTCTACCGAGGGGGAACAAACACCGGCAACAGAGAAAGAATACAATCAAAGAAATCCAACAATATGATGCATGATCATGACATGGCAATATGATGTGATTTGGGCTAATGCAGCTAGCAACAAATTAAATGGAGTTGGTTTGAATACAAGATTCAAATTCAAACTCCATATGTGATTATTCAAATGCCATTTAATTGATTTGACCTGATCAGCAGACATAAGTTGCTCAAACATCCATGTAAGTGGTACAGATGGAAAGATTGGATTTTTCCGATAATTTTTCATATATAAATTATTTCATTTGGAGCTACGGTTGATTTGCTATGATTTTTAGAAGTTTTAAACTTTTTCTGGAATTTACAAATCGTTTAGAATTAGAAATAATCTAGGAAAATGATTATTGCGTCATCAGTGCATCATGCTGACATCAGCAAGTCAATAGGGCTGGTCCAGGTCAAACCTGACGTGCGGGGTCCACACGTCAGTGAAACAGTGGCTGAAATAGAGGATGACCCGTGCGCTAGGCCAAAGCTGACATCAGCCAGGTCAAACTGATAGAATGGGCCCATGGGGTTTAGTGTTAAACTAAGCAGAGATTGACATGGTTTAATTAGGGGGTGGGGTTGGTCTGTCAACTGCACAGGTGTATGTAAACCACGTGATTGACCTAATCTAATGACGCCAAGTCAACAAACTGCGTTTAGTCGTCGCTGACGAAATCCCGTGGCGGTGGCTCGCTGGTGTTGCTCGGGGCGGTGCTACGGGCGTCAGCTGGATGCGCTGAAGGCACCAGAGGGAAGCCCATCCTCGTGACCATCCATGGGAGCCCGTGGAAGGCTTTGAGGTGGCCGGAATCCCTGCCGGCGTCGAGCTGTGCGGCTGCCGGAGCTCAGGTGAGCTCAGGGTCGAGGCTATGGTGTACGGAAGAGCAAGGCAAGCGGTGCTATGGCCTCCTGTGAGCACGCTGAGCACAACTACATGCTCAGTTGGGTCAGGCGAGGTTGCTAGCTGTGGCAGTGACGATCGCGGTGGCGGAGACAGCGAATCAGACAGCAGCATCCGATGGCCATGGACGGGGAAGAAAGGTCGCTGTGTCGTCCTTGGGTCGTATGGCCTTGCGTTACTCGGTGGAGAGGTGCGTGGGGTTGGGGTGGAGCACAGGGGCACGAGAACGGCTCCTGGGGAGCTCAGTGGCCACGGTGAACGGTGGCGGTGGTGACGGCTGCGCTCGGGCGTTCGCAGGAGAGAGAGACGGGGAGGGGATGAGTGAGTGAGGGGGAGGCCGAGGGGATTCAGGGGGGCGCGTGGCGTTTCTAGTCGGTCCGGGGCAAGGTGGCAAGCACGCGGTGGCCAGGCGCGTGCCGGCGTGCGTCGGCCACGCGTGCTGCCGGCTGGCACAAGGAAGACGATAGGGGGGAGGCTGCTGGGTTGGGCCAGCCAACTAGGCTGCCAGGTAGGTTTGGGCCAGCTAAGCTCTTCTGCCTTTTTATCTTTCTTCTGTTTTAATTTATTTTGCCACTGTTCAAATTCAGAACAAATCCAGAACAATGCCAAACAATTCTGAACATTTTTATTTGGTTTTTCTGGACTTTTCCACGAGCATATAAATTATTTCAGGGTTATTTGAAAATATATTCTAGCTATATGAATATAAATCCAAATTCAAATAAAATACTGATTTAAATTCAATGCCAAAATAATTCCTTAAAAATGTTCACTATTTTTGGTTTGGATCCAAACCCTTGCCAAAATTATCAAACATTAATGAAGGCCATTTTGGTTTCACTGAATGCAATTTTAAGGGTTCTTCCCCTTTTTCTTAAATGAATTTTTGGAGGCTTGAGAATTCCCTCAATTCAAATTTCACTGGAATTTAGACATGATGCATGATGCACTCTGATGCAACTATTTACAAGAAAATTCTAGGGCTGTGACAACTCACCCCCACTGTCGGTGTCAAAACCGGCGGATCTCGGGTAGGGGGTCCCGAACTGTGCGTCTAGGCCAGATGGTAACAGGAGGCAAGGGACACGAAGTTTTACCCAGGTTCAGGCCCTATTGATGGAGGTAAAACCCTACGTCCTGCTTGATTAATATTGATGATATGGGTGTTACAAGAGTAGATCTACCACGAGATCAGAGAGGCTAAACCCTAGAAGCTAGCCTATGGTATGATTGTATGTTGTTATTGTTGTCCTACGGACTAAAACCCTTCGGTTTATATAGACACCGAAGAGGGTTAGGGTTACACAATGTCGGTTACAAAGGAGGAGATATCCATATACGTATTGCCTAACTTGCCTTCCATGCCAAGTAGAGTCCCATCCGGACACGAGACGAAGTCTTCAATCTTGTATCTTCATAGTCTAACAGTCCGGCCAATGGAGATAGTCCGGCTGTCCGGAGACCCCCTAATCCAGGACTCCCTCAGTAGCCCCTGAACCAGGCTTCAATGATAATGAGTCCGGCGTGCAGTTGTCTTCGGCATTGCAAGGCGGGTTCCTTCTCCGAATACATAACAGAAGAATTTGAATACGAGGATAGTGTCCGACCCTGCAAAATAAGTTCCACATTCCACCGTAGAGAGAATAATGTTTTCGCAGATCGAATTCGCTAGCTTGTTTTCGCAACACGACGTTACGTCATGGCCCCGTGATTATTCGAACCGTTTCTTTTAAGCAGCCCCGCACATAATGCGAGGCAGTTTTTTGACACGTCTTGTCAAAGCAGAGATCGTGTCCCCTTATTACGGGATTCTCATCAATACAGGCGTGGGTAACCCAACTGCGCCATCAATTACGGCGCTTTGGGGATAAGCGAGTTTTACCAGGCAAGTGGGGATGCTTAGTTTTGTCCACCCATATAAAGGGATAAGGATTCACCTTTCTATCCACGCCTTCTTCCTCCTCTTCTCATCCGCTCCCGCACACTCGAGCTCTAGTGCCCAAGTCCTCACTTCCATCTCAACTTTCTCCAACCATGTCCGGAGCGGGAGGCAAGTGGATGGTCTCCTCCGTCACGGAGGGAAATGTCAAGAAACTGAGGAGAGCCGGATACCTACCCGACGACATCACGCACCGGCTCCCAGATGAGGGGCAACTCATGCCCACCCCCAGGCCCCATGAGAGGGTTGTATTCCTCACCCATTTCTTCCGCGGACTGGGATTCCCTCTCCATCCCTTCGTCCGGGGGCTCATGTTCTATTACGGCCTGGATTTCCATGATCTGGCCCCGAACTTCATCCTCAACATCTCGGCGTTTATCGTCGTGTGCGAGGCCTTTCTCCGCATCAAGCCCCACTTCGGTCTATGGCTGAAGACCTTCAACGTCAAGCCGAGGTGGTGGGCGGCCGCTAGGCGGAGTGCGGAGGCGCCATGGTGGGCAAGATGCCCAACATAACATGGCTCGAGGGCTCCTTTGTGGAAACCATAAAGGGATGGCAATCGGGTGGTTCTATATCACCGAGCCGCGCGACCCCGCATGGGTAGCGGCCCCCGAGTTCCGATCTGGCACCCCCATGCGGCTCACCTCCTGGAAGGAGAAGGGCCTATCCTGGGGTAATTCAAAAGAGCTGACCAGACTCCAGACATGTATTCAAAACATGGTGGACAAGAAGCTCAAGCTCGTCAACATAGTCCAGGTTATGCTCATCCGCCGGATACTCCCGTGCCAACAACAGGAGTTCACCTTGTGGGAGTTCAATCCGGCGCAGCACCAAACTCTGAACAGGTTCTTCGACATGACTCATGAGATGCCTGAAGGGTGCTGTTCAAGAGCACCGAGGTCCCTCCCCCCATTACTGAGGATCGCGGATTCAGCGCGAAGCGCCAAGCCAGCGCGGTAAGTTGTTTTACCTTTCACATGATACTTGTTTTTATATAGATTGACTCTATGCGGGATCTAAACTCTCGTGCCGTTAACAGGACTGGCAGAAGATGGCCGGACAAATCGACTGTCCGGCTCCCTTGCCCGAAGGCCCTGCAGACGCCCTTCTGGCGAAGATGTTGACTCCGGCCCCTTATAAGGTGCCGGAGAAGACCAAGAAGGCCAAGGGAGCTCGAAAGAGTTCCCGACGCTAGGCGTCGTCGGACTCACCGTCCGATGACTCTGCGGCGCACTCTTCCCCTGAAGACGAGGAAGAGGAAGAAGAGGCTCCCCCACCGACTGGGGGAGACAAGAAAAGGAAGGCCGCCCCAACTGGGGAGGCCGGAGGGTCCAAGAAGGGAAGGACTCTCCTTCCGGACAGCTCCACCGCCACCGACGAAAGTGAAGACGAGTGGTTGCCCAGGGCCAAGCCCCAGGGGAGATTGTAAGTATTCTGATACAAAAGTAACCCATAGGATTCCTTTGTCGCATTGCTTTCCCTAATCGCCGAACATAATTACGCAGGCCGCCACGAGCCAATATCGAGGTATCATCGGACGGCTCCCTGGGTTCGTCGGACATGGATAGTGATCCAGTCCCGACTGCCACCTCTCCTCATCTTGCCGACGATGCTGAGGTGTTGTCTCAAGAGGCACCGGATCGAGGGGAGACAGTCCTGGAGGTGCCTCAAGGCGACCTTCCGGACTCCGGGAGCAGAGGGGACGGGGCCCCTAAGAGCTTCGAGTTCGGCCCTCAGCCGAACACCGCACCGGAACCTCCAGCGGTTCCGGGCTCGGGCAGGCTGTCTCCTTCTAAGAGGGGTGAGACGCCTGTGCCGGTGACCTCTGTCCATCTAGAGGCACCGGACAATCTGTTGGAAGCGCTTCGCAGCGCTTCCATCGAGGAGGAGCACCGCACTATCATGAGTGCGGTGATCCAGAAGGTTCAGTCCGCCAAGAGCGGATTGACTGAAGCCTGTACTAGCCTTCTAACAGGCTTCGAGGTAAGTGTTTTAAAATGTAGTAGAAGTATTACCACATAGACAGTAGCCCCTGATGCTTTGTTCGGTGTTCGCAAAGGAAAGCCGAACAGAGGATCAAATAATATCGCAGGAGTCTAATATAAGTATGTCAATATGCATATGCAGGCTTCTCTGCTGGCGTCCGCCGCACTAACTGCGGAGGTCGCCGTACTGAAGCAGGACCTCGATGGGTCCAAGAAAGAGCTCGGCCTTGTCAAGAGGCAGCTCGAGGAGAACGAGGGTAAGTAATACCCCGTCTATAGATATATGTATATATAAGAAAGGACACGATTGCAGAATGACAGGATCATTGTATGTTTTGCCAGGGGCCACGGCCGAGGTGGCGACCTTGAAGCAAGCGCTGACCAAGGCCGAAGAGACAGCGGCCAAGGAGCGCACCGAGCGAGAGAGGCACGAGGCTCGGGTGGGCGAGGTGCAGCAAGAGCACCAGGCTCTCGTGACGAAGCATGAGGCGTGGGAGCTTGACTTGAAGACGCGAGAGTCTGAGCTTGCCGCGGCCCGTGAGAGCCCGAAGAGTGCCAAGGCAGAGGCCCAGAAGGCCCTTCAGGAGATCGACACGATGAAGAAGATAGCGGCGGGTAAGGCTTTCTATATGCAAAGCAAGCATGTAAAAGTAAATTATCGATTACTTACCCGGATTCGGAGCTCTTCGGGAGCATTCGCAGATTTGCCCCGCAGTGTGTCCGATGCCGCACAATTTTACCAGGCCGAGGACGGGAGCTCGACGGAGAAGCTGTTCTGGTCTCAGTATGCTGAGGCCGAACATCCGGTGCCAATGAGCGACCAGCTGAAGCAGATGGTCGAGCTACATAAGGCGGCCGATCAGGCCATGAAGGGCTTCATAGTCTGGTTGTGGCCTGGCGATGCCCTTCTGAACAGCTTCTTCGGCCTGGAGAGGCGGCTTGTGGATGCCTTCCCACGGCTGGAGGTCGTCAAGCGATCCGTCTGCATTGAAGGTGCATGCTGGGCTTTCGCCCATGTAAAAACGCAGTGGGTCAAGCTAGATGCCGTGAAGCTGATCAAGGAGGGGCCGCCGGAGGGCAAGGAGCACCACCACCCCGAGATGTACTACGAGGGTGTTTAGCCGGGCGCCCGTCTTATCGCGGATGAGTGTTCACAAAATGTAATATTTGAATGAGACTTGCTCGTTTTGTCATGTATGTATGAAAACGCTATGCAATGCTTGTGTGAATTTAAAATATTACCTTTTGTTTGGCTGTTTATCCAATCTGAGAGATGGCTAGTCCTCAACTTCTGCCCCCATGCCACGAGTGCTGGGGTGTTCGGGATAAACCTGAGCACTCTTGTTCCCATGTTTGGGTCCTTCGAGGGAGGTGCTCAGCACAACGAACAAGGCAATCGGACTAATAATGCTTTATCACTCTCACTTAGCCATAGAATTCTATAATTTTAAATTTCGGTGAAGCCCCTGGTATCCAGAAGGCCAAATTCGGGGCGCGATACACACCTGTAAGCCGGACGGATCCGGCCCCTCGCCCTATGCGGCATAAGTCTTTAGGGACTCGAAAAACCTCGCCGAACAGCGACCAGTCTCTCGCCTTATCATGATAGTCAGTTTTAGCTTTCTCTACTGAGGTGCTCGGCCCGGCAGAACCGGGGCACAATTGCAGTAGTTCTCCTAGCGCTACCTTAGCCGATAGAGCGGAACAGAAGGTACCAAAACATAGGAGCCGGGCAAACCCAACATTTGTCCAAAGACATGATTCGGAGCTGATGCATATCATGCTATAAGTTCGGGGTGCCGCACTTGTGAAAGTGTTCAGACTTTTCACACCATATTGTGGGTACGTAAGCCCCTGGTGCATTGGCCGTACCAGAGTGTACGGTTGCAAGGCGTCATTAATGAACACATAGATATATATATATAACAAAAATGCAATAATAGTCGTAATGTCATGCATTGTATATTAAAAAATTGCATTAAAGCGGAGTGATACAGATAGTGTAATAAGCAAAAGAGTAGGACTATGTCCCTTCCAAGGGTGAGCTGAGGAATGATATGAAATCTGTAATCAACCTGGGAATTCCGTTGTATAACGTAGTTGTCTTCCTCCTTGGTTGCTGTATCATGTGTTCGGCAATAGACCTGCCGGACAGTGTTTCCAGAGATTAAAGTCCTGAAAGAAAAAGAAAAATAACCAAACAGGAAGCCCCTAGTGCGGTTTAGGCCGCGTTTTGGGGCGTGCCACAGTTGTGCCCCCCCTCCCCACCTGTGCCCATGGTATTTTTAATGCGTAATTATGTACGAGCAGCACGAATAACGCCGTTGGGCTGCGATTGGGGTGGCCGCCGTATTGCTATGCGAGCTCAGATCGCGCCAGGCGGTCTGTTTGCCGATTGCCCCGAGCGCGCTTGAAGGTGTCCGGGCTTTGAAACACCGAGCTGGTAGATTGCCTTGAGAGGCTGCTTTGCGCTTCTGCTGCAAGGGCTGCGGTGTGCTCCTCTGTTCGGAGAGAGCGCTCGGTGTTTCCACTGACTGTAATAACTCCGCGAGGTCCTGGCATCTTGAGCTTGAGGTATGCATAATGCGGTACCACATTGAATCTAGCAAATGCGGTTCGTCTGAGCAGCGCGTGATAACCACTGTGAACGGGACTATATCGAAGATTAACTCTTTGCTTCGGAAGTTATCCGGGATCCGAAGACCACTTCCAGTGTAATTGAGCCTGTGCAGTGGGCCTCTACGCCTGGAATGATGCCCTTAAAGGTCGTTTTTGTGGGTTTGATCCTTGAGGGGTCTATACCCATTTTGCGCACTATGTCCTGATAAAGCAGGTTCAGGCTGCTGCCGCCGTCCCTAAGGACTTGAGTGAGGTGAAATCCGTCGATGATTGGGTCTAGGACCAGTGTAGCGAATCCGCCATGACGGATACTAGTGGGGTGGTCCCTGCGATCGAAGGTGATCGGACAGGAGGACCAAGGGTTGAACTTTGGGGCGACTGGCTCCAACGCATATACGTCCCTGAGCGCACGCTTCCGCTCCCTTTTGGGGATGTGGGTTGCGTATATCATGTTCACCGTCCGCACTTGCGGGGGAACCCTCTTCTGTCCTCCAGTGTGCGGCTGCCAAGGTTCTTCCTTGTCATCGCTATGCGGCCCCTTGTCCTTGTTTTCGGCAATTAACTTGCCGGTATGCTTGAACACCGAACAATCCCTGTTGGTGTGATTGGCTGGCTTGTCTGGGGTGCTGTGTATTTGACACGAGCGATCGAGTATACGGTCCAAGCTGGACGGACCCGGCATACTTTGTTTGAATGGCTTTTTCCGCAGACCGGGTTTAGAGCCTTTGAATCCGGCATTGACTGTCGTATCCTCAGTACTTTCGTTGTTAATGCGGCGCTTATGCTTGTTGCGACGTGACCTGCTATTGCCGTCCTTGGTATCTGAGGTACCATGGTTCTTTGATATGTCATTACTGCGAGCCAACCAGCTGTCTTCTCCCGCACAAAAGCGGGTCATGAGCGTCGTGAGAGCTGCCATAGATTTCGGCTTTTCCTGACCAAGGTGCCAGGCTAGCCACTTGTCTCGGATGTTCTGCTTGAAAGCCGCTAAGGCCTCCGCATCCGGACAGTCGACGATTTGATTTTTCTTTGTAAGGAACCGAGTCCAGAATTTCCTGGCCGACTCTTCTGGCTGCTGAATTATGTGGCTCAAGTCATCGACGTCTGGTGGTCGCACATAAGTGCCCTGAAAGTTGTCGAGGAATGCGGCTTCCAGATCTTCCCAACAGCTAATGGAGTCCGCTGGCAAGGTATTAAGCCAATGCCGCGCTGGTCCTTTGAGTTTTAGTGGGAGGTACTTGATGGCATGTAAGTCATCACCGTGGGCCATGTGGATGTGGAGGAGGAAGTCCTCAATCCATACTGCGGGATCTGTTGTGCCGTCGTATGATTCAATGTTTACAGGTTTGAAACCTTCTAGGAATTGATGTTCCATTACTTCGTCTGTGAAGCATAAGTGGTGTGCGGCGCCTCTGTATTGGGCTATATCGCGACGCAGCTCGAATGGGTCCTGCCCGCTGTGTTCGGCCCGGCCGGATTTGCTTTTACTGTATCCGGCGTGACGTTTACCGTCTCGTAGAGTGGTGAACCCTCATGATCCATAGATCTATCTTGAATGCTTTGCTTTGTCCTCTAATATGTCTCGCAGGTCTGGTGTATCTCCCCATGCCTTTTTATTTGGATGGAGTTGGGGTGGAGGCTAAGCTTTTGGCTGGAATGCCTCTCTATCGTGGCCATGAGGTGGCCGATCAGCCGTATCATATGCTTCTTCCTCCAGTCGGGGTAGTAACCTGCGCCTTGGGTTACTCTTGGAGGGACGCTCGAGTTTATATTCCTCGGCCGCGAGGACTTCAGTCCATTTGTCAGCTAGCAGATCTTGATCAGCTTGAAGCTGCTGCTGCTTTTTCTTCAGGCTATTTGTCGTGGCCATAAGCCTGCGCTTGAAGCGCTCTTGTTCGATGGGATCCTCTGGTACGGCGAATTCATTGTCGCCGAGGCTTGCCTCGTCTTCGGAGGGGGGCATGTAATTGTCATCCTCCTCCTCTCCGCCAGCCGCTCTCTCAGGAGAGCTGGTTCCTTCATCCTCCTACTCTAAATCTTGCTGGAGGGGATTGTTGTTGTCTTCGGCGCTATCCGGAGTGTTATTATCTCCTGTGCTGATATCACCACTTTTGCTTTGGCGGCACTTAGAGCGGCGCCGCTGACGTCGGCGCTTGGGTTACTTCTTGGAGGGGTCATCCTCCACTATCTCGTCGCCATTGCCTTCATTGGGTGTATCCACCATGTATATGTCATACGACGAGGTGGCTTTCCAATGCCCTATAGGTGCTGGTTCATGTTCGTCTCCTAGATCGTCGTCCATACCGTCGATGTCTTCGGAGTCGACGTCGAGCATGTCGGTTAAATCATCGACAGTGGCTACAAAGTGGGTGGTGGGTGGGCGTCAAATTTCTTCGTCGTCCGCATCCCAATCCTGTTGGCCATAATTCGGCCAGGGCTCTCCTGACAAAGAGAGAGCCCTTAGTGAATTCAGAATGTCGCCGAAGGGCGAATGCTGAAAGATATCCGCGGTGGTGGATTCCATGATCGGCGCCCAATCGGATTCGATTGGCAGGGGTGCGGATGGTTCGGGGTCCGGAAGAGAGTCCGGCACCTTGGAGTCACGGGCTGCGCAGAGGATTATGCTGGTGTTTGGCTCGATTGCCGTCGAGACTGCAGCCCCTGAGGCGGTGTCTAGCCACCCGTCCTCGATTGGTGCAGTTGGCTCCGAGCTAAGGGTCGGAGCTGATGTGGGCGCGGCCTCTGGAGTACCGTCCGGTGGCAGAGCTAGGTCATACCCATCGCGACAGTGCGGTGCGCCCGGCTGTGGCTCGAATCCGTCGAAGATCAAGTCCCCACGGATGTTGGCCATCTAATTCAAACTTCCAAATCTAACCTGATGGCCAGGGGCGTAGCTTTCAGTCTGCTCCAGATGGCCAAGCGAATTACCCCGCAGTGCAAAGCCGCCGAATACGAAGATATGTCCGGGGAGAAAAGTCTCACCCTGGACCGCATCGCTATCGATGATAGTAGGAGCCATCAAGCCTAACGGCGATGACACAGAGGAACTCTCAATGGAAGCACCAATGTCGGTGTCAAAACCAGCGGATCTCGGGTAGGGGGTCCCGAACTACTCGTCTAGGCCGGATGGTAACAGGAGGCAAGGGACACGAAGTTTTACCCAGGTTCGGGCCCTCTTGACGGAGGTAAAACCCTACGTCCTGCTTGATTAATATTGATGATATGGGTGTTACAAGAGTAGATCTACCACGAGATCAGAGAGGCTAAACCCTAGAAGCTAGCCTATGGTATGATTGTATGTTGTGATTGTTGTCCTACGGACTAAAACCCTTCGATTTATGTAGACACCGGAGAGGGTTAGGGTTAGACAAGGTCGGTTACAAAGGAGGAGATATCCATATACGTATTGCCTAGCTTGCCTTCCATGCCAAGTAGAGTCCCATCCGGACACGAGATGAAGTCTTCAATCTTGTATCTTCATAGTCTAACAGTCCGGCCAATGGAGATAGTCCGGCTGTCCGGAGACCCCCTAATCCAGGAATCCCTCACCCACTAAACAAGAATCTCGTCCCAAGATTCAAGACGTGAGGTAAGAAGACGAAGGGGACACAAGGACAACACAATCTTCATGATCCAACTGTCCTTCTCGAAGATGTTGATTCATTGTCAAATTGATTTTGATGCCTTTGCTTTCGAGATCTTCATCCAACGCGACAATGAGACGAAAGGGAAACTCTATAGAGTCGAGCTTCTAGAAGATCGAGCAACTCATGATCAACTCACAGAATGAGACATAGTAACATCTCTCGAATTGAGACACAAAACACACATCAGGGTGATGGAAGAAACATATGATGAAGGTTCAATTTGGTAGGAAACAATTCCACGCTTAAAAAGATGGTGACTGAGATTCATTGTAGCGAGGAGATTAATTGCCATGATTCCATAATGGGGCACCTTTGAGGAGGTGACTCGTAGAATTATTCCCTTAAGTGGCAGAAGAATACTTTTGATACGTGGATCATTGAAACTCTTCATACCGGGCTAAGGCAATTCACAAATGATCGTTTGACGGAGTTCGAGAGAATGACACACTCTCGCTAGAATGAATGATGTGTACTACCTTGTTGAAGACAATGCGATGGATGATTTCTGTTTATCATCCAGAAAGGATAGGGCCAAGGTAAGCTCACTTTTGAATATGGTCATGGACAACAATTGCCGAGAAGATCAGCCCATGGTAAGATGGTACAGTTACGGGTGCAAGCTAGGAACAAAATGCAAATGTTGGGAATGTTCCAACCATCATATCTGCCTGAGATTCAGATATGGTTGGTAATGAAATATTTTAGACAGCATGTCTTGAAAAGAAAGTTTACAACACAAATCGATAAGATGACGTTGTGAGGTTCTCAGGAGATGAACTACGATAGCAAGCTCCAATACATGAATTGGCTCTGCTAAACACATGTGAACACGCTGTCCCAGACAAGCATGACCACATAGTAGTCTTATAGTAAAACACTATCGAGATCATGTGGGGAACCATCATAGAGGATATTGAAGTCCTTGCATAAGTGATATGATTAGCTCTTAAGAAGGAACTTCTTTTCCTTGAACAAATAAATCAGTGGCTTGTTGTGCTATGGAATTCATATGGAACGAAGATGATCAATCTAACAGACCATAGGATACTTTGCACGTGCATGGCTGACTTGGGATGATTCCATAGGAAGCAAAAAAACAAGCTTTCTCGAATTCACGGTGGCAACATACATCAAATACACATGAATTATAGGAAGTCAGTTCTCTCATCCAAACATATACCTCATGAACGGAACATGAAGGCATTGCTTACAAAGTTTCCAACACTAGCTTAATGTCCAACAAATTCATGGAGAAGATAGGGATGTTGTCAATGGGCTCAACAACAATTCATCTACGTTTCCATGTAGATGGAATTCCATAATTATGTGAACACGGTGATAGTATTGGTCAGACCAAAAGATATAATGGTGTATGCTCAAGGGATCAACCACGAGTAAGTATGAATATCGTAGGTTCTGACTTGATTTGACGATATCCCACACTCTAATCAAAGATTGGATCTTCCAACTCTCCAAGTTGTTGTTCATCTTAGCCAACTAGTTCGGGGTATCCAACACAGATTCTTGGAGAAGGGGTGGTTTATAGGGATAAACCAACTTGATCACAAGCTCAACACAACGACCAGGGAACAACCTGGTGATACTTCTAAGAAGATATTTGGAAAATCACGAACCACTGGTATGTTAGGAAGCTCGAGAACAATCTTGCTGGGCAAGACGACATGATCAGAAGAGCGAGGGGTTGATGTAGTCCTAACTCATTGATCGAAGAGTGCACCAGGAAAAATGGACTAGGTAGCACGATCAATCTTAGAATGATAATTTAATAACCAACATGCTAAGAATGAGAATATTGTCCATTAACTACCAAGCAACGGGGTTTCTAGGAGTATTGATTTCACACATCACGATTCACTTGTCGGTATTCTGGTTGCAATAACACGGAGACCAGGGAATGAATGATGATGGCAAGAAGTATCACTGTATCAAGAGTTCATAGGAGGTGGTGCAATTCCCATGACATTCTTGACATGAAGATGGTAATACCCCAAGGTAGAGCAGAACAAAAGTTGGATTGGCATTTTGATCTACGGAATACAACTACTTTTACCCAATCCTATAAATGGATGAGGTACTGAAGTTTGTTTCTCCTAGTCATTCCAAAATAGAATGGCTTCACACACCACAGAATAACAGGCATCGATGACATGAATGCGCCATTACTCTTGACTATCAACTGATAGGCGAAGGTCGGAATACGACTGAAGAGGGACAACTCAAAGGAACGTATAACTTTCTGAGTTGTTGATGCACAGATTTGTAGGTCAAGCATGCTCAACATATTTCTTCCGAATAACCCATGCAGAAAGGTAGGACTGGCAGATTCACAATGTAGAATGGAGAACTCATCAAAAGCACTCTGGTTGTGATCTTTTGGTTCAAAAGAACTTCTGCCATAAGCAGTTCATGGTATTTGGAAGAAGGAAATACCACGGACCTCGAGGACTATAGCAAAGGTTACTAATATCCTAAAGGAACTAGCAAACACTATCAACATGAAGTAAGTAGGGTGAATCTCGGGTTCAGAAACCCAGGAGTAGAATGCCTACTAACTATATGGCATCACGTGATGCTTTCGAGAATGGTGGCCAGAATCATCACATTGGGAACACGAATCATGGCTAGATTACCAGGTGGTTCTCTGAGACACCTAGGGTCATAATAATAGCTCCAACATATATGTCGAGGTAATGGAGTACCTCAACTCAACAATTAGTGTGGTTAAGCTGGTCCAAAGGAACATCAAGAACGGACAGAAGGATTTGCAAATGCATCAAACTAATTAGAAACCTGGGATGACTCAGACAGCATAATGGCTGTAAATGCTCAAAAAGATTTGAGACATCCTGCAAAATGGTAGCATAACCACTCAACATCACAATATTAAGGTTCTGAGATCAACTGTCAACACACGGAAGTAGTAGGAACTAAACTAGGCTTGAGTCCATCAATATTATAAGTCTACGAATTAGTAACACGTGATCCTGATAGAAAGAAGAGAAAGCCTAGTTCCTTAACCCCGTAGGAAAGATAGATTGACTCGGATCAGGATGGCATAAGGTAAAGGAGTAAAAAGAGCCTTACGTTCCCTTCCACAATCAATTCCCTTATATAACTAAAGCATTTCTAGACATGACTTCGACTAGTTTGGCTTGGTAGTCCTACAGGGAGTCAGGCTCTGATACCAAAGCTATCAGGACCCCGATCCTAAGTCACACCGATCTAGCATGTAACACATCATATCACTTTGCGGCCTCACGCACGGTATTCCCACGAGTGCCACCTTACCTGGCCCGGGACCGTTTGCGCCTTTTGGCTCACATATATGATAGTGTCGCTAGCATCCATATGACAGAGAACCCGTGCCAACATGACTAGTCGTGAACCGAAGGTGGCGCTAACTTATAGGGACAGGCATACATGACCCAGCAATGAACGTGTCGATCATCAACAAGTCGTAGCAAGCTACAAGGACTTAAAGGAACAACGTGTGACATTTCCCCGAAGGGATAGACACAGGTACTAAGAAGGACACATGCCGGCCAGCTTAAGTGTTCTGGAGCAATAGCAAGCGACCATGGCTTAGTGGAAGCACTAGGAGACATTTCCCCATAAGAGAGGCTACCAAGAATAAACAACTAGGTTATCAGATCCCACACATACCAAGCATTTCAAAATCATACACACAATATGCTCGATATGTGCAAATATAACATGGCATCACAACAAAACTCTACGACTCAAAGTATTTATTCAATAGGCTCCAAGGAGCCAGATATTACAAACATGGGTCTGTTGACCCAGCATACAAAGCATACAGGCAACGGAAGCATAATATGTCTGAGTACAGACAACTACAAATGAAAAAGGCTGTGAAGCCTGACTATCTACAAGACCCTCCTAAGGGTACAAGATCGTACCTGAGGTAACAAGCTAAACGTCGAAGTCCACGCGGAACTACTAGTGAGACTGAAGTCTCTCTGCAAAAACATAAATTAAGCAAACGTGGTTACAAATGTACCCATCAAGACTTACATCAGATCTAACTACATATGCATCAGTATCAACAAAGGGGGTGGTGGAGTTTAACTGCGGCAAGCCAGCTTTGACTCAGTGGCTATCATGTACTATGACTGGAAGTATCTCTTTTGAGGTGGCGCCACACGAGTCCACATATTCACCATATCAATACACCACTATGGATCCGCTCCCGTCTCCCTACGAGAAGGCCATCCATAGTACTCACGCTTATCTTGCGCATTTTAGAGTATCCACTTTCACTTGTCTATGAACTGCCCAAGCAACTCAGAAGTCCTTTACCGCGGACACGGCTATTCGAATAGATAATGTTAACCCTGCAGGGGTGTACTTCTTCACACACGCTCTCGCCACTTACCGCCATGTACACGTCATGTATCTCGGCAACCTTAGAGCGGAAGCCTGGCGAGGGTGTCGGCCATGACCTGACTAACCACGCAAGACTCTAGTACAAGTTTATCGCCTATTCGGGTTCCGTCAACATGGAAGTCCGGCCGAGGTTTCCATCACGGCCCCAAACAAAGTGAGCAGGGTTCCCAAGCCCACATCCGGGTGCCACTTGGTACACCGTGCCACTGCACCTAGTCTGTGCCAATCCCACCTATACCAGGTGCCACTTGGTAGACTACCAGCACTACCTACAAACACTAGAAACTAGTTGCAACTCCTGGACAGAGATCAGGTTGATTAATAAGTCGAGAGAGCTTGCAGTGCTCGGAGCCCAATGTGTGGTAGTAACTGTCTTGGATCACAGACACAAAACTCAGTTCCTAAGGACGGTTTGAATGAGACAACCCACCATGTACTCCTACATGGCATCTCACCGCTACCTTTAGCAAATCGTGTGCACACACTTAGCTCTCAACAGTAGGACATGTTCACACTATTCCAATCCATCCCAAATGAATCGAACCTGACACAACTCTAAGCATAGCAGGCATAACAAGCAAGCATGAATGAGTAGGCACATCATGGCTCAAACAAATCCTACTCATGCTAGTGGGTTTCAACTATTTACTGTGGCAAAGACGGGTCATGCAGAGGAAAAGGTTTCAACTACCGCAGCATGTAACAGTTGAAACGTTGTTATCCTAATGCAGTAAAAGAGAGCAGGAGCGAGAGAGTGGGATTGTATCGGAATGAACAAGGGGGTTTTGCTTGCCTGGCACTTCTGAAGATGATGTAGCTCTTCATCAGTGTCATCGAACTCATCGTCGGAACATACGTCTACTGAGGAAAAACAAACACCGGCAACAGAGAAAGAATACAATCAACGCAATGCAACAATACGATGCATGATCACGACATGGTAATATGCTGTGATTTGGGCTAATGCAGCTAGCAAAAAATTAAATGGAGTTGGTTTGAATACAAGATTCAAATTCAAACTCCATGTGTGATTATTCAAATGCCATTTAATTTATTTGACCTGATCAGCAAGCATAAGTTTCTCAAACATGCATGGAAATAGTACAGATGGAAAGATTGGATTTTTTTTGATAATTTTTCATATATAAATTCATTTGGAGGTACGGTTGATTTTCTATGATTTTTAGAAGTTTTATACATTTTCCGGAATTTCCAAATCATTTAGAATTAGAAATAATCAAGGAAAATGATTACTGCATCATCAGTTCTTCATGCTAACGTCAGCAAGTCAACAGGGCCGGTCCAGGTCAAACCTGACGTGCGGGGTCCACACGTCAGTGAAACAGTGGCTGGAACAGAGGTTGGCCCATGGGCCAGGCCGACGCTAACATCAGCAAGGTCAAACTGACAGAATGGGCCCACGAGGTTTAGTGTTAAACTAAGCAGATATTAACACGGTTTAATTAGGGGGTGGGGCTAGTCTGTCAGCGGCACATGTGTCTATAAACCACATGATTAACCTAATCTAATGACGCCAAGTCAGCGAACGGTGTTTAGCCGCCGGTGACGAAATCCCGCGGCAGTGGCTCGCCAGCGTTGCTCGGGGCAGCGCTACGGGCGTCGGCTGGATGCGCTGAACGTACCAGAGGGAAGCCCGTCCTCGCGCGCATCCAGGGGAGCCCGCGGAAGGCTGCGAGGTGGCTGGAATCCCTGCCGACGTCGAGCTATGTGGCAGCCGGAGCTCGGGTGAGCTCGGGGTGGAGGCTACGGTGTACGGAAGAGCGAGGCAAGCGGTGCTATGGCCTCATGTGAGCACGCTGAGCACAACTATGTGCTCGGTTGGGTCAGGAAAGGTTGCTAGCTGCTGAAGTGACGATCGCGGTGGCGGTGAGCTCATGGTTGCGGCGGTTAGCGCAGTCAGGGGAAGCAAACGACCGTGGGGAAAGGGGGAAATGGGGGAGGAGCTCACAGGGAGGTCGTCGAGCAGCTCAGTGGGCTCGGGGAGGCAGCGGACATGGTGAATCAGACAGCATCATCCGGTGGCCGTGGATGGGGAGGAAAGGTCGCGGCGTCGTCCTCAGGTCATCCAGCCTTGCGTTAGTCGGCGGAGAGGTGCGTGGGGTTGGGGCAGAGCACGGGGGCACGGGAACGAGTCCTGGGGAGCTTAGTGGCCACGGTGAACGGCGGCGGTGGTGACGACTGCGCTCAGGCATTCGTAGGAGAGAGAGACGTGGAGGGGATGAGTGAGCGAGGGGGAGGGCGAGGGGATTCAGGGGGGGCGCGTGGCGTTTCTAGTCGGTCCGGGGCGAGGCGGCAAGAAGGAGGTGGCCGGGCGCATGCCGGAGTGTGTCGGCCACGCGCGCTGCTGTTGGGGAACGTAGTAATTTCAAAAAATTCCTGCGCATACACAGGATCATGGTGATGCATAGAAACGAGAGGGGAGAGTGTTTTCCACGTACCCTCGTAGACCGAAAGCGGAAGCGTTTGCACAACGCGGTTGATGTAGTCGTACGTCTTCACGATCTGACCGATCAAGTACCGAACGTACGGCACCTCCGAGTTCAGCACACGTTCAGCTCGATGACGTCCCTGGAACTCTGATCCAGGCAGGCTTTGAGGGAGAGTTCCGTCAGCACGACGGCGTGGTGACGATGATGATGTTCTACCGACGCGGGGCTTCTCCTAAGCACCGCTATGGTATTATCGAGGTGGACTATGGTGGAGGGGGGCACCGCACATGGCTAAGAGATCCAAGAGATCAATTGTTGTGTCTAGAGGTGCCCCCCTGCCCCCGTATATAAAGGATCAAGGGGGGAGAGGCAGACGGCCAGGAGGAGGCGCTCCAGGGAGGAGTCCTACTCCCACCGGGAGTAGGACTCCCTCCTTTCCTAGTTGGAGTAGAAGGGGGAAGGAGGAGGGAGAGAGGAAGGAAAGGGGGGCGCCACCCCCCTCCTTGTCCAATTCTTACTAGAGGGAGAGGGGGCGCGCGGCCTGCCCTGGTCGCCCCTCCTCTTCTCCACTAAGGCCCATCTTGGCCCATTAAACCCCTGGGGGTTCCGGTAACCACTGGTACTCCGGTAAAATCTCGATTTCACCCGGAACACTTCCGCTATCCAAATATAGGCTTCCAATATATCAATCTTTATGTCGACCATTTCGAGACTCCTCGTCATGTCCGTGATCACATTTGGGACTCCGAACTTCCTTCGGTACATCAAAACACATAAACTCATAATATAACTGTCATCAAACTTTAAGCATGCGGACCCTACGGGTTCGAGAACTATGTAGACATGACCGAGACATGTCTCCGGTCAATAACCAATAGCGGAACCTGGATGCTCATATTGCCTCCTACATATTCTATTAAGATCTTTATCGGTCAAACCGCATAACAACATACGTTGTTCCCTTTGTCATCGGTATGTTACTTGCTCGAGATTCGATCGTCGGTATCTTAATACCTAGTTCATTCTCATTACTGGCAAGTCTGTTTACTCATTATGTAATACATCATCCCGCAATTAACTCATTAGTTGCAATGCTTGCAAGGCTTATAGTGATGTGTATTACCAAGTGGGCCCAGAGATACCTCTCCAACAATTGGAGTGACAAATCCTAATCTCGAAATACACCAACCCAATAAGTACCTTCGGAGACACCTGTAGAGCACCTTTCTAATCACCCAGTTATGTTGTGACGTTTGGTGGCACACAAAGTGTTCCTCCGGTAAACGGGAGTTGCATAATCTCATAGTCATAGGAACATGTATAAGTCATGAAGAAAGCAATAGCAGAATACTGAACGATCGTGTGCTAAGCTAACGGAATGTGTCAAGTCAATCACATCATTCTCCTAATGATGTGATCCCATTAATCAAATGACAACTCATGTCAATGGCTAGGAAACTTAACCATCTTTGATCAACGAGCTAGTCAAGTAGAGGCATACCAGTGACACTCTATTTGTTTATATATTCACACAAGTATTATGTTTCCGGTTAATACAATTCTAGCATGAATAATAAACATTTATCATGATATAAGGAAATAAATAATAACTTTATTATTGCCTAGGGCATATTTCCTTCAGTCTCCCACTTGCACTAGAGTCAATAATCTAGATTACTCAGTAATGATTCTTACACCCATGGAGTCTTGGTGCTGATCATGGTTTGCTCGTGGAAGAGGCTTAGTCAACGGGTCTGCAACATTCAGATCCATATGTATCTTGCAAATTTCTATGTCTCCCACCTAGACTTGATCCCGGATGGAGTTGAAGCGTCTCTTGATGTGCTTGGTTCTCTTGTGAAATCTGGATTCCTTTGCCAAGGCAATTGCACCAGTATTGTCACAAAAGATTTTCATTGGACCCGATGCACTAGGTATGACACCTAGATCGGATATGAACTCCTTCATCCAGACTCCTTCATTTGTTGCTTCCGAAGCAGCTATGTACTCCGCTTCACACATAGATCCCGCCACAATGCTTTGTTTAGAACTGCACCAACTGACAGCTCCACCGTTCAATGTAAACATGTATCCGGTTTGCGATTTAGTATCATCCGGATCAGTGTCAAAGCTTGCATCGACGTAACCACTTACGACTAGCTCTTTCTCACCTCCATAAACGAGAAACATATTCTTAGTCCTTTTCAGGTATTTCAGGATGTTCTTGACCGCTATCCAGTGATCCACTCTTGGATTACTTTGGTACCTCCCTGCTAAACTTATAGCAAGGCACACATCAGGTCTGGTACACAGCATTGCATACATGATAGAGCCTATGGCTGACGCATAGGGAACATCTTTCATCTTCTCTCTATCTTCTGCAGTGGTCGGGCATTGAGTCTTACTCAACTTCACACCTTGTAACATAGGCAAGAACCCTTTCTTTGCTTGATCCATTTTGAACTTCTTCAAAACTTTGTCAAGGTATGTGCTTGTGAAAGTCCAATTAAGTGTCTTGATCTATCTCTATAGATCTTAATGCCCAATATATAAGCAGCTTCACCGAGGTCCTTCATTGAAAAACTCTTATTCAAGTATCCCTTTATGCTATCCAGAAATTCTATATCATTTCCAATCAGCAATATGTCATCCACATATAATATCAAAAATGCTACAGAGCTCCCACTCACTTTCTTGTAAATACAGGCTTCTCCAAAAGTCTGTATAAAACCATATGCTTTGATCACACTATCAAAACCTTTATTCCAACTCCGAGAGGCTTGCACCAGTCCATAAATGGATTGCTAGAGCTCGCACACTTTGTTAGCTCCCTTTGGATCGACAAAACCTTGCAGTTGCATCATATACTGTCGGATGTGGGGTTCCGGCAAACCCTTAAGGTTCGAACACTAGGGTGCGCGCGAAGTCTTTCCTTCCTATCGATCTACGCCCTACCTCGCTAAGATCTCGCGGACGAACTCGGCAAACTTGCAACACAGAAAGACACAAGGTTTATACTGGTTCGGGCCACCATTGTGGTGTAATACCCTACTCCAGTGTGGTGGTGGTGGATTGCCTCTAGGGCAGATGATGAACAGTACAAGGGAAGAACAACCTCCTTAAGTTGAGGTGTTCTTGTGAGTAGGCACTCGATCGGGTTGGATCAAGCTAGGATCCGATTGCCCCTACAATGGTGGCTAGCTCTACTTATATAGGCCCTGGTCCACTTCCCAAATATCGAGCGGGAAGGGAGCCAACAACGGCGGGCTAATTTGAAGGGGGGCAGCTAGTACAAGCTATCGTGTCGTGCCTCGTGTCGTGCCCGCCTGGCGCCCGCCTCGTGTCGTGCTTCATGGCTCACGTCACGAGGGCCTCGTGAGGTTTGCCCTGCCTTGATATCTCTGCTCCTCGTGAGCCTGCCTGGTTAGGCTACTCCAGAGGAGGTCTTGCGTCGTCCGCCTCGCGAGGCTTGGACCCTCGCGAGGGTCTTGGATGCTTTGTTGGTGAAGATGGGTCGTACTGCCTGCTGGCTTAGCCACGCCGTGGGCCGCAGGCAGGCAAGTCTGGGGACCCCCGCTCCCAGAACGCCGACAGTAGCCCCCGGGCCCAAGGTGCGCTCGGGCTTGGCTTCGCGGTGAAGCCAAGGGCCAAGTTCGGAGCACCGCGGGGCCCCCAAAGCCTGCGGCCTTGGTTGACGCGTGGCGGTTGATTGGACGTGGGCGTCTCCGCTTCCCCATGCTGCCTCGGCAAATGCTTGACTTGACAAGTCCCTGCCACATGCAAGGAAAACCATCATTACCTACGATCGTGGGAGATGTCGGTTGGCCTTCTCTTGCTATAAGTGGGGAGGGGGCGGAGCCCCCGTTGCCCATCTCTTCCTCACGTGCTTGCTTCTTCCTCCTTGCTCCACTGCTGACAACAATGGCGCCCATCAGAAAGTTCTCTACTGAAGAGAAAGGAAAGGCTCCCCGTGATGATCTGGGGCCTCTTCCGCCAAAGAAAAGGTCGATCTGTCACCGTGATGAAGCAGCGATGCAGGTGGTGTTGAGGCCTTGGTGCGAGCGGCCTCCTCTGGGGTACCCGCTGCCCCTGTACGCCCGGGACGAGGGCTCGGGAGGACAAAGTGATGAGCAGCGCCGCCCACACCGCGTCCAGGGTCGCTGCGCCACGGCGACGCGTGCCGTCGCCCATGGGGTTCACGTCGCGGACTCCTCGTGCAAGCTGGTGTTGTGGGCGCCGATGCCTCCAAGCTCCTGGATCCGCTTCCCGCGGTTCTTCTCCGACGTGATGCCGCCGAGGGGGCTCTCGAGCTCTGGCTGCACCACGCCGACTGCAGCGCTCCGGCGACTGGATCGGAGATCGAAGCGGTCCCCACCAGCATGATCTTCATGGCTCGCGGCTGGGGCGAGATCGCGCGTGTCTACCATGCGAGGGGCGCCCTCGCGATCCACTTCGAGTACGACGGCGTCTCCACGCTCTTCTTCAAGGTCTTCGATGCTGAGGGCCGCCGCCTGGAGTGTTTCTCCGGAGAGGGAGGATCCCCTGGGAGTCCACCAGTTCTCCTGAGCTCTATGAGACTCCGGAGACGAGCGATGACAGTTACATACCCCCGAGCCCTCGCCACGCTCGGAGGAGAGCTGCGGCGTCCGGCTGTCGCCGCTGATCTGGATGGGGTTGGCACCGACCTCCTGTGGTCCATTGTTGATGATGGTGTCCACCACAGAAGAATGTACATAGGATCCCCCTTAGTATCAGCTCTTGTTTCCTGCGATGAATCATGAATTACCCCATGGGCGCATGTAAGGGTCCGTAATGTCTTTTGTGCTTATCTTCCCTGTTATGAAAATTTGATGAACGCATGTCCTGTTAAGTCTCGGTATCCCCTTTCTTTCCTCGCGATAGCTTGTTGCTCTACGCTGACAGGTCCCGGTCCCCAGGCAGGCTACAGCCGTCGCTGGTATGCCAGGTCGCATGCCGTGGTCAAGGCCAGGAGGTGTGCGGCCCAAGGTCCAGTAAGAGCCCCTGAGGTGCGATGCTCAGGAGGTCCCCCTTAGCGCTCAAGCAGCCATGGTAAGGCTAGAAAGGGAGTTGACGTGGCTGCAACGGGGTTGCGGCAAGGCGCGAGTGACCATTAGGCCCAACATTTAGCCGATCCAAGTGCGGGACTTATCATGTTGATCTCGTGGCAACTCCTAACATTGCGCTAGGCCTTCGTGCCTACTCGTGCGGCATAGCTAGGATGGCCCATACGAGTTTCCCTCCCCTCATGCTCTCCTTAGTGCTCTACGTCCTCAGGTCCCAGCCCTCGAGCGAGCTCAGCCGCCGCTGGTATGCCAGGTCACGATGCCATTGTCAAGGCCAAGGGGTGAGGGCTGGAGAGCCAATAAGAGCTCCTGAGTCGCGATGCTCTGGAGCCCCCCTTTTAACGCGCAAGCGAATCACACGAGAGGAAAGGAGACTCGCGGTGCCGCCTGCTATCCTCCCCGTGGGGTCCCTATGAAAAGGCACAAGAAGAACATGGTTTGCCATTATAGCTATCAGCCTGCCGCTGGTTGGTCCGGATGAAGTGAAGGAACTGAGGGCCTGGTGAGGTGACGTGCGCAGGGCATGCCGCGAGCCAGAGCTCGACCGCTCAGATTTGTCGACGTGGCAGGGACGGTCCCATGCACCAGTGTCGTGCCTATGAGGAGGACCCATGGGAGGCGATGATCGAGCAGGTGATAACCGTAGGCAGTTTAAGCAGGGAAGGCAAATCAATTTGGATAAATGCAGGAAGATACATGCCACCGGGTCCGGCCTGAGCGGCTTGGGGATGATGCAGCCTGAGGAGCGCCCCCAACAAGGTAAGCTGAAGACATAGGCAAAAGGGATACATGCCGCAGGGACGGACCCACGCGGCCTGGGAATAATGCAGCCCGAGGGGCGCTCCCAGGTAAACGACCTTGGAAGATGTCACTTGGTTCTGTAGACGAAGTAGAGTTGGTGCAGCTGAAGGCGTGCATTGAAGAAATGACTCCTCATGAGCCGCCAGAACCCTGAGCCTCGGGAGGCTCTGGGGGCTCGGGAGGTTCCCTGAAAACCGTCTCCATCTCCTCCAGAACGGCATGGTACCTGGCTTCCTGAGCCGCCAGGACATGTCGCATGTTGCGCTGATGGGCCAACGCCACGCTCGGCAAGCCAAAAGGCATACGAACGTAGCTGCGCGGCGGGCCCTCGCAGTGGCCCACACGCGAAGGCCGGAAATGCTCCTGAGATGTGGCCCTATTGAGCCTTGGGACGTCGATGCAGACACACAGCCCAGCATCCTCGCCAGGATGCAGAGCTGCGCCTCATGGGCGGTTGTCACCGTGCATGGCTCTTGCTTCTTGCAGTTCCTGGGTGGTCTTGGTGATGTACTCCTGAGTGGTCGGCACTCCTTGCCATGTGCTCTCCTGAGGGTCACGTGTTGCGAAGCACGCCTCCAAGTGGTGCCCAAGCGCCTCCCTCGTGAGGTTGGCAAGGTCTGAGGCCCTCCAGAAGAGAGCCCCCGAGCCCTGCCTGAGGAGGGCGTCGGGCACGCCTTCCTATGCGATGGAGGGAGGTGCCCCTGGAGCGGGTGCTAGTCCTGACGAGGCTCCTGCCACGACGCCATCCTCCTGAGGTCCTGCATGGCGCGGCTGCTTCTTCTTGGGGATGGCCTCTAGAGGGCCTTCATTTCTGCTGTCGGGGTCGTCGATTACTGCGGCTTGAAAGGCGCGCTCGAGGGAGCACACCGCATCCCTCTCTTCACACGGGACCGTGATGATTCCTCCACGTCCTGGCATCTTGAGAACGTTGTAGCTGTGATGAGTGACTGCCATGAACTTGGCCAGGGCTGGATACCCGAGGATGGCATTGTACGGTAGGCGGATGTGAGCGACGTCGAAGTTGATGAGCTCGGTGCGGTAGTTCTTGCGCTCCTCGAAGGTGATAGGCAGGCGGACCTGCCCTATTAGTGTGGTGGAGCCGTCGGTCACTCCTGAGAAAGGCTTGGTGGCTGGAGCTATTCATAAGGCACTTGGAGGTTGTCGAACGTGTCGACGGACAGGACGTTGAGCCCTGCGCCGCCGTCGATGAGGGTCTTGGTGACCTACACATTGCTAATGAGTGGGGAACACAGCATAGGGAGGACACCAGTGGTGGCTCCGCACTTGAGCTGATCCGCCGAGTTGAAAGTGATGGCGCATTGGGACCACCTGAGTGGGCGCATGGCCTCGAGTTTGGGGAGCGCTGCGTTCACCTCGTGAACGAACTGTTTGAAGGTGCGCTGAGAGGCTGGGGCCTGGGCGCCGCCCAAGATGCAGGCGATCGCATGCGGCTCCTGCAAGCCCCCAGCCCCCTCGTCCTGGTGGTGGTCGTAGTTCCTTCTTGGTGGCGGCAGCGGGGGAAGACCGGCGTTGCCTTGGGGGCGATCTTCACGCGGCGGGTCCCTCCAGGCGCCCTCGTGAGGTTGGTCCTGCCAGCGGTCCTCACGAGTCCGGTTGTGCCACTCCTGGCGTGGGCCACGGTCGTCCCAGCGTCCGCCTCCGCATCCTCCTCCGTGGCTGTAGCCCCGGTCATTGCGCTCGGGGCATCGACCATAGCGTACTTCGTGTATGGCTCTAAGCTCTTGACAGTCGCTGGTGTTGTGGGTGTTCAGGTTGTGGAAGGCGCAGAATGGTCGGTCGTTCTTGGATGACTCAGGCTGATCTCTGCCCTGCTTGATGTCGGGCTCCGCTGCGAGCACAACTGCTTCCTTGCGCTTCACGTCCTTGGCCTTGGCCTTCTTCTCCTCCGCGCCCACGGCTGGCAGCTCAAGGAGAGAGAGGCGCCCCTCCTCAGCTCTTGCGCACTTGGTTGCCAGGTAGAACAGCTCCTGAGATGTGCAGATCTCCTCGTGGATGGCGAGCTCTTCCTTCATCTTGACGTCATGGACACCGTCGGAGAAAGCGGAGATGATGGCCTCGTCCGTGACCTTGGGGATCTTGAGGCGGGTGTTGTTGAAGCGCTGGATGTACTTCTGGAGGGTCTCTCCTAGTTGCTGCCTGATAAGGCGTAGATCACCTGCGGCCGGTGGGCGGTCGCGAGTGCCCTAGAAGTTGGCGACGAAGCAGTCGCGCATCTCGTCCCAGGAGGAGATCGAGCCATGCTGCAGGTTCAGGAGCCAGGAGCGAGCTCCATCCTTGAGAGCCATGGGAAACCAGTTCGTCATGACCTTTTCGTCGCCGTTGGCCGCTTCGATGCTCAGCGCATAGAGCTGCAGGAACTCCGCGGGGTCGACGGTATCGTCATAGCGAGGAGGCAGATCCGGCTTGAACTTGCCCGGCCAGGCGACGCTACGCAGCTCAGGGGTGAAGGCACGGCAGCCAGCCGTGGTTGCCGGGGCCCGCTTCGGAGGTGGAGCTTGGTCTTGACGAGGTCCACGCTGCACCGCTGTGGGTGGTGTGCGATCTTGACGAGGTGGTGTGGGGATCACAGGTGCAGCTTCTCGCAGCCGCAGAATTTCTTGGCAGCTTCTCTCTTCGCGTGCAGGCGCTGGGCGCGGCAGATCACGCCGCGGAGTCGCGCGCCTTGGTGCCAAGGCGCCGTCTTGGGGCTGAGGCGGTGGAGGCACGCCATGAGCCCCGTCGCCCACGGCTGGTTGAGGGGGAGGCAGAGAGTGGGACGACGCCGGAGAGCCCCCTGCGGCGCGGACGAGCTCGGTGACACGGTCAAGCCACTCCTCGTAGAGGTCGTCGACGGGGCGGTAGCGCAGGAGATCGTTCGCTGTGAGGAGCGCGGTGCGCGTGAGACAAAGAACCGGCAGGGGTCAGCGATGGAGTGGCGGTGCGGCCGTCCTGCCGCACCGAAGGATGCAGCAAGGACGCCTGCTGCTCGTTCCCCGCTGGGCCGGTGGCAGCGTTGGCGGCGGGAGACGGAGAACGGCGATGTGGCCCGCCGACGGGAACCGTCTGAGCGACGCGGGCAGTGAGGGCAGCCCAATGCTCAGCTTTAGCATGGCGTGCGTTCGCCATGGTGACGATGGAGCGACAGAGCGACGAACTGATGGAAGGGAAGCTACGGCGCACCCCTACTTGGTGCGCTAAATGTCGGATGTGGGGTTCTAGCAAACCCTTAAGGTTCGAACACTGGGGTGCGCGCGAAGTCTTTCCTTCCTACCGATCTACACCCTAGCTCACAAAGATCTCACGGACGAACTCGCAACACAGAAAGACATGAGATTTATACTGGTTCAGGCCACCGTTGTGGTGTAATACCCTACTCCAGTGTGGTGGTGGTGGATTGCCTCTAGGGCAGATGGTGAACAGTACAAGGGAAGAACAGCCTCCTGAGGTTGAGGTGTTCTTGTGAGTAGGCACTCGATCGGGTTGGATCAAGCTAGGATCCGATTGCCCCTACTATGGTGGCTAGCTCTACTTATATAGGCCCTGGTCCTCTTCCCAAATATCGAGCGGGAAGGGAGCCAACAACGGCGGGCTAATTTGAAGGGGGACAGATAGTACAAGCTATCCTGACAAAAGTGGTCTTCCCCTGCGAAAAGCTCTGGTGGTGACGCTGTCTTGGGCTCCAAGATGACCTCCGACTTGCCGTCCTCCCGGTCTTGGTCTCATTGCACCAATATAGCAACCTTTGCCTGATGCCTCGGTACTCTTCACCTGTGCTGGCCTCCTTAGCACCAAAGAGGAAACAAGGACACTGCGCGCGCTGGCGCCTGCCTGGTGTCGTGCGTCATGGCTCACGTCACGAGGGCCTTGTGAGCCTGCCTAGCTAGGCTACTCCATAGGAGATCTTGCATCGTCCACCTCGCGAGGCTTGGACCCTCACGAGGGTCTTGGATGCTTTGTTGGTGAAGATGGGATGTACGGCCTGCTGGCTTAGCCACGCCGTGGGCCGCAGGCAGGCTAGTCTGGGGACCCCCGCTCCCAGAACACCGACATATACAACTCTTCTTCTAGAAATCCATTTAGGAATGCAGTTTTGACATCCATTTGCCAATTTTCATAATCATAAAATGCAGCAATTGCTAACATGATTTGGACAGACTTAAGCATCGCTACGGGTGAGAAATTCTCATCGTAGTCAATCCCTTGAACTTGTCGAAAACCTTTTGCAACAAGTCGAGCTTTATAGACAGTAACATTACCGTCAGCATCAGTATTCTTCTTGAAGATCCATTTATTTTCAATGGCTTGCCGATCATTAGGCAAGTCAACCAAAGTCCACACTTTGTTCTCATACATGGATCCCATCTCAGATTTCATGGCCTGAAGCCATTTTGCGGAATCTGGGCTCACCATCGCTTCTTCATAGTTTGTAGGTTCGTCATGGTCTAGCAACATAACCTCCAGAACAATATTACCGTACCACTCTGGTGCGGATCTCACTCTGGTTGATCTACGAGGTTCAGTAACAACTTGATCTGAAGTTTCATGATCATCATCATTAACTTCCTCACTAATTGGTGTAGGTGTCACAAGAACCTGTTTCTGTGATGAACTACTTTCCAATAAGGGAGAAGGTACAGTTACCTCATCAAGTTCTACTTTCCTCCCACTCACTTCTTTCGAGAGAAACTCCTTCTCTAGAAAGGATCCAAATTTATCAACAAAAGTTTTGCCTTCAGATCTGCGATAGAATACGTACGCAACAGTTTCCTTTGGGTATCCTATGAAGACACATTTCTCCGATTTGGGTTCGAGCTTATCAGGTTGAAACTTTTTCACATAAGCATCGCAGCCCTAAACTTTAAGAAACAACAACTTTGGTTTCTTGCCAAACCACAGTTCATAAGGCATCGTCTCAACGGATTTCGATGGTGCCCTATTTAATGTGAATGCAGCTGTCTCTAAAGCATAACCCCAAAATGATAGCGGTAAATCAGTAAGAGACATCATAGATCACACCATATCTAGTAAAGTACGATTACAATGTTCGGACACACCATTACGTTGTGGTGTTCCGGGTGGCGTGAGGTGCGAAACTATTCCGCATTGTTTCAAATGAAGACCAAACTCGTAACTCAAATATTCTCCTCCACGATCAGATCATAGAAACTTTATTTTCTTGTCACGAAGATTTTCAACTTCACTCTGAAATTGTTCGAACTTTTCAAATGTTTCAGACTTATGTTTCATTAAGTAGATATACCCATATCTACTTAAATCATCTGTGAATGTGAGAAAATAACGATACCCGCCGCGAGCCTCAACATTCATCGAACCACATACATCTATATGTATGATTCCCAACAAATCTGTTGCTCGCTCCATAGTTCCGGAGAACGGCGTTTTAGTCATCTTGCCCATGAGGCACGCTTCGCAAGTACCAAGTGATTCATAATCAAGTGGTTCCGAAAGTCCATCAGTATGGAGTTTCTTCATGCACTTTACACCAATATGACCTAAGCGGCAGTGCCACAAATAAGTTGCACTATCATTATCAACTCTGCATCTTTTGGCTTCAATATTATGAATATGTGTATCACTACTATCGAGATTCAATAGGAATAGACCACTCTTCAAGGGTGCATAACCATAAAAGATATTACTCATATAAATAGAACAACCATTATTCTCTGATTTAAATGAATAACCGTATCGCATCAAACAAGATCCAGATATAATGTTCATGCTTAATGCTGGCACCAAATAACAATTATTCAGGTCTAAAACTAATCCTGAATGTAGATGTAGAGGTAGCATGCTGACTGCAATCACATCGACTTTGGAACCATTTCCCACGTGCATCGTCACCTCGTCCTTAGCCAATCTTCGCTTAATCTGTAGTCCCTGTTTCGAGTTGCAAATATTAGCAACAGGACCAGTATCAAATACCCAGGTGCTACTGCGAGCATTAGTAAGGTACACATCAATAACATGTATATCACATATACCTTTCTTCACCTTGCCATCCTTCTTATCCGCCAAATACTTGGGGCAGTTCCGCTTCCAGTGAACAGTCTGTTTGCAGTAGAAGCACTTAGTTTTAGGCTTAGGTCCAGACTTAAATTCTTCTCTTGAGAAGCAACTCGTTTGCCGTTCTTCTTGAAGTTCCCCTTCTTCTTCTCTTTACCCTTTTTCTTGAAACTAGTGGTCTTGTTGACCATCAACACTTTTTGCTCCTTTTTGATTTCTACCTCCGCAGCCTTTAGCATCGCGAAGAGCTCAGGAATTGTCTTATTCATCCCTTGCATATTATAGTTCATCACGAAGCTTTTGTGGCTTGGTGGCAGTGATTGAAGAACTCTGTCAATGACACTATCAACAGGAAGATTAACTCCCAGTTGAGTCAAGTGATCATGATACCCAGACATTTTGAGTATATGTTCACTGACAGAACTATTCTCCTCCATCTTGCAGCTATAGAACTTATTGGGGACTTCATATCTCTCAATCCAGGCATTTGCTTGAAATATTAACTTCAACTCTTGGAACATCTCATATGCTCCATGATGTTCAAAACGTCGTTGAAGTCCCGGTTCTAAGCCGTAAAGCATGGCACACTAAACTATCGAGTAGTCATCAGCTTTATTCTGCCAAACGTTCTTAACGTCATCAGCAGCATCTGCAGCAGGCCTAGCACCCAGCGGTGCTTCCAGGACGTAATTCTTCTGTGCAGCAATGAGGATAATCCTCAAGTTACAGACCCAGTCCGCATAATTGCTACCATCATATTTCAACTTTTCTTTCTCAAGGAAAGCATTAAAATTTAACGGAACAACGGCACGGGCCATCTATCTACAATCAACATAGACAAGAAAAATATTATCAGGTACTAAGTTCATGATAAATTTAAGTTCAATTAATCATATTACTTAAGAACTCCCACTTAGATAGACATCTCTCTAATGCTCTAAGTGACCATGCAATCCAAATCAACCAAACCATGTCTGATCATCACATGAGATGGAGTAGTTTCAATGGTGAACATCACTATGATGATCATATCTACTATATGATTCACGCTCGACCTTTCGGTCTCAGTGTTCCGAGGCCATATCTGCATATGCTAGGCTCATCAAGTTTAACCTGAGTATTCCGCGTGTGCAACTGTTTTGCACCCGTTGTATTTGAACGTAGAGCCTATCACACCCGATCATCACATGGTGTCTCAGCATGAAGAACTTTCGCAACGGTGCATACTCAGGGAGAACACTTATACCTTCATAATTTAGTGAGAGATCATCTTATAATGCTACCGTCAATCAAAGCAAGATAAGATGCATAAAAGATAAACATCACATGCAATCAATATAAGTGATATGATATGGCCATCATCATCTTGTGCTTCTGATCTTCATCTCCGAAGCACCGTCATGATCACCATTGTCACCGGCGCGACAATTTGATCTCCATCGTTGCATCATTGTCGTCTTGCCAACTTATGCTTCTACGACTATCGCTACGCTTAGTGATAAAGTAAAGCATTACAGGGCGATTGCATTGCATACAATAAAGTGACAACCATATGGCTCCTGCCAGTTGCCGATAACTTGGTTACAAAACATGATCATCTCATACAATTAAATATAGCATCATGCCTTGACCATATCACATCACAACATGCCCTGCAAAAACAAGTTAGATGTCCTCTACTTTGTTGTTGCAAGTTTTACGTGGCTGCTATGGGCTAAGCAAGAACCATTCTTACCTATGCATCAAAACCACAACGATAGTTTGGCAAGTTAGTGTTGTTTTAACCTTCTCAAGGACCGGGCATAGCCACACTTGGTTCAACTAAAGTTGGAGAAACCGACACCCGCCAGCCACCTATGTGCAAAGCACGTCGATAGAACCAGTCTTGCGTAAGCGTACGCGTAATGTCGGTGCGGGACGCTTCATCCAACGATACCACTGAACCAAAGTATGACATGCTGGTAAGCAGTATGACTTATATCGCCCACAACTCACTTGTGTTCTACTCGTGCATATAACATCTACGCATAAAACCAGGCTCTGATACCACTGTTGGGGAACGTAGTAATTTCAAAAAAATTCCTACGCACACACAAGGTCATGGTGATGCATAGCAACGAGAGGGGAGAGTGTTGTCCATGTACCCTCGTAGACCGAAAGCGGAAGCGTTTGCACAACGCAGTTGATGTAGTCGTACGTCTTCATGATCTGACCAATCAAGTACCGAACGTACGACACCTCCGAGTTCAGCACACGTTCAGCTTGATGACGTCCATCGAACTCCGATCCAGCCGAGCTTTGAGGGAGAGTTTCGTTAGCACGACGATGTGGTGACGATGATGATGTTCTACCGACACAGGGCTTTGCCTAAGCACCGCTACAATATTATCGAGGTGGACTATGGTGGAGGGAGGCATCGCACATGGCTAAGAGATCCAAGATATCAATTGTTGTGTCTAGAGGTGCCCCCGTATATAAAGGAGCAAGGGAGGATAGGCGGCCGGCCAGGAGGAGGTGCGCCAGGGAGGAGTCCTACTCCCACCGGGAGTAGGACTCCCTCCTTTCCTAGTTGGAGTAGGAGAAGGGGGGAGGAGGAGGGAGAGAGGAAGGAAAGGGGGGCGTCGCCCCCCCTCCTTGTCCAATTCGGACTAGAGGGAGAGGGGGGGTGCGGCCTGCCCTGGCCGCCCCTCCTCTTCTCCACTAAGGCCCATCTTGGCCCATTAAACCCCCGGGGGGTTCCGGTAACCCCCGGTACTCCGGTAAAATCCTGATTTCACCCGGAACACTTCCGATATCCAAATATAGGCTTACAATATATCAATATTTATGTCTCGACCATTTCGAGACTCCTCCTCATGTTCGTGATCACATCCGGGACTCCGAACTTCCTTCGGTACATCAAAACACATAAACACATAATATTACCGTCACCAAACTTTAAGCGTGCGGACCCTACGGGTTCGAGAACTATGTAGACATGACCGAGACATGTCTTCGGTCAATAACCAATAGCGGAACCTGGATGCTCATATTGGCTCCTACATATTCTATGAAGATCTTTATCGGTCAAACCGCATAAGAACATACGTTGTTTCCTTTGTTGTCGGTATGTTACTTGCCCGAGATTCGATCGTCGGTATCTTAATACCTAGTTCATTCTCGTTACCGGCAAGTCTCTTTACTCGTTTTGTAATACATCATCCTGCAACTAACTCATTAGTTGCAATGCTTGCAAGTCTTATAGTGATGTGTATTACCGAGTGGGCCCAGAGATACCTCTCCGACAATTGGAGTGACAAATCCTAATCTCGAAATACGCCAACCCAACAAGTACCTTCGGAGACACCTGTAGAGCACCTTTATAATCACCCAGTTACGTTGTGACGTTTGGTGGCACACAAAGTGTTCCTCCGGTAAACGGGAGTTGCATAATCTCATAGTCATAGGAACATGTATAATTCATGAGGAAAGCAATAGCAGAATACTAAATGATCGTGTGCTAAGCTACCAAAATGGGTTAAGTCAATCACATCATTCTCCTAATGATGTGATCCCGTCAATCAAATGACAACTCATGTCAATGGCTAGGAAACATAACCATCTTTGATCAACGAGCTAGTCAAGTAGAGGCATACTAGTGACACTCTGTTTGTTTATGTATTCACACAAGTATTATGTTTCCGGTTAATAAAATTCTAGCATGAAAATAATAAACATTTATCATGATATAAGGAAATAAATAATAACTTTATTATTGCCTCTAGGGCATATTTCCTTCAGCTGCCCACCGTCGTGAGGAAGACGACAGGGAGGGAAGGCTGCTGGGCTGGGCCAGCCAACTAGGCTGGTAGGTGGGTTTGGGCCAGGTAAGCTCTTCTGTCTTTTTTTATCTTTCTTTTGTTTTAATTTATTTTTCCACTGTTCAAATTCAGAACAAATCCAGAATAATGCCAAACTCTTCTGAACATTTTTATGTGGCTTTTCTAGACTTTTCCAGGAGCATATAAATTATTTAGGGTTATTTGAAAATATATTCTAGTTATAAGAATATAAGTCCAAATTCAAATACAATAGTGATTTAAATTCAATGCCAAAATAATTCCTTAACAATGTTCACTATTTTTGGTTTGGATCCAAACCCTTGCCGAAATTATCAAACATTAATGAACGCCATTTTGGTTTCACTGAATGCAATTTTAAGGCTTCTTGCCCCTTTTTTAAAAGGAATTTTCGGATGCTTGAGAATTCCCTCAATTCAAATTTCGCTGGAATATAGACATGATGCATGATGCACTCTGATGCAACTAATTACAAGCAAATTCTAGGGTTGTGACACGCATGACCTAAATTTGAATGAAGAACAATTATTTATCGAAATTCGATGGTCCAAGGAGCTACTTATTATCATGGGAAAACTTTGTTTTTGCCACTCTAGATTTTGCCCACTTTGCTTATGCCACTCTAGAATTTGACATCTCACTTTTGCCACTCTTAGCTTTTGATGATATATCACTTGTTCCATTCCATGGCAAAAGAAAAAATTTCAGAGTGGCAATTGTGATACATTGCAAAAGCTAAGAGTGGCAAAAGTGAAATGAAAAATTATTGTTTTTTCCATGGAGTGGCATTTGTGATGTACTATCAAAAGTTAAGAGTGGCAAAAGTGAGATGTCAAATTCTAGAGTGGCATAAGCAAAGTGGGAAGAAACTAGAGTGGCATAAACAAAATTTTCCCTATTATCATATAGCAGCACCACCTGAAAGCATCATATAGTGGCAGTAGCTCATAGTAACTCATCATATGGCAGCAGCAGTGTGCAATTCATCATATACCAGCAGCAGCTCGTAGCAATTCATCATATAGCAGCATTGGAGAAGCTCATAGCAATTCATCATATAGCAGGAGCAGGAGCAGCTCATAGCAACTCATCATATAGCAGCAGCAGGAGCAGCTTATAGCAACTCATCATATAGCAGCAGCAGCTCATAGCAATTCATCATATAGCATAGCAGCCCATAGCAATTCATCATATAGTAGCAGGAGCAGTTCATAGCAATGCATCATATAGCAGCAGTAGAAGTAGCTAAAAGCAATTCATCGTATAGCGGATCAGAATGAAAATTTGGCAAAAAAATCAGAGGAGATCCTCACCTTGTTGGATGAGCTCATCGTTTAACAGCACCTCAAGGCTATGGCCTGGGAGGAGGGGAGGTGGAACGAGGTGCCTTCTGCCGTAGTGTGGCATCGGCTGTAGTTGTGCGGCGCCCTCCGGAGTAGTGTGTTGGACGGACCTCAATGGAGCAGTTGCTGGAGACCATGAGAATGAGGGGCGGCGCCAAAGGGAGGAGTAGCCAGGGAGATTTGGCCCTACCCGCCGGCCATGTAGCCTAGCTGGATAGAGCATCGTCGAGGACCAGGCCAGATGGGACCAATGGTGACGGCTTGCTGGAGGAACCCTAGCGCTGCAGGCAGGGGGTCGAGGTAGAGGGAAAGGGAAGAGGAGATGCAAGCGGGTAGGGCAATGAACACTTACGTGTTTGATTTTACTTGAGAGTCAGGGTGACGCAGGCGTGAGTAGTGGCATTTTGAGTGTAATATCGGCAGACATCAGAGTCATTTCACCATTCCCCTTCCCTTCAATTTTTAGTGAGCTTCTACCTGAAACACCCCCCTCCAAAGAAAAATAAGTTAAGCCCAAGCCCATAACTCAAAACTAACTTCTTTACATCTTTTATGGCTTATTTTGACAATAAGCTCTAAAAAGGCGGAATAGAACTGGCCCTTAACCTGCAATTCAATTGTGTGTGCAATGATGAATCACTCCTGCCTGCTGTAGTGTACATTTAGGCATCATCATACATGGCATAACCTAATACATGTGCATTTCATTATAGAATCTAAAATATGCAATGTTTATGTTAGTTCATACGTCGCACATGATGTTTAAATGCCCCTTAAATCTGGTCAGTCAAGTGATGGCCTTTAAGCCTCCTTCTATGCTTCTTTTCTTGATATGTAAGATTTGCTCACACATTTGTTCAATTGCTTGTTTGTGTCAGCCAGCCATACTAGGACTGTTTGCTTTGTTTACTTGTTGTTCTTGACCTAACAGAGCTTTTCAACGATTTAAACACTAAGGGCTGGTGTAGTGGGGGCATGTATAACTGATAGGTGACATAAAGGTTTGGCTATACACTAAAGTAGGCTCTCCAAGAGTACCTGGAGATCCAGTTTGAAGGTATGCCTAGTTTTTACATAGTGCACACCTAGTAAATGCTCATTTCATTGTGTGCAAGAGATGTGGCATGTTTCATTATGTGGTGTTGTTTTGTTATAATATCATCCTTTTGTGTTGTTCATAGACTGGAAAGCATGCATATTTATATTCCAAGGAGACCAATAACTAGTTTGTGTCACCTTGCATAGGGGGTGCAATGAAGATAAGATTGAGGATTTCCAAGGACAAGATGTTAGGAAGGAGCCTTGCAAGAGAAGGAGGAGCAGCGCTGAGCCCGTTCAACTAGTTAAGGTAAGTCACATTGTATTACAATTACCACGACATCCTATTTGTCTGACATTGTGCTTGCGTAGGGTTCTTCACATGTAACCCAGTCATTGGGCCATTGATTAAAACCCCGTACACTCACTAATATATGATGTTCTAACTTTTTTGTAAATCATATGTATGTAAACACATTTTAATGTGTTTGTTCACTCATTACAGATGTAGTCTAATTTTAAATATCTAAAATATTTTATAGTAGTGAACAGTGTGAAACTGCTTCCGGCCATGGTAGAGTTGTCGATGTCATAAATGTCATAACCAAATGCATATTCACATCATTAGCCTCCCTATCATTAATAGGACGTTGATTACATACTAGTCGAGATACTTCATAGAGGGCAAACAATATTACATTACTTGTTCCTTTATATAGTAAATGTAGCTAGGCCATGGATGTTATTGAGGCGTGCATGTATGCATGCTGCCAACTCAATAGTTCAATTGCTTGTTTGTTTCAGGCATAGTTAAATTGCTCTTTTTAATTGCTTTATTTGTCCTCGGTTAATGAGATGCCCAAACAATGATGCCTCATGTTTGGTACTTGTATAACTATTAGTTGACATAATTAAAGACCTTACCATTTAATTACTCTGGCGAAGTGTGTCTGAAGCTTTGAAGTCTATTAACTAACTATTACTGAATGAGGCCCACAATCTAGTTCATACTGGGCTAATGATTGAATAGTTTTGCTTGGTGTAGTAGGTTTGTATGAATCCCTCTACTGTTCATTATGCTCCCTAAGACTTTAATTGAGCTACAGAATGGCCAACTGCTTTCTTACTTATATGCAACGTGTTGTCTAAATTTGTAACATGTCTATGTTTTGGATTTGGCCCCAACATCATGCTCCTCTTGTGAGCTAAGAAAGATTTCTATATGCGGGCTGCACAGACTACCATTTTTATAATTTTTAGAATATCACCTGCTTATGCTTCATGACGTGTAACATTATTGTTAGTCCTGTTTTGCCATGTACAAAATAGTCTATCTTGCTCTCTTCACTGTTGTAACTATATTTTTGCCCTAGTCATGTGTACTTACAGAAACATTTCAGGATGAAGTGACACCAACACAAAGATCTGCCAACAGTGCGGCATGGCCATTACCAAATGATTATGGATTGGAATTGGAATGTGTTGATGTTCTCAAGCATCAACTAGAGGTGGCAAGACAACGTGTACATGATTCTGAACGTGTAATGAACAAGTTGAGACTGGACTTGCAGGTATTAGATGCAGGAGTCAAAAAATTAAACAAGACACTGAGGTAACCACGAAGGAATTGGAGATTTTGCAGACGGAAATTTGTGCTATCTGAATCCGGCCAATCCTATTTTCTGAAGAGATTATAGTTCAAATGGTAAGTTTTGTTCATGCGTGTCCATGATGTAAGAGCTTTATTTGCCCAGTGTATGTAATTTCCAATTTGTGTATGCTTTATTATCACTGGTACCAAACTATAATGCCCAGTGGGTATAATCGGCTGTAATTTCATTACTGTATAGTGTAGGATTATTCTACGTTTCTATGTCTTAGTCTTTTTATTGTATAGTGTATGTTTTTAGAGGCGATGGTATAGAGTAGGATAATTCTTTGGATATGCTATATCGTTGAAACGGGGGCCAACACGCCCAAACATTTCATGGACGCCATTCGAATGAACAAACATGTGTACTCAAAGCGGGCCTTAATTGGGCCGGTTAAAATAATATTTAGTGGATCCCAAATGATGTGGCCCACCATAACAACGGCTCTTAGCAGGCCGGCAACAGGCCGAAAGCTCGATAGGGTCGTATAAATGGAAATGGCCCGCGGGCCTCTAGTAGGCCAAAATAAATGTCATTTTTTCTCGGCCCTTTAACTTTAGGGGCCAGTAAGAGGTTGAAAGTGTTATGGGCTAGAGGAGGCCCAATTTGCAAAGTAGGCTTTTAACAGGTCGAAAGTCGCGTCGGGCTGAAATTTTGCCCTGTGAAACATGGGCCCTTAATGGACCCAAAATTAGGTTGCACAGTCAAAGGCCCAATTATTGTGCGGGCTGTTAATAGGCCGAAAGAAAAAATGGGCTAGGATTTGTCCCATTTACCGAATGGGCCGAGGACGGGCCTAAAGTCATAACAGGCTAGAAGTTGTCCCAACTGCAAAATGGGCTGAGAAAAGGTTGAAAGACATTCCGGGCTGTTAACGGGCTGGAACTGACGATGGGATGCTAACAGGCCGAAAGATGCCCGGGCCACAATTGGGCCCAAAGACGTAGCGAGCCATTAACGGGCTGAAACTAATGATGGGATCGAAATTTTCAAATCTAGAATGGGCCTTTGATGGGCTGATTATGTGTAACTTGTATGGACCATGCTTGTGAATGGGCCTGACTCAAGTAGGCCGCTAATGGGCCGGCCCGCTTACTTTGACAGGCCTGGCCTTTTAACCTGAATGGGCCACTGTTGGGCCGAGAGACATTTCAATGTATCATAGGCGCATCCCATCCATTCGTTGGATGATAACTGTCTGAACGTCGGGCCAACACGTGGAACTGCCGGCGAATGAGAATTTTACACATGGAAAATCCACATTGGTCTGGGCTGTTGACGGGTTATCGGATCCAAACCAGAAGCCGATAGCTTAACGGCGACCCATTACGGTGGATGCCACGTGTCGGTTGCCCTTAACGAAAGCACTTCTATGACGCGCGATTTTTCTTCATGGAAATGGACACTTCTGTGATGAAAATTTTGGTAATGTCATGGAACACTTCTACGACAGCAAAGGTATGACTATCTTGATTCTGACATAAGATCGTCATGGATGTACATCCATGACAGAAAACGTGACCTACTATGACAAAACGTATCATCGCAGAAGTGGTTTTTTGTAGTGGGGGCGCCGGACACAGCTAGGCAACTGTTTGTTGTGTGCTAGGTGCCCCCTCCCACATATATATAGGTGGGAGGGAGGGAGGAGCAGCCAAAGGAGGCATCCAAGTAAGAGGAATCCTACTTGGGGTCCCTCCCAAGCCCCCCCCCCTTTCCTTATTTGGAGTGTGGGGAAAGGCAGGGGAGGGTGGTGCCCCCCCCCTTCCTTTCTCCCATGAGAGGGAAAGCCAGGAGGAGCTAGACCTCCCCCTTTTCCTTCCCTAGGACTAGCCAAACAGGGGAGGGGGCACAACAGCCCCTTTGTGGGCTGGTCTGCCCCCTCCTTTGGCCCATAAGGCCCATAACTTGCCGGGGGTGCCCGGAACCCCTTCCGATGACCCGATTCCTTCACGGTACGTCCCAAAACACTTCCAGTGTCCAAATACCATCGTCATATATATCAATCTTTACCTCTCAACCATTTCGAGACTCGTCGTCAGGTCCGTTATCTCATCTGGGACTCCGAACAATATTCGGTCACCAAAACATATAACTCATATAACATTATATCATCAATGAACGTTAAGCGTGCGGACCCTACGGGTTCGAGAACTATGTAGACATGACCGAGACACCTCTCCGGTCAATAACCAATAGCGGAACCTGGATGCCCATATTGGCTCCTATATATTCTACGAAGGTTTTTATCGGTCAAAACGTTTTGACAACATACGCAATTCCCTTTGTCCATCGCTATGATACTTGCCTGAGATTCGACCGTCGGTATCTTCATACCTAGTTAAATCTTGTTACCGGCAAGACTCTTTACTCATTCCGTAATACATCACCTTGTGACTAACTCCTTAGTCATTTTCTTGCAAGCTTATGATGTGTATTACCGAGGGGGGCCAGAGATACCTCTCCGATACTCGGACTGACAAATCCTAATCTCGATCTATGCCAACTCAACAAACACCTTCGGAGATACCTGCACAGCATCTTTATGATAACCCAATTATGTTGTGACGTTTGATAGCACACAAGGTATTCCTCCGGTATCTGGGAGTTGCATAATCTCATAGTCGAAAGAATATGTATTTGACAAGAAGAAAGCAATAGCAATAAACTGAACTATCATTATGCTAAGCTAACGTATGGGTCTTGTCCATCACATCATTCTCCTAATGATGTGATCCTGTTATCAAATGAAAACACATGTCTATGGGTAGGAAACCTTAACCATCTTTGATCAACGAGCTAGTCTAGTAGAGGCTTACTAGGGACACAGTATTTGTTTATGTATTCACACATGTATTTAAGTTTCCGATCAATACAATTCTAGCACGAATAATAAACCTTTATCATGAATAAGGAAATATAAAATAAAACAACAACTTTATTAATGCCTCTAGTGCATGTTTCCTTCAGTCTCCCACTTGCACTAGAGTGAATAATCTAGTTCACATCACCATGTGATTTAACACCCATAGTTCACATCGCCATGTGAACAACGCCCAAAGAGTTTACTAGAGTCAGTAATCTAGTTCACATCGACATGTGATTAACACCCAAAGAGTACTAAGGTCTGAGCATGTTTGTTGGATTATGGGTTCCGGCAAACCCTTGAGGTTTGAACACTGGGGTGCGCACGAAGATCCTTCTCCCCCATGAGCCCACTCTCACAACGATCTCTAAGCCTAGCTTACCGAACCCGAAGAACAAGGGACACAAGGGTTTATACTAGTTCGGGCCACCATGGTGGTGTAATACCATACTCCAGCGTGGTGTGGTGGAATGCCTCGTAGGCTAAGGATGAACAAGTACAAGGGATGAACAGCCTCCTGAGGAGAGGTGTTCTTGAGCTCGATGAGGTTGGGTATGTGTGGATGGTCTTGGAGGAATGAATCCAGTCGAAGATGAGTTGCCCTTATGGTGGTGGCTAGTCCTATTTATATAGGCTCGGGTCCTCGTCCCAAATATTAGGCAGGAAGGGGTCCCACAACGGCCAGTTTGAAGGGGGCAACTAGTACAAGTTATCCTGACAAAAGGTGGTCTTCGCCTGCCAAAGGCTTTGGTGGTGACACGTGGGCTCCGCGGTGACCTCCGTCCTGCCGTCCTGCTGGCCTTGGTCTCGTTGCACCAATATGGTGTCAGGACCCCGATCCTAAGTCACACCAATCTAGCATGTAACACATCATATCACTTTGCGGCCTCGCGCACGGTATTCCCACGGGTGCCACCTTACCTGGCCTGGGACCGTTTGCGCCTTTTGGCTCACGTATAGTGTCGCTAGCATCCATATGACAAAGAACCCGGGCCGACATGACTAGTCGTAAACCCAAAGTGGCACTAACTTACAGGGACAGGCATACATGACCCAGCAACGAACGTGTCGGTCATCAGCGAGTGAATCCGCGTTGTATCAGCTGGGCTAACACGACTCCGGAGAATCCGGGCTATAGCAGGCTAACAGGACTCCGGTAGACACCATGTGACATTTCCCCGAAGGGATAGACATAGGAACGAAGAAGGACACATGCCGGCCAGCCTAAGTGTTCCGGAGCAGTTGCAAGCTACCATGGCTCAGTGGAAGCACTAGGAGACATTTCCCGGTAAGAGGCGCTACCAAGGGTAAACAACTAGGTTGTCGGATCCCACACTTAACAAGCATTTCAAATCATACACACAATATGCTCGATATGTGCAAATACAACATGGCATCACAACAAAACTCTAAAACTCAAAGTATTTATTCATTAGGCTCCGAGGAGCCAAGTATTACAAACATGGGTCTCATGACCTAACATACAGAGCAAAAAGAGCACCCGACCAATTCGAAACAAAAATAAAAAGGAACATAGTTCCAATAAAGGGAACCCAGGGACCATACAAGCAACAAGAAGAAGCATAAACATGTCTGAGTATAGACAACTACAAATGAAAAAGGATGAGAAGTCGGACTATCTACAAGACCCTCCCAAGGGTACAAGATCGTAGAGGACGTAACAAGCTAAACGTCGAAGTCCATGCGGAACTACTAGTGAGACTAAAGTCTCTCGCAAAAACCTAAATTAAGAAAACGTGAGTACAAATGTACCCAGCAAGACTTACATCAGAACTAGCTACATATGCATCAGTATCAATAGAGGGGTGGTGGAGTTTAACTACAGCAAGCTAGCTTTGACTCCGTGGCTAACCTGAACTACGATCGTAAGTAACTCTTTTTAGGTGGCGCACACGAGTCCACATATTCACCAACCAATACGCCACTATGGATCCGCTCCCGTCTCCCTACGAGAAGGCCATCCATAGCACTCACACTTATCTAGCGCATTTTAGAGTATCCACTTTCACTTGTCTATGAACTATTCAGGAAAACCATACGCCCTTTACCGCGGACACGGCTATTCGAATAGATGATGTTAACCCTGCAGGGGTGTACTTCTTCACACATGATCTCGCCACTTACCGCCATGTACACGTCATGTATCTCGGCAACCTTCAAGCGGAAGCCTGGCGAGGGTGTCAGCCATGACCTGACTAACCATGCAAGACTCTAGTCCAGGTTTATCGCCTATTCGGGTTCCATCCGCAAGGAGATCCGGCCGAGGTGTCGCTCATGGCCCCAAATGATGTGAGCGGGGTTCCCAAGCCCACCAAACGGGCGACGCTTGGTACACCGTGCCACTGCACCTAGTCTGTCCCAAGCCCACCTATACCGGGTGCCACTTGGTAGACTACTAGCACTACCTACAAACACCAGAAACTAGTTACAACTCTTGGATAGAGATCAGGTTGATTAATAAACTGAGAGGGGCCGAGTTACCGGAACCCAATGTGTGGTAGTAGCTATTCATGGATCACAAACACAGAACTCAGTTCCTGAGGATGGTTTCAATGAGACAACCCACCATGTACTCCTACATGGCCTCTCACCGCTACCTTTACCAAATCGTGTTCAGACACTTAGCTCTCAACAGTAGGACATGTTCACAACTTTCTAATTCATCCCCAATGAATCATACCTGACGCAACTCTAAGCAATAGCAGGCATGAGAAACAAGCATGAATGAGTAGGCACATCAGGGCTCAAACAACGACTACTCATGCTAGTGGGTTTCATCTATTTACTGTGGCAAACACAGGTCATGCAGAGGAAATGGGTTCAACTTCCGCAGCATGTAACAGTTGAATCATTGTTGTCCTAATGCAGTAAAAGAGAGCAGGAGCGAGAGAGTGGGATTGTATCAGAATGAACAAGGTGGTTCTGCTTGCCTGGCACTTGTGAAGATAGTATAGTTCTTCATCGGTGTCATTGATCTCATCGTCGGAACCACGTCTACTGAGGGGGAACAATTACCGGCAACAGGGAAAGAACGCAATCAATGCAATGTGACAATATGATGCATGATCATGACATGGCAACATGTTGTGATTTGAGCTAATGCTACTATCAGTGATTTAAATGAGGTTGATTTGAACCTAGGGTTCAAATTCAAACTCCATATGTTAATATTCAAATGACATTTAATTGATTGACCTGATCAGCAGGCATAAGTTTCTCTAACATGCATTAAAATGCCATAAACAGATTCTTTGGATTTTTCTGATATTTTTTCATATATAAATTATTTCATTCTGAGCTACGGTTGAATTTCTATGATTTTTGGAAGTTTTGAACATTTTTTGAAATAAATAAACCATTTAGGATTTATTTAAATTCTAGAAAAGAATTACTGTGTCAACAGGGCCGGTCCAGGTCAAACCTGACCAGTGGGGTCCATCCGTCAGTTTCACATCTAGTTAACTAAGTTAATTAACACTAATTTAATCCTAACACTAATCAGTCAGGGCCCTGGGCCCACACGTCAGTGAGCCAGGGAGGTCAAACCTCGGTCAACAAGGTCAAACTCGTCGGCGTCTAGCCACCGGCGACGTCCAGAGAAGGCGGCGATGCTTGGTTTATGCTCTCCGATGACCAAAAGGACGGCGGATGGTGTCTACCCGACGAGGAGGCTCCTCCGCATCGGGTGGTGCACGGAGCAGCACCTCTGGTGGCCTAAGTCGACGGCGGCAGCGACTTGCGCGGCGGCCAGAGCTACAGGAACGGCGGGTTTGGCACTACGGAGCTTAGGAGCGGAAGCGGTTGGTGGCGACGGGCTCGTGGAGGGACGCTGAGCACGTTGATGTGCTCACCCGCGAGCTACAACGTCTAAAACGACGACGGCGACATGGCTGTGCGGTGGCGAGCTTCGGGCACGGCGGCGCTAGCGCTAGAGGGCGTGCGGGGCAATGGGGATAGGGGCGAAACGAAGAGGGGCTCACCCCGCGTCATTTGGAGGAATCAACAAGTTCAGGGGAGGCCGGACGGCGACATGACGTTGCCGGCGATCTCGGGCGCTGGAGGTTGAAGACGACGGCGATGGCGGCGTTGCAGGGGCTCCCGCAGTCGCGTGCTTTGGCAAGCGGCTCTACGGCATCTAGGTGGAGCTAGGAAACCGGACGGTGAGGCGAGGCATGCACGGTGGTTGCGGTGGTGCTCGTCGGCGCTCTCTCGTGCGCTCGTGGAGGAGAGGGAGAAGGCGCCGGGGGAGGGAGAACAAGGGCAAGAGTGAGAGTGAGAGAGAGAGAGAGAGAGACCAGGAAGGGTGCGTGGCGTTGTCCAAGGGATCGGGAAGGGAGGCAACCAGGCAAGAGGTGGTGAGGCGCGGCGTCGGCGCTCGCCACCGAGCTGCTACGTGCGCTGGCACGGGGAAGAAGACGGGTGTGCCCCTGGTGGGCTGGGCCGCCAGGTGGCTTGGCCAGGTGGGCCGTTGCTACAGGTAAGAAGCCCAGGTGAGTTTTGTTGTTCTGTTTTAATTTCTTTTCTGTTTTCTTTTTATTTATTCATTTTGCCACTGATTCAAATTCAAAAGAAATTCATAACAGGGCAAAACCTTCTGAATATTTTTATGTAGCCATTATGGACTTCTCCAAAGGCACATAAATAATTTCAGGGCCTTTTGAAATATACTCTATATAAAATGAATATAATCCAAAAGTCAAATACTTATTGATTTAATTTCAAAGGCCCAAAACAAATATCCCTGAGACTCCAAAAATATTAGTTTGAATTTTACATCTTGCCAATATTTTTATATATTACTAGGAACATTTTCTTTGGTTTATTTGAAGCAATTTTTAATGTCGATCATTTTTAGGAATGATCTATGAGGCTTTCCACTTTCCCCAATTCACATTTAAATGGAGTTTAAACATGATGCATGGATGCCACTCACTGACACAACTAATTACAAAGCAGAATTCTAGGGCTGTGTCAACTCACCCCCACTAAACAAGAATCTCATCCCGAGATTCAAGACGTGAGGTAAGAAGACATAGGGGACACAAATCTAACACGATCTTCATGATCCAATTGCCCTTCTTGAAGATGTTGATTCATTGCTTCAAATTGATCTTGTTGTCTTTGCTTTCGAGATCTTCATCCAACACGATGACAACAGAAAGAAACTCTACCGGAAACGATCTCCTTGAAGATCGAGAACTCAAGATCAACTCATGGAGTGAGACGTAAGGACATCTCTCGAGTTGAGACACAAAACACACTTAGAGATGGATGGAAGAAACAGATGACGAAGTTTCTGTCGGGGTATGGGGTCCCGGCAAACCCTTAAGGTTCGAACACTGGGGTGCGCGCAAAGTCTTTCCCTCCAACCGATCTACGCTCCAGCTCGCTAGAATCTTGCGGACGAACTCGATCAACTCACAACACAGAAGGACACAGGGTTTATACTGGTTCGGGCCACCGTTGTGGTGTAATACCCTACTCCAGTGTGGTGGTGGATTGCCTCTTGGGCTGATGATGAACAATACAAGGGGAGAATGGCCTCCTGAGGTTGAGGTGTTCTTGTGCGTATGAACTTGTGTGTGTCTCTGGGCCTGATGAGTCTGTGCCCCTACTATGGTGGCAAGTCCTATTTATAGAGGCCCTGGTCCTCTTCCCTAATATCGAGCGGGAAGGGAGCCAACAATGGCGCGCTAATTTGAAGGGGGGCAGCTAGTACAAGCTATCCTGAGAAAAGTAGTCTTCGCCTACACAAAGGTCTGGTGGTGACGCTGCTCTGGGCTCCACGGTGACCTCCGTCTTGCAGTCCACGGTCTTGGTCTTGTTGCACCGAAATGGCAACCTTTGCCTGAAGCCTTGGTACTCCGCGACTATGTTTGCCCCCTTTGCACCAAAGAGGAAATAATGATGATGTGCGCGCTGGCACCCGCCTGGTGTCGATCATCACGGCTCACGTCACGAGAGCCTCGTGAGGTTCGCCTCGCCTTGATATCTCTGCTCCTCGTGAGCCTGCCTAGCTAGGCCACTCCAGAGGAGGTCTTGCGTCATCCGCCTCACGAGGCTTGGCCCCTCGCGAGGGTCTTGGGTGCTTTGTTGATGAAGATGGATCGTACGGCCTGCTGGCTCAGCCACGCCGCGGGCAGGCAAGTTTGGGGACACCCGTTCCCAAAACACCGACAGTAGCCCACAGGGACCAAGGTGCACGTGGGCTTGGCTTTACGGCGAAGCCAAGGGTCGAGCTTGAAGCGCCATGGGCCCCCAAAGCCTGCGGCCTCGGTTGACGCCTGGCGGTTGATTGGACGTGGGCGTCTCCGCTTCTCCACGCTGCCTTTGAATCCGCCCGACTATGCGGCCCCGCTTCTTGCATAGTTATTCTTCCTTCTCCGCGCCTGGCTCTTCCAATCTTCCAATCTCCCTACTTCCTCGTCGCCTTGCTCCGCCTTCCTAGTCCGACCAGTGTTCCGCCTGCTTTGCCGCCATGGCGCCTAAACAAGACGACAAGGGGAAGAAACCTCTGTCCTTGCCAACTGCGCCTCTATCCTTCGAGCCGGCGCTCAACCGGCCTCGGGTGCTCAACGACGAGGCCATGGGCAAGGTGCACCCCATGCTCGCTTCCAGCTTCAATGAGTGGGGAGAGACACCGGCCTGGCATGCGTCTCGATCTAGCATGGCTAGGGCAGTCACCGAGATCCCGATCTTCATTGACGCCCTCTGGGCCAGCCTGCTTCCTCCCTTCTCCGCCTTCTTCAACGTGGTGCTCGAGCACTACCAGATCCATATGCTTCATCTCGACCCTCAATCTATGACCCTCCTTGCCGTCTTCTCCTTCGTGTGTGAGGCCATGGTGGGCATCACCCCCTCCATGGCACTCCTTCGCCACTTCTTCTCGCTACATCTCATCGGTGCCCGGTAGAGCTCAGGGTGCGTGGGCTTTCAGGCCGTGGCGGCGACAGCATGCATGGGGATCGACTTCAAGCTTCCTTCATCCACGAGAGAATTCCGCATGCGATGGGTGTTTGTTGATGCCGGCATGCTCAACCCTCTGCTCCAAGCTCCGGTGGGGCCTGCCATTCCAAACTCTGGCTGGAGTCACCAGAGGCTCACGAGCCCCTGCCTTGCCCCCGTCTGGGCCAGGCTGCGGTGGTTGAAGGACCTTGGGGTGACTGCGCCCATGGTGGTGAGGGAGTTCGTTAGGCGTCAAGTTGCCTCGCTTCAGCGTCATTCTCGCCCGATTTGGGACTTGCTCAGCAGTCGGGACAACATGAGGTTTCAGGAGGAGGGGCTTCCTCTTGCTGCGCGGCAAACTGTGCTCACAATGCTATCTGGTGCCCCTCTGCTGGACGAGATGCCTAGGAAAAGCTGCATGTTGTACCGCAGCGAGAACAAGGATACCTTCGTCGTGACCATGCCTTCCTTTGATGAGTGGGGGCTGTGCCTAATTGGCTTGGAGGTACCCCGCGAGAATCCCGTCATCGTGGTCCCATTCTTCGCCGCCGGTGACGAGCTCACCCCAGGTGATGGTGCAGGGGAGCGAGCTGCGACGGGGGCCGGCTGCTCAGGTGCTGAGAAGCACGTGCCGAGCAGTGATCCAGGGGCATCGTCCTCGGGAGCTTGCGACTCCTCTCCTGAGGTGCCAGTTGCTGATGAGGTGCGGCGTGCGGCTCCCAAGGCCGAGGCTTCAGGGGCCTTGGGAGGTCGCAGCGAGAGAGAGCCGGGCTGTTTTCCGTAGCCGGGCTCTCCTGAAGCCATTCCTCTTGGTTATTCTTTGGCTCCGCGCTCCGGCCGTCATGTCTAGCGCTTCAGCCACCTTTCCGTGGACTTCGAGGAGCTCCGCAAGAGGAAGGGATCCCCTAGCGGTGGCAGCGTCTTCGGACCGTTGAAACAACAGAAGTACATCGCCATCAACGAGTAAGTACCTCTCCTTGGTGATCTTCTATGTGCCGCCTTCCCTTCCTGACGATTGCCCCCTCAGGTCCCCTTCTGCTAAGGTCGCGAAACCTTTAGAGAAGCAGCTCCCTCTCGTCCCATCGTACTCGCCAAACTCTAGTGCTTCAGGCTCAGATACCGCCCACAGCGCGGGGTCAGCCTCAGGAGCTGGTCCATCGTCAAAGCGCCCCGAGCTCGTGCCTTCGCCACCCTTCCTACGCGGCCTTGCTTAGAGCGCAGCGGGTGTGCCAAGGGCTCCTACCTTGGTCATGGTTGGTGGATGGCTAGGCTCGATGCTGGAGCCTCCTTCAAGCAGCGGGCCTTGCTCGGTCCGGACCCCTCATGAGGATCAGCTGACGCCTGGGACCGTGCCAGCCCCCAGCCTCCAACCGGGAGATGGCGCGCCACTTGATGCTCCACCCGCGGCCCCCGAGGCGGAGGACGAGATGGGGCGAGCGTTCGAGCTCGAGCGCAGGCACAGCGTGGTCCGCCACGAGCTCTTCCAGGAGGCGATGGGCGCGATGAACCGCCTTGGTGAAGAGCTTGCTGGAGTCGACTCGCGTCTTGAGGCCGAAGGTCTTCGGTTGGTGGAGGAGCGGCGCAAGCTGTGAGTGCCCATCAACCTTAGCCATTATCATCGCGACCTCGAGAACGCGAAGGCTGAGGTGTCCCTCAAGACTGCCAATGAGGCCCGCTCGCGAGCTTTGGAGGAAGCACACGAGGCCGATCGCCGCCGCGAGGCTGCGGAGGAGCACGCATGGGAGCTCCAGGCCTAGAGCACGTCCCTTGAGCAGCAAGTCGAGGCGCGCGGGGCCGCCCTCGCATCGATGAGGGGGACGCTTGCGAAGGAAGAGGAGATCTGGCGGCACGAGGAGGCGCTGGCCCTGGAGGCCATGGAGCGCAGCCTCGAGCTCGAGCGGCTAGAGACGAGGGAGCGCCAAGTCGCTCAAGCTGAAGATGCCATCGGGGCCCGCGAGGCCGGAGTCGAAGAAGAGATCAATCGCCGGGTAGTCGAGGTTCGTGCCAATCTGGAGGGCAGGTACTGCTTAAGGCTTGAGCTCGCCGGACAGGAGGGCGCGGGCAGGGCCGCCGCCCTCAGGCCCAGGTAGGATGAGGCCGAGAGGCGTGCTGAGGCCACAACCACCGCCCTGGTTACAGCGCAGGCGGACCTGGCCTCCGCCCGCGCCGAGCTGCTTTCCCTCCGGAGGCGAGTTGATGATGCCGAGGCCGTCGCTTGGCAAAATAGAGAAGAAGTGCTCCAATGATGAACGCTTGAGCATGTGCATGGCCCTATGCTCCAAGACCTTCGGAATAAGGCCAACACCGCCCTGGGCTATATTTGCGACGAGAACACCCAGACCCCTCACTCGAGCGACTACACCAGCCACCTGACCTTCTTCACCAAGGTGGTGACACGCCTGGAGGCTCAATCTGCCAGAGCTCGGCAGCTTGTGGAGGAGAGGGGTCGTGGCCTGCTTCAGCGCGCCTTCTCCCGTGTCTTCAGCCACCTCCTGAACGCCGACCCCAACTTCGACTTTGATGCCGCCATTGCTCCTGTGCCCCCACATTGGGTAGAGGATCATGTCGACACATTGGTCAGGGCCTTCACCTCGGAGAATGATGGGGTGGTGTTTGCCGCAGACGAAGGTGGCATGGTCAACGACGGTGATGCGGGCGTCGCCGACGGTGACGACGGTTCCGACGAAGGCGATGATGATGCGAGCGACGCGTCCCTGGACGACGTAGCGAGCGATATCTCTGGCTGATCCCATATTCTCCTGTTGTTTTATTCTGCACGCAAAACTCGGGCGTTGCCCTTGGAAAACTTGTGAGAGAATTTTGAGAGGGGGAGCCCCTCGTGTAAGCAAAGCACAGTTTTTTACTTTCCTATGTGATGTGGGTATGTGTCCTCGTGAGCTCGCGAAGCTGGGGGTGAGTTTCCAGACGTGGATTACCTTAGTCAGTGCCTGCTTAGGGCTGAGTCGTGAGGCGACGAGTCCCTGAGAATCCTGCGGAGCCTATCACCCTGTTTGAAGGGGAGTCCCGGAAAGGGTGAGCACCAGGCGTAGTGCTAGCGTGTGCTCTGCGCGGTCCGGCTCGTGAGGAGCTTTGCGAGGGAGAGGCGACGAACGTGAGTCCCAAAACCAAACAAGATCCAGAAGGCGAGAAATGGCTCGAATGAGAAAAGGCACCCCCCGCACGCAACGATAAAAATTCAGCTCCAACTTAAGTCTAGAATCAGAAAGCAAAGCCACAGAAAGAGAGATCCAAAGCAAAAGGCCGCGTCCGGCACCTAGTCTAGTCTTCAGGTCTTCAAGTTTTCTCACCAGCGCGGAGCTAAGTGCTGTCCACTAGGAATGGGAGGGAGCCCCAGGGCCTGAGGCCGGCGCTCCTGAGACTCCGAGGCGTGTACAGCCCCAACTCATTATTACGTGAGAGTGTCATAGGCGGCGAGCTTCACAGGCACCGGGCCTTCTTCACAGGTACTGGCCTTGCTTCATATCGCCAGACAAGGGCCCCACCTTGCACCACTCTTGACCTCCTTTGAGCCACCGGAGACCAGGACGGCACAAAGGAGGGAAAGAGGACGCCAGCGGTTCCCTCGGCGACCACGGGTCCTCTGCCGGAGGAAGGGTCGTTGAAGCCACCCCGACAGAGGGCCTACCTCCGGGTGTCCCCTGGTTTCGCGTGCCTTGGTGAGGGGCCTTGCTCCTGGCTCCCTCTCGGAGGCCCCTAGCGTGTCTCCCTTGTTGGGATGGGTGCCGCCGTGCCAGGGTAGTCGATCAGTGTTGCAACCTGATTCATCGGTAGCCCGTGGTTAGCATAAGCATGTTCCTGAGAGGTTAGCGGTACCCTGTAGTTGCCATCGCCGGCGCGATCGCCGTGGTTCTCTGCTGGCTCTTGGAAGGCTTCGACTCCTAGCGCCCCTTCTCCCCAGTCTTCCCCAACGAATGAGCCGATGTCGTCCTCTGGTGCGTACCCTTGGTCCATCATGCGGGGCACGTAGGCTTCCGGGGCTGCTACCCCGAACACCTCGCCGTGGTGCCCCACACTCCATGTTGCTCCGCCCATGATGGCATCCTGGGGATGATAATACGGCATCCGGCTGGGGCCTTGGGGGTGACACTTGCGCTCGTGCTTCTCGAGAGCAGCATGGGGGGATTGGAGCCCCCTACGCCGCCGGTCGTGCTGATGTTAGTGAAGCCCCCGGGCATAGTTGACGGTGCGCAGATGTGGTGAGGCTTGCCGCGCGACCTTGCATTGGCCTGGGGGGAAGTCGATAGCTGAAGGGTGGCGCTCCTGATGCCCCTGCGTCTAGGAGCTCAGCAACACGCTCAAGCAGCGTGTCCCTGCCGCTCTCCATCAGCCTGCATCGCAGGAGCTCCCTTGCCACTGTGAGTGCCACCCGCATGTTCGCTCGCTCCCACCGTGAGTGCGGCGCCATTGCAGCGGCGTGACTTGCTGCTCTCGCCGCGGCTCTTGCTTGCCGCGGGGTGAGGGTGGATGATGCATGGCCGTGTTGTCCACGCCCGGCAGAGCTTGGTGACGCCCGCGCCGCCTGGGATGCGTGGTCGAGATCTTCATGGGCAGGCGGCGCCATCCAGGCCGGCCAGGCTACCCAGCGGTCGGATCCGGCACTTGGGTTGCCAGACATCATAGCCGGTGAACTTCGAAGACCTAATTGGCAGAGAAAAGGCTCCGGCGCACTCCTACCTGGTGCGCTAAATGTCGGGGTATGGGGTCCTGGCAAACCCTTAAGGTTCGAACATTGGGGTGCGTGCAAAGTCTTTCCCTCCAACCGATCTGCGCTCTAGCTCGCTAGAATCTTGCGGACGAACTCGATCAACTGACAACACAGAAGGACACAGGGTTTATACTGGTTCGGGCCACCATTGTGGTGTAATACCCTACTCTGGTGTGGTGGTGGATTGCCTCTTGGGCTGATGATAAACAATACAAGGGGAGAACGGCCTCCTGAGAAGTAAAAGGCAAAGTGAAAAGTAAAAGGCAAAGTAAAAAAGCAAAGAAAAATTAAAGTGATGGAGATTGATATGATGAGAATAGACCCGGGGGGCATAGGTTTCACTAGTGGCTTCTCTCAAGAGCATAAGTATTCTACGGTGGGTGAACAAATTACTGTTGAGCAATTGACAGAATTGAGCATAGTTATGAGAATATCTAGGCATGATCATGTATATAGGCATCATGTCCGTGACAAGTAAACCGAAACGATTCTGCATCTACTACTATTGCTCCACTCATCGACCGCTATCCAGCATGCATCTAGAGTATTAAGTTAAAAACAGAGTAACGCTTTAAGCAAGATGACATGATGTAGAGAGATAAATTCATGCAATATGAAATAAACCCCAGCTTGTTATCCTCGATGGCAATGATGCAATATGTGCCTTGCTGCCCCTTCTGTCAGTGGGAAAGGACACCGCAAGATCGAACCCAAAGCTAAGCACTTCTCCCATGGCAAGAAAAACCAATCTAGTAGGCCAAACCAAACTGATAATTCGAAGAGACTTGCAAAGATAACTAATCATACATAAAAGAATTCAGAGAAGATTCAAATATTATTCATAGATAGACTTGATCATAAACCCACAATTCATTGGTCTCAACAAACACACCGCAAAAAAGAAGAAGATTACATCAAATAGATCTCCACAATAGAGGGGGAGAACTTTGTATTGAGATCCAAAAAGAGATAAGAAGCCATCTAGCTAATAACTATGGACCCGAAGGTCTGAGGTAAACTACTCACACTTCATCGGAGAGGCTATGATGATGTAGAAGCCCTCCGTGATGATGGCCCTCTCCGGCGGAGCTCCGGAACAGGCCCCAAGATGGGATCTCGTGGATGCAGAAAGTTGCGGCGGTGGAATTAGGTTTTTTTGGCTCCGTATCTGTTCGTTTGGGGGTACGTAAGTATATATAGGAGGAAGAAGTACGTCGGTGGAGTTTCAATGGGCCCACGAGGGTGGGAGTGCGCCTGGGGGCATAGGGCGCGCCCCTACCTCGTGCCCACCTTGAAGCTTCCTTGGCGTAGGGTCCAAGTCTCCTGGGTCATATTCGGGAAGAAAATCACGTTCCAGAAAGGTTTATTCTGTTTGGACTCCGTTTGACATTTCGTTTCTTTGAAACACTGAAATAGGCAAAAACAGCAATTCTGGGTTGGGCCTCCGGTTAATAGGTTAGTCCCAAAAATAATATAAAAGTGGAAAATAAAGCCTAATATAGTCCAAAACAGTAGATAATATAGCATGGAGCAATCAAAAATTATAGATACGTTGGAGACGTATCAGGCATCCCCAAGCTTAATTCATGCTCGTCCTCGAGTAGGTGAATGATAAAAAGAGAATTTTTGATGCGGAGTGCTACTTGGCATAATTTCAATGCAAATCTTCGTAATTGTGGTATGAATATTCAGATTAGGAAGATTCAAGAAAAAAGTTCATATTGACATAGAGAATAATAATACTGCAAGCAAACCAACAAAGCAATTATGTTTTCTTAAAGTAACATGGCCAAAGAAAGTTCATCCCTACAAAATCATATAGTTTAGTCATGCTCCATTTTCGTCACACAAGCATGCTCTCATCATGCACAACCCCGATGACAAGCCATGCAATTGTTTCATACCTTAATAATTTCAAACTCATAAACTTTCACACAATACATGAGCGTGAGCCATGGACATAGCACTATGGGTGGAATAGAATATATTGATGGGGGTTATGTGGAGAAGACAAAAAGGAGAAAGTCTCACATCAACGAGGCTAATCAATGGGCTATGGAGATGCCCATCGATTGATGTTAATGCAAGGATTAGGGATTGCCATGCAACGGATGACTAGAGCTATAAATGTATGAAAGCTCAACAAAAGAAACTAAGTGGGTGTGCATCCAACTTGCTTGCTCACGAAGACCTAGGGCACTTGAGGAGGCCCATTGTTGGAATATACAATCCAAGTTCTATAATGAAAATTCCCACTAGTATATGAAAGTGATAACTCAAGAGACTCTCTATATGAAGAACATGGTGCTACTTTGAAGCACAAGTGTGGAAAAAAGGATAGTAGCATTGCCCCTTTTTATTTATTTTCTCTTTTTTTGGGCCTTCTTTTTTTCTTTGGCCTTTCTCTTTTTTTTGGGGACAATGCTCTATTGAATGATGATCATTACACTTCTATTTATTTACAACTCAATGATTACAACTCGATACTAGAATAACGTATGACTCTATATGGATGCCTCCGGCGGTGTACCGGGATATGCAATGAATCAAGAGTGACAAGTATGAAACAATTATGAACGGTGGCTTTGCCACAAATACTTATCTCAACTACATGATCATGCTAAGAAATATGACAATGATGAATGTGTCCTGATAAACTGGATGGTGGAAAGTTGCATGGCAATATATCTCGGAATGGCTATGGAAATGCCATAATAGGTAGGTATGGTGGTTGTTTTGAGGAAGATATAAGGAGATTTATGTGTGAAAGAGCGTATCATATCACGGGGTTTGGATGCACCGGTGAAGTTGGCACCAAATCTCGATGTGAGAAAGGGCAATGCATGGTACCGTAGAGGCTAGCAATGATGGAAGGGTGAGAGTGCGTATAATCCATGGACTCAACATTAGTCATAAAGAACTCATATACTTATTGCAAAAATCTACAAGCCATCAAAAACCAAAGTATTACGCGCATGCTCCTAGGGGGATAGATTGGTAGGAAAAGACCATCGCTCGTCCCCGATCGCCACTCATAAGTAGGACAATCAAATAACACCTCATGTTTCAAATTTGTTGCATAACGTTTACCATACGTGCATGCTACGGGACTTGCAAACTTTAACTCAAGCACTTCTCAAATTCACAATTACTCTACTAGCATGACTTTGATATTACTACCTCCATATCTCAAAACAATTATCAAGCATCCAACTTTTCCTAGTATTCAACACACTCAAAAGAAAGTTTCACAAATCTTGAATACCAAGCATGTTACTATTAAGCAAATTACCATGATATTAAGACTCTCAAAATAATTTAAGTGAAGCATGAGAGATCAATAGTTTCTTTAAAACAAATCCACCACCGTGCTCTAAAAGATCTAAGTTAAGCACATAGAGCAAAATTATAGCGCTCAAAAGATATAAGTGAAGCACATAGAGCAAAACTACTTAGCTCAAAAAGATATAAGTGAAGCACATAGAGTATTCTATCAAATTCTAATTCATGTATGGCTCTCTAAAAATGTGTGTACAGCAAGGATGATTGTGGCACACTAACAACCAAATACACAAATAATACAAGACGCTCCAAGCAAAACACATATCATGTTGGTGAATAAAAATATAGCTCCAAGTAAATTACCGATGGGAGTGGACGAAAGAGGGGATGCCTTCCGGGGCATCCCCAAGCTTTGACTTTTTGGTGTCCTTGGATTATCTTGGGGGTGCCATGGGCATCTCCAAGCTTAGGCTCTTTCCACTCCTTGTTCCATAATCCATCACAAGAATGCACCCAAAACTTGAAAACTTCACAACACAAAACTCAATAGAAATCTCGTGAGCTCCGTTAGAGAAACAAAACAAAAGACCACTTCAAGGTACTGTAATGAACTCATTCTTTATTTATATTGGTGTTAAACCTACTGTATTCCAACTTCTCTATGGATTATAAACTATTTTACTAACCATAGATTCATCAAAATAAGCAAACAACACACGAAAAACAGAATCTGTCAAAAACAGAACAGTCTATAGTAATCTGTAACTAACGCAAACTTCTGGAACTCCAACAAATCTACCAAAATTGGAAGACCTAGAAAAAAATTTTATTGATTAGCAGCAATTGGAATCAGTATTTTATCGCGTTCTGGTGATTTTTAACAATTCGGCCACTGATCGCAAAGTTTCTGGAAATTACAGCAAGATCAAATAACTATCATCCAAGAAGATCCAATAGGTCTAACTTGGCACAAACACTAATTAAAACACAAAACCACATCCAAACAGAAGGTAGAGGCGTTATTTATTCCCTAACAGAATAAAAACACAAAAAACTAAAAATAAAATTGGGTTGCCTCCCAACAAGCGCTATCGTTTAACGCCCCTAGCTAGGCATAAAAGCGAGGATAGATCTAGGTATTGCCATCTTTGGTAGGCAATCCATAAGTGGCTCTCATGATACTTTCATATGGCAATTTTATTTTATTTCTTGGAAAGTGTTCCATGCCCTTTTTTAATGGAAATTGAAATCTAATATTCCCTTCCTTCATATCAATAATCGCACCAACCGTTCTAAGGAAAGGTCTACCAAGAATAATAGGTCAAGAAGGATTGCAATCTATATCAAGAACAATGAAACCTACGGGCACATAATTCCTATTTGAAACAATAAGAACATCATTAATCCTTCCCATAGGTTTCTTAATAGTAGAATCCGCAAAATGCAAGTTTAGAGAGCAATCATCAAAATCGCGGAAATCTAGCAAATCACACAAAGTTTTGGGGATAGTGGAGACACTAGCACCCAAATCACACAAAGCATAAAACTCATGATCTTTAAATTTTTTTAATAGTTGGTTCCCACTCATCATAGAGTTTTCTAGGGATATAAACTTTCAACTCAAGTTTTTCTTCATAAGAATGCATCAAGGCATCAACAATATGTTTGGTGAAGGCTTTCTTTTGACTATAAGCATGTGGAGAATTTAGCACGGATTGCAACAAGGAAATACAATCAATTAAAGAGAAACTTTCATAATTAAATTCCTTGAAATCCAATATAGTGGGTTTAGCAACATCTAGATTTTTATTTCTTTCAATCCCACTTTCATCAATTTCATCATAAAGATCTAAATACTCCGAATTTTTAGAACGCCTTCTAGGTAAAGGAAGATCATATTCAGTTTCATCAAGATTCATATTGCAAAACAAAGATTTGATAGGAGACACATCAATAACTTTGAGATCTTCATCTTGATTTTCATAGGAATTCGGTTTAGCGGCCATCTTATTGACTAAGGTGGCTTGTATATCCGAAATTTTAGCAGTCATCTTTTCTAGACGAGCAATTTGGGATCTTATACCATCAAATTCTTTAGACATATCATCAAGCTCTTTATTCATATAACTCATAAAACTTTTTTGTTCCTTAAGCTCATTTCTAAAGAAATTATTATGCTCAAATTGCAAAACCATAAACTTCCTAACATTGTTTTCGATCTCCTCTAACCTTTTAAGGTGAAGATCACCAAATCTCGATTGAGCCATCGCGACAAACAAGAAATCCACACACGAGCAAACAAAAAGACAAGAGAGCAAAAGGCAAACGGAAAAGAGAGGCGGAGAAGGAGATTGAGAAAGAGAGGGCGAATAAAACGGCAAGGGCGAAGTGGGGGAGAGGAAAACGAGAGGCAAATGGCAACTAATGTAATGCGAGAGATAGGGATTGTGATGGGTACTTGGTATGTTGACTTTTTGCATAGACTCACCGGCAACAGCGCAAGCAATTCTTCTTGCTACCTCTTGAGCTTGCGTTGGATTTCCCCGAAGAGGAAAGGATGATGCAGCAGAGTAGCGTAAGTATTTCCCTCAGTTTTTGAGAACCAAGGTATCAATCCAGTAGGAGACCACGCTCAAGTCCCTCGTACCTACACAAAACGATAGCTACTCGCAACCAACGCGATTAGGGGTTGTCAATCCCTTCATGGTCACTTACGAGAGTGAGATCTTATAGATATAATATTTTTGGTATTTTTGGTATAGAGATGCAAAGTGAAAAGTAAAAGGCAAAGTAAAAAAGCAAAGCAAAATTAAAGTGATGGAGATTGATATGATGAAAATAGACCCGGGGGCCATAGGTTTCACTAGTGGCTTCTCTCAAGAGCATAAGTATTCTACGGTGGGTGAACAAATTACTATTGAGCAATTGACAGAATTAAGCATAGTTATGAGAATATCTAGGCATGATCATGTATATAGGCATCATGTCCGTGACAAGTAGACCGAAACGATTCTGCATCTACTACTATTACTCCACTCATCGACCACTATCCAGCATGCATCTAGAGTATTAAGTTAAAAACAGAGTAACGCTTTAAGCAAGATGACAAGATGTTGAGAGATAAATTCATGCAATGTGAAATAAACCCCATCTTGTTATCCTTGATGGAACGATGCAATACGTGCCTTGCTGCCCCTTCTGTCACTGGGAAAGGACACCGCAAGATCGAACCCATAGCTAAGCACTTCTCCCATGGCAAGAAAAACCAATCTAGTAGGCCAAACCAAACTGATAATTCAAAGAGACTTGCAAAGATAACTAATCATACATAAAAGAATTCAGAGAAGATTCAAATATTATTCATAGATAAACTTGATCATAAACCCACAATTCATCGGTCTCAACAAACACACCGCAAAAAAAGAAGAAGATTACATCGAATAGATCTCCACAAGAGAGGGGGAGAACTTTGTATTGAGATCCAAAAAGCGAGAAGAAGCCATCTAGCTAATAACTATGGACCCGAAGGTCTGAGGTAAACTACTCACACTTCATCGGAGAGGCTATGATGATGTAGAACCCCTCCGTGATGACGGCCCTCTCCGGCGGAGCTTCGGAACAGGCCCCAAGATGGGATCTCGTGGATACAGAAAGTTGCGGCGGTGGAATTAGGTTTTTTGGCTCTGTATCTGTTCGTTTGTGGGTACGTAGGTATATATAGGAGGAAGAAGTACGTTGGTGGAGCTTCGGTGGCCCCACGAGGGTGGGGGTCGCGCCTGGGGTTATAGGGCGCGCCCCCCTACCTCGTGCCCACCTCGAAGCTTCCTTGGCATAGGGTCCACGTCTCCTGGGTCATATTCGGGAAGAAAATCACGTTCCAGAAAGGTTTATTCCGTTTGGACTCCGTTTGATATTCCGTTTCTTCGAAACACTGAAATCGGCAAAAAAATAACAATTCTAGGCTGGGCCTCCGGTTAATAGGTTAGTCCCAAAAATAATATAAAAGTGGAAAATAAAGCCCAATATAGTCCAAAACAGTAGATAATATAGCATGGAGCAATCAAGAATTATAGATACGTTGGAGACGTATCACCTAGCTAGGTAGGCTCACGAGGAGTAGAGATATCAAGGCAAGGCGAACCTCACGAGGCTCTCGTGACGTGAGCCATGACGATCGACACCAGGCGGGCGCCAGCGCGCATAGCGTCCTTGTTTCCTCTTTGGTGCAAAGGGGGCAAGCGCAGCCGCGCAGTACCAAGGCTTCAGGAAAAGGTTGCCATTTCGGTGCAACAAGACGAAGACCATGGACTGCAAGACGGAGGTCACCGTGGATCCCAGAGGAGTGTCACCACCAGAACTTTGTGCAGGCGAAGACTACTTTTGTCAGGATAGCTTGTACTAGCTGGCCCCCTTCAAATTGGCCCGCCATTTTTGGCTCCCTTCCCGCTCGATATTTGGGGAGAGGACCAGGGCCTCTATAAATAGGACTAGCCACCATAGTAGGGGCAAAGACTCATCAGGCCCAGAGACACACACAAGTTCATACGCACAAGAACACCTCAACCTCGGGAGGCCGTTCTCCCCTTGTATTGTTCATCATCATCCCAAGAGGCAATCCACCACCACACTGGAGTAGGGTATTACACCAAAACGGTGGCCCGAACCACTATAAACCCTGTGTCCTTCTGTGTTGTGAGTTGATCGAGTTCGTCCACAAGATTCTAGCGAGCTAGAGCGTAGATCGGTTGGACGGAAAGACTTTGCGCGCACCCCAGTGTTCGAACCTTAAGGGTTTACCGGGACCCCATACCCTGACATTTGGCGCGCCGGGTAGGGGTGTGTCGTAGCTTCCCTTCCATCAGACGCTCGCCGCGCTAGAGCTGAGCATCGGGCCGCCCTCGCCTCCCGCATCGCTCAGACGGCTCCCGTCGGCGGGCTGCCTCGTCATTCTCTGTCCCCCGCCGCCAACGCTGCCACCGGCCAGGTGGGAAACGAGCAGCAGGCATCTTCGCAACATCCTTCGGTGCAGCAAGACGGCCGCACCGCTACTCCATCACTCACCCCTTCTGGGTCTTCGTCTCACGTGCACCGCGCTCCCATGGAGGCACGGGCCACGCTCATCACGGCGAACAAGCTCCTGCGTTACCACCCCGTCGACGACGTCTATGAGGAGTGGCTCGACCGCGTCGTCGAGCTCATCCGTGCTGCGGGGGCTCTCTGGCACCGTCCCACTCTCTGCCTCCCCCTCAGCAGGCCGCGGGCGACGGGGCTCATGGCATGCCTCCACCACCTCGACCCCAAGACGGTGCCTTGGCACCAAGGCGTGCGCCTCCGCGGCGTGAGCCGCCGCGTCCGGCGCTCGCGCATGAAGAAAGGAGCTGCCAAGAAATCCCGCGGCCGCGAGAAGCTGCACCAGCGCTCCCGGCGCCACCTCGTCAAGACCGCGCGCCTCTCGTGGTGGCACAGCGTGGACCCCGCCAAGACCAAGCTCTGCCCCCGAAGCGGGCCCCGGCAACCACGGCAGGCTGCCGCGCCTTCACCCCTGAGCTGCGCAGTGTTGCCTGGCCGGGTAAGTTCAAGCCAGATCTGCCTCGTCGGTACGACGGCACCGCCGACCCCACGGAGTTCCTGCAGCTCTATGAGTTGAGCATCGAAGCGGCCAACTGCGACGAAAAAGTCATGGCGAACTGGTTTCCCATGGCTCTCAAGGATGGGGCCCGCTCCTGGCTCCTGAACCTGCAGCACGGCTCGATCTCCTCCTGGGACGAGATGCACGACCGCTTCGTCGCCAACTTCCAGGGCACTCGTGACCGCCCACCGGTCGCGGGCGACCTGCGCCGCATCAAGCAGCAGCCAGGAGAGACCCTCCATAAGTACATCCAGTGCTTCAACAGCACTTGCCTCAAGATCCCAAGGTCACGGACGAGGCCATCATCTCCGCGTTTTCCGATGGCATCTGCGACGTCAAGATGAAGGAAGAGCTGGCAATCCATGAGGAGCTTTGCACATCTCAGGAGCTATTCAATCTAGCGACTAGGTGCGCAAGACCTGAGGAGGGGCGCCTCTCTCTCCTTGAGCTGCCAGCTGCCGGAGTGGAGGAAAAGAAGACCAAGGCCAAGGACGTGAAGCGCCAGGAAGCAGTAGTGCTCGCAACAGAGCCCGACACCAAGCAAGGCAGAGATCAGCCCAAGACATCCAAGAACGGACGCCCATTCTGCGCCTTCCACAACCTGAAAACCCACAACACCAGCGACTGTCAAGAGCTCAGAGCCATTCGGGAAGGACGCTTCGGCCGACGCCCCAAGCGCAACGACCGGGGCTACGGCCATGGAGGAGGACGCGGAGGCGGACGCTAGGACGACTGTGGCCCGCGCCAGGAGTGGCGTGACCGGCCTCGTGAGGACCGCTCGCAGGACCAACCTCGTGAGGGCGACTGGAGGGACCCGCCTCGTGAGGATCGCCCCCAGGGCAACGCTGGTCTTCCCGCGTTGCCGCCGCCAAGGAGGAACGACGACCACCACCATGACGAGGGGGCTGGGGGCTTCCAGGAGCCGCGCGCAGTCTCTTGCATCTTGGGCGGCGCTCAGGCCCCAGCCTCTCAGCGCATCTTCAAACAGTTAGCTCGTGAGGTGAACGCGGCGCTCCCCAAGCTCGAGGCCACGCGCCCGCTCCGGTGGTCCCAGTGCGCCATCACCTTCAGCTCGGCCGACCAGCTCAAGTGCGCAGCCACCGCTGGAACGCTCCCTATGCTGTGCTCCCCAGTCATTAGCAATGTGCAAGTCACCAAGACTCTCATCAATGGCGGCGCAAGGCTCAACGTCCTATCCGCCGACACATTCGACAACCTCCAAGTGCCCTATGAGCAGCTCCAGCAAACCAAGCCTTTCTCAGGAGTGACTGACGGTTCCACCACACCAATAGGGCAAGTCCACCTGCCTGTCACCTTTGGGGAGCGCAAGAATTACCACACCGAGCTCATCGACTTCGACGTCGCACACATCCGCCTGCCGTACAATGCCATCCTTGGGTATCCAGCCCTGGCCAAGTTCATGGCAGTCACTCACCATGGCTACAACGTCCTCAAGATGCTAGGAAGCAGGGATCATCACGGTCCCATATGAAGAAAGGGATGCGGTGTGCTCCCTCGAGCGCGCCTTCCAAGCCGCGGCAGTCGACAACCCTGACAGCAAAAGTGAACGCCCTCCGGAGACCATCCCCAAGAAGAAGCTACTGTGCTGTGAAGGACCCCAAGAAGATGGCGCCACATTAGGAGCCTCGTCAGGATCGGCGCCCGCTCCAGGGGTGCCTCCCTCCACCGCATAGGAAAGCGCGCCTGGCGCCCTCCTCAGGCAAGGCTCGGGGGCTCTCTTCTGGAGGGCCTCAGACCTTGCCAATCTCACGAGGGAGGCGCTTGGGCACCACTTGGAAGCGTGCTTCGGGGCACATGTTCCTCAGGAGAGCATGGTGCAAGGAATGCCCACCACCCAGGAGTTCATCACCAAGACCACCCAAGAGCTTCAAGACGCAAGAGCCATGCATGGCGACAGCCTCTCACAGAGCGTGGCTCACCACCCAGGCGAGGGTGCTGAGTTGCGTGCCTACATCAACATCCCAGGGCTCAACAGGGCCACATCTCAGGAGTGCTTCTAGCCATCGCGCGCGGGCCGCTGTGAGGGTCCACCGCACAGCTTCGTTCGCATGCCCCTCGGCTTGCCGAACATGGCGTCGGCCCATCAGCGCCATGTACGGCAAGTCCACGCGGCTCAGGAGGCCAGGTTCCATGCCGTTCGGGAGGAGATGGTGGCGGCCTTCAGGGAACCTCCTGAGCCCCCAGAGCCTCCCGGGGCTCAGGGTCCCGGTGGCTCATGAGGAGTCATTCCTTTGATGCATGGCTTCAGCTACACTAGCTCTACTTCGTCTACAGACCCAAGTGACATCTTCCAAGTTCATTTAAGCTGGGAGCGCCCCTCGGGCTTCACTATTCCCAGGCCACGTGGGTCCCTCCCTATGGCATGTATCCCTTTTGCTTATGTTCCTAAGTTTACCTCGCTGGGGCGCCCCTCGGGCTACATCATCCCCATGCCGCTCGGGCCAGACCCAGTGGCATGTACCTTCCTGCATTTATCTCAGGCAATCTGCTCTTCATGCTTAACCTGCCAACTGCTATCACATGTTTGATCACCGCCCGCCACGGGTCCGTTCGCCCCATGCAATTTGCTTGCACGTTAAAAGGGGGGCTCCTGAGCATCGCAACTCGGGAGCTCTTACTGGCTCTCCAGCCCTCACCCCTGGCCTTGACCACGGCATCGCGACCTGGCATACCAGCGGCGGCTGAGCTCGCTCGAGGGCCGGGACCTGAGGACGTAGAGTGCTTGCATCTAACCGCCTTGCAGGGACATATAGTCACCAAGACTCAAGACCAGGCGCAACCCGCCTTGAGGTAGGGCCTCGTGAGTCCCGCGCTGGCTCACGAGTGCCCAAATACACCTCGCAGCCCTGCCGTGCAAGCCACGTGTCAGGGCGGGGCTGTACACGCCCTGGGGGCTCCTCCCGGAGGGGAGGGGGCCATCCCACGCCCAAGTGGAAGCTCCATGCTCCGCGCTGGTTGTTGACACTGCCGAGGAGCGGCTATGCCCGTGCACAAGCGGAAGCACTACGCTCAGCGCTGGTGATAAACAATTGAGGGCGACCCCACGGTCGTACCAACCTCAGGGAGACTAGAGCTCAGCGCCCAGCCTCACCACGACGCCTCCCCTTGGGAGAGTCACGCGAGGGGGCTGCGCACGGGGGCTGCGCTTGGGTCATGCCCAAGCGCACGCCACACAACCAGGTCCCCCGGACCTGGGCGTCGCGCGCCCCTCCCGAGGCCTCGGCGAGGGCAGGTATGGAAATTGTTTGAATGTCAAGGGGGACTCCTAAGCATCGCGACTCAGGAGCCTAACTGGTCACGTAGCCCCTCACTCCTTGGTCCGTCCTGGTCTCCGGTCGGCCCAATGGCGGTTGAGGTATGCGAGGGGTCGGGCTCTGCCGACGTAGAACATTAATCTATCCTCACGAACTCTACCTATATGATGTTCGCACGTCAAGGGGGACTCCTGAGCATCACGACTCAGGAGCCTAACTGGTCACATAGCCCCTCACTCCTGGTCTGTCCTGGTCTCCGGTCGGCCCAACGGCGGTTGAGGTATCCGCGGGGCCGGGCTCTGCCGATGCAGAACAAGGCAAATAAGGAAGGAAAACGCGGAATCTCAAAGCAAATATTACAAGCATACTGTTCTCACAATACCAAATGAAAAGTCTAATCGCCTCCACGAGGCCTGATGTATGTCGCAGGAATAAAACAAGGAGAATAGCCGCGGGTCACCCCTGGATGTCGTCGTCGCCTGCGAAAGGAGTTCCCCTGTGGGCGACGATGTCTTCACCTTCGCCACCAGCCGCAGGGTTCGTGGCATCACCAGACAGATGATCGGAGACAAAGCCGCGGAACTTCCCCAGCAAAGCCTCCACTTGACCTTGAACGGCTGCAGCGGCGGTCTCATAGAGATCTTCAGCAACAGGCTCCAGCAGCTCGTCAAACTGGGCGTTGGGGTCGCGGAGGTGCAGATGGCTGAGGACGCGAGTAAGATCGGATGAAGACAGGACGCGAGCTTCGGCCTCCTCCATGGGACCAAGGCCCTCAACGACCTCCTCAAGCGCCTTCACCACGAGAGGAAGCAGCTGGGCGGGGCCTTCCTCGTCGGTATCCAGCGGCTTCTCTAGGCCACGCTCGTAGAGTGCCTTCAGCTCCTCTCGAGATCTCTTCTCGAGATCGGCGAAGGCCACACGGTCTTCGGCCAAAACCCGCGCCTTGGCGTTGAGATCGGCCTCCTTCGCCCCCATATTCTGCTCCAGCTCCTCCAACCGGTTGTGCTCGGCAACCTGCCTCTTCCCCAGCTCCGCCAGCTCAGCATCACGGTTCTTGACACCTTCTTCCCAGGCCTTCATCTCCTTCTCCTCTGCTTCGTGGCGGCGCGCCTCTTCGGCGTGCTTATCACACAGGCTCCGCAACTCGTCCTCCAGCGCTTGGCAGCGGTCATGGGCGGCCTGGGCCTCTTTCAGCGCCTCCTCATGGTCGGCCGCAGCGCCGACAGCCACTTGCTTCTCCCTCTCGGAAGCCGCAACAGCCTGTTCCAGCGCCGCGCGTATCGCCAGGTCAGAGTGAAGCCAGCCGGAGGCCAACTCTAGACGCCCGACCACCAGGCGCGGGCCAGCGCTCAAGAGATCTGCCTGCAGTTGGGTCATCTCTTAAAAAGCACGCTCCAAGACGGCAGCTAGAGCAGAGGAACCAAGGAGTGGAGGCGCAGCAGTAGGAGGAAGTGGCGCCGTCACCAGGGCTTGGGAGACCGCGGGCTCCGGAGCAGCTGGGACCTCATCAGCCACGCCAAGTACCGGCACCCCTGGAGCCTACGGAGCCATGGGGGCTGACTCCATGCGACGGGGATCCTCTTGGCCCCGCGAAGACGACTGGGCTGGGGAGGCGCGGGCGATGTTGCCTCCTTGCTCTACGGAGGGAGGCGCAGCCGCCTTACCATCCTTCCTCTTCTTCGCCGAAGATGTCAGCCTGATCAACCAAAGGCGAGCGTCAGAAAAGAACAGGCACTTGCACGGACCAAGCGAAGTTCGAGACACCTACCGGTCCACCGCAAGGTACTCCACCCTTCGCTTATGAAGCTTGAGGCCCGACAGCATCGGGACCTAAGGAGCAGGTGCTCGGGCTCCGGTGGCGCCATGCGGTGCGGAGGCGGAACCGGATCCAGCCCTAGGAGGTGTTGGAGTGGAGGCGGCACCACGGTCCACCAGCGACAACCTACCCTTCGTCGAGACAAGGGGTTGCTCCTTCCCTCCTTGGTAGGCGTCGGCCTCAGCATCTTCAGGAAGGGCGCGGAGAATCTCGGCCTTGCTCGGAGGGGAGGTCTCTTCCACCTCTTCCGGGGTCTCCTCAGAGTCATCCTCCTCCCCCTCTCTATGAGACTTGCCAGAAGACACCTCCACCGGCTTTGGCGCCGAAGGAGCTCCCGAAAGCACCGTCGGCACCAGCCCACGCGCATCAAAAGTCATCCTGGAGGCGACGAATTCCTCCCGGTCCTTGTGTTGGAACAGGGGAATGAAGGCACTAGGCGGGTACTCCTGGTTGTCTCCAACTATGAGGCACATGACGGCGTCTAGTTCGTCGTCAGGCAGGTCCCCCGGCCTTAGACGGGCCTTGTTCCCTCCTCCTTCAAGCTGCCAGAAGGGGCGCGCGCGCCTGGAGTGGGGAGACCCGCAGCGTCAAGAACTCCCTCAGGAGCATCGCTCCCATTATTTTAGCCGCCCTCGCATTACCCGGCTTCAGGTCAGCCATCATCTGCTCCAACACTGACGACGCCCGCTCGTCGACAAGCTCCGCGCTGGGCCACTCCTTGCCTTGCCGAGGCGCCTCCGTCGGCAACACTAGGCGCGGATGGGCGAGCTTGGTGTCCACCATGGCCCACTTGGATTGAATGTTGTCGGCCCTCCTCCCGGTGCTCGAGATCGAGTTGGCCTTGCCGGACGTGACGATTGTGAGTAGGCAAACTAGCAATCAAATTGTGAGTAGGCAAACTAGCAATCAAATTTTTGGGCAATCCTCTAATGATGAGCTCAATAGTTCTAAGATTGCGAATCATGTCAATATCTTCATCTAGGGTAGGATGCAAGGGATCAATATGGGGTGCACAAGGGCTAGCAATATACTTGTTCAAATGATATTGATTGAAGATTACAAGCATCTCATTTTTCCACTCATGAAAATACTTTCCATCAAGAACAGGCACTCTATGTCTAAGACTCCCTAGAGTAGACACATCCATCTTCCTCCAATGGTGATTAAACCAAGGCAATGGAGACCAAAGCTCTGATACCACTTGTAGGATCTAGAAGTAGATGTGTCTAGAGGGGGGTGATTAGACACTTAGTGCTAAAGTTGCAATTTTTTAAGCTTTTTCGGTTTAAGTGGAGTTTAGGCACAATTTCAACACACACAATACATATCAAGCAAGCATGCAAAGAGTATATGAGCAGCGGAATGTAAAGCATGCAACTTGCAAGAATGTAAAGAGAAGGGTTTGGAGAATTCAAACGCAATTGAAGACACGGATGTTTTTCCCGTGGTTCGGATAGGTGGTGCTATCCTACATCCACGTTGATGGAGACTTCAACCCACGAAGGGTAACGGTTGCGCGAGTCCACACAGGGCTCCACCCAAGGGTAACGGTTGCGCGAGTCCGCACAGGGCTCCACCCACGAAGGGTCCACGAAGAAGCAACCGCCCACAAAGGGTCCACGAAGAAGCAACCTTGTCTATCCCACCATGGCCATCGCCCACACAGGACTTGCCTCACTAGCGGTAGATCTTCACGAAGTAGGCGATCTCCTTGCCCTTACAAACTCCTTGGTTCAACTCCACAATCTTGTCGGAGGCTCCCAAGTGACACCTGGCCAATCTAGGAGACACCACTCTCCAAGAAGTAACAAATGGTGTGTAGGTAATGAACTCCTTGCTCTTGTGCTTCAAATGATAGTCTCCCCAACACTCAACTCTCTCTCATAGGATTTGAATTTGGTGGAAAGAAGGTTTGAGTGGAAAGCAACTTGGGAAGGCTAGAGATCAAGATTCATATGGTAGGAATGGAATGTCTTGGTCTCAACACATGAGTAGGTGGTTCTCTCTCAGAACATATGAGTTGGAATGGTGTGTGTGTTTTGATGGCTCTCTCATCGAATGAGAAGGAGGTGGAGGGGTATATATAGCCTCCACACAAAATCCAACCGTTACACAGTTTTCCAATCTCGGTGGAACCGAATCAATAAACTCGGTCGGACCGAAAATGTAAACCTAGTGAGCGTTAGTGATTTCGGTGGGACCGACTGGATCAACTCGGTGGGACCGATGTGCTAGGGTTAGGGTAAATCCAAAACTCGGTTTGACCGATTACTCAAACTCGGTGGGACCGATTTGGGTAATAAGTGAAACTGAGATTTGGTCAAGCAAACTTGGTGGGACCGATTGCATATCTCGGTGGGACCGAGAATATTGCAATGGGTAACAGAGAGTTTGCAAGCCCATCTCGGTGAGACCGAGATCCCATCGGTGAGACCGAACTGATTAGGGTTTGGCAGTGGCTTATGACAAGTGAAACTCGGTGGCGCCGGATAGGAAGAATCGGTAGGACCGAGTTTGGCTTAGGGTTTAGGTCATATGTGGATTATGGGAAAGTAGTTGAGGGTTTTGGAGCATATCACTAAGCACATGAAGCAAGAGGCTCATTAAGCAACACCTCATCCCTCCTTGATAGTATTGGCTTTTCCTATGGACTCAATGTGATCTTGGATCACTAAAATGTAAAAGTGAAGAGTCTTGAGCTTGAAGCTTTAGCCAATCCTTTGTCCTTAGCATCTTGAAGGAGTTCCCACAACCTTTAGTCCATGCCACTCCATTGTTGAACTTATCTAAAACATGCTAGATAGAAGTGTTAGTCCAACAAGAGATATGTTGTCATCAATTATCAAAACCACCTAGGGAGCACTTGTGCTTTCAATTACACCACAACGGTGGCCCGAACTAGTATAAACCCTGTGTACTTCTGTGTTGTGAGTTGATCGAGTTCGTCCGCAAGATTCTAGCAAGCTAGAGCGTAGATCGGTTGGAGGGAAAGACTTTGCGCGCACCCCAGTGTTCGAACCTTAAGGGTTTGCCGGGACCCCATACCCCGACACGAAGGTTCGAATTGGTAGGTAAAATTTCCACGCTTGAGTAACATGGTGCATGCTTTCAAGATAGCGAGGAAATAATTGTTGATTCCATAACAGGGCACCTTAGAAAAGGTGACTCGTTGGATTGTTCCCTTAAGTGGCAAAAGGAATTGCTTTTGATACATAGATCACTGAAACTCTTCATACCAGCCTGAGGCAATTCACAATTGATCATTCGAAGGAATTCGAAAGAAAGGCATACTCATTTTGAAATGGAAGCTATAGTTATACAGGAATTGTTAAATGGAAGGCACATTCCAATTGATATCAAGGATATGGCCCAGTGATTGAGCATGCTATTAAGAACTTGAGCATTTCCATATTCATCAGGGTTTTACCAACATCTATGCCAAGATCCTGGTGACACCTCGTACTACCATGATGAATAACGATGGAGGATGCAGGTGCAAGGGAGGACAACACCTTCCCAGATTTTACCTTGACAATGCCAAGGAAACAAAATCTAGATGATCGACCGAGAGACATTTAACACCCCGCTTCTAATGTTCTCCTTGATGTACCAGCTTAACCCAATACCATTCGGTATCTCAAACATCAAGTAAAGGTCTGACTTTGGAAGCTCAAGGAACTCTAAAGGAACAACTATCTTTCTCTTATGGACTAAGTCATACCAACTCCTCATGGAAGAATGGCCAGATTGCAAGATACTACAATAGGAGATCTCCTGGATAAGTGTGTTGGCCATGACATGCACTTAACGGTTCAAAAGACCAATATTATAATTCTTGGGAACGTCCCAACCATCATATCTGTCTGAGATTCAGATCTGGTTGGTGTCAGGATATTCCAGACTCAGCATGTCTGGAAGGAAAGTTTGTAACACAAATCAAAGAGATGACGTTGCAAGATTCTCGGCAAATGGACTACGATAGTAAGCTCCAAAACATGAGCTGGTTCTGCTACACACATGTGAACATGTTGTCCCAGACAAGCATGACCACTTAGTAGCCTTATAATAAAACACTACCGAGTTCAGGTGGGGAACCATAATCGAGGATATCGAAGTCCTTGCATAAGGCATGCTCTTAAGAAGGAACTTCTTCTCCTTGAACAATCAACCAGTGGCTTGGTGTGCTAGGAAATGCATATGGAATAAAGATGATCAGTCTATCAGACCATAGAATACTTCGCACATTCATGACTGACTTGGGATGATTCTAGAGGAAACAAAACAAACCTTTCTCAAATTCACGGCGACAACTTGCACCAAATGCACATGAACTAGAGGAAGTCACTTCTTTCATCGAAACATATGCTTCATGAACGGACATGAAGATAATACTTATAAAAGTTTCCAACACTAACTTAGATGTCCAACATGAATCATGGACAAGATGAAAATGTTGTTAGTGGGCTCAACAACAATCCATCCAGGCTTCCATATAGATGGAATTCCAGAATTAAGTGAACACAGTGATAGCATTGGTCAGACCAAAAGATGTAATGGTGTATGCTCGAGGGATCAACCACGAGCAAGACAACATTACTGTCGGTGTTCTAGGAACGGAGGTCCCCAGACTTGCCTGCCTGCGGCCTGCGGCGTGGCTCAAAGGGGGGCCCAGCACGGCCCATCTTCACCAGCACAAACCCAAGACCCTCGCGAGGGGCCAAGCCTCGCGGGGCGGACGACACGGAGCTTCCTCAGGCACGGCCTCGTTAGGCTGGCTCACAAGGAGGCGGAGAGATCAAGGCGGGGTACCTCGCGAGGTGCCTGTGACGCAAGACATGACGACTCAGGCCGCGAGGCGGGTGCCAGCCCGCGCAGCGTCCTCCTTTCCTCTTTGGTGCAAAGGGGGCAAGCGCAGCCGCGGAGTACCGAGGCATCAGGCAAAGGTTGCCGTTTCGGTGCAACGAGACCAAGACCGGGAGGACTAGGAGACGGAGGTCACCGTGGAGCCCAAGACGGCGTCATCACCAGAGCTTTGCGCAGGCGAAGACTACTTTTGTCAGGATAGTTGATACTTGTTGTCCCCTTCAAATTAGCCCGCCATTGTTGGCTCCCTTCCCGCTCTATATTTGGGGAGAGGACCAGGGCCATTATAAATAGGACCAGCCACCCGCGTAGCAAAGGGTTCGGCTCAGTCTCCTCCAAGGGCTCGCCAAGTAGAGAGGTGGTAAAGAGAGAGAGAGAGAGAGAGAGAGAGAGATAGAGAGAGGTGGCTGAACTTCTCCCAGCATTTCCTCGCCCCAGCCAAGAACAGACCCTCGCGAGGCTGTTCTTCCTTGTACTGTCCATTATCATCAGCCCAAGAGGCAATCCACCACACCACACACTGGAGTAGGGTATTACACCACAACGGTGGCCCGAACTAGTATAAACCATGTGTCCCTCGTGCTGTTCTTTTCGTAGCTTTGAACCTAGCGTGGCGGAGGGGTGCAGGGAGGTAGGAGGCGAAATCTCCGTGCGCACCCCAGTGTTCGAACCTCAAGGGTCTGCCGGAACCCGAAATCCAACATTTGGCGCGCCAGGTAGGGGTGCGCCGGAGTTCGTCTTCCACCGCTCCGTTCTCCTCCGACCATCACGCCCATGTCTGACGCACGTCGGGCCCGCGCAGAGTGTCGGGCCGCCCTCGCTTCCCGCGTCGCCCGGACAGCCCCTGTCGGCGGGCGTCCTCGCCGTTCCCCGTCGCCCGCCATCAACGTCGCCACTGGCCTAGCGGGGGACGAGCAGCAAGCATCGTCTCAGCATCCATCCGTGCGCCAAGACGGCCGCACCGCGACTCCCTCACTCGCCCCGGCTGGATCTTCGTCCCGTGCGCTTCGCACGCCCATGGAGGCTCGGGCTGCGCTCATAGCGGCAAACGAGCTCCTACGCTACCGTCCCGTTGAAGACGTCTATGAAGAATGGCTCGACCGCGTCGCCGAACTCGTCCGTGCCGCAGGGGGCTCCCCCGCACCATCCGCTCCGCTGCACCGCACCCCGCCCCGCGCGGGCGATGAGGCTCCGGCGGCGCCCCGGCCGCCTCCTCCTCAAGAAGACGCCATGGCTCCAAGATGCGTGGCCCCTGGGCGGAACCCGCTCCGTCAGGTGCCAGCGCGGCAAGAGCAGAGCTGCCAAGAAGTCCCTCGCCCGCCAGAAGCTGCCCGGGCACTCCCTGCTCCAGCACGTCGCGACCATCCTCCTGCTCCGGCGCGTGGGGACATGCAGGACCAGGCTCTCCATCACCCAAGGCCCCTCGTGGCCACAGCAGGCTGCCGCGCTTACACCACCGAACTGCTCAGTGTCGCGTGGCCGGGCAAGTTCAAGCCGGACCTGCCTCCTCGCTACGACGGCACGGCCGACCCTGCGGAGTTCCTCCAGCTCTACGAACTGGGCATCGAAGCTACCAACGGAGATGAGAAGGTCATGGCGAACTGGTTTCCCATGGAGCTCAAGGACGGAGCCCGCACCTGGCTCCTGAACCTAGCTCCAGGCACAATCTCCTCCTGGGAAGAGATGCGCACCCGCTTCATCGCCAACTTCCAAGGTACCCGCGACCGGCCACCCGCCGTGAGCGACATGCGCCGCATCAAGCAACAACCCGGGGAGACCCTGCAGAAGTACATCCAGCGCTTCAACAACGCACGCCTCAAGATTCCCAAGGTGACTGAAGAGGCCATCATCTCAGCCTTCTCCGACGGTGTGCGCGACGTCAAGATGAAGGAGGAGCTGGCGATGCATGAAGACCTGTGCACTTCTTTGGAGCTGTTCAACTTGGCGAACAAGTGCGCCAGGGCTGAGGAAGGGCGTCTCTCCCTCCTTGAGCTGCCTGCCGCAGACCCGGAAGAGAAGAAGCTCAAGGCCAAGGAAGTGAAGCGCAAGGGGGCTGCCGTGCTCGCGGCAGAACCAGACACCAAGCGGGGCAGAGATCAGCCCGAACCTCCCAAGGGCAGCCGGTACTGCGTGTACCACGACCTCCACACCCACAACACCAGCGAATGCCAAGAACTCCGAGCCGTGCGTGAAGGAAGGATCGGCCGTCGCCCTGACCGTGGTGACCGGGGATACGGCCGAGGAGGAGGAAGGAACACAGGGCGCTGGGAAGACCGTGGCCCACGCCAGGGATGGCGCGACCAACCTCGCGAGGATCGCTGGCAAGACCCACCTCGCGAGGGAGGCTGGAAGGATTAGCCTCGCGAGGATCGCCCGCAAGGCAACGCAGGCCTCCCACCGTTGCCGCCACAGCCAAGGAGAAACGAGGACTGCCGCCAGGACGAGGAGGCTGGGGGCTTCTAGGAGCCGTGCGTGATCGCCTGCATCCTGGGCGGAGCTCAGGCCCCAGCCTCTCAGCGCATCTTCAAGCAGTTCGCCCGTGAAGTGAATGCAGCCCTCCCCAGGCTCGAAGCCACGCGCCCTCTCAGGTGGTCGGCGTGTGCCATCACCTTCAGCTCAGCAGATCAACTCAAGTGTGCGGCTACAGCCGGAGTCCTCCCGATGATTTGTTCCCCAATCATCAGCAACATGGTGGTCACCAAGACCCTCATCAATGGCGGAGCAGGGCTCAACGTCCTGTCTGTGGAGACGTTTAACAACCTCCAAGTGCCCTACAGCCAGCTTCAGCCAACCAAGCCCTTCTCCGGTATCACCGACGGCTCTACAGTCCCGATCGGGCAGGTCCGCCTCCCCGTCACCTTCGGGGCACGCGACAACCACCGCACCGAGCTCATCGACTTCGACGTCGCTCACATCCGCCTGCCGTACAACGCCATCCTCGGGTACCCGGCGCTGGCCAAGTTCATGGCCGTGACTCACCACGGCTATAACGTCCTCATGATGCCAGGGAGCAGCGGAGTCATCACGATGCCCTGTGAAGAGAAGGGCGCAGTGTGTTCCTTGGGGTGAGCCTTTCAGGCCGCATCACTGGAGGACCCAGATCGCGGAAGCAGGAGGCTTCCCGAGGCCGCCCCCAAGAAGAAGAAGACATCGTCCGGCCTGGTCCCTCAGGAGGTAGGCCCCTCTGGGCCCGTGCCTGCCCAGGGGGAACCTCCTTCCGTCGCATAGGAAAGCACGCCCGACGCCCTCCTCAGGCAGGGCTCGGGGGCTCTCCCCTGGAGGGCCACCGACCTAGCAAGGGTCACGAGGGAGGCGCTGGGGCACCACATGGAGGCGTGTTTCAGAGCATGTTTCCTTCAAGAAGGAGCAAGGCAAGGAGATCCAGACCCACAGGAGTTCGTCAGCAAGGCCATTCAGGAGCTACAGGAGTCCAGAGTCATGAGAGGCGCCCGCCGCCTACCAGCGGTGGCTCCCCATCCAGGCGAGGATGGCGGGCTGTGTGTCTGCGTCGGCGTACCAGGGCTCAACCAAGTCGCCTCCCTGGAGCGCCTCTAGCCCTCGCGAGTGGGGTGGTGCGGAGGTCCACCCCACAACTACGTTCGCATGCCTTACGGCTTGCCGAGCGCGGCTGACACGTACCAGCGCCTCATGAGGGACATCGCAGAGGCGCAAGAGGCCAGGTGCTCCATAGCACTGGCGGAGATGAAGATGGCCCGCGAGGAACCGCCAGCGCCTCCGGAGCCTCCCGAGGCCCCTGGTCCTGGGGGCTCATGAGGATCGGCTTCCGCAGCCCACCGAGCCAGCTACACCAACACCCCTTCGTCTTCAGCGTCATCAGGTGACATCTTTCAAGTTTCACTTCCAGCTGGGAGCGCCCGCAGGGCTGCATTATTCCCAGGCCGCGTGGGTCCGTCCCTGCGGCGTATATCCCTTTTATTTCGCGTAGTTAGCTTACTTTGTTGGGGGCGCCCCTCGGGCTGCATGATCCCCAAGTCGCTCGGGCCTGACCCAGTGATCTCCGCATCTACTTGAACGATCCACTCCTTCGCGGCTAATGTGCTTTACCTAGTTGCCTGCTCAGCTAACGCCAATTAATGGAGCTGCTCCCAAACGGCACGACGCTTGCACATGGGTCCGTCCCTGCAACGCCGACGAACCTGGATGGCTGAGCTCTGGCCGCGGCAGCCCCGCATAGCGTCACCTCGTCAAGCCTTCAGTGCCTCACTACCCTTCGGAAGCAACCGACGGCTGACCGTTAATTGTTATGGCAACCCCTTGCTTTTTCTATGATGGACCTGCAGGACCTCCTGAAGGAGCCGCGTCAGGCGAGGCTCTTGCTGTGCCTCCTTCGCTCTCGTCGGCGTGAACCGCTTGCACGTTAAAGGGGGGGTACCTGAGCATCGCGACTCAGGGCTCTTACTGGCTCTCCAGCCCTCACCCTCTGGCCTTGACCACGGCATCGCGACCTGGCATACCAGCGACGGCTGAGACTCGCTCGAGGGCCGGGACCCGAGGACGTAGAGCAGAAAGGGGAGCAAAGGCGAGAGGGGAGAGACACGCGAGGACTTCGCCGAACAACCTCACGCCTGCCGATGCACGGGCCCGGCCACACGCTAGAGAGCGGCCCCTGATCCTCAAGATAAGTTATCGCCCGGAAGCGCCAACTACCGTGGCACCATCCCTGCACCTAATGCTATCCCATGTTAGCGACGTCGCTCCCCTTTCTCACCGAACGACGGCTACTTGGGCGCCAAAGGGGACCTCCTGAGCATCACGACTCAGGGGCTCTTACCGGACTCCGGGTCGCTCACCTCCTGGCCTTGACCACGGCATCGCGACCTGGCATACCAGCGACGGCTGAAGCCGCCTTGGGACTGGGACCTGTCGGCGCAGAGCACCAAGCCCTCGTGAGTTTCGAAAGGGAGGACCGAGCTAAGACGGAATGAGCAACTCGCGTAAATCTACGGCGAAGGTTGTATTAACAAACAGGATCACAGGCACCTTACAAGCCCCCACGGGGCGCACTTTTGGTTCCTCGCAGGGAACAGATCCTAAAGAGACGCAAACTATGCGCATCGCTACAAAAGACGCCATCATCAACAGTGGGCCGCCAAGTACCGACGCCAACCCCATCCAGATCAGAGTCGGCGGCGGCCTGACGAGCCTGCCCTGCTCCGGGAGCGGCGCCGGCTCGGGGGCTCGTAGCTGTCGTCGCTTGTCTCCGGAGTCGCGAAGGGCTCGCCGGAGTCGCTGGAGCCTCCGACGTCTCCACTACCTGAAGAGCCGCCAAGGGAGGGATTGGCGAGCCCGGCCCTCGTCACAGCAGGGCCCTGGCCGTCTTCACCGGGGCAGCACTCCACCCGGCGCCCGTCCGCGTCGAAGACCTTGAGGAGCATCACCGAAGCACCGTCGAAGTCCAAATGGATCGCGAAGACGCCCCTTGTCCTACAAACCCGGGCAATCTCTCTCCAGCCTCGGGTCATGTAGACCTTGCCCGGGGCGACGACCGCGACCTCTGCCTCGGTCGCGAGGGTGCTGCAGCTGGCGTGCTGCAGCCAGAGCTCCAGGGGCTCCCCCTGCTGGATGACGGAGGCAAAGAAAGGAGGAAGACGGATCCAAGACTGAAGAGGAATGGCAACGTGGAGCACGAACTCTTGGGAGGAGCCCTCGGTGTGGACCCCAGGAGGGACGACCCACACCTTCATGACCCGTCGGCGCCGGCGCTGGCGCCGCCCGTGGCGGTCAGCGTCAGCTCCTTCAGGGCCCTCGACGTGGGCGTACAATGGAAGCGGGAACCTCGGCGGCGCCCGCTCGCCCCAAGGCCTCGACACCTCCTGAAGGGCCCCCTCGTCCGGGTCATGGTGGACATGCCGTTTCTTCGGCGGAAGTGGGTCTGGTCCCTCTCGGGGAGCCTTTCCCTTCTCTGCCGACAAGAACCGGCGGATCGGAGCCATCGCAACAAGACGGAGCAAGGATCGAGAAGAAGGCGAAGCAAGAAGGGATGGAATGGAAGCACGCACGACATTCCGTACTTATAGCCGTCGGAGGCCAACCGCCGACCTCCACGATCACAGGTAATCATGACCTGCTTTGCATGCAGGGACTTGTCCAATCCGAGCAGTTGCCGAGGCGCCGTGGGGAAGTGGAGACGCCCACATCCAATCAACCGCCACGCGGCGCCCAAGGCCGCAGGCTGTTAGGGCCCGCGGTGCTTCACTCTTGCCCTTCCGCCTCCCTGCATGGCCAAGTCCGGGCGCGCCTTGGGCCCGGGGGCTACTGTCGGTGTTCTGGGAACGGGGGTCCCCAGACTTGCCTGCCTGCGGCGTGGCTCAAAGGGGGGCCCAGCACGGCCCATCTTCACCAGCACAAACCCAAGACCCTCGCGAGGGGCCAAGCCTCGCGGGGCGGACGACACGGAGCTTCCTCAGGCACGGCCTCGTCAGGCTGGCTCACAAGGAGGCGGAGAGATCAAGGCGGGGTACCTCGCGAGGTGCCCGTGACGCAAGCCATGACGACTCAGGGCGCCAGGCGGGTGCCAGCCCGCGCAGCGTCCTCCTTTCCTCTTTGGTGCAAAGCGGGCAAGCGCAGCCGCGGAGTACCGAGGCATCAGGCAAAGGTTGCCGTTTCGGTGCAACGAGACCAAGACCGGGAGGACTACGAGACGGAGGTCACCGTGGAGCCCAAGACGGCGTCATCACCAGAGCTTTGCGCAGGCGAAGACTACTTTTGTCAGGATAGTTGATACTTGCTGTCCCCCTTCAAATTAGCCCGCCATTGTTGGCTCCCTTCCCGCTCAATATTTGGGGAGAGGACCAGGGCCATTATAAATAGGACCAGCCACCCGCGTAGCAAAGGGTTCGACTCAGTCTCCTCCAAGGGCTCGACAAGTAGAGAGGTGGTAAAGAGAGAGAGAGAGATAGAGAGAGGTGGCTGAACTTCTCCCGGCAGTTCATCGCCCCAGCCAAGAACAGACCCTCGCGAGGTTGTTCTTCCTTGTACTATCCATTATCATCAGCCCAAGAGGCAATCCACCACACCACACACTGGAGTAGGGTATTACACCACAACGGTGGCCCGAACCAGTATAAACCATGTGTCCCTCGTGTTGTTCTTTTCGTAGCTTTGATCCTAGCATGGAGGAGGGGTGCAGGGAGGTAGGAGGCGAAATCTCCGCGCGCACCCCAGTGTTCGAACCTCAAGGGTCTGCCGGAACCCGAAATCCGACAATTACGAACATCGTTGGTTCTTATTTGATTTGAGGATAGCCCACACTCAAATCAAAGATTGGGTAAGACAATATGTCAAACAACTGATCACGAGGAACATTCAATGAAAATATCATCTTTCTTCAACGCACACACAACACAAAGACATCCCTTTAAATGAACTAAGCTAGGCAAGCTTTTATCTTCCAACTCTCCAAGTTGTTGTTCAACTTAACCAACTAGCTCAGGGGTATCCATCATAGATTCTTGGAGAAGGGGTGGTTTATAAGAAACCAACTTGATCACGAGCTCAACATAACAGTCAAGGGGAAACCCGGTAATACTTCCGAGAAGATATTCGGAAAATCATGAACCACCGATATGTTACTAAGCTCAAGAGCAATCTTGCTTTTCAGGGCAAGACGATATGACCAAAGAGCAAAGGGTTGTTACAATCCTAACTCATTGATCAAGGGGTGCACCAGGGAAAATCGGCTAGGTAGCACGACCAACCCTAGAATGACGATTCAATAACCAACACGCTAAGGATGAGAATATTTTCCTTTAAATACCAAGCAACGGAGTTTCTAGGAGTATTGATTTCACACATCCCATTTCATTTGTCGGCATTCCGGTTGCAACAACACGGGGACCGAGAAATGCACAACGATGGAGAGAAGTATCACTACATCAAGAATTCATAAGATGGTGTGCAATTCCTATGATATTATTGACAAAAGAGGGTAATACTCCAGGGTAGAATAGAACAAAAGCTGGATTGGCAGTTTGATCTGCGGATTACAGCTACTTTGACCCAATCCTCGAGATGGATAAGGTACTGGAGTTTGTTTCTCCTAGTCATTCTGAACTAGAACTACTTGACAGACCATAAGAGTAAAAGGCATCGATGAACATGAATGCACACATGCTCTTGACTATCAACTGATAGTTGAAGGCCGGAATACAACTAGAGAGGGGCAACTAAATGGAACATATGATTTTCTGAGTTGTGGATGCATAGATTAGCATGTCGAACGAGTTCAACATATTTCTTCCAGATAACCCATGCGGAAGAGGAAGGACTGGCAGATTCACAATTTCTGAATGGAGAACTCATCAATAGCACTCTTATTGTGATCCTTTCGTTCAGAGAACGTCTGCCTTGGCTGGTTCATGGTATTGGAAGAATGAGATACCACAGACCTCGAGGACTATCGCAAACGTTACTAATATCCTAAACGAATGAGCAAACACTATCAACAGGAAGAAAGTAGGGTGAATCTTGGGCTCAAGAACCCAGAAATAAAATGCCTACTAACTAAATGGCATCACGGGATGCTTTCGAGAATAATGGCCAGAATCATCACACTGGGAACACAAAGCATGGCTAGATTACTAGGTGATACTCTAAGACACCTAGGGTCATAATAATAGCTCCAACATATATGTCGAGGCAACAGAGTACCTCAACTCACTAATTAGTGTGGTTAAATGATGTCCACTACACAAACTTCTTCTTGTAGACATTGTTGGGCCTCCAAGTGCAGAGGTTTGTAGGACGGTAGCAAATTTCCCTCAAGTGGATGGCCTAAGGTTTATCAATCCGTGGGAGGCGTAGGATGAAGATGGTCTCTCTCAAGCAACCCTGCAACCAAATAACAAAGAGTCTCTTGTGTCCCCAACACACCCAATACAATGGTAAATTGTATAGGTGGACTAGTTCGGCGAAGATATGGTGATACAAGTGCAATATGGATGGTAGATATTGGTTTTTGTAATCTAAAAATATAAAAACAGCAAGGTAACTAATGATAAAAGTGAGCACAAACGGTATTGCAATGCTAGGAAAGAAGGCCTAGGGTTCATACTTTCACTAGTGCAAGTTCTCTCAACAATAATAACATAATTGGATCATAAAACTATCCGTCAACATGCAACAAAGAGTCACTCCAAAGTCACTAATAGCGGAGAACAAACGAAGAGATTATGGTAGGGTACGAAACCACCTCAAAGTTATCCTTTCTGATCGATCTATTCAAGAGACCGTAGTAAAATAACACGAAGCTATTCTTTCCATTCAATCTATCCTAGAGTTAGTACTAGAATAACAACTTAAGAAACAAATCAACCAAAACCCTAATGTCACCTAGATACTCCAATGTCACCTCAACTATCCGTGGGTATGATTATATGATATGCATCACAAAATCTCAGATTCATCTATTCAACCAACACAAAGAACTTCAAAGAGTGCCCCAAAGTTTCTACCAGAGAGTCAAGACGAAAACGTGTGCCAACCCCTATGCATAAGTTCATGAGGTCACGAAACTCGCAAGTTGATCACCAAAACATACATCAAGTGGGTCACGTGATATCCCATTGTCACCACAGTTAAGCACATGCAAGACATACGTCAAGTGTTCTCAAATCCTTAAAGACTCAATCCGATAAGATAACTTCAAAGGGAAAACTCAATTCATCACAAGAGAGTAGAGGGGGAGAAACATCATAAGATCCAACTATAATAGCAAAGCTCACGATACATCAAGATCGTACCACCTCAAGAACACGAGAGAGAGAGAGAGAGAGATCAAACACATAGCTACTGGTACATACCCTCAACCCCGAGGGAGAAGTACTCCCTCCTCATCATGGAGAGCACCGGGATGATGAAGATGGCCACCGGAGAGGCATTACCCCCTCCAGCAGGGTGCCGGAACAGGTCTAGATTGGTTTTCGGTGGCTACGGAGGCTTCTGGCAGCGGGACTCCCGATCTATTCTGCTCCTCGATGTTTGGGGGGTATATGGATATATATATATATATATGAGGAAGAAGTACGTCGGTGGAGCAACGAGGGGCCCACGAGGGTGGAGGGCGCGCCCAGGGGGTGGGCGCGCCCCCTGCCTCGTGGCTGCCTCATTGATTGCCTGACGTATACTCCAAGTCTCCTGGATTGCTTCCGTTCCAAAAATAACTCTCCCGAAGGTTTCATTCTGTTTCGACTCCGTTTGATATTCCTTTTCTGCGAAACACTGAAACAAGGGGAAAAAACAAAAACTGGCACTAGGCTCTGGGTTAATAGGTTAGTCCCAAAAAATAATATAAAAGTGTATAATAAAGCCCATAAACATCCAAAACATATAATATAATAGCATGGAACAATCAAAAATTGTAGATACGTTGGAGACGTATCATTAAACTGGCCCAAAGAAACATCGGGAATGGAAAGAAGGGATTTGCAAATGCATCAGACTAGTTAGAAACCTGGGATGACTCGGACAGCATAACGGCTGTAAATGCTCAAAACGATTTGAGACATCCTGCAAAATGGTGGCATAACCGCTCAACATCACAATATCAAGGTCCCGAGACCAACTGTTAACACACAGAAGTACTAGAAATCAAACTGGGACTTGAATCCATCAATCTTATAAGTCTATATCATAGTAACTCGTCATCCTGATAGATAGATGAGAAGGCCTAGTTCTTAATCCCCGTAGAAAAGAAGAGGTTGACTCAGATCAGAAGGGCATAAGGTAAAGGAGTAAACATGGCCTTACGTTCCCTTCCACAATAAATTCCCTTATATAACTAAACCATTTCTAGACTCGACTTCGACCAGTTTGGCTTGGTAATCCTACAGGCAGTTAGGCTCTGATACCAAAACTGTTAGGACCCCGATCCTAAGTCACACCGATCTAGCATGTAACACATCATATCACTCTGCGGCCTCACGCATGGTATTCCCACGGGTGCCACCTTACCTGGCTCGGGACCGTTTACTCCATTTGGCTCACGTATATGATAGTGTCGCTAGCATCCATATGACAAAGAACCCGGGCCGACATGACTAGTCATAAACCCAAAGTGGCACTAACTTATAGGGACATGCATACATGACCCAACAACAAACGTGTCGGTCATCAGTGAGTGAATCCGGGCTGTAGCGGCTGGGCTAACAGAACTCTGGAGAATCCGGGCTGTAGCAGCTGGGCTAACAGGACTCCAGAGAATCCGGGCTGTAGCAGGCTAACAAGACTCCGGTAGACACCGTGTGACATTTCCCCGAAGGGACAGACACAGGAACAAAGAAGGACACATGCCGGCCAGCCTAAATGTTCCGGAGTAGTAGCAAGCTACCATGGCTCAGTGGAAGCACTAGGAGACATTTCCCGGTAAGAGAGGCTACCAAGGATAAACAACTAGGTTCTCGGATCCCAGACATACCAAGCATTTCAAATCATACACACAATATGCTCGGTACGTGCAAATACAACATGGCATCGCAACAAAACTCTACAACACAAAGTATTTATTCATTAGGCTCCGAAGAGCCAAGTATTACAAACATGGGTCTCATGACCCAACATACAGAGCATACAAGCAACAAGCGGAAGCATAAACATGTCTGAGTACAGACAACTACAAATGAAAAAGGTTGAGAAGCCTGACTATCTACAAGACCCTCCCAAGGGTACAAGATCGTAGCTGAGGTAACAAGCTAAATGTCGAAGTCCACGCGGAACTACTAGTGAGACTGAAGTCTCTCTGCAAAAACATAAATTAAGCAAACGTGAGTACAAATGTACCCAGCAAGACTTACATGAGAACTAGCTACATATGCATCAATATCAATAAAGGGGTGGTGCAGTTTAACTGCAGCAAGCCAGTTTTGACTCGGTGGCTAACCTGAACTATGACTGGAAGTAACTCTTTTGAGGTGGCGCATACGAGTCCACATATTCACCAACCAATACGCCACTATGGATCCGCTCCCGTCTCCCTACAAGAAGGCCATCCATAGCACTCACACTTATCTTGCGCATTTTAGAGTATCCACTTTCACTTGTCTATTAACTGTACAGGCAACCCAGAAGTCCTTTACCACGGACACGACTATTTGAATAGATGATGTTAACCCTACAAGAAGGCCATATACACGTCATGTATCTCGGCAACCTTCAAGCAGAAGCCTGGCGTGGGTGTCAACCACGACCTGACTAACCACGCAAGACTCTAGTCCAGATTTATCACCTATTTGGGTTCCATCCTCAAGGAGATCCGGCCGGGGTGTCGCTCACGGCCCCAAATGATGTGAGCAGGGTTCCCAAGCCCACCAAACGGGCGACGCTTGGTACACCGTGCCACTGCACCTAGTCTGTCCCAAGCCCACCTGTACCGGGTGCCACTTGGTAGACTACTAGCACTACCTACAAACACCAAAAACTAGTTGCAACTCCTGGACAGATATCAAGTTGATTAATAAGCCGACGGGGGCCGAGTTACCGGAACCCGATGTGTGGTAGCAGCTGTTCATGGAACACAAACACAGAACTCAGTTCCTGAGGATGGTTTCAATGAGACAACCCACCATGTACTCCTGCATGGCCTCTCACCGCTACCTTTACCAAATCGTGTTCACACACTTAGCTCTCAACAGTAGGACATGTTCACAACTTTCCAGTTCATACCCGATGAATGAGACCTGACACAACTCTAAGAAATAGCAGGCATGACAAACAAGCATGAATGAGTAGGCACATTAGGGCTCAAACAACGCGTACTCATGCTAGTTGGTTTCATCTATTTACTGTGGCAAAGATAGGTCATGCAGAGGAAAGGGGTTCAACTACCGCAGCATGTAACATTTGAATTGTTGTTGACCTGATGTAGGAGCGAGAGTAGGAGCGAGAGAGTGGGATTGTATCAGAATGAACAAGGGGGATCTTCTTACCTGGCACTTCTGAAGATAGTATAGTTCTTCATCGGTGTCATCGATCTCATCGTCAGAACCACGTCTACTGAGGGGGAACAATTACCGGCAACAGAGAAAGAACGCAATCAATGCAATGCGACAATATGATGCATGATCATGACATGGCAACATGCTGTGATTTGAGCTAATGCAACTAGCAGTGATTTAAATGAAGTTGATTTGAACCAAGGGTTCAAATTCAAACTCCATATGTTAATATTCAAATGACATTTAATTGATTGACCAGATCAACAGCCATAAGTTTCTCGAACATGCATGAAAATATCATAAACAGATTCTTTGGATTTTTCTGATAATTTTTCATATATAAATTATTTCATTATGAGCTACGGTTGAATTTCTATGATTTTTGGAAGTTTTGAACATTTTCTGAAATAAATAAACCATTTAAGATTTATTTAAATTCCAAAAAAGAGTTACTGCATCAGCATGATGTCATAGTGATGTCAACGGTCAACACGGCCGGTCCAGGTCAAACCTGACCAGTGGGGCCCATCTGTCAGTTTAACATCTAGTTAACTAAGTTAATTAACACTAATTTAATCCTAACACTAATCAGTTAGGGCCCTGGGCCCTAGCGCCAGTGAGCCAGGGGAGGTCAAACCTCGGTCAACAAGGTCAAACTCACTGGCGTCTATCCGCCAGTGACGTCCAGAGACAGAGGCGATGCTCGGTTTATGCTCTCCGATGACCAAAAGGACGGGGATGGCGTCTACGCGACGAGGAGGCTCGTCTGCGTCGGGTGGTGCATGCAAAAGCACCTTCGGTGGCCTAAGTCGATGGTGGCAGCGACTTGCGCGGCGGCCGGAGCTACGGGATGGCGGGTTCGGCGCTACGGAGCTCGGGAGGGGAAGCGATTAGTGGCTACGGGCTCGTGGAGGGACGCTGAGCACGTTGATGTGCTCTCCCGCGAGCTACAGCGTCTGAAACGATGATGGTGACATGGCTGTGCGGCGGCAAGCTTCAGGCACGGTGGCGCTAGCACTAGAGGGCGTGCGGGGCAATTGGGATAGGGGCGAAATGAAGAGGGGCTCACCCCGCGTCATTTGGAGGCATCAGCGAGCTCGGGGGAGGCCGGCCGGCGACGTGACGTTGTTGGCGATCTCGGGTGCTGGAGGTTGAAGACAATGGCGATGGCGGCGATGCATGGGCTCCCGCGGTCGTGTGCTTTGGCATGCAGCTCCATGGCGTCTAGGCGGAGCTAGGAAACCGGACGGTGAGGCGAGGCGTGTGCGGTGGCTACGGTGGTGCTCGTCGGCGCTCTCTGGTGCACTCGGGGAGGAGAGGGAGAGGGTGCCAAGGGAAGGAGAACGAGGGCAAGAGTGAGAGAGAGAGAGAGACCAGGAAGGGTGCGTGGCGTCGTCCAGGGGATCAGGGGGGAGGCAACCAGGTAGGAGGTGTCCAGGCGCGACGTCGGCGCTCGCCACCAAGCTGCATCGTGCACTGGCACGGGGAAGAAGACGGGTGTGCCCCTAGTGGGCTGGGCCGCCAGGTGGCCTGGCCAGGTGGGCTGCTGCTACATGTGAGATGCCCAGGTGAGTTTTGATGTTCTGTTTTCACTTCTGTTATGTTTTCTTTTTATTTATTCATTTCTCCACTGATTCAAATTCAAAAGAAATTCATAACAGGGCAAAACCTTCTGAATATTTGTATGTAGCCATTATGGACTTCTCCAAAGGCACATAAATAATTTCAGGGCCTTTTGAAATATATTCTATATAAAATCAATATAATCCAAAAGTCAAGTACTTATTGATTTAATTTCAAAGGCCCAAAAAATATCCCTGAGACTCCAAAACTATTGGTTTGAATTTTACCTCTTGCCAATATTTTTATATATTAACAGGAACATTTTCTTGGGTTTATTTGAAGCAATTTTTAATGTTGATCATTTTTAGGAATGATCTCTGAGGCTTTCCACTTTCCCCAATTCACATTTAAATGGATTTTAAACATGATGCATGGATGCCACTCACTGATGCAACTAATTACGAAGCAGAATTCTAGGGTTGTTTCATATGGAAACCTTTGCCTGATGCCTCGGGACTCCTCGCCTACGCTTGCCCCTTTAGCACCAAAGTGGTAACGAGTACTCTGCGCCCGCTGGCGCCCGCCTAGTCTTGGTCGTCATGGCTCACGTCATGCGCTCCTCGCGAGGTGCCCCTTGCATAGACATCTCCGCCCCTCGAGAGCCAGCCTAGGGAGGCTGCCCTTGAGGAGGTCTTGGCGTCGTCCACCTCGTGAGGCTTGGCCACTTGCGAGGGTCTTGAATGGTTGCTGATGAAGATGGGTCATACCAGGCCGCTGACTGAGCCACACCCTGGGCCGCAGGCAGGCAAGTCTGGGTACCCCGTTCCTAGGACGCCGACAGTAGCCCCCGGGCCCAAGGTGCGCTCAGACTTGGCTTCGAGGCGAAGCCAAGGGTCAAGTGCGGAGCGCCACGGGCCCCAATAGCCTACGGCCCTGATTGACGCGTGGCGATTGATAGTACGTGGGCATCTCTGCTTCCCCACACTGCCTCGGCAACTGCCCGATTGACAAAAGGTTGGCGCGTGTTGTAGTGCCCTCATTGCTTTCCTTTGTCTTGCTCCAGATCCCCTTTCTTGCTCCTCTCGCCCCAAGAGACCTCCTACCTACTAGGGATTCTCCCTGAGATTGCATCTGATGGCGCGCGACAAGGCCAAGGCCTCGCGCGCCTCACCCTCCTGGTACGAGCCAGCCTTGAGCGCACCCACCATATTAGAGGATAAGCTCGCCGTCGCGTGCCGGATGACGGTGGGTGACGATGACAAGGGAAGAGTAGCGGCGCTGCAGGACGGCTCTGCCAAGTTGAGGCTCCGGGTAGCACCTTTTGTCCCTTCTTCCTAAACAGCGTGTTCACGGGGCTGGTTCCTTCCTTTTCCGACTTCTTCTACGTCGTGCTCAGCCACTACGGCCTCCATGCTATTCACCTCCATCCCAACTCCGTTCTCCTCCTGTCAATTTTTGCCTTCTACTGTGAGGCATTTGTGGGGGTGATGCCATCTGTGGCGCTGTTGCGCCATTTCTTCTACCTTCGGATCAAGAACGGCCACTGCTCGGGATGTGCCAATTTCGTCGCAACCAAAGGGACCAATGCAATCTCGAAGGGGGGAAAAGGTTGAGGGCTTCAGGAACAAATGGGTCCTCATGGACACCAAGTGCTCCTACCCCCGGCTATCGCTGCCGACCGGGATGCCTTCTTCTGATGAGAGTTGGCTCAGCGCGAAGCTCTCCGACTCCCGGGCGAAGCATGTGCTGGAGAAGATGGTCGCTGACCTGAAGCCCGATGACCCGAGGGCGTAGAAGCTGACGGGGACCATGATACTCAAGGAGTTTCTGGCGCATCGCCTGGCCCTGCTTCAGGCGCATTCACACCCCCTTTGGAAGCTCGAGGATGAGGGGGACAACCTCCGCATGCGCCCTGACTCTCTATCCGACGAGGAGCTGGACGCAGCCCTGCGACTCCTGGTCGGGGAGGACCAGGGATTTCCGCCAGACTCACATCTTCCGCTGTACCGCCGTGCTGACGGGGCAGAGATTGCTGCCGCCATGCCCGTCTTCAATGAATATGGGCTTGTGCCGCCGATGTCCTCCGAGGCCCCGGTGGTGACGGCTCCGGTGGTGGTGTCCTCCGACGACTCTGGTGGGAAGGAGGAGCAGGACTCGGAGGCGACCCCGGAGGGGGCCAGGGAGACCTTCCCTCCACGCAAGGCCGATCTCCTTCGCGCCCTGCCTGACGACAGCGACCGCCCGGTGAGGGAGGTCCTGCCCCCTGCTGGGGTCACCACGAGGTCCAGGGTCACCCCCTCGATGAAGTCGCCGACTGGGGTCCTGACAAAAAGCAGGTCGGCACTAGTCTCCCGGGGCGATGCTCCTGCTTTGACACCGCGGCTACCGCGGCCTCACCTGCTCCGGGGGCTCGCGCGCCGGCGCCCCATGCTGTGAGGCCCCTGGGCTCCGCGCTCCTGAAGAGGCCGTGGGACTACGCCGTCGTGGACCAGTAAGCACCTCATCCTGACTTTGTCCTTGCTCCCACTTCTGTTGCTACTTCATGATGTTCTCTTCTTGTACTGTTAGGCCGACTCTGTTGGCTAAGAAGAAGAAGAAGAGAGGGGGGCGGTCGCATCTTCGAAGGCCCAGCAGCCTGGCCTGGCTGCACCCCCTCCGGCGCAGAAAGCCGGTGAAGGCGCCCCTACTTCCCACGCTCGGTCGTCCTCACGAGGCCCAATGGACCGCCCTCAAGAGAAGACGACCTCATTGGCCAAGCCGGCTCCAGAGGCGACCATCTCCAGCTCACCTGCGGACGTTGCCAAGGCTCAGGAGCTCCCTGTTTCTCTTCCTGCCGTCATGAGCTCGCAGGTCTTGGCTACAACGCAGCCTCCTCTTCCGGTCGCACAGCTGGCTCGCGATCCTTCCGCTTCGCCCAACGCCCTAGAGGAGGCCCTTTCTGTGCTGGCGGCTTTGGGGCGACCTTCAAGGCGCCGATCCGTCGCCTGGTGGCAGGGCGCCTGGAGCTGATCTCGGGTTGGCTACAATCCGATGCGTCTGTCAGGGCAGCGTTGGGCCAGGCCATGGCAGTTTCCGAGGAGGACAAGCGAGCCGCTGACCAAGCCACAGCCGCCCGCGAGATGGCGCTGAAGGACATCGAAGCCGCCAAGGAGCGCTACCAGTCGATGGAGGCCGAGCTGGAGACCATGTGCAACGAGCGCGCGGCCAAGGCTCACAGTCGTAAGGCGGAGGAGGAGAAGATGAAGGCCCGAGAGGACACCGTCACCGGTCGTGACACTGACTTGGAGCATTTGGCGAGGGCGCATGCCGCGGAGCGCAGCCGTCTAGAGGAGGTGGAGCGGAAGGTGGAGGCAGAGAAACCCCAGTTGGAAGCCAAGGCGAAGGTTCTGGCTGAGGATCACGCGGCCTTCAAGTCCCTTGATGAGAGATCCCGCGAGGCACTGGGGGAACTCTATGAGAAGGGCTTGGAGAAGTTGCTGGTGACAGACGATGAAGGCCCCGCTCAGCTGCTTCCTTATCTTGTCGTGGCGCTCGAGGGTGTCGTCGACGGGATCGGCCCCATGGTGGAGGGGGAGGCCCGCGCGCTTTCTTCTTCAGCTCTGACACGCGTCTTCAGCCATCTACATTTTCGCAACCCTGGCGTTGACCTCGGCGAGCTGCTCGAGCCCGTGGAGGAGGAGCGCTGCGCAGCTGCTACAGTTGTGGAGGGCCAGGTGGAGACCCTACTAAAGAAGTTTCTCGCCGTCGAGCCTGCACCTCCAACCGACAGTGCCGCCAATCCCACGACCGAGGCCAACGATGCGGCCGACGGTGACGCTACCGACGGGAAGGCGCTCCCTGACGACGGCGTCCAAGGCTGAAGACAAGGCTTGCTGGTGAAGGACGGCGCTCCTTATCATTTTATTTTCCTGCAAACTTCCCTGTGACATGTGACGTGCCTCGTGGAGGCGTTAAAACTCTGCTTGGTGTTTGGAGGACAATATGTTGTGTAATAATTTATTTAGGTTCCGAGATTTCCTTCCTGTTTGCTTGATGTTGTATGTTGGTAGGGCCCGACCCCGCGCATACCTCAGCCGTCGTTGGGCCATCCGAATCACCAGGACAGGACCAAGGGGTGAGGGGCTACGTGGCCAGTTAGGCTCCTGAGTCGCGATGCTCAGGAGTCCCCCTTAACGTGCAAACGGCCTGCGGGAAGGAAATGCAAAAATAGGCCTTAGGGTTCTACGTCGGCAGGGCCCGACCCCGCGCATACCTCAGCCGCTGTTCGGTCGTCCGAATCACCAGGACGGAACCAAGGGGTGAGGGGCTACGTGGCCAGTTAGGCTCCTGAGTCGAGATGCCCAGGAGTCCACCTTGACGCTCAAACAGACCTTCATACCTGTCCTCGCCGAGGTCCTCGCTCGGGAGGGGTGCGCGACGACCAGGTCCGAGGGACCTGGTAGGGCGGCATACGCTAGGCGAGGCCTGAGCGTAGCCCTTGTGCCCAGCCCCCTCGCGCGACTCTCCCGAGGGAGAAGCGTTGCGGTGAGGCTGGACACTGAGCCGGGTGGCTCCCTGAGGTTGGTACGGCCATGGGCCACCCTCAGTTGTTTATCACCAGTGCGGAGCGTAGTGCTTCCGCACTTGCACGGGCATAGCCGCTCCTCGACCGTGTCGACTACCAGCGTGGAGCATGGTGCTCCCACTGGTGCGTAGGTGAGGGCTCCCTCTGAGTGGAGCCCCCGGGGCATGTACAGCCCCGCCCTGACACATGGCTTGCACGGCATGGCTAGATGCTACCTCTTTTAGCACTGCGTTGGTTTTCCCCGAAGAGGAAGGGATGATGCAGCAAAGTAGCGTAAGTATTTCCCTCAGTTTTTGAGAACCAAGGTATCAATCCAGTAGGAGGCTACGCGCGAGTCCCTCGCACCTGCACAAAACAAATAAATCCTCGCAAACAACGCAAATAGGGGTTGTCAATCCCTATAGAGCCACTTACGAGAGTGAGATTTGATAGATATGATAAGATAATATTTTTGGTATTTTTATGATAAAGATGCAAAGTAAAATAAAGGCAAAGTAAATAGCAAAGTAAATAACTAAGTAGTAGGAGATTGATATGATAAACATAGACCCGGGAGCCATAGGTTTCACTAGTGGCTTCTCTCGAGAGCATAAGTATTCTACGGTGGGTGAACAAATTACTGTTGAGCAATTGACAGAATTGAGCATAGTTATGAGAATATCTAGGTATGATCATGTATATAGGCATCACGTCCGAGACAAGTAGACCGACTCCTGCCTGCATCTACTACTATTACTCCACTCATCGACCGCTATCTAGCATGCATCTAGAGTATTAAATTAAAAACAGAGTAACGCCTTAAGCAAGATGACATGATGTAGAGGGATAGACTCATGCAATATGAAGAAAACCCCATCTTCTTATCCTCGATGGCAACAATACAATACATGCCTTGCTTCCCTTACTGTCACCAGGAAAGGACACCGCAAGATTGAACCCAAAGCTAAGCACTTCTCCCATTGCAAGAAAGATCAATCTAGTAGGCCAAACCAAACTGATAATTCGAAGAGACTTGCAAAGATAACCAATCATACATAAAAGAATTCAGAGAAGATTCAAATATTATTCATAGATAGACTTGATCATAAACCCATAATTCATCGGTCTCAACAAACACACCGCAAAAAGAAGATTACATCGAATAGATCTCCACAAGAGAGGGGGAGAACATTGTATTGAGATCCAAAAAGAGAGAAGAAGCCATCTAGCTACTAACTATGGACCCGTAGGTCCGAAGTAAACTACTCACACTTCATCGGAGAGGCTATGGTATTGATGTAGAAGCCCTCCGTGATCGATGCCCCCTACGGCGGAGCTCCGGAACAGGCCCCAAGATGGGATCTCGTGGATACATAAAGTTGCGGCAGTGGAATTAGGTTTTTGGCTCCGTATATGATCATTTGGGGGTACGTGGATATATATAGGAGGAAGAAGTACGTCGGTGGAGCAACAGGTGGCCCACGAGGGTGGGGGCGCACCTGGTAGGGTAGGGCGCGCCCCCCTACCTCGTGGCCTCCTGTTATGTGCCTTGACGTAGGGTCCAAGTCTCCTGAGTTGTATTCGATGAGAAAATCACGTTCCCGAAGGTTTCATTCCGTTTGGACTCCGTTTGATATTCTTTTTCTTCGAAACCCTAAAACAGGCAAAAAACAGCAATTCTGGGCTGGGCCTCTGGTTAATAGGTTAGTCCCAAAAATAATATAAAAGTGGATAATAAAGCCCAATAATGTCCAAAACAGTAGATAATATAGCATGGAGCAATCAAAAATTATAGATACGTTGGAGACGTATCAAGCATCCCCAAGCTTAATTCCTGCTCGTCCTCGAGTAGGTAAATGATAAAAATAGAATTTTTGATGCGGAGTGCTACTTGGCATAATTTTAATGTAATTCTTCTTAATTGTGATATGAATATTCAGATCCGAAAGATTCAAGACAAAAGTTCATATTGACATAAAAATAATAATACCTCAAGCATACTAACAAAGCAATTATGTCTTCTCAAAATAACATGGCTAAAGAAAGTTATCCCTACAAAATCATATAGTCTGGCTATGCTCTATCTTCACCACACAAAATATTTAAATCATGCACAACCCCGATGACAAGCCAAGCAATTGTTTCATACTTTTGACATTCTCAAAACTTTGTCAATTTTCACGCAATACATGAGCGTGAGCCATGGATATAGCACTATAGGTGGGATAGAATGGTGGTTGGGAGAAGACAAAAAGGAGAAGATAGTCTCACATCAACTAGGCGTATCAACGGGCTATGGAGATGCCCATCAATAGATATCAATGTGAGTGAGTAGGGATTGCCATGCAACGGATGCACTAGAGCTATAAGTATATGAAAGCTCCAAAAGAAACTAAGTGGGTGTGCATCCAACTTGCTTGCTCATGAAGACCTAGGGCAATTTGAGGAAGCCCATCATTGGAATATACAAGCCAAGTTCTATAATGAAAGATTCCCACTAGTATATGAAAGTGATAACATGAGAGACTCTCTACTATGAAGATCATGTGCTACTTTGAAGCACAAGTGTGGTAAAAGGATAGTAACATTGTCCATTCTCCCTTTTTCTCTCATTTTTTTTGGGCCTTTTCTCTTTTTTATGGCCTCTTTTCTTTCTCTTTTTTTTATTTGGGCCTCTTTGGCCTCTTTTATTTATTTTTCGTCCGGAGTCTCATCCCGACTTGTGGGGGAATCATAGTCTCCATCATCCTTTCCTCACTTGGGACAATGCTCTAATAATGATGATGATCACACTTTTATTTTTCTTACAACTCAACAATTACAACTCGATACTTAGAACAAAATATGACTCTATATGAATGCCTCCGGCGGTGTACCGGGATATGCAATGATGCATGAGTGACAAGTATGAAAGAATTATGAACGATGGCTTTGCCACAAATACTATGTCAACTACATGATCATGCTAAGCAATATGACAATGATGGAGTGTGTCATAAACGGAATGGTGGAAAGTTGCATGGCAATATATCTCGGAATGGCTATGGAAATGCCATAATAGGTAGGTATGGTGGCTGTTTTGAGGAAGGTATATGGTGGGTGTATGATACCGGTGAAAGGTGCGCGGTATTAGAGAGGCTAGCAAAGGTGGAAGGGTGAGAGTACGTATAATCCATGGACTCAACATTAGTCATGAAGAACTCATATACTTATTGCAAAAATCTACAAGTTATCAAAGCAAAGTATTACGCGCATGCTCCTAGGGGGATAGATTGGTAGGAAAATACCATCGCTCGTCCCCGACCGCCACTCATAAGAAAGGCAATCAAAAAAATAAATCATGCTCCGACTTCATCACATAACGGTTCACCATACGTGCATGCTACGGGAATCACAAGCTTCAACACAAGTATTTCTCAAATTCACAACTACTCAACTAGCATGACTTTAATATCACCATCTCCATATCTCAAAACAAATATCAAGTATCAAACTTATCATAGTATTCAACATACTCATAAGAGAGTTTTATTATTAATCTTGCATACCAAGCATATTAGGATTTTAAGCAAATTACCATGCTATTAAGACTCTCAAAATAATCTAAGTGAAGCATGATAGCGCAATAGTTTCTATAAAACAAATCCACCACCGTGCTCTAAAAGATATAAGTGAAGTACTGGAGCAAAATTATATAACTCAAAAGATATAAGCGAAGCACATAGAGTATTCTAACAAATTCCAAATCATGTATGGCTCTCTCAAAAGGTGTGTACAGCAAGGATTATTGCGGTAAACTAACAAGCAAACACTCAAATCATACAAGACGCTCCAAGCAAAACACATATCATGCAGTAAATAAAAATATAGCTCCAAGTAAAGTTACCGATAGAAGTAGACGAAAGAGGGGATGCCTTGCGGGGCATCCCCAAGCTTTGGTTTTTAGGTGTCCTTAGATTATCTTTGGGGTTCCATGGGCATCCCCAAGCTTAGTGTCTTTCCACTCCTTGTTGCATAATCCATCAAATCTTTACCCAAAACTTGAAAACTTCACAACACAAAACTTAAAGTAGAAAATCTCGTGAGCTCCGTTAGCGAAAGAGAATAAAAGATCACTTCAAGGTACTGTAATGAACTCATTATTTATTTATATGGGTGTTATACCTACTGTATTCCAACTTCTCTATGGTTTATAAACTATTTTACTAGCCATAGATTCATCAAAATAAGCAAACAACACACGAAAAACAGAATCTGTCAAAAACAGAACAGTCTGTACTAATCTGTAGCTAGCGCAAGATATGGAACCCCAAAAATTCTAAAATAAATTGCTGGACATGAGGAATTTATCTATTAATCATATTCAAAAAGAATTAACTAAATATCACTCTCCAAATAAAAATGACAGCAGTTCTCGTGAGCGCTAAAGTTTCTGTTTTTTACAGCAAGTTCAACAAGACTTTCCCCAAATCTTCCCAACGGTTCTACTTGGCACAAATACTAATTAAACACAAAAAACACAACCAAAACAGAGGCTAGATAATTTATTTATTACTAAACAGGAACAAAAATCAAGGAATAAAAATAAAATTGGGTTGCCTCCCAACAAGCGCTATCGTTTAACGCCCCTAGCTAGGCATAACAAGCAAGAATAGATCTAGGTATCGCCATAATAGTAAGATAGATTATTAAAATTCATTTCATATTCTCTATGTTCAGAAGCAAGTTTTCTTTGAGGTAAGCAAAAGTAATCAAAAGGGCTAAATTTATTGCGACAAAAGTCTCCAAGATCAACCTTGGGAGGTATAGGTTCCTCCTTCGGTCCTTCATATTACACAACCAATTCATCATTATAAGCATTCTTTTGACAGAAATTTGTGAGCCTATATTCGAGAGAATATCCCAATTCATTATTTCGAATAGCCAAATCATCATTAAGTTCAGAAATTCTATCAACTAAAACATTGGTAGGCACCCTTTTTCTAAGATTTTCATTGAAAGCAACATAGTCTAGAGATTGAAAACGCATTATTTCTTCTTGATCAAAGAGGATGGCCTCTATGGGAGGACGGCAAGCATCCACCCTATAATGCGCAAAGATTTCTTTGGCCTCTTTTATTATGAATCAAAACTCATGAGCCAAAAAAAAGTAACGGCGCGCTTAACAGAAGAATGCTCAATATTAGAAAATTCTAGGAAAATCCTTTGTATGGAAGGATTCATGTGCATGAATTGCCTTTCAAGTTCAACTATAAGCATGGCAATAGTGTTCGCAAGACTGCTAGTTCTATGAAGGATAGAACTACCCATAGATGGTAAAGCACCAGCACAAGTAAAGAAATCTTGAATAACTCCTTTTCCAATAATATTACCACTACCAACACGGAATCTTTTTATATGTGAGATAGTGGGTTCTTTAGTAGGAGCATCAAAATTATTATCGACAATAGTATACCCAATTTCAGACATAGAGGCAGAAGGTAAAGAACTAGCCATAATGACAAGCAAGCAAACTAACACACAAGCAAACAAAGGCAAGCGGGCAAAAAGAGGCAAATAAAGAAGGAGAGGGAGGATAGAGAGAGAGGGCAAATAAAACGGCAAGGGTGAAGTGGGGGGAGAGGAAAACGAGAGGCAAATGGCAAATAATGTAATGCGGGAGATAAGGGTATGTGATGGGTACTTGGTATGTTGACTTTTGCATAGACCTCCCCGACAACGGCGCCAGAAATCCTTCTTGCTACCTCTTTTAGCATTGCGTTGGTTTTCCCCGAAGAGGAAGGGATGATGCAGCAAAGTAGCGTAAGTATTTCCCTCAGTTTTTGAGAACCAAGGTATCAATCCAGTAGGAGGCTACACGCGAGTCCCTCGCACCTACACAAAAAAAAATCCTTGCAACCAACGCAAATAGGGGTTGTCAATCCCTATAGGGCCACTTACAAGAGTGAGATCTGATAGATATGATAAGTTGGTATTTTTATGATAAAGATGCAAAGTAAAATAAAGGCAAAGTAAATAGCAAAGTAAATAACTAAGTAGTAGGACATTGATATGATAAAGATAGACCCGGGGGTCATAGGTTTCACTAGTGGCTTCTCTCAAGAGCATAAGTATTCTACGGTGGGTGAACAAATTACTGTTGAGCAATTGACAGAATTGAGCATAGTTATGAGAATATCTAGGTATGATCATGTATATAGGCATCACGTCCGAGACAAGTAGACCGACTCCTGCTTGCATCTACTACTATTACTCCACTCATCGACCGCTATCCAGCATGCATCTAGAGTATTAAATTAAAAACAGAGTAACGCCTTAAGCAAGATGACATGATGTAGAGGGATAGACTCATGCAATATGAAGAAAACCCCATCTTGTTATCCTCGATGGCTACAATACAATACGTGCCTTGCTGCCCTTACTGTCACCGGGAAAGGACACCGCAAGATTGAACCCAAAGCTAAGCACTTCTCCCATTGCAAGAAAGATCAATCTAGTAGGACAAACCAAACTGATAATTCGAAGAGACTTGCAAAGATAACCGATCATACATAAAAGAATTCAGAGAAGATTCAAATGTTATTCATAGATAGACTTGATCATAAACCCATAATTCATCGGTCTCAACAAACACACCGCAAAAAGAAGATTACATCGAATAGATCTCCACAAGAGAGGGGGAGAACATTGTATTTAGATCCAAAAAGAGAGAAGAAGCCATCTAGCTACTAACTATGGACCCGTAGGTCTGAAGTAAACTACTCACACTTCATGGGAGAGGCTATGTGTTGATGTAGAAGCCCTCCGTGATCGATGCCCCCTCTGGCGGAGCTCCGGAACAGGCCCCAAGATGGGATCTCGTGGATATAGAAAGTTGCGGCGGTGGAATTAGGTTTTTGGCTCCGTATATGATTGTTTGGGGGTACGTGGATATATATAGGAGGAAGAAGAACGTCGGTGGAGCAACAAGGGGCCCACGAGGGTGGGGGCGTGCCTGGTAGGGTAGGGCGCGCCCCCCTACCTCATGGCCTCCTGTTATGTGCCTTGACGTAGGGTCTAAGTCTCCTAAGTTGTATTCGATGAGAAAATCATGTTCCCGAAAGTTTCATTCCGTTTGGACTCCGTTTGATATTCCATTTCTTCGAAACCCTAAAACAGGCAAAAAACAGCAATTCTGGGCTAGGCCTCCGGTTAATAGGTTAGTCCCAAAAATAATATAGAAGTGGATAATAAAGCCCAATAATGTCCAAAACAGTAGATAATATAGCATGGAGAAATCAAAAAATATAGATACGTTGGAGACGTATCACTAGACGAGGTGTGTCTGGGCACCCGTGAGCCAGTGCGTGACTCACGAGGCCCTACCTCAAGGCAGGTTGCGCCTGGTCTTGGTTCTTGGTAGCTTTAGCGGTCCTGCAAGATGGCTAGGCAACTTGCGTCGGATGAATTTCCTGAGGCAATCACATGAGAAGGCCAAACACCAACGACCCCAGGAGGTGACATGAACAGGGCCGGCCCGCCAGATAGAGCTTAGTCGTTGGGTTTATCGATGCTGCAGGGACGGACCCGGGCACAGACGCCATGCCTAGCCTACTCATGCGAGGAATACTAAAGAAAGACAACTGGCGCGCGGCTCCCGTGGTAACGAGGGCGGTCGCGGGTGGGGTATCGAAGTACTGGATAAGCAGGTGACAATTATAGGACAACTCAAGCAAAGAGGCAGGTTAGCTCAGATAGATGCAAGAACGACACATGCCACTAGGACGGACCCGAGCAACCTGGGGAAGATGCAGCCCGAGGGGCGCCCCCGTCAAAGTAAGCTAGAGATGCAAAAGCATACACGTTGCAGGGACAGGCCCGTGCGACTTGGGGATGATGCTACCCGAGGGGCACCCCCAACTGAATGAACTGGAAAGAGTCGCCTGATACCATAGCTGGAGAGGTGTTGGAGTAGCTGAAGATGTGCACCGAAGGATTGTTCCTCATGAGCCGCCAGGGTCCCGAGCCTCGGGAGGCTCCGCGGGCCCAGGTGGCTCCTGAAGAACCGTCGCGATTTCTTCCAGGACAACATGATGCCTGGTCTCCTGAGCCGCCAGGATGCTCCACGGATGGCACTGGAAGGTGACAGCCACGCTCGGCAAGCCGAATGGCATGCGAACATAGTTGTGAGGCGGACCCTCACACCGTCCAATGCGCGAAGGCCAGAAACGTTCCTGAGATGTGGCCCTGTTGAGCCCTGGAATGTCGATGCAGACGCGTAGCCTGCCATCCTCGCCAGGATGGGGAGCTGCGCTGGGTGGTGGGCGGCGGTCGTCGCGTACGGTCCTTGCCTCCTGAAGCTCCTGGATCGCCTGGGTGATGAACTCCTGAGCACTAGGCGCTCCTCGACTCGTGCCCTCTTGAGGGAAACATGCAGCGAAGCACGCCTCCACGTGGTGCCCGAGCGCCTCCCTCGTGACATTGGCTAGGTTTGAGGCCCTCCAGAAGAGAGCCCCCGAGCCCAGCCTGAGGAGGGCGCCGGGCACGCCTTCCTATGTGAGGGAGGGACGCGCCCCGACCGCGGGCGCAGATCCTGAGGTCGTACCCCTGGAAACTCCGCTCTCCTAAGGCCCTGGGTGGAGCAGCTGCTTCTTCTTCTTGGGGATGGCCTCGGGAGGATACACGGTGCCTTCGTTGTCAGGGTTTTCGAATGTCGCTGCCTGGTAGGCGCGCTCGAGGGAGCACACCGCATCTCTTTCTTCACATGGGACCATGATGATGCCGCCGCTCCCTGGCATCTTGAGGACGTTGTAGCTATGGTGGGTCACTGCCATAAACTTGGCCAAGGCTGGATATCCAAGGATGGCGTTGTACGGCAGGCGGATGTGGGCGATGTCGAAGTCGATGAGCTCGGTGCAGTAGTTGTCACGCTGGCCGAAGGTGACAGGGAGGCGGACCTGTCCTATCGGGGTGGTGGAGCCATCGGTCACTACTGAGAAGGGCTTGGTAGGCTGCAGCTGATCATATGGCACTTGAAGGTTGTCAAATGTCTCGACGGACAGGACATTGAGCCATGTGCCACCATCGATGAGGGTCTTGGTGACTTGGATGTTCCTGATGACGGGTGAGAAGAGCATCGGGAGGGCGCCGGCTGTTGCCGCGCACTTGAGCTGGTCTGATGAGCTGAAGGTGATGGCGCACTTGGACCACCTGAGCGGGCGCGTGGCCTCGAGCCTGGGAAGGGCCGCGTTCACCTCACGAGCAAACTTCTTGAAGATACGCTGAGAGTCTGGGGCTTCGGCGCCACCCAAGATGCAGGCGATGGCGCGAGGCTCTTGGAAGCCCAAAGCCCCCTCGTCCTGATGATGGCCATCGTTCCTCCTTGGCGGTGGCGGCAGTGGAGGGAGCCAGGCGTTGCCCTGAGCTTAGTCCTCACGGGGCTAGTCTCTCCAGGCGCCCTCGCGAGGTGGGTCCTGCCAGCGGTCCTCACGAGGCCGATCACGCCACTCCTGGCGGGGGCTGCAGTCGTCCTAGCGTCCCCCACTTCATCCTCCTCCTCGGTCGTAGCCCCGGTCGTTGCGCTCGGGGCGTCGACCGAAGCGCCCATCACGGATGGCCCTCAGCTCCTGACAGTCACTGGTGTTGTGGCTGTGAACGTTATGGAAGGTGTAGAATGGGCGGTTGGCCTTGGACGACTCGGGATGGTCGCGACCACGTTTCGTCTCCAGCTCTACTGCAAGCACGGCGGCCCCCTTGCGTTTCACATCCTTGACCTTGGCCTTCTTGTCCTCCTAGTCGGCAGCTGGGAGCTCGAGGAGGGAAAGGTGCCCTTCCTCCGCTCTTGCGCACTTGGTCGCCATGTTAAACATCTCCAGGGCCGTGCATAGCTCCTCGTGGATGGCAAGCTCTTCCTTCATCTTGACGTCGCGGACGCCATCAGAAAACACGGAGATGATGGCTCCGTTCATCACCTTGGGGATCTTGAGGCGAACGTTGTTGAAGCGCTGGATGTACTTCTGCAGGGTTTCCCCTGGCTGCTGCTTGATGCGCCGTAAGTCACCCGCGGTCGGCGGGCGGTCGCGAGTGCCCTAAAAGTTGGTGACGAAACGCTCGCGCATCTCACCCCAAGAGGAGATCAATCCCGCGGGCAGGTTCAGGAGCCACGAGCGCACGCCATCTTTGAGGGCCAAAGGGAACTAACTCGCCATGACCTTCTCGTTGTCGTTGGCCGCCTCGATGCTTAGCTCATAGAGCTGCAGGAACTCCGCGGGGTCGGGGGTGCCGTCGTAGCGCGGAGGCAGGTCCGGCTTGAACTTGCCGGGCGAGAGGATGCTGCGCAGCTCGGGAGTGAAGGCACGGCAACCTGCTATGGTAACTGGAGCCTGTCGGGGAGGCGAAGCCTGGTTTTGATATCCATGCGCCGCCGGCGCAGGCAGCGCGTGGTCTTGACGCAGCGGTGCCGAGAGCGCAGGAGCATTTCCTTGTGGCCCCGGGACTTCTTGGCAGCTTCCTTCTTCGTGCGCGGGTGCCCGGCGCAGCGGGTCGCGCTGCAAGATTGCGCGTCTTGGTGCGAAGGCGTTGTTTTGGTGTGGAGGTGGTGGAGGCGCTCCGTGGGCGACATCGCCCGCCGCTGGAGGTGGTCGAGGTAGCGAAAGGGACGATGCAGGAGAGCCCCCAGCAGCGCTGACGAGCTCGGCGATGCGGTCGAGCCAGTCGTCGTAGAGGTCGTCGACTGGACGGTAGCGTGGGAGCTCGCGCGCCATGAGTAGCGCAGCCTGTGTGTCTGTGGGCGCGCGACGAGCGTGGAACGATGAGCCGGCCGGAGTCAGTGACGGGGTGGCGGTGCGTCCGTCCCGCCGCACAGAGGAGTGCAGCGATGAGGCCCGCTGCTCGTTCACTGCCGGGCCAGTGGCGGCGTTAGCAGCGGGTGATGGAGAACGGCGGGGAGGTCTGCCAATGGGCACCGTCTGAGCGATGTGGGCGGCGAGGATGGCGCGGCGCTTAGCACGGGCTCGGCGAGCGTCAGACATGGATGCGATGGAGCAGTGGAATGAGGATCAACGGAAGAAACGGCTTCAGCGCACCCCTACCTGCATGCCAAATGTCGGATTACGGGTTCTGGCAAACCCTTGAGGTTCGAACACTGGGGTGCGCATGATGATCTCTCTCCCCTGCGAGCCCACTCTCGCAACGGTCTCTAAGCCTAGCTCATCGAACCCGAAGAACAAGGGACACAAGGGTTTATACTGGTTCCAGCCACCGTCATGGTGTAATACCCTACTCCAGTGTGGTGTGGTGGATTGCCTTCTAGGCCAAGGATGAACAAGTATAAGGGATGAACAGCCTCCTGAGGAGAGGTGTTCTTGAGCTCGATGAGCTTGTGTGTGTGTGGATGGTCTTGGCGGAATGGATCATGTCCAAGATGAGTTGCCCCTATGGTGGTGACTAGTCCTATTTATATAGGCCCGGGTCCTCTTCCCAAATATTAGGCGGGAAGGGATCCCACAACGGCCAGTTTGAAGGGGGACAACTAGTACAAGTTATCCTGACAAAAGGTGATCTTCGCCCGCCAAAGGCTCTGGTGGTGACGTCGTTGTGGGCTCCGCGGTGACCTCCGTCCTGCCGTCCTTCTGGCCTTGGTCTCATTGCACCAATATGGAAACCTTTGCCTGATGCCTCGGGACTCCTTGCCTTCGCTTGCCCCTTTAGCACCAGAGAGGCAACGAGTACTCTGCGCCCGCTGGCGCCCGCCTGGCCTTGGTCGTCATGGCTCACGTCACGCGCTCCTCGCGAGGTGCCCCTTGTATAGACATCTCCGCCCCTTGGGAGCCAGCCTAGGGAGGCTGCCCTTGAGGAGGTCTTGGCGTTGTCCGCCTCGCGAGGGTCTTGAATGGTTGCTGATGAAGATGGGACGTACCAGTCCGCTGACTGAGCCACGCCCTGGGCCGCAGGCAGGCAAGTCTGGGTACCCCCATTCCCAGGACGCCGACAATGTTTTGCTTGTGAGAGAAGTTTAGTCAACGGGTCTGCCACATTCAGATCCGTGTGTAGTTTGCAAATTTCTATGTCTACAATGCTCTGCAAGGAGCTACTATAGCTAATTTTTCCCACTTTCAATATGTATCAAGATTGAGACTCAGGGTCATCCGGATCAGTGTCAAAGCTTGCATCGATGTAACCCTTTACGACGAACTCTTTGTCACCTCCATAACATAGAAACATTTCCTTAGTCCTCTTTAGGTACCTAAGGATAATTTTGACCTATGTCCAGTGATCTACTCCTAGATCACTATTGTATCCCCTTGCCAAACTCATGGCAAGGTATACAATAGGTCTGGTACACAACATGGCATACTTTATAGAACCTATGGCTGAGGCATAGGGAATGACTTTCATTCTCTCTCTATCTTCTACCGTGGTCGGGTTTTGAGTCTTACTCAACTTCACACCTTGCAACACAGGCAAGAACCCTTTCTTTGACTGATCCATTTTAAACTTCTTCAAAATCTTGTCAAGGTATGTGCTTTGTGAAAGTCCTATTAAGTGTCTCGATCTATCCCTATAGATCTTGATGCTCAATATATAAGTAGCTTCACCGAGGTCTTTCATTGAAAAATTCTTATTCAAGTATCCTTTTTATGCTATTCAGAAATTCTATATCATTTCCAATCAATAATATGCCATCCACATATAATATTAGAAATGCTACAGAGCTCCCACTCACTTTCTTGTAAATACAGGCTTCACCATAAGTCTGTATAAAACCATATGCTTTGATCACCTCATCAAAGCATATATTCCAACTCCAAGATGCTTGCACCAGTCCATAGATGGACCGCTAGAGCTTGCACACTTTGTTATCACCTTTAGGATCGACAAAAACTTCTGGTTGCATCATATACAACTCTTCTTTAATATCCATTAAGGAATGCAGTTTTTGACATCCATTTGCCAGATTTCATAATTATAAAATGCGGCAATTGCTAACATGATTCGGGCGGACTTAAGCATCGCTACGGGTGAGAAAGTCTCATTGTAGTCAACCCCTTGAACTTGTCGAAAACTCTTTTCTGACAAGTCGAGTTTTGTAGATAGTGATATTACCATCAGCGTCTGTCTTCATCTTGAAAATCCATTTATTCTCAATGGCTTGCCGATCATTGGGCAAATCCACCAAAGTCCACACTTTATTCTCATACATGGATCCTATCTTAGATTTCATGGCCTCAAGCCATTTATCGGAATCTGGGCTCATCATAGCTTCTTCATAGTTCATAGGTTCGCCATGGTCTAATAACATGACTTCCATGACAGTATTACTGTACCACTCTGGTGCGGAACGTGCTCTGTTCGACCTACGAAGTCTAGTATTAACTTGATCCAAAGTTTCATGATCGTCATCATTAGTTTCCTCTTTAGTTGGTGTAGGCATCATCGGAACGGATTTCTCTGATGTGCTACTCTCCAATTCGAGAGAAGGTACAATTACCTCATCAAGTTCTATTTTCCTCCTACTCACTTCTTTCGAGAGAAAACTCCTTCTCTAGAAAGGACCCATTCTTAGCAACAAAGATCTTTCCTTCGGATCTGTGGTAGAAGGTATATCAAATAGTTTATTTATGGTATCCTATGAAGACGCACTTCTCCAATTTAGGTTCGAGCTTATCAAGCTAAAGCCTTTTGACATAAGCATTGCATCCCCCAACTTTAAGAAACAACGGCTTAATTAGGTTTCTTGCAAAAGCATAGTTCATATGGTGTCATCTCAATGGATTTAGACGGTGCCCTATTTAACGTGAATGCGGTTGTCTCTAATGCATAACCCCAAAATGATAGTGGTATATCAGTAAGAGACATCATAGATCGCACCATATCTAATAAAGTACGGTTACGACGTTCGGACACACCATTACGTTGTGGTGTTCTGGGTGGCGTGAGTTGTGAAACAATTCCACATTGTTTTAAATGAAGGCAAAACTCGTAACTCAAATATTTGCCTCCACGATCAGATCATAGAAACTTTCTTTTCTTATTACGATGATTCTCCACCTCACTCTGAAATTCTTTGAACTTTTCAAATGTTTCAAACTTGTGTTTCATCAAGTAGATATACCCATACCTACTCAAATCATCTGAGAAGGTTAAAAAATAGCAATACCCACCGCGTGCTTCAACACTCATCGGACCGCATACATCGATATGTATTATTTCCAATAAGTCATTAGCTCGCTCCATTGTTCTGGAGAACGGAGTTTTAATCATCTTACCCATGAGGCATGGTTCGCAAGTATCAAATGATTCATAATCAAGTGATTCCAAAATCCCATCTGCATGGAGTTTCTTCATGCGCTTTACACCAATATGACCTAAATGGAAGTGCCACAAGTATGTTGCACTATCATTATTAACTTTGCATCTTTTGGCATCAATATTATGAATATGTGTATCACTACGATCGAGATTCAATAAACCATTCACATTGGGTGTATGACCATAGAAGGTTTTATTCATGTAAATAGAACAACAATTATTCTTTGACTTAAATGAATAACCGTATTGCAATAAACATGATCAAATCACATTCATGCTCAACGCAAACACCAACTAACATTTATTTAGGTTCAAAACTAATCCCGAAGGTAGAGGAAGTGTGTGATGGTGATCGTATCAACCTTGGAATCACTTCCAACACACATCGACAAATCGCCCTTAACTAGTCTATGTTTATTCTGCAACTCCTGTTTCGAGTTACTAATCTTAGCAACTGAACCGGTATCAAATACAATACACATCAATAACATGTATATCAAATATACCTTTGTTCACTTTGCGATCCTTCTTATCCGCCAAGTATTTGGGCAGTCCGTTTCCAGTGACCATTTCCTTTGAAGTAGAGGCACTTAGTTTCAGGCTTGGGTCCAGCTTTGGGCTTCTTCATGGGAGTGGCAACTTTCTTTCCATTATTCTTGAAGTTCCCTCTCTTTTCCTTGCCCTTTTTCTTGAAACTAGTAGTCTTGTTAACCATCAACACTTGATGCTCTTTCTTGATTTCTACCATCGCCGATTTCAGCACCACGATGAGCTCGGGAATCATTTTCGTCATCCCTTGTGTATTATAGTTCATCACAAAGTTCTAGTAGCTTGGTGATAGTGACTAGAGAACTTTTTCGATCACTATCTTATCTAGAAGATTAACTCCCACTTGATTCAAGCGATTGTAGTACCCAGACATTCTGAGCACATGCTCACTGGTTGAGCTATTCTCCTCCATTTTGTAGGCAAAGTACTTGTCAGAGGTCTCATACCTCTCGACACGGGCATGAGTCTGAAATACCAATTTCAGCTCTTGGAACATCTCATATGCTATGTGGCGTTCAAAACATTTTTGAAGTCCCGGTTCTAAGCCATAAAGCATTGCACACTAAACTATTAAGTAGTCATCATATCGAGCTTGCCAAACGTTCATAATGTCTGCATCTGCTCCTGCAATAGGTCTGTCACCTAGTGGTGCATCAAGGACATAATTCTTCTGTGCAACAATGAGGATAATCCTCATATCACGGACCGAGTCCGCATCATTGCTACTATCATCTTTCAACTTATTTTTCTCTAGCAACATATCAAAAATAGGGGAGCTATATTGCGAGCTATTGATCTACAACATAGATATGAAAAAATTATAAAGACTAAGTTCATGATAAATTTAAGTTTAGTTAATCAAATTACTAATGAACTCCCACTTAAATTAACATCCCTCAAGTTATTTAAGTAATACATGATCCAAATCAACTAACACATGTCCGGTCATCACGTGAGATGGGGTAGTCATCAATGGTGAACATCTCTATATTGATCATATGTACTATATGACTCATGTCCAACCTTTTGGCCTCCAGTGTTCTGAGACCATGTATGTACATGCTAGGCTCGTCAAGTTTAACCCAAGTATTTTGCACGTCTAAAACTGTCTTACACCCGTTGTATGTGAACGTAGAGTCTATCACACCCGATCATCACGTGGTGTCTCGAAACGACAAACAGTAGCAACGGTGCATACTCAGGGAGAACACTTTTATCTTGAAATTAAGTGAAGGGATCATCTTATAATGCTACCGCCGTTCTAAGCAAAATAAGATGCATAAAGGATAAACATCACATGCAACATCACATGCAATCAAAATATGTGACATGATATAGCCATCATCATCTTGTGCTTTTGATCTCCATCTCCAAAGCATCGTCATGATCTCCATCGTCCCCGGCTCGACACCTTGATCTCCATCGGAGCGTCGTTGCATCGAGGTCGTCACGCCAACTATTGCTTATACAACTATCGCTAACACATAGTGATAAAGTAAAGCAATTACATGGCGCTTGCATTTCATACAATAAAGAGACAACCCTAAGGCTCCTGCTGGTTATCGATATTACAAAACATGATCATATCATATATCAACATATATCACATCATATCTTGATCATATCATATCAGCCCTGCAAAAACAAGTTAGACGTCCTCTACTTTGTTGTTGCAAGTTTTACGTGGCTGCTATGGGCTTCTAGAAAGAACCGTTCTTACCTGCGCATAAAACCACAACGGTGATTCATCAAGTTTGTTGTTTTAACATTCTTCAAGGACGGCCGCAGTCGAATTCGATTCAACTAAAGTAGGAGAAACAGACACCCGCCAGCCACCTTTATGCAAAACTAGTTGCATGTCAGTCGGTGGAACCGGTCTCATGTGCGTGAACATGTAAGGTTAGTTCGGTCCGCTTCATCCCATAATATCGCCGAATCAAAATAATATGTTGGTGGTAAGAAATATGACTATCACCGCCCACAACTCTTTGTGTTCTACTCATGCATATCATCTACGCATAGACCTAGCTCTGATGCCACTGTAGGAAAACGTTGCATGGAAAACAAAAAAAATTCTACACACACGCAATGATCTATCCATGGAGATGCATAGCTATGAGGGGGGAGTATGTCGATGTACCCTCGTAAACCGTAACTGGAAGCATTTAACAATGCGGCTGATGTAGTCAAACTTCTTCGCTCCAACCAATCAAGTACCGAACACACGGCACCTCCGCGTTCTGCACATGTTCAGCTCGGTGACGTCCTCCACCTTCTTGATCCAGCAAGACGGCGAGGTAGTAGATGATTTCCGGCAGCACGACATCGTGGTGACGGTGATGGTGAAGTGATCTTCGTAGGGCTTCGCCTAAGCACTACGAAAATATGACCGGGGTGTAAACGGTGGAGGGGGGCGACGCACACGGCTAGGCAATTGTCTGTTGTGTGCTAGGCGCCCCCTCCCACATATATATAGGTGGGAGGGAGGGAGGAGCAGCCAAAGAAGGCTCCCAAGTAAGAGGAATCCTACTTGGGGCCCCTCCCAAGCCGCGCCCCCCTTTCTTTATTTGGAGTGCGGGGAAAGACGGGCGAGGGTGGTGCCCCCTCTTTCCTTTCTCACATGAGAGGGAAAGGCGGGAGGGGCTAGCCTTCCTCCTTTTCCTTCCCTAGGGCTGGCCAAACAAGGGAGGGGGCGCACCATCCCCTTTGTGGGTTGGTCTATCCCCTCCTTTGTCCCATAAGGCCCATAACTTGCCGGGGGTGCCGGAACCCCTTCCGATGACCCTATTCCTTCCCGGTATGTCCCGAAACACTTCCGGTGTCCAAATACCATCGTCCTATATATCAATCTTTACCTCTCGACCATTTCGAGACTCCTCTTCATGTCCGTGATCTCATCCGGGACTCCAAACAATATTCGGTCGCCAAAACATAAAACTCATATAAAACTATATCGTCAACGGATGTTAAGCGTGCGGACCCTACGGGTTCGAGAATTATGTAGACATGACTGAGACACCCCTCCCGTCAATATCCAATAGTGGAATCTGGATGCCCATATTGGCTCCTATATATTCTACGAAGATCTTTATTGGTCGAACCATTATGACAACATATGTAATTCCCTTTGTCCATCGGTATGTTACTTACCTGAGATTCGATCGTCGGTATCTTTATACCTAGTTCAATCTCGTTAGCAGCAAGTCTCTTTACTCATTCATTAATACATCACCTTGTGACTAACTCCTTAGTCATTTTCTTGCAAGCTTATGATGTGTATTACCGAGGGGCCCAGAGATACCTCTCCGATACATGGAGTGACAAATCCTAATCTCGATCTATGCCAACTCAACAAACACCTTCGGAGATACCTACACAGCATCTTTATGATCACCCAATTACGTTGTGATGTTTGATAGCACACAAGGTATTCCTCCGGTATCCGGGAGTTGCATAATCTCATAGTCAAAGGAATATGTATTTAACATGAAGAAAGCAATAGCAATAAACTGAACGATCATTATGCTAAGCTAACGGATGTATCTTGTCCATCACATCATTCTCCTAATGATGTGATCCCATTATCAAATGACAACACATGTCTATGGTTTGGAAACCTTAACCATCTTTGATCAATGAGCTAGTCTAGTAGAGGCTTACTAGGGACATGGTATTTGTTTATGTATTCACACATGTATTTAATTTTTCGATCAATACAATCTAGCATGTATAATAAACCTTTATCATGAATAAGGAAATATAATATAAAATAACAACTTTATTATTGCCTCTAGTGAATGAGAGCGGCAGGTGGTCTGTTCATTGATCTCCCACGGCTCCAACTTTGCATATCTCTCCTTCATAGCTCTCAGCCAGAATCGGAGTTGTGTTGTCCTTATTACGGTTGGGTCGGTGATTGGCATGGATTTTCATGTGGCTTCACAAGGTCTCTATGGAGTGACCTAGGTCGAAGTCCCTTTTTTGCAGGTGAAAGTCCCTTTGCTCAGAGAGAAGGGATGGCGATGACTCTGGTCGGACAGAAGTGATGATGATGACACCAATGTGCTACCCCGACAAAGATTTCCTCATAGTGTTGTGTGTGGGATTTATTGCGTGTGCCCCTCAGCGGATCGTGACAGTTTTCATCCGGTTTCTCGTAATTAACCAGACAACTCTTTTTCTTCTTAATTAATCTATGAGACAAACCTTCTGTCTTTGTTTGAAAAAAGGCAATTCACAAAAATGTAGGATCTGATTATTTCATCAACCGTATTTTACAAGCTCAATTCACTTGTTTCAAACTGATTTTCACCAACTTACACTCCATTTTGCATCCGTTGACTCAATCTACTATAGTAATTCTAAAATATTCGTCTTGTTCATAGTAAAAGAAAAAAGCGTCTGATACTTATGAGACCTTGAAAACTTGTTTAATGCGTTCCCACCAGACCAAATCTAATTTGAGAACAAACCACAACATACTTTGTTAACGAGAATAAGTAATAGTGTCTACAACCACAATGTAATAATTTGACCCCATATATGACCGTGGACAGCGTCCGGTGGCCCCTCAAATGTCCACTCATGCAACCACACCCTCTTTTTCGAAACCCCAAATCCATGCAACCACATGCATGTCCATCGTCTGATGATACAAATACATGTAAAAATGAATACCGCACAAAAATAAAATTTATTCTTAGAGAAAAATACAAACTCCTTCCGTCCCAAAATATAATATCATTGTTTACACTATGTTAGTGTTAAAAATAATCTTATATTTTGGGACGGAGGGATTAGTTTGAACATAAATATTTATTCAATTGCATAATTCAAACATAAAATTCAATGATTTGCAATGTGGATCCACAAATTCTCCATAAGATCATTACTAAGTAGTTGCACATGCATTGGAAGTTGTCGATGCATCTCTAGAAAGTTAACGTACTCCGGACTTCCCAAAATCATGTGTGTGGGATGCTCCTTCGCCCTCGTGCTCCACAATTATGTTGTGGAAGATTACACAATATGTCGCAATTGCCATAATGTCTTCGGTTCCCACACCATTGTAGCTCCATGAACAATACCCCAACGAGCTTCTAGCAGTCATGATGCCCTCTCCATATTCTTCCTAGGACCTTCTTGCATTTGTGCAAAGGGACATTGTTTGTTTCACAAATGCCGCCCATTGAAGATAGATACCAACAAAAAGGTAGCACCCCATGTTATAGTTTTGCCCATTGAGGTTGTAGTTGCATTCCAGAGCATCCCCGTCACAAAGTCTCTCTTGAACAATAGAGATTGCTAGAGCACATTGATGTCATCGTGAGAACCAGGCATGGCAAAAAAAGCATGCTGAATCCACAAGTCCTTTGATGGCACTGCCTCAAGTATGATGGTGACTTTTTTGGTGCGACCGGTACTGCCCGTGCAAACCTTTCGGGCAACTCTTCCATTGCCAAGGCATGCAATCAACTGAACCAAGCATACCTGGGACACCTCTGGATGTCCAATTGCCAATAAATTTCTGTGTGTGCTCGAGAGTTGTTTGTCTCAAGTACTTCAGTCCAAACACCTTCACCACAGTGCAGGCAAATTTCACCGTGGTGTCAAGGCATGTGCTCTCCCCCATCTGGACAATCTCATCAACGACATATCTGGCTTTACCATATGCAAGCATCTTAAGAGCAACCATGCATTTTTGCACAGGAGAGAAGGGCAGTCGTCCGCAACAATCCTTCCTCAGCTTAAAGTAAGGATCGTATTCCTCCACATCATTCGGTACGCGCAAGAACAAATGTTTGCTCATCTGGAAGCGACATCGAAAAAACTCTCATGGTATGTGGGGCTCGGTTTGAAGTAGTCCTTCTAGAGAAGTCGTGCGACAGCAATCCTATCCCAAAGAACCGATCCTATCCCAAAGAACAACTGTCATGCCCTTTTATCGAACTCTTGAAACTCATAACATGCTCCACTTGCTTCTCCATTTCTTCTTGGATGCTCATCATCATCATTATAGCATCTTTGTCCTCTGAATATAAATTTGTATATAACGAACTCTTTGTATATAAATTTGTCAAGCTCCATGTTCTCAAAGTCATCATCCGATGAATCCATCGTTTGCCTAAAAACTAGCAAAGGAATAAAAAACAATCCATACATTTTGTCGAACAAATAGAGGCGGGTGAATGCCCAGAGGAGTAGGATCGGGGCGACGCCCGGAGCAGTGGGACGTACTGGGGCGACGATGACCGTGTGATGGCAGCAAGGACGGCTAGGAGGAGTTTTGGGGCCAACGACGGCGACATAGTGGGTTGGGACGACGATGGACCTAGGGTGGCGATCAAGCTAGGGAAGGGACGGCACGACACAGACAAGGCATAATAGAGGAGATAAAGAGCACACGTCATTTTGTCGAACAAATAGAGGCGGGTGAATGCCTAGAGGAGTAGAATCGAGAGTAGAATCGAGGCGACGCCTGGAGCAGTGGGACGTACTGGGGCTACGATGACCGTGTGATGGCAGCAAGGACGGCTAGGAGGAGTTTTGGGGCCAACGATGGCGACATAATGGGTTGGGACGACGACGGACCTAGGGTGGCGATCAAGCTAGGGAATGGACGGCACGACAAAGACAAGGCATAATAGAGGAGATAAAGAGCACACGTCGGGCTAGGTTGGGGATGATTTGGGAAGGGTCCGGCCTGTTGAATCTGACATGAGGGACACATCCGGGGTCGTCCAGACATCCCCATATCCGCCCCACATATAGTTTGCCCCACTTATACCGCCCCACATATAGGTTGCCCCACATATAAGTCGGGTTTGGGGGATGCCGGACATCCGAACATTTCGGTTGGCTTTGTGGGCGTTTTTCAGCCCATCCATAAAGGACATCAACAGATGAATAGATCAAAGTTCCACTGCTGAAGTGATAACGAGATAGCCATCAAGAAATCAAGGACGACACATCGGCAGCAAACTAAAAGCAGCACCTTTTCCCCGTAAAACTCAAAAGTCTGTTGCGACCTGACATACTGAAAACATGCTCACGAGAATTTTGACCACATACAGCAACATAAGCGCCAACAATGTATGATTCTGCACATGACATGCTATAAACATTGGCTAGTAAACACAAGGACACCAAACACGCCGCAGTACGCATCAAGGATTACGGAGTACATGACCTATCAAGGAAAGAGATGTACAAATAGTAAAAATATGCCGTGACGCAAATTCAGTCAGCCATGGCTTAGCTCAGCTAGGTAGATTTCCTGGCAGTGTGGCTTGGTAATTTCCCTCAGGAAATTGCGGAGTGCATCGACCATGACTGTACTTCTATCATGAGCTAATTTAAATCTCTCTTTCACGAAAAAAAAAGAAATAACATAAGGCTGGCATAATCATGCAGAAGATTCATGTAAACATTGAACCCGTATCAGACATGGCGGCAACATACCACTAGAATCTTGCAGTATATCCTTGTGAGATGCTCAGTTACTCCAATAGCATGAAAATACTGACATTGCAAAGAACAAATATTGACTCTTGAGTATACAACACTCCCTTCGTTTCTCAATACCTAGCTTGCTAGTTCTAACATGCATACCAAGATCGATGCGCAAAAAATAAACATGCATACCAAGATCAGCTGTTGACAAATGCATGCCTTGATATGGACTATGAATACATTTGAAAGAGGTTTATGATAGTATAGCTTTTATGACATATAAGATATAACTCTTGTCAAAATTAGCATCAAAATTCGAGGATGGCTTGTATATTTGGATGGAGGGAGTACACGTTACGATCCAAATGAAATGTCAACTTAAACAGGTTTGCAACAAAAAACAAGCAGAAGCAAAAATGGGATTTGGCTTGTAGTACCTAGTACTCCCTCTATAAGGCATTCTTTGGCTAGGCACAAGGATCAAAGAACGGAATATTTAAGATGTATATTAAGATAGGTAAATTAGATGAGAATGGATTATTTAAATCGTCCATTCCATATAATTCAGAACAAGTTAACAAGCCTTATATTCTTAGACGGAGGGTCTTTGCACTTTCACAGTATAATCATATTGCTCCAGACAGCCACACCCAGAAAAGAACTTCAAGACAAGCAAATCGTGACGTTCATTTGTCATGAAAGAACAAACCCTAACAGCATAGCAGCCTGATACATAATGGTTTGATCTACAATTAGTTTTTCTGTTTAAGTCAACTTTATCTTCTGAACATATCTTGATTAAATGAAAATTAGTCACGAAATGGTTTCTTGCCAACAGAGAGACTACCTCATTCTTATGACCAATCAATGAACTGTAAGAACCCAACATATTTCAGTGATCCACTAGCATCCTTAACATTTCTAGCGTAATATTCAACTGCATAGAGATATAGAGCAGTTGACTTGCGGATGCTGGTAGACATTGGGTCTTTTCCAATAAATAGAGCCTAATGTGATGTTTGCTTATGGGAATGCGCCAAAGTGCTGGAGATGTGTTTGAATCAAGCATGATAAATGCCTACCACATCAACTGGAGATACACATTGCCATCCAAAAGAAGCAAGACATAAGAATTTCAATAATGAGCCAACAGTTCTCTCATAGAACAAGCTGGGGTACTGATAGGGAGTCTAAAGTCTAAAAAATAAAGTAGCCTTCTAATGGAAAAGGTTCAAAATGATGGATATCAACAGAGAATAACCACTACGCGAACCTAAAACATCACAGGTTTCAGCCTCCCTCAGTAAATTCTGCTAGCCGACCATAGGACCTGTATAAAGTCCAATCGTCATCCTGAAGCTACAAAACCTATCACAAGGCATCTTACCTCCCATGGAAACTGGAAAGGGAACCAAACAACCCTTCTTGTATGCCAAATGGTGTGACTATACATGGATTGCACACAGAGGGCAAAAACTGTACATACATGCATTGTCAAGTTCTCTCTCCCTCGTGTGGATCATATATCATCCAAGCACAAATCAGAAGATCAAGAGAACTACACAAATCTACTCCACCAAGACCAGTCTTACGGCATGAATGAGCACTAAGAGGTATGAAATATACCTCTGTTCATGCATCGACAGGTAGATTTGCCTCCATGTCAGACTGTGATGTGGCCATGTCAACTCGCCATTGAATGAATCAATTGAGAGCAGCTGCCACATCCTCCAGTCCAAACTGACGGCCACCCAATCGTGATTCCTTACACCTTGCTGCAAAGTAGAACATCAGCCACACCACCATGAAGTACACCTCTGCGAATGAGTGGAGGAACCCGCCAAGAACTTTGCCACCAAATGTAACCATAATGAGCCGCCCCATGCTGCCACACACCACTGTCTCCCAGCACTTGATCAAGGTGGCATCGGTTGCCATCAATGACACAAGATAGCAGCCTTCCTTCACAGCATTGCGGCCAGGTGGACGCGGATCACGATCCATTGCAACCACCCATGGCACCACCGTGAACAACACCGATACAACAGCATCAAGAAGAGCCCACGCGATGAAGAAGCCATCAAGCTCTGGGCCAGAAATGGCTGCAGCAAGCCATGGGTTTGCAGATGCTGAAAACGGCATGAGCTTGGCAACCACAAAGAGCCTGAACAGCTGCGCCTGGTCGTGCACGTCAGCAAAGAACCAGAGGCAGAGCATCTGCACAACCGCATCCCGAGTCGCCCACCGCAGGAATGCAAACCCAGTGAGCCTCCTAGCGCCCATTGCCGCACCGGAAAGGAAGAACCCTCGCCGCCGTTCAGGCAGGTGGCGCCCCGCTACAGAAGCGAACACCGTGCCGAGAGCTATGGAGTGCACAGTGATGTACCCAAGGATCGCGAGCACATGAGCAGACGAGAGCAGAGCGAGGAGGTTGATGATCGCCGCAGCGTCGTGCCTGGTCAGGTCGAGCAGCCTGAGCTCACCGCCCCCGGGCGAGGCAGGCTTCGGCGAGGAGGTCTCGTTGTGGATGGCAAGGAGGAAGGGGGAAGCGGATGAGGGGAGCAGCTGGGAGAGGGGTACGGGGTAGGGTTTGGGGGTGGAGAAGGAGGTGAAGAAGATGTTGTGGTAGGAGGCGTTGCGTCGGCTGGAGGGGGCGGACGAGACCGGGTCGAAGGGTCCGACGAGGAAGTCGTCGTCGGAGAGGGAGGACGAGGTGGAAGTGAAGGGGGACCGGCGGCGGGGGAGGTGGTGCTGCGGAGCCGGTGGGGAGGGCTGGGCGGGAGGCGAGAGGCGGAGAAGGAGGGAGCGGAGGGCGGGATCGCGGTCCGCGAAGGAGGAGAGGCGAAGCGTGCCAGCAAAGAGGGCTGACCGGAAGAGGAGGAGGAGGAGCGCTGCGAGGAGGAGCGGAGGGAGCGAGGCCGGGTGGAGGAGGTGCGCCGCCGCTCGGCGCAGGACGCGGCCACCCGTACGCGCGTCCAGGCTCGGTGCCGGTGGCGCGGGCGCGGCGGCTGCCGGCATGGCGGTGGGAGCGCTGGGCTGTGGGGATCGGCGAGGCGCGGCGAGGGCAAATGGGGAATCGAGGATGCCGGAGGTTGACGCGCGGGTGACGAAGGGAACTGGAGACACGGGCTAGGCTTGGGCTTGGGCCAGTCTGGATGCTTTGGTTGGGCTTGTAGGGCGGCATGTGGTTTTGGTTTGGGTTAGAGATTTCTTTCCATGTTTACTCACGCGTAACAGATAACTGCATGCCCGTTGAGTTGGGTACTGAGTACAATCCATTATAGCAGTGACAACTACTATTTCAGCCTTGGTTCTTTTCTGTGGGGAAAAAGCTCGAGAAATTTCATCGAGGCGTATGACAAGGCGATCGTATCTCTTTATTTATTTTTTGCGGGTAACATTTTTTTTTATAATTGCAATTAAAGGTCTGTCGTGCTTGTTAAAAAACAGGAGCGTGAGAATTCTTCAAAATCTTTGAGGTCTCAAATTATGGCACCTATGAACCCCAGTCAATCATCTTCTTTTCGCAAATGACATCTTGTTCTTCTTAAAGGCAAATAGGGAGGGAGAGAGGAGCTTGGTGCAACTTTCTAACTATATTGTCGTGCATCTGGACGACACATTAATTTAGAAAATCTTCTATGTTTTTTGGTTGAGGATGTAACGATATTGTGAAGAATAATATCAAAGAGGCACTGAATGTGACAAATGAATCTCTAAATGATAAGTATTTGGGTATGCCATCAGATATTGGAAGAGCGAAAAATGGTGCCTTGAAATTTTTTATGGGTAGGATTTGGAAAAGAGTTCAAGGTTGGGTGAAACATACTCTAGCACAAGTAGAGAAAGGGGTATTAATACAATCTATTGTTCAGACAGTGCCTATTTACTCTACGACATGTTTTAAATTACCAAGAGGTTTATGCCATCACATTAATTCTCTTCTTGGATGTATTTGGTGGGGCGGTAAAAATGGCAAGAGAAAGATTGCATGGGTGTCATGGGAAGACATGACAACGCCAAAATATATGGGGAGCTAGCTAGGTTTGGGAGATATGGAATTGTTCAACCTTGCCTTGTTAGCCTAACAAGCATGACATTTGCTGCAGAACCTGACAACACTCAATTTTCAATTTTGAAGGTAGGATATTACCCAAACTATGATTTCCTGGATGTGGGATTGGGATCTTTCCATTCACAAATTTGGAGATCTAGCGTAGAACAACGTGATAACCTCACACAAGGCTTAATTAGAAGGATTGGGAATGAGGAAGGTACGCATATATATGGGAAAACAACTAGCTACCGAGAGATCACGCGCTTAGGCGGGTGATAGCCAAGTCAACAAACCTACCAATTATGGTGAATGAGCTAATTGACACTATGAGTGATTCATGGACCAAACATCTAGTAGAGGATTCATTTTATCATGTTGATGCATAAGTTATTCGATCTATATCATCGTTGAGTTCAACTAAACAAGACTTCCGGGCATGGCATTTTCGACGTAATAGTGTTTCATTGATTTGATCGACATATAAGATGCTTGAAGACATAAAGAAATGTAGGGAAGATTGGCTGGATGGGCGACCTTCTTCCTCCTCATCACGACAAACTGGACAACAATGGAAAAAGCTTTGGAATATGAAAGCATCGCGAAACATCCGCATCTTCGCATGGAGGTTATCAAAAAGTGATCTTCCCACCAGGAACGTTCTTCACCACCACCGCTTGGCACCGACAGCATCATGTAGTACCTGTGGTGTTTCAAATGACTCGTGGTAGCATTCTCTTGTAGACTGGTGTGTATGGGCGATGGCTCATGGCTGGCGAAGAGCTTGCTAAACATATGTGTTTGTCGGATCGTGGGTTCCGACAAACCCTTGAGGTTCGAACACGGGGGTGCGCACGAAGATCTCTCTCTTCCTCACTCACTCTCGCAATGATCTCTAGGCCTAGCTCGCCAAACCCAACGAACAAGAGACACGAGAGTTTATACTGGTTCGGGCCACCATTGTGGTGTAATACCCTACTCCAGTGTGGTGTGGTGGATGTTGGAAATATGCCCTAGAGGCAATAATAAATTGATTATTATTATATTTCCTTGTTCATGATAATCGTTTATTATCCATGCTAGAATTGTATTGATAGGAAACTCAGATACATGTGTGGATACATAGACAACACCATGTCCCTAGTAAGCCTCTAGTTGACTAGCTCGTTGATCAATAGATGGTTACGGTTTCCTGACCATGGACATTGGATGTCGTTGATAACGGGATCACATCATTAGGAGAATGATGTGATGGACAAGACCCAATCCTAAGCATAGCACTAGATCGTGTAGTTCGTATGCTAAAGCTTTTCTAATGTCAAGTATCATTTCCTTAGACCATGAGATTGTGCAACTCCCGGATACCGTAGGAATGCTTTGGGTGTACCAAACGTCACAACGTAACTGGGTGACTATAAAGGTGCACTACAGGTATCTCCGAAAGTGTCTGTTGGGTTGGCACGAATCGAGACTGGGATTTGTCACTCCGTGTGACGGAGAGGTATCTCTGGGCCCACTCGGTAGGACATCATCATAATGTGCACAATGTGATCAAAGAGTTGATCATGGGATGATGTGTTATGGAACGAGCAAAGAGACTTGCCGGTAACGAGATTGAACAAGGTATCGGGATACCGACGATCGAATCTCGGGCAAGTATCGTACCGATAGACAAAGGGAATTGTATACGGGATTGATTAAGTCCTCGACATCGTGGTTCATCCGATGAGATCATCGTGGAACATGTGGGAGCCAACATGGGTATCCAGATCCCGCTGCTGGTTATTGACCGGAGAACGTCTCGGTCATGTCTGCATGGTTCCCGAACCCGTAGGGTCTACACACTTAAGGTTCGATGACGCTAGGGTTGTAAAGGAAGTTTGTATGTGGTTACCGAATGTTGTTCGGAGTCCCGAATGAGATCCCGGACGTCACGAGGAGTTCCGGAATGGTCCGGAGGTAAAGATTTATATATGGGAAGTCCTGTTTTGGTCATCGGAAGAGTTTCGGGGTTTATCACTAATGTACCGGGACCACCGGGAGGGTCCCGGGGGTCCACCAAGTGGGGCCACCAACCCCGGAGGCTTGCATGGGCCAAGAGTGGTGAGGGACCAGCCCCTGAGTGGGCTGGTGCGCCTCCCACAAGGCCCAAGGGGCAGCTAGGAGGAAAAAAGGAGGAAACCCTAGGCTTAGATGGGCCTAAGGCCCACCCTAGGGGGCGCCTCCCTCTCTCCCCTCTTGGCCGCCCCTTGTTTCCCATCTAGGGCTGCCGCCCCCCTAGGGGTGGGAACCCTAGAGGGGGCGCACCCTCCTCCCTCTCCCCTATATATAGTGAGGCCTAGGGCTGCCCATAACACGCGATTCGATCTCTCGTTGGTGCAGCCCTGCATCTCTTCTTCCTCCTCTTCTGTGGTGCTTGGCGAAGCCCTGCAGGATAGCCACGCTCCGTCACCACCAACACGCTGTTGTGCTGCTGCTTGATGGAGTCTTCCTCAACCTCTCCCTCTCTCCTTGCTGGATCAAGGCATGGGAGACGTCACCGGACTGTACGTGTGTTGAACGCGGAGGTGCCGTCCTTTCGATACTAGGATCTCCGGTGATTTGAATCACGACGAGTACGACTCCATCAACCCTGTTCTCTTGAACGCTTCCGCTTAGCGATCTACAAGGGTATGTAGATGCACTCTCCTTCCCCTCGTTGCTAGATTACTCCATAGATTGATCTTGGTGATGCGTAGAAAATTTTGAATTTCTGCTACGTTCCCCAACAGTGGCATCATGAGCTAGGTCTATGCGTAGTTTCTATGCATGAGTAGAACACAAAGTAGTTATGGGCGTTGATTTTGTTCAATATGCTTGCCGTTACTAGTCTTATCTTGATTCGGCGGCATCGTGGGATGAAGCGGCCCGGACCAACCTTACACGTATGCTTACGTGAGACCGGTTCCACCGACTGACATGCACTAGTTGCATTAGGTGGCTGGCGGGTGTCTGTCTCTCCCACTTTAGTCGGATCGGATTCGATGAAAAGGGTCCTTATGAAGGGTAAATAGCAATTGGCATATCACGTTGTGGTTTTGCGTAGGTAAGAAACGTTCTTGCTAGAAACCCATAGCAGCCACGTAAAACATGCAAACAACAATTAGAGGACGTCTAACTTGTTTTTGCAGGGTATGCTATGTGATGTGATATGGCCAAAAGGATGTGATGAATGATATATGTGATGTATGAGATTGATCATGTTCTTGTAATAGGAATCACGACTTGCATGTCGATTAGTATGACAACCGGCAGGAGCCATAGGAGTTGTCTTAATTTATTTATGACCTGCGTGTCAACATAAACGTCATGTAATTACTTTACTTTATTGCTAACCAGTAGCCATAGTAGTAGAAGTAATAGTTGGTGAGGCAACTTCATGGAGACACGATGATGGAGATCATGATGATGGAGATCATGGTGTCATGCCGGTGACGATGATGATCATGGAGCCCCGAAGATGGAGATCAAAAGGAGCAATATGATATTGGCCATATCATGTCACTATTTGATTGCATATGATGTTTATCATGTTTTTGCATCTTATTTTCTTAGAACGACGGTAGTAAATAAGATGATACTTCATTAAAATTTCAAGAAAGTGTTCCCCCTAACTGTGCACCGTTGCGACAGTTCGTTGTTTCGAAGCACCACGTGATGATCGGGTGTTAGATTCTTACGTTCACATACAACGGGTGTAAGACAGATTTACACATGCAAACACTTAGGTTGACTTGACGAGCCTAGCATGTGTATAGACATGGCCTCGGAACACAGAAGACCGAAAGGTCGAGCATGAGTCGTATGGTAGATACGATCAACATGAAGATGTTCACCGATGTTGACTAGTCCGTCTCACGTGATGATCGGACACGGCCTAGTTGACTCGGATCATGTAATCACTTAGATGACTAGAGGGATGTCTATCTGAGTGGGAGTTCATAAGATGAACTTAATTATCCTGAACATAGTCAAAAGGTCTTCACAAATTATGTCGTAGCTCGCGCTTCAGTTCTACTGTTTAGTTATGTTCCTAGAGAATATTTAGTTGAAAGTTGATAGTAGCAATTGTGACGCCCCGATTTAATCGTACACTAATCATACACGCAAACGTGTACGATCAAGATCAGGGACTCACGGAAAGATATCACAACACAACTCTACAAATAAAATAAGTCATACAAGCATCATATTACAAGCCAGGGGCCTCGAGGGCTCGAATACAAGAGCTCGATCATAGACGAGTCAGCGGAAGCAACAATATCTGAGTACAGACATAAGTTAAACAAGTTTTCCTTAAGAAGGCTAGCACAAACTGGGATACAGATCGAAAGAGGCGCAGGCCTCCTGCCTGGGATCCTCCTAACTACTCCTGGTCGTCGTCAGCGGGCATCACGTAGTAGTAGGCACCTCCGGTGTAGTAGGAGTCGTCGTCGAAGGTGGCGTCTGGCTCCTGGGCTCCAACATCTGGTTGCGACAACCAGGTAGGAGGGATAGGGGGAAAAGATGGAGAAAGCAACCGTGAGTACTCATCCAAAGTACTCGCAAGCAAGGAGCTACACTACATATGCATGGGTATCAAATGGAATAAGGGTATCATATGTGGATTGAACTGCAGAATGCCAGAATAAGAGGGGGATAACTAATCCTTTCGAAGACTACGCTTCTGGCAGCCTCCGTCTTGCGGCATGTAGAAGAGAGTAGACTGAAGTCCTCCAAGTAGCATCGCATAGCATAATCCTAACCGATGATCCTCCCCTCGTCGCCCTGTTAGAGAGCGATCACCGGGTTATATCTGGCACTTGGAAGGGTGTGTTTTATTAAGTATCCGGTTCTAGTTGTCATAAGGTCAAGGTACAACTCCAATTCGAATAGATTAACTTCCCTGCAGGGGTGCACCACATAACCCAACACGCTCGATCCCATTTGGCCGGACACACTTTCCTGGGTCATGCCTAGCCTCGGAAGATCAACACGTCGCAGCCCCATCTAGACCAACAGAGAGGTCAGCACGCCGGTCTAAACCTAAGCGCCCAGGGGTCTGGGCCCATCGCCCTTAGCACACCTGCACGTTGCGTGGGCGGCCGGAAGCAGACCTAGCCTAGTAGGCGTTCCAGTCCAATCCAGCGCGCGCCGCTCCGTTGCTGACATCACGAAGGCTTCGGCTGATACCACGACGTCGAGTGCCCATAACTGTCCCCGCGTAGATGGTTAGTGCGTATAGGCCAGTAGCCAGACTCAGATCAAATACCAAGATCTCGTTAAACGTGTTAAGTATCTGCGAACGCCGACCAGGGCCAGGCCCACCGCTCTCCTAGGTGGTCTCAACCTGCCCTGTCGCTCCGCCTCAAAGTAACAGTCGGGGGCCGTCGGGAACCCAGGCCCACCTCTACCGGGATGGAGCCACCTGCCCCTTCAGCCCCCATCTCCGTACAGTATCATAAGTAAGGTAACTGTGTAAAGTATATAGTATATGCCCGTGATCATCTCCCGAAGTGATCACGGCCCAGTAGTATAGCATGGCAGACGGACAAGAGTGTAGGGCCACTGATGGAACACTAGCATCCTATACTAAGCAGTAGGATAGCAGGTAATGGTAACAACAGTAGTAGCAAGGACAGGCTATGCATCAGGATAGGAATAACGGAAAGCAGTAACATGCTACACTACTCTAATGCAAGCAGTATAGAGAAGAGTAGGCGATATCTGGTGATCAAAGGGGGGGCTTGCCTGGTTGCTCTGGCAAGAGAGAGGGGTCGTCAACACCGTAGTCATACTGGGTAGCAGCGGCGTCGGTCTCGATGTCTAGCGAGAGAAGAGGGGGAAGAAACAATAAATATAATGCAAACAAATGCATGACGATGCATGACATGACAAGTATCGGTGCTAGGGGTGCCCTAACGCGGTAAGAGGTGATACCGGGGAAGGGGGGAAACATCCGGGAAAGTATCCCCGGTGTTTCGCGTTTTCGGGCAGAGGAGCCGGAGGGGGAAAGTTGCGAGTTCGATAGGTTAGGGATGTGTGGCGGATAAACGGGCTACGTATTCAAATTCGTCTCGTCGTTCTGAGCAACTTTCATGTACAAAGTTTTTTCATCCGAGTTACGGTTTGTTTACTATTAATTTTCTAAGTTTTAAACATTTTCTAGAATTTCTGAATTTACTTTAATTCGAATTAATAAACAGATAAATTGCTATCGGTACACAGGAGTGTACCCATCAACATGTGCATGTGTATGAGATGTGGGGCCCTATTGACTGCCAAGTCAGCAGTCAACAGTCAAAGATGAGAGGGTTGACTGGTCCAACTGACATAATGGGCCCACATGTCATTGAAAGGTGTGATCGATCTTATCCACAGAAATAGTAAAAGGGGCGGTCCCACCTGTCATAGGGACATTTCGCTTTAACAGATTAGTTAGTAGATGGGGCCCGTTTGTCATAGTCTCAGGTTAATTAAACATGGTTAATTTGTTTTAACTAAACGATTAGGTTAATCTAATCCAGATTAATTAAGTTAATTAATTCTTAAATTAATTCTTAAATTAATTAATATTTTAATTATTATATTTTTTTGTTATTCTTTTTCTTTCCTTTTCTTTAACGTTCTGGTGGTGGGGGCCCCATGTCAGTGGCCCAAAGGCCATATCGGTTCGGCCAAGGGGCGCCAGGAGCCGGCGCCTGCCCGTAGGGAGCACGGCAGGGCGAAGCCAGTGGTCGGGACGGCCTGCAGGCGGCGCGCGCGGTCCCGCGTGGAGAGGGACTGGCCTTGGCCAAGCCAGATGGGCGCGGCCCCGGTGCGCTGGTCACGGCGATGGCGGGGTCCAGCAGGGAGGCGAGCGGGGCATGTGCGGGAGGGGGCAGGAGTGGCGCGGTACGCGCGTGCGAGCGATGCGCGGCGAGGGAGAGGCGAGCGCGAGGGGGGGACGGCCGCGACGGCGGAGGTGGCTCCGGCAGGGAGCAACAGCAGGCAAGGGGCGGGGCCGCAGAGTGAGGACGGCGAGCGCGGGAAGCGGGGCCGTAGGCGGAGCGAGGGTGCGCGCGAAGTGGCACGGCCGGATGGAGCGCCGCACGCGGCTAGGGCGCGACCCGGCCACGGTGAGCGCGTGAGACAGAGGAGGGGAGGAGTCGGGGCTCACTGCGGGATGCAGGGATCGGGGCAGGGGGCGCGGGGAGGAGACGGAGACGACAACGACGTGGTGATGAGGTGCAGGCCGGCGAGGAGGAGGAGGAGGCAGGCCTGCGAGGACGTCCGGCGAGGTCGTCCTCCAGGGGGTGGCGATGCGGGCTCGAGGAGGTGGAAGGGCGCCGGTGGTGCGGTCGGAGTGGTGGCACGCGACGACGTCGGGGACAGTGAAGCGACGGCGTGGTGGTGGCGATGGGCGTCGGGGTCACCGGGATCGGGGGGGGGGGGGGGGGCGAGCGCGCCGATCCAGATCGGGTCCTCGGGTGGGGGAAGAGAACGAGGGGAGAGTGGGGAGAGCGATGGGGTCGTGCGCCCTCTCCTGTGACGGCGCTGGAGGGAAAGGGTGGGATCGTGGGGGGAAGTGGGGTGGGGCTCTAGGGTTTTCGGGGCAAGGGGTGGGGGTTAATGGGGAGGCCGGCTGGGCCGGCCTGGCGGCCCATAGGCCAGCTGGGCCATGGTCCAGCGGGGGGGGGGGGGGAAGGGAGTTTCTTCTATTTCTTTTTTTTGTTCTTTGTTAGTTTTGTTTTCTGGTTTTATATTTTCTTTTCTTTTTTTTATTTGTAGTTTCTTTTATTTTTAGTTTTATAGAAAGTACCACTAGTGCCTAAATTTGTATTTATCAACAAACTACTGTGAGATTAATTCTTAACCCATAATAAAATAGTTTTAGCATTTTATAAATTCAATAGGCATTTGTTTAATTGTTTTCACTACTGTTTTAATTGTTTTAGAGCCTTTAAACATTTTATCAAAGTTTGGTTTCTCCACCATAATTACTTACGATTTATTTGACACAACCCGAACATTTTAGTTTTGCTATTTGAAAATTTTACTATTTGCCTATATTTCGAATTTGACTTTGAATCGTTTTCGAACTAACGCGAGATTAGCAATAGTAATCGAGGTGACATGGCATCACTAGCAGAGGTTTACTGTAGCTTGATTATCCGGGCGTCACAATTCTCCTCCACTACAAGAAATCTCGTCCCGAGATTTAAGAGGTAGCGAAAGGGGGGAAGGTTTGGTAACGAATCTAGCGGGTCTTCTCATCCTGGCTTGCTCTTCTCAAAGAGGTTGACCCCTTACATTGATGTCTTCATTTCTTTGCTTCAGGTCATCATGGTGAAGTCGTCCTTTTCTTCGGGAACTCCAACATACTTACTGTGACGCCCGGATAATTAGGCTACAGTAATCCTACGTTAACGATGCCATGTCATTTTGATTACTGTTAGTAATCTCGCGTTAGTTCGAAACCGATTCAAATTCAAAATCAAAATCAAGCAAACAATAAAAGTTTATCAAATAATAAAACTAAAATGTTCAATAAATAGTAGATAAATCAGAGGCTATGATAAAATTGTAAACAACATTATTGAAATTTGATAAGTGACTTAAACAACCTCAAACAGTGGCTGAAAACATTATTTACTAACCTTTTTATTAATAAAAAATAAATATGAAATGATAATTACCCCAAACTAGTTTTTGGTGGTAGGATATATTGTGTTGTGAATTGTGGGCCAACTCTCATATTTTACAAAACTTATTTGGTGCCCAAACAATTAGCTAAAACATAAAAGAAATATAAAAACAGAAAGCAAAAGAAAAACAAAGAAAAGCCCCCTGGCCCAACTGGGCTTTAGCCCAGTCGACCGGCCCACCGACGCCGGCCCACCCCACTCCCCTTATCCCCCTCACCGAAACCCTAGCCCGATCCCACTCCCCACTCCCCCCCACTCCCCACGCCTCCCTCTCGATCCCATCTGGATCGGGGAGGGGCCCCAACCACGACGCCGCCCGGATCGATCCCGGCGCCACTCACCACCCTGCCGCCCTCGTCGCCGGTGGCTCGGTCGCTGGCCCCCGCCCTCGTCCTCGCGCCCCGTCCCCTCTCCCTCGACGGCGCCCCTCGCTGCGACGGCCGCGACCGTGCCCTCGACGCCCGACGCCGCCTCGACCACGCCTCCCCGCCCGAACCGCCACCTCGCCGGAGCTGCCCCGCCGTCCTCTCCGTCGCGGCCTCAACTCCTCCCCGAGCCCACTGCCCTTGACCCCACGATCGCCGGTGAGGCCCCGGGCCTCTCCTCTCCCCTATCCCCGTATGCACGCGCACGCGCCTCGCTTCCTCCCTCTCCCTCGCTGCTCGCGCTCCTCGCCACAAGCCCCCGCGCGCGCTCACCGCATCGACCGCGCGCCCCGGCCGGACCGCCCGCGCCACTGCCTTCCCTCTCCCCGGACTCTGCTGCCGCGCTCGCTGTCACACCCCCGCGCCCGCTGGCCGCGTCAGGCGCCCCCCCAGCGCCTCGCGTCCCGGTCCTCCTCCTCCCCGTGCCCGCGCGCCGCGCTCGCCCGCGGCTCTGCTGCATCTGCTTCTGCCGCCGCACGAGCTCCCGCTCACGGCCACCATGGCCCTTGCCGCCCCCAGCCGCGCCTGTACCCCTCCTCGACGCCGTTCAAGCCGCCCCGGTCGCCGCCGTCGCGCGCCTGGCCCCAGGCCGCGCCGCGCCCGTGCCCCCTGCTGGCCTCTCCGAGGCCACGACCTTGCACCACCGTGCCGGGCTACGGCCCCACCGACGCCCTGTTGCCCCGTGCCCTCGCACGGGCGCACGCCCGTTAACCGCGCCCGATAGGCCCCCTGGGCCTATGACAACGGGCCCCACCGCCCCAGAACGTTTTAATTAAAAAAAAGAAGAAAAGAATTAAAAAAATATAATAATAAAATTAATTAATTAATTAATTAATTAATTAATTAATTAATTAAGGAATTAATTAAGTTAATTAATTATAATTAGATTAACCTAATCACTAATTAACCTAATTAACTGTTAGTTAATTAAAACAGAGTATGACGAACGGGACCCACCTGTCAGGTTGACCAAGTCAACTACTGACGTCATGCTGACGTCATGATGACGTCAGCAGACACTATTCTGGATAATGTTGATTAAATTAAATAAATAAATCCTAAAAATGATTTAAATCTTTTAAAATTAATATAAAATAAACCGTAGCTCGGATGGAAAAACTTTGTACATGAAAGTTGCTCAGAACGACGAGACGAACCCGGATACGCAGCCCGTTCGTCTGCCACGCATCCCTAGCATAGCAAACACGCAACTTTCCCCCCTCTGGCTCCTCCGCCCGAAAACGCGAAACACCGGGGATACTTTCCCGGATGTTCTCCCCCTTCATCGGTACCACCTCGTACCATGTTAGGGCACACCTAGCATCACGCTTTGTCATGTCATGCATCATCATGCATTTGTTTGCATTATATTTATTATTTCTTCCCCCTCTTCTCTCGCTAGACACCGAGACTGACGCCGCTGCTACCCAGTACGACTACGGTGTTGACGACCACTCTCTCTTGCCCGAGCAACCAGGCAAGCCCCCCCCTTTGATCACCAGATATTGCCTACTCTTCTCTATACTACTTGCATTAGAGTAGTATAGCATGTTACTGCTTCCCGTTAATCCTATACTGATGCATAGCCTGTCCTTGCTAATACTGTTGTTACCCTTACCGGCAATCCTAATGCTTAGTATAGGATGCTAGTTTATCATCAGTGGCCCTACATCCTTGTCCGTCTGCCATGCTATACTATCGGGCCGTGATCACTCGGGAGTTGATCACGGGTATATACTATATACTTTATACATGATACATGTGGTGACTAAAGACGGGTCGGCTTGAGGAGCACCCGCGAGTGGAGTTTTGAGGCGGAGCAGCAGGGCAGGTTCCGACCACCTAGGAGAGAGGTGGGCCTGGCCCTGGTCGGCGTTCGCGGATACTTAACACGCTTAACGAGATCTGGGTATTTGATCTGAGTCTGGCCATTTGGTCTATACGCACTAACCATCTACGCGGGAGTAGTTATGGGTATCCCGGCGTCGTGGTATCAGCCGAAGCCTTCGTGACGTCAGTGACTGAGTGGCGCGCGCCGGATTGGACTGGAACGCCACTAGGCTAGGTCTGCTTTCGGCCGCGTACGCAACGTGCAGGTGTGCTAAGGGCGATGGGCCCAGACCCCTGTGGGCATAGGTTTAGACCGGCGTGCTGACCTCTCTGTTGTGCCTAGGTGGGGCTGCGACGTGTTGATCTTCCGAGGCCGGGCATGACCCAGGAAAGTGTGTCCGGCCAAATGGGATCGAGCATGTTGGGGAATGTGGTGCACCCCTGCAGGGAAGTTTATCTATTCGAATAGCCGTGATCTTCGGTAACAGGACGATTTGGAGTTGTACCTTGACCTTATGACAACTAGAACCGGATACTTAATAAAACACACCCTTCCAAGTGCCAGATACAACCGGTGGTCGCTCTCTCACAGGGCGACGAGGGGAGGATCATCGGTTAGGGTTATGCTATGCGATGCTACTTGGAGGTCTTCAGTCTACTCTCTTCTACATGCTGCAAGATGGAGGTGGCCAGAAGTGTAGTCTTCGACAGATTAGCTATCCCCCCTCCTTTTCTGGCTTTCTGCAGTTCAGTCCATCGATATGGCCCTTTACACATTTACCCATGCATATGTAGTGTAGCTCCTTGCTTGCGAGTACTTTGGATGAGTACTCACGGTTGCTTTCTCCTTCTTTTCCCTCTATCCCTTCTACCTGGTTGGCGCAATCAGATGTTGGAGCCCAGGAGCCAGACGCCACCGTCGACGACGACTCCTACTACACCGGAGGTGCCTACTACTACGTGCTGCCCGCTGGTGACGACCAGGAGTAGTTAGGAGGATCCCAGGCAGGAGGCCTGCGCCTCTTTCGATCTGTATCCTAGTTTGTGCTAGCCTTCTTAAGGCCAACTTGTTTAACTTATGCCTGTACTCAGATATTGTTGCTTCCGCTGACTCGTCTATGATCGAGCTCTTGTATTCGAGCCCTCGAGGCCCCTGGCTTGTAATATGATGCTTGTATGACTTATTTTATTTGTAGAGTTGTGTTGTGATATCTTCCCGTGAGTCCCTGATCTTGATCATACACATTTGCGTGCATGATTAGTGTATGATTGAATCGGGGGCGTCACACTTACGAATGGGTAAGGGACAGCTCGGTGATGACAGAATGCTTATGAGGGAAACAATCTGGGGCTAACCCATGAATCAGCATAAGATTATCTCTCGAGTTGAACATATAAAATGCATCGAGAGTAAGGTACGAAGGTACCATAAGAAGTTTCAAGTGGATAGGCAATCATTTGTTGCCTGAAACAGAGTGTGAAAGGGGTTCAGAGCAATGGGCATAAGTATTGTTTCGGATACCAGAATTGGTGAGCTCTCGTAAGGTGGCTCGTGAATTACATACAAGGCCGCGCGTGAGGAATAACTTTGGAAATAGGGGGTACAGGAGAGTCAGGTTTCGATCCTGTGGAACTATGGGTTATGGGCCCACCATGTGGGGTAAAACTAGGAAGGGCGGTGACGTCTTGCACGATCATGTAAGCAAGGCATGTCAGGGGATAGCCTGTTAATTATGTCGGCAACAACATCGGTACCAAGGGCGAGGGATGAAGAGAACCACTTTCCTGCTCGTTGAAACGAGGCGGACCAATAGGCAAAGTTCTCGTCCATCGGTGGTTACCGAAATGTCATCAACAATAGCAACAGGGTCTTACTGACAGAGTGGTATAACGAGGTGTTTACATAAGCAGTGAATAATTACTGCTTAGATCATATAGATCACAAGAAAGGTTAAACCAATCAATGGAAAGGAAATTATGATTATCAGGTTATACAGAACAATGGAAAGGAAAAATGTGTTTAAACACATATTTCAGGGTATATCCTTCCCAAGGACAAGCAGTGCATGATATCCACGACAGGATATAATGTAGAAAACTCCTTAGGTAGGGGAGAGAAATTTCATGACATTACCCATACAGCGGTGTTTGGATAATTGAGCAGGAAACATTTAGCATTGGGCTTCAAATGTTCTTGTTGAAAAGCGGAGTACTATAGACATGCTTCAAGATAGCATTGACATGGTCGTCAAGCAAAGACTACACTTCGGATACACGAAGGATCCATCAGGAACAACTTGTACAATAAGCCTTACAATTTCCTCATGGAAGAATGGATAACCTTGCTAAAAGGAAGAACTATAACAATAGGTCCTCCGGCCAGGTGTGCTAGGCATGAATAAGGACCAATGTAATAACTCTTGGAAATATGTTCAACCATCATATCCGACCGAGATTCAGATCTGATTGGTGCCAGGATGCCTCAGACTCAGGATGTCTGAGAAGAAAAGGTGCAACAAAATTGATGAGACGACAATGTAAGATTCTCGGGAAATGTACTATGGAAGCGAGTTCCAACACAAGAGTTCATCATTAAACCAAGGGGAGGATGAGGAGGTGGCTGATGAACTCAGAGACAATTCATTGAGATTTTCAAAAGATGGATTGATTTCCACAATTATGTGAACAAGGAAATATCATTTGTCGGATCAAAAGATATAATGAGGTATGCTTGAGGGAAACATACACCACTGAACAATGATAGAAGGGTGCACCCAGGAATCTGGACTAGGTAGCACGATCAATGTTCGAATGATGATTCAATAAGCAATAGATTTAGAATGAAACTGTAGACCAATAACTTCAAAGCAATAGGGTTGCTAGAAGTTTAGAATTTACACATCACAGACCATTTGTTGGTATTCCGGTTAGATTCAACACGGAGACCAAGAAAAGAACGCAAAAGGCGAGAGATATTACTATATCAAGAATTCTCAAGAGGTGGTAAAATTACCACGACATTCTTGACATAAAAGGTGGTAATATTCCAAGGTAAAAAAGAGCAAATGCTGGATAGCAAGGATCTCAAGGTATAACACAAAACACGAATGATTTTGTGTTTAACGGAAGGCAATAAAGTGGTCGGGGATAACACAAACCATTGAGGGGCGAGGATGGTATATCTAATCAAGAATTCGATATATATCTTGGAAGAGCTCAGGATGTTGATGATGACCACGACACATTTGTCGAGAGATTTCATGAAGATGTAATCGGTCGGCGATGACATCAAGTCAAATGATGATGCAACGAAAGTCAAATAATACTTGAAGAAGAACTCATAAGAAGTTATGCAGTTCCGTGATAATCTCGAGATACCAGAGGGGTAATACTCGATGACAAATCAAAGTAGAGGTTGGACTGGGGTATTGCTCTACAGAAGACAAGCGCTTAAACTTTCACGCGAAATGGTATTTAAAAAAGAACATGGTCGTAACCACAATTGCAAAAGGCCAGATCCCGGATATAAGATGAACTTATACCAAAGGAATAATTTAATTTAAGAGAAGCTTTAATGATAAGATCTACATCGTGTCCATGGGCATGAACACAAAGTTCAAGGTCGACTCCCACTTCTCCAATGCATAACTTTTCACTCACTTCTCACTTTCGAAGAAGTTGTAGTGTTGAAATTTTATCTGGCAAAATACCAGAAGTGTATGACTCGTGAAAACTATCGAGTTCACACATATTAAAGAAGGCATTGGTTCAACCCATCGAGGCATCTTAGGAACATATACCACAAACTTCAGGAGTAATTATCACCAGCTCGAAAGTAGAGCAAGGTTGAGAAAGTAGATGATACCATTTGCCAAAGGCATTATGTATCCGAGGGAAGGCTCACAAGGTTATTGAATATGAAGGACGCTGTCGGATAAAATCCATTAAAGGATCTACCGGTCCATAACAGAGCTGACGTGAGCACCGGCACACAACCAGAGGAAGTAACAATGCAAAGGCATTGGATTATGGAAACAACTGACTAATCTAGAGCTCAAATGCAAAGGAATTATGATTTTCAAATCAAGGGATCAGAAGCAATGTTCTGATTAGGGATGGATAAGTTGAATAGCCTTAGGGGTACAATCGACGGCAATTGGATTTGTTGAGAACCAGCTCATGTTTTAAAATGACGTCTGAGCCGGAAAGATAATTTAGAAGGATCAACTGATGATTGCATGCATTCGCACTCATGTTGAATCAAAGGGATCAAAATGACGGTGTCTAAGGATACTACCGAATATTGTCAGACATATGGAAAACATCCATCATGCAAACAGACAAGTATTGCAGAGCAATAAGCTACTAAGGATTTTTGGAGGATCGAATAGTATTTCGATGACCATTGTGAAACACATGAACAACTGGGGGATGAGCGGATACTCGATAAGTGTGAGAATTATCCGTAGGGGTATTCAGGTGACAAAGAACAGCAAGGCAGTAAGCTCAAAGGATTATCGAAACAACGACGAGTATTTCGAGGTGTCTTGTAATAACAAGACCAACTGGGAATAAAAGTAAGAACGACAGGTGTAAGTATTTATCCATAGGGATTTTTCGGTGGTAGTGAATTGCAAAAGCAATGGCACAAAGTTTCAGGAGAACATCAGAGAGTATTATCAGAATCTTCTGTTGAAGCAGCCGATCATCTGTAATGAAGGGCTCTCCGGGAGAAAGTGATAACGAGGTCCTAATGTTAGATTTAGCAAAATTCATTTAACCCGAATAGAAGAGAGTTTAGAGTCCCAAAGTAAGGATCGAGGAGTAAAAGATCCTAATACCACCCAGAGGGCAACGTGGGCCCGTAAGCCGCACAGCCATGTTAGTAAAAGTTTTTCAATGACTAGACTCGACTTCAGCCAAGGAGTTGGAAAGGGGGATTCCTACAGGCAGTCGGCTCTGATACCAACTTGTGATGCCCCGATTTAATCGTACACTAATCATACACGCAAACGTGTATGATCAAGATCAGGGACTCACGGAAAGATATCACAACACAACTCTACAAATAAAATAAGTCATACAAGCATCATATTACAAGCTAGGGGCCTCGAGGGCTCGAATACAAGAGCTCGATCATAGACGAGTCAGCGGAAGCAACAATATCTGAGTACAGACATAAGTTAAACAAGTTTGCCTTAAGAAGGCTAGCACAAACTGGGATACAGATCGAAAGAGGCGCAGGCCTCCTGCCTGGGATCCTCCTAACTACTCCTGGTCGTCGTCAGCGGGCATCACGTAGTAGTAGGCACCTTCGGTGTAGTAGGAGTCGTCGTCGAAGGTGGCGTCTGGCTCCTGGGCTCCAACATCTGGTTGCGACAACCAGGTAGGAGGGATAGGGGGAAAAGAGGGAGAAAGCAACCGTGAGTACTCATCCAAAGTACTCGCAAGCAAGGAGCTACACTACATATGCATGGGTATCAAATGGAATAAGGGTATCATATGTGGACTGAACTGCAAAATGCCAGAATAAGAGGGGGATAACTAATCCTTTCGAAGACTACGCTTCTGGCAGCCTCTGTCTTGCGGCATGTAGAAGAGAGTAGACTGAAGTCCTCCAAGTAGCATCGCATAGCATAATCCTAACCGATGATCCTCCCCTCGTCGCCCTGTTAGAGAGCGATCACCGGGTTATATCTGGCACTTGGAAGGGTGTGTTTTATTAAGTATCCGGTTCTAGTTGTCATAAGGTCAAGGTACAACTCCAAGTCGTCCTGTTACCGAAGATCACGGCTATTCGAATAGATTAACTTCCCTGCAGGGGTGCACCACATAACCCAACATGCTCGATCCCATTTGGCCGGACACACTTTCCTGGGTCATGCCCGGCCTCGGAAGATCAACACGTCGCAGCCCCACCTAGACCAACAGAGAGGTCAGCACGCCGGTCTAAACCTAAGCGCCCAGGGGTCTGGGCCCATCGCCCTTAGCACACCTGCACGTTGCGTGGGCGGCCGGAAGCAGACCTAGCCTAGTAGGCGTTCCAGTCCAATCCAGCGCGCGCCGCTCCGTTGCTGATGTCACGAAGGCTTCGGCTGATACCGCGACGTCGAGTGCCCATAACTGTCCCCGCGTAGATGGTTAGTGCGTATAGGCCAGTAGCCAGACTCAGATCAAATACCAAGATCTCGTTAAACGTGTTAAGTATCTGCGAACGCCGACCAGGGCCAGGCCCACCGCTCTCCTAGGTGGTCTCAACCTGCCCCGTCGCTCCGCCTCAAAGTAACAGTCGGGGGCCGTCGGGAACCCAGGCCCACCTCTACCGGGATGGAGCCACCTGCCCCTTCAGCCCCCATCTCCGAACAGTATCATAAGTAAGGTAACTGCGTAAAGTATATAGTATATGCCTGTGATCATCTCCCGAAGTGATCACGGCCCAGTAGTATAGCATGGCAGACGGACAAGAGTGTAGGGCCACTGATGGAACACTAGCATCCTATACTAAGCAGTAGGATAGCAGGTAATGGTAACAACAGTAGTAGCAAGGACAGGCTATGCATCAGGATAGGAATAACGGAAAGCAGTAACATGCTACACTACTCTAATGCAAGCAATATAGAGAAGAGTAGGCGATATCTGGTGATCAAAGGGGGGGCTTGCCTGGTTGCTCTGGCAAGAGAGAGGGGTCGTCAACACCGTAGTCATACTGGGTAGCAGCGGCGTCGGTCTCGATGTCTAGCGAGAGAAGAGGGGGAAGAAACAATAAATATAATGCAAACAAATGCATGATGATGCATGACATGACAAGTATCGGTGCTAGGGGTGCCCTAACGCGGTAAGAGGTGATACCGGGGAAGGGGGGAAACATCCGGGAAAGTATCCCCTGTGTTTCGCGTTTTCGGGCAGAGGAGCCGGAGGGGGAAAGTTGCGAGTTCGATAGGTTAGGGATGTGTGGCGGATAAACGGGCTGCGTATTCAAATTTGTCTCGTCGTTCTGAGCAACTTTCATGTACAAAGTTTTTTCATCCGAGTTACGGTTTGTTTACTATTAATTTTCTAAGTTTTAAACATTTTCTAGAATTTCTGAATTTACTTTAATTTGAATTAATAAACAGATAAATTGCTATCGGTACACAGGAGTGTACCCATCAACATGTGCATGTGTATGAGATGTGGGGCCCTATTGACTGCCAAGTCAGCAGTCAACAGTCAAAGATGAGAGGGTTGACTGGTCCAACTGACATAATGGGCCCACATGTCATTGAAAGGTGTGATCGATCTTATCCACAGAAATAGTAAAAGGGGCAGTCCCACATGTCATAGGGACATTTCGCTTTAACAGATTAGTTAGTAGATGGGGCCCGTTTGTCATAGTCTCAGGTTAATTAAACATGGTTAATTTGTTTTAACTAAACGATTAGGTTAATCTAATCCAGATTAATTAATTTAATTAATTCTTAAATTAATTAATTAATTAATATTTTAATTATTATATTTTTTTTGTTATTCTTTTTCTTTCCTTTTCTTTAACGTTCTGGTGGTGGGGGCCCCATGTCAGTGGCCCAAAGGCCATATCGGTTCGGCCAAGGGGCGCCAGGAGCCGGCGCCTGCCCGTAGGGAGCACGGCAGGGCGAAGCCAGTGGTCGGGACGGCCTGCAGGCGGCGCGCGCGGTCCCGCGTGGAGAGGGACTGGCCTTGGCCAAGCCAGATGGGCGCGGCCCCGGTGCGCTGGTCACGGCGATGGCGGGGTCCAGCAGGGAGGCGAGCGGGGCATGTGCGGGAGGGGGCAGGAGTGGCGCGGTACGCGCGTGCGAGCGATGCGCGGCGAGGGAGAGGCGAGCGCGAGGGGGGGACGGCCGCGACGGCGGAGGTGGCTCCGGCAGGGAGCAACAGCAGGCAAGGGGCGGGGCCGCAGAGTGAGGACGGCGAGCGCGGGAAGCGGGGCCGTAGGCGGAGCGAGGGTGCGCGCGAAGTGGCACGGCCGGATGGAGCGCCGCACGCGGCTAGGGCGCGACCCGGCCACGGTGAGCGCGTGAGACAGAGGAGGGGAGGAGTCGGGGCTCACTGCGGGATGCAGGGATCGGGGCAGGGGGCGCGGGGAGGAGACGGAGACGACAACGACGTGGTGATGAGGTGCAGGCCGGCGAGGAGGAGGAGGAGGCAGGCCTGCAAGGACGTCCGGCGAGGTCGTCCTCCAGGGGGTGGCGATGCGGGCTCGAGGAGGTGGAAGGGCGCCGGTGGTGCGGTCGGAGTGGTGGCACGCGACGACGTCGGGGACAGTGAAGCGACGGCGTGGTGGTGGCGATGGGCGTCGGGGTCACCGGGATCGGGGGGGCGAGCGCCCCGATCCAGATCGGGTCCTCGGGTGGGGGAAGAGAACGAGGGGAGAGTGGGGAGAGCGATGGGGTCGTGCGCCCTCTCCTGTGACGGCGCTGGAGGGAAAGGGTGGGATCGTGGGGGGAAGTGGGGTGGGGCTCTAGGGTTTTCGGGGCAAGGGGTGGGGGTTAATGGGGAGGCCGGCTGGGCCGGCCTGGCGGCCCATAGGCCAGCTGGGCCATGGTCCAGCGGGGGGGGGGGGAAGGGAGTTTCTTCTATTTCTTTTTTTGTTCTTTGTTAGTTTTGTTTTCTGGTTTTATATTTTCTTTTCTTTTTTTTATTTGTAGTTTCTTTTATTTTTAGTTTTATAGAAAGTACCACTAGTGCCTAAATTTGTATTTATCAACAAACTACTGTGAGATTAATTCTTAACCCATAATAAAATAGTTTTAGCATTTTATAAATTCAATAGGCATTTGTTTAATTGTTTTCACCACTGTTTTAATTGTTTTAGAGCCTTTAAACATTTTATCAAAGTTTGGTTTCTCCACCATAATTACTTACGATTTATTTGACACAACCCGAACATTTTAGTTTTGCTATTTGAAAATTTTACTATTTGCCTATATTTCGAATTTGACTTTGAATCGTTTTCGAACTAACGCGAGATTAGCAATAGTAATCGAGGTGACGTGGCATCACTAGCAGAGGTTTACTGTAGCTTGATTATCCGGGCGTCACAGCAATTATGCGGACTAGGTCCGTAAACTGAGGATTGTCCTCATTGCTTCATAGAAGGCTTATGTCCTTAATGCACCGCTCAGTGTGCTGAACCTCGAACGTTGTCTGTGGATGTTGCGAACATCTGACATACACATTTTGATAACTACGTGATAGTTCAGTTAAACGGCTTAGAGTTGAGGCACCGAAGACGTTTTTGAAACGTCGCGAAACATATGAGATGTTTCGAGGGCTGAAATTGGGATTTCAGGCTCGTGCCCACGTCAAGAGGTATAAGACCTCCGACGATTTTCTTAGCCTACAAACTAAGGAGAAAAGCTCAATTGTTGAGCTTGTGCTCAGATTGTCTGAGTACAACAATCGCTTGAATCGAGTGGGAGTTGATCTTCCAGATGAAATAGTGATGGTTCTCCGAAGTCATTACCACCAAGCTGCTTGAGCTTCGTGATGAACTATAATATATCAGGACATATATGATGATCCTTGAGATATTCGCGATGTTTGACACCACAAAAGTAGAGATCAAGAAGGAGCATCAATTGTTGATGGTTGGTGAAACCACTAGTTTCAAGAAGGGCAAGGGCAAAAAGGGATGCTTCATGAAACGGCAAATCAGCTGCTGCTCTAGTGAAGAAACCCAAGGTTGAACCCAAAACCCGAGACTAAGTGCTTCTGTAATAAAGGGAACAACCACTGGAGCAGAATTACCCTAGATACTTGGTAGATGAGAAGGCTGGCAAGGTCGATAGAAGTATATTGGATATACATTGTGTTAATGTGTACTTTACTAGTACTCCTAGTAGCACCAGGGTATTAGATACGTTCAGTTGCTAAGTGTTAGTAACTTGAAATAAAAGCTACGGAATAAACGGAGACTAGCTGAAGGTGAGCTGACGATATGTGTTGGAAGTGTTTCCAATGTTGATATGATCAAAGCATCGCACGCTCCCTCTACCATCGAGATTGATGTTAAACCTAAATAATTGTTATTTGGTGTTTGCGTTGAGCATAGACATGACTGGATTATGTCTATCGCGATACGGTTATTCATTTAAGGAGAATAACGGTTACTCTGTTTATTTGAAAAATACCTTCAATGGTCTTGCACCTAAAATGAATGGTTCATTGAATCTCGATCGTAGTGATACACATGTTCATGCCAAAAGATATAAGATAGTAATGATAGTACCACCTACTTGTGGCACTGCCACTTAAGTCATATCGGTATAAAACGCATGAAGAAGCTCCATGTTGATGGATCTTTGGGCTCACTCGTTTTTTGGAAAGTTTGAGACATGCGAACCATGTATATTGGTGTTTATGCATGAAGAAACTCCATGCAAATGGACCGTTTGGACTCACTTGTTTTTTGAATCACTTGAGACATGCAAATCATACCACATGGGCAAGATGACTGAAAGCCTCGGTTTCGGTAAAATGGAACTGGAAAGCAACTCGTTGGAAGTAATACATTTTGATGTGTGCAGTCCAATGAGTGCTGAGGCGTGTAGTGGATATTGTTATGTTCTTACTTCACAGATGATTTGAGTAGATGTTGAGTATATTTACTTGATGAATCACGAGTCTGAATTATTGAAAGGTTCAAGTAATTTCAGGGTGAAGTTGAAAGATCGTCGTGACAAGAGGATAAAATATCTATGATATGATCATAGAGATGAATATCTGAATTACGAGTTTGGCACAGAATTAAGACATTGTGGAAATTGTTTCACAACTGATACAGCCTGGAACACCATAGTGTGATGGTGTGTCCGAACATCATAACTGCACCCTATTGGATATGATGCATACCATGATGTCTCTTATCGAATTACCACAATAATTTATGGGTTAGGCATTAGAGACAACCACATTCACTTTAAATAGGGCACCACGTAATTCCGATGAGATGACACCGTATGAACTATGGTTTAGAGAAACCTAAGCTGTCATTTCTTAAAAGGTTTGGGGCTGCGATGCTTATGTGAAAAAGTTTCAGGCTGATAAGCTCGAACCCAAAGCGGATAAATGCATCTTCATAGGACACCCAAAATAGTTGGGTATACCTCCTGTCTCAGATTCGAAAGCAATAAGGGATTGTTTCTATAATCGGGTCCTTTCTCGAGGAAAAGTTTCTCTCAAAAGAATTGAGTGGGAGGATGGTGGAGACTTGATGAGGTTATTGAACCATCTCTTCAACTAGTGTGTGGCAGGGCACAGGAAGTTGTTCCTGTGGCACCTACACCAATTGAAGTGGAAGCTTATGATAGTGATCATGAAACTTCAGATCAAGTCACTACCAAACCTCGTGGGATGACAAGGATGCATACTACTTCAGAGTGGTACGTAATCCTGTCTTGGAAGTCATGTTGCTAGACAAAGCTATGGAGAAGCGATGGTGGGCCCGGATTCCGATAAATGGCTCAAGGCCATAAAATCCGAGAGAGGATCCATGTATGAAAACAAAGTGTAGAGTTTGGAAGAACTACTTGATGGTCGTAAGGCTGTTGAGTACAGATGGATTTTAAAAGGAAGACGGACAATGATGGTAAATGTCACCATTAAGAAAGCTCGACTTGTCGTTAAGATGTTTTCCGACAAGTTCAAGGAGTTGACTACGATGAGACTTTCTCACTCGTAGCGATGCTAAGAGTCTGTTGGAATTATATTAGCGATTACTGCATTATTTATGAAATCTTGCAGATAGGATGTCAAAACATTGTTTCCTCGACGGTTTTTTGAGGAAAGGTTGTATGTGATACAAACCGGAAGGTTTTGTCAATCCTGAAAGATGCTAATAAGTATGCAAAGCTCCAGCAATCCTTCTAGGGACTAGAGTAAGCATCTCGGAGTTGGAATGTATGCTTTGATAAGATGATCAAAGTTTTGGGTGTATACAAAGTTTATGAGAAACTTGTATTTCCAAAGAAGTGAGTGGGAGCACTATAGAATTTTTGATAAGTATATGTTGTTGACATATTGTGGATCAGAAATGACGTAGAATTTCTGGAAAGCATATAGGGTTATTTGGAAAGTGTTTTTCAATGGAAAGCCTGGATTAAGCTACTTGAACATTGAGCATCAAGATCTATAAGGATAGATCAAAACGCTTAATGGTACTTTCAAATGAGCACATACCTTGACATGATCTTGAAGGTGTTCAAGATGGATCAGTCAAAGAAGGAGTTCTTGCCTGAGTTGTAAGGTATGAAGTTAAGACTTAAAGCTCGACCACGGCAGAATGGAGAGAAAGGACGAAGGTCGTCCCCTATGCTTAAGACATAGGCTCTACAGTATGCTATGCTGTGTACCGCACCTGAAGTGTGCCTTGCCATGAGTCAGTCAAGGGGTACAAGAGTGATCCAAGAATGGATCACAAGACAGCGGTCAAAGTTATCCTTAGTAACTAGTGGACTAAGGAATTTTCTCGATTATGGAGGTGATAAAGAGTTCGACGTAAAGAGTTACGTCGATGTAAGCTTAACACCTATCCGGATAGCTCCGAGTAGAGATTCCGGATACGTATAATGGAGCAACAATTTAGAATAGCTCCAAGTAGAACAGTTATTTGAAATGGCTCCAAATATAGCGTAGTAGCTGCATCTACAAGATGACATAGAGATTTGCGAAGTACATACGGATCTGAAAGATTCAGACCCGTTGACTATAACATCTCTCACAAGCAAAACATGATCAAACCCAGAACTCATTGAGTCTTAATCACATGATGATGTGAACTAGTTTAGTGACACTAGTAAACTCTTTGGATGTTGGTCACATGGCGATGTGACCTGTGAGTGTTAATCACATGACGATGTGAACTAGATTATTGACTCTAGTGCAAGTGGGAGACTGTTGGAAATATGCCCTAGAGGCAATAATAAATTGATTATTATTATATTTTCTTGTTCATGATAATCATTTATTATCCATGCTATAATTGTATTAATAGGAAACTCAGATACATGTGTGGATACATAGACAACACCATGTCCCTAGTAAGCCTCTAGTTGACTAGCTCGTTGATCAATAGATGGTTACGGTTTCCTGACCATGGACATTGGATGTCGTTGATAATGGGATCACATCATTAGGAGAATGATGTGATGGACAAGACCCAATCCTAAGCATAGCACTAGATCGTGTAGTTCGTATGCTAAAGCTTTTCTAATGTCAAGTATCATTTCCTTAGACCATGAGATTGTGCAACTCCCGGATACCGTAGGAATGCTTTGGGTGTACCAAACGTCACAACGTAACTGGGTGACTATAAAGGTGCACTACAGGTATCTCCGAAAGTGTCTGTTGGGTTGGCACGAATCGAGACTGGGATTTGTCACTCCGTGTGACGGAGAGGTATCTCTGGGCCCACTCGGTAGGACATCATCATAATGTGCACAATGTGATCAAAGAGTTGATCACGGGATGATGTGTTACGGAACGAGTAAAGAGACTTGCCGGTAACGAGATTGAACAAGGTATCGGGATACCGACGATCGAATCTCGGGCAAGTATCGTACCGATAGACAAAGGGAATTGTATACGGGATTGATTAAGTCCTCGACATCGTGGTTCATCCGATGAGATCATCGTGGAACATGTGGGAGCCAACATGGGTATCCAGATCCCGCTGCTGGTTATTGACCGGAGAACGTCTCGGTCATGTCTGCATGGTTCCCGAACCCATAGGGTCTACACACTTAAGGTTCGATGATGCTAGGGTTGTAAAGGAAGTTTGTATGTGGTTACCGAATGTTGTTCGGAGTCCCGGATGAGATCCCGGACGTCATGGGAAGTCCTGTTTTGGTCACCGGAAGAGTTTCGGGGTTTATCGATAATGTACCGGGACCACCGGGAGGGTCCCGGGGGTCCACCAAGTGGGGCCACCAACCCCGGAGGCTTGCATGGGCCAAGAGTGGTGAGGGACCAGCCCCTGAGTGGGCTGGTGCGCCTCCCACAAGGCCCAAGGGGCAGCTAGGAGGAAAAAAGGAGGAAACCCTAGGCTTAGATGGGCCTAATGCCCACCCTAGGGGGCGCCTCCCTCTCTCCCCTCTTGGCCGCCCCTTGTTTCCCATCTAGGGCTGCCGCCCCCCCTAGGGGTGGGAACCCTAGAGGGGGCGCACCCTCCTCCCTCTCCCCTATATATAGTGAGGCCTAGGGCTGCCCATAACACGCGATTCGATCTCTCGTTGGTGCAGCCCTGCATCTCTTCTTCCTCCTCTTCTGTGGTGCTTAGCGAAGCCCTGCAGGATAGCCACGCTCCATCACCACTACCACGCCGTTGTGCTGCTGGTGGATGGAGTCTTCCTCAACCTCTCCCTCTCTCCTTGCTGGATCAAGGCATGGGAGACGTCACCGGGCTGTACGTGTGTTGAACGCGGAGGTGCCGTCCTTTCGGTACTAGGATCTCCGGTGATTTGAATCACGATGAGTACGACTCCATCAACCCCGTTCTCTTGAACGCTTCCGCTTAGCGATCTACAAGGGTATGTAGATGCACTCTCCTTCCCCTTGTTGCTAGATTACTCCATAGATTGATCTTGGTGATGCGTAGAAAATTTTGAATTTCTGCTACGTTCCCCAACAGTGGATTGCCTCGTAGGTTGAGGATGAACTAGTACAAGGGATGAACAACCTCCTGATGAGAGGTGTTCTTGAGCTCGGTGAGCTTGTGTTTGTGAGGATGGTCTAAATGATCTATCCCTTGCTAAGGTGGTGGCTAGTCCTATTTATAAAAGCCCCAGTCCTCTTCTCAAATGTTTAGGTGGGAAGGGATCCCACAACGGCCAATTTCGGAAGGGGACAACTAGTACAAGTTATCCCGACAAAAGGTGGTCTTTGCCTGCCAAAGGCTCTGGTGGTGATGTAGTTGTGGGCTCTGCGGTGACCTCCGTCCTACCATCCTGCTGGTCTTAGTATTGTTGCACCGATATGGAAACCTTTGTCTGATGCCTCAGGACTCCTCGCCTGTGCTTGCCCCTTTAGCACCAAAGAGGAAAGTAGCACCCTGCGCCCGCTGGCGCCCGCCTGGCCTTGGTCGTCATGGCTCACGTCACGCGGACCTTGCGAGGTGCACCTTGCATAGATATCTCCACTCCTCGGGAGCCAGCCTAGGGAGGCTGCCCCCAGGAGGTCTTGGCGTCGTCCTCCTCACGAGGCTTGGCCCCTCGCAAGGGTCTTGAGTGGTTGTTGATGAAGATGGGCCGTACCAGGCCGTTGGTGGAGCCACGCCCTGGGCCGCAGGCAGGCAAGTCTGGGTACCCCCATTCCCAGGACGCCGACAGTAGCCCCCAGGCCCAAGGCGCGCTTGGACTTGGCTTCGAGGCGAAGCCACGGGCAAGTGCAGAGCACCGCGGGCCCCAATAGCCCGCGGCCTCGATTGACGTGTGGCGACCGATGGGACGTAGGCGCCTCCACTTCCCCATGCATCCTCGATTTCCGCCTGGCTAGGCAACCACTGTTGTCTTCATAGCTCCGCCTCCTTTACAGGTAGCACGCTCCGTAGCTCCCCCATCTTCCGGAAGGCAGCTGATTTCTTCCCCCGGTCCAATCTGACACCAACTCCCACCGCCGCCATGGCACCAAGCGGGAAGAAGAAGGGGAAGAAGGAGTCCTGTACCTCGGCCCCCGCGATGCCGGTCTTCGAGCCTGCCATCGAGCGGTCGGTGGTGCTCAACCAAGAGGCAATGGGCAAGGTGCGCCTGGCGCTTGCTGCCGATTTCAATGAGTGTGGGGCGACGGTGGCTTGGCCTGCTTCTTGCATCGAAGTTGACAGGACGGCCACCGAGGTCCCCATCCATCTTCACGCCCTCTGGGCAGGCCTGATTCCTCCCTTCTCCGATTTCTTCAACGTTGTAGCGACCAGACCTCAAACGTTCCAATCTCTGTGCTCAGGTGTCATCCCTGGATCAGTAATGCTGACACCACACAGTACTTGAAGGATTTATAACAGAGTAGCAATCACACACTTATTACATCGAGTGTCTCAAAAGAGAACTTATTACAATAAATATGGCTTAAGGCCATCTAATAACGATAACAGTGGAAGGCTTGGAAGATAAGTGAGTCCATCAACTCCAACGGCATCACTGAGTATAGAACCACGACCTAAAAGGCACCTTACTCGTTGTCTGAAAAGTCTGCAACATGAACGTTGCAGCCCGAAACGGGTCAGCACATGGAATATGCTGGCAATTTAACACATAGAGAGCAATGAAGGAACAAGACTATACTATATGCATATTTGGCTGGTGGAAAGCTCGATGGTTACAGTTTTGCATAAAGCCAATTTTTCCCTACTGCAAAGGAATAAATTTTATTTAACTATCATGGTAGTTGTTAAACATTGAGAGTGTAGACACGCTCTCAATCCCAATTAAACATCAACATTAAAACCCAACAAAATTAATTAGAGTAACATGATGAGATTCACATGATAATCCAAGTACTAGATACTCAAGATGTCCATAACCGGGGACACGGCTAATCATGATTAGTTTATACACTCTGCAGAGGTTTGCGCACTTTTCCCCACAAGACCCGATCTCCTCCATTGGGATTCTCGCACTACATGGTGTTTGAGAAACGGATGACCGAGACATGGTCTTTCAGAAGCACTAGCACCTTACGATCGGGTAGACCGTTACACCTACTTTCCCCTACATCTGCTAGTCTACCACTGTAAGAGTTCGCACAACTTAATCAACTATGCTAGAGCCCATAGTAGCTTGTGGCTGCACACGAAAGTTTCTAGTATGAATAATCTAATGATCCCTTTGAGCCTGGGTGGCGGTCCAAAAGAAAACAGGCAATCGCTGGAATACCCAGGTGCCTCAATCCACCCAGATGTGTGTTTAAGTTGCCACCTTAGATAAACCATTAATTTAACAAACTCACATCTGTCATGGATTTCACTCACCCAATCCACGTCTACTAGCATAGCATGGCGATATAAGCAAACGTAGAAGTAACTCCCAAAGGTTTAATAGTAACAGGTAATAGGTACTACCTCATCTACTTCCCAAACCCACAATTTAATTAGATCCTAATCATGCAATGTGTGAGGATTGATCTAATGCAATAAAAACTGGGTAGTAGGAGGTATGATCAAAGTGTTACTTGCCTTGCTGATGATCCGCAAAACCTAGAGATTCGAAGTAGCAAGCGGCGCACTCCGGGTACTCTATAACACTTGGCTGGATCGGAGTTCGAGGGACGTCATTGAGTTGAACGTGTTCAGAACTCAGAGGTGTCGTGCGTTTGGTACTTGATCGGTCGGATCGTGAAGACGTACGACTACATCAACCGCGTTGTGCTAACCCTTCCGCTTTCGGTCTACGAGGGTACGTGTACACACTCTCCCCTCTCGTTGCTGTGCATCACCATGATCTTGCATGTGCGTAGGAAAATTTTGAAATTACTACGTTCCCCAACAGTGGCATCCGAGCCAGGTTTTATTGGTTGATGTAATATGCACGAGTAGAACACAAGTGAGTTGTGGGCGATATAAGTCATACTGCTTACCAGCATGTCACACTTTGGTTCGGCGGTATTGTTGGATGAAGCGGCCCGGACCGACATTACGCCTATGCTTACGCGAGACTGGTGTTACCGCCGTGCTATGCACACAGGTGACTAGCGGGTGTCAGTTTCTCCAACTTTAGTTGAATCGAGTGTGGCTACGCCCGGTCCTTGAGAAGGTTAAAACAACACTAACTTGACAAACTATCGTTGTGGTTTTGATGCGTAGGTAAGAACAGTTCTTGCTCAGCCCATAGCAGCCACGTAAAACTTGCAACAACAAAGTAGAGGATGTCTAACTTGTTTTTGCAGGGCATGTTGTGATGTGATATGGTCAAGACATGATGAGATATAAGTTTTTGTATAAGATGATCATGTTTTGTTGAAGTTATCGGCAACTAGCAGAAGCCTTATGGTTGTTTCTTTATTGCATAAGATGCAAGAGCCAAATAATTGCTTTACTTTATCGCTATGCGATAGCAATAGTTGCAAGAGCAATAGTTGGCGAGACGACCATGTGATGACACATTGATATAGATCAAGATGATGGAGATCATGGTGTCATGTCGGTGACGATGGAAATCATGACAATGCTTTGGAGATGGAGATCAAAGGCACAAGATGATGATGGCCATATCATGTCACATATTTTGATTGCATGTGATGTTTATCTTTTATACATCTTATTTTGCTTAGTTCGGCGGTAGCATTATAAGATGATCTCTCACTAAATTTCAAGATAAAAGTGTTTTCCCTGAGTATGCACCGTTGCCAAAGTTCGTCGTGCCCAGACACCACGTGATGATCGGGTGTGATAAGCTCTACGTCCATCTACAACGGGTGCAAGCCAGTTTTGCACACGCAGAATACTCAGGTTAAACTTGACGAGCCTAGCATATGTAGATATGGCCTTGGAACACTGAGACCGAAAGGTCGAGCGTGAATCATATAGTAGATATGATCAACATAATGATGTTCACCATTGAAAGCTACTCCATTTCACGTGATGATCGGTTATGGTTTAGTTGATTTGGATCACGTGATCACTTAGATGATTAGAGGGATGTCTATCTAAGTGGTAGTTCTTAAGTAATATGATTAATTGAACTTTAATTTATCATGAACCTAGTCCTAGTAGTATTAGCATATATATGTTGTAGATCAATAGCTCGCGATGTTGCTCCCCGTTTAATTTTTATATGTTCCTAGAGAAAACTAAGTTGAAAAATGTTAGTAGCAATGATGCGGATTGGATCCGTGATCTGAGGATTATCCTCATTGCTGCACAGAAGAATTATGTCCTTGATGCACCGCTAGGTGACAGACCTATTGCAGGAGCAAATGCAGACGTTCTGAACATTTGGCTAGCTCAATATGATGACTACTTGATAGTTTAGTGCACCATGCTTAAACGGCTTAGAATCGGGACTTCAAAGACGTTTTGAACGTCATGGACCATATGAGATGTTCCAGGAGTTGAAGTTAATATTTCAAGTAAATACCCGAGTTGAGAGATATGAAGTCTCCAACAAGTTCTATAGCTAAAAGATGGAGGAGAATAGCTCAAGCAGTGAGCATGTGCTTAGATTTTCTGGGTACTACAATTTCTTGAATCAAGTGGGAGTTAATCTTCCAGATAAAATAGTGATTGACAAAATTCTCTAGTCACCATCACCAAGTTAGTAGAACTTCGTGATGAACTATAATATGCAAGGGATAACGGAAACGATTCCCAAGCTCTTTGTGATGCTGAAATCGACGAAGGTAGAAATCAAGAAAAGCATCAAGTGTTGATGGTAAACAAAACCACTAGTTTCAACTAAAGGGACAAAGGGAAGAAAGGGGAACTTCAAGAAGAACGGCAAGCAAGTTGATGCTCAAGTGAAAAAACCCAAGTCTGGACCTAAGCCTGAAACTGAGTGCTTCTACTGCAAAGGGACTGGTCACTGGAAGCGGAACTACCCCAACTAATTAGCGGATAAGGAGGATGGCAAAGTGAACATATGTATATTTGATATACATGTTATTGATGTGTACTTTACTAGTGTTTATAGCAACCCCTTAGTATTTGATACTAGTTCAGTTGCTAAGAATAGTAACTCGAAATGGAAGTTGCAGAATGAACAGAGACTAGTTAAGGGTGAAGTGACGATGTGTATTGGAAGTGGTTCCAAGACTGATATGATCATCATCGCACACTCCCTATACTTTCGGGATTAGTGTTGAACCTAAAATAAATGTTATTTAGTGTTTGCGTTGAGCATGAATATGATTGGATCATGTTTATTGCAATACGATTATTCATATAAACTAGAGAATAATTGTTGTTCTGTTTACATGAATAAAACCTTCTATGGTCATACACCAATGAAGATGGTTTGTTGGATCTTGATCGTAGTGATACACATATTCATAATATTGAAGTCAAAAGATGCAAAGTTAATAATGATAGTGCAACTTATTTGTGGCACTGCCGTTTAGGTCATATTGGTGTAAAGCGCATGAAGAAACTCCATGCTGATGGGATTTTGGAATCACTTGATTATGAATCACTTGATGCTTGTGAACCATGCCTCATGGGCAAGATGACTAAAACTCCGTTCTCCGGAACAATGGAGCGAGCTATTGACATATTGGAAATAATACACACTGATGTATGCGGTCCGATGAGTGTTGAGGCTCGCGGCGGATATCATTATTTTCTGACCTTCACAGATGATTTGAGCAGATATGGGTATATCTACTTGATGAAACACAAGTCTGAAACATTTGAAAAGTTCAAAGTATTTCAGAGTAAAGTGGAGAATCATCGTAACAAAAATAAAAGTTTCTACGATATGATCACTGAAGTAAAATATTTGAGTTACGAGTTTGGCCTTCAGTTAAAACAATGTGAAATAGTTTCACTACTCACACCACCTGGAACACCACAATGTAATGGTGTGTCCGAACATCGTAACCGTAGTTTATTAGATATGGTGCGATCTATGATGTCTCTTACCGATTTACCACTATCATTTTGGGGTTATGCATTAGAGACATCTACATTCACATTAAATAGGGCACCATCTAAATCCGTTGAGACGACACCGTATGAACTATGGTTTGGCAAGAAACCTAAGTTGTCGTTACTTAAAGTTTGAGGTTGCAATGCTTATGTGAAAAAGTTTCAACCTGATAAGCTCAAACCCAAATCGGATAAGTGCATCTTCATAGGATACCCAAAAGAAAATGTTGGGTACACCTTCTATCAAAGATCCGAAGGCAAGATATTCATTGCTAAGAATGGATCCTTTCTAGAGAAGGAGTTTCTCTCGAAAGAAGTGAGTGGGAGGAAAGTAGAACTTGATGAGGTAACTATACCTGCTCCCTTATTGGAAAGTAGTTCATCACAGAAATCTGTTCCTGTGACTACTACACCAATTAGTGAGGAAGCTGATGATCATGTAACTTCAGATCAAGTTACTACCGAACCTCGTAGGTAAACCAGAGTGAGATCCGCACTAGAGTGGTACGGTAATCCTGTTCTGGAGGTCATGTTACTTGACCATGATGAGCCTACGAACTATGAGGAAGCGATGATGAGCCTAGATTCCGCGAAATGGCTTGAGGCCATGAAATCTGAGATGAGATCCATGTATGAGAACAAAGTATGGACTTTGATTGACTTGCCCATTGATAAGCGAGCCATTGAGATTAAATGGATCTTCAAGAGGAAGACGGACGCTGATAGTAGTGTTACTATCTACAAAGCTAGAATTGTCGCAAAAAAGGTTTTCGACAAGTTCAAGGTGTTGACTACGATGAGAGTTTCTCACTCGTATCTATGCTTAAGTCTGTCCGAATCATGTTAGCAATTGCCACATTTTATGAAATCTTGCAAATGGATAAACAAAACTACATTCCTTAATGGATTTATTAAAGAAGAGTTGTATATGATGCAACAAGAAAGTTTTGTCAATCCTTAAGGTGCTAACAAAATATGCAAGCTCCAGCGATCCATCTATGGACCGGTGCAAACATCTCGGAGTTGAAATATATGCTTTGATAAGTTGATCAAAGCATATAGTTTTATACAGACTTGCGGTGAAGCCTGTATTTACAAGAAAGTGAGTGGGAGCACTACAACATTTCTGATAAGTATATGTGAATGACATACTGTTGATCAGAGATAATGTAGAATTATTCTGCAAAGCATAAAGGAGTGTTTGAAAGGAGTTTTTCAAAGAAAGACCTCAGTGAAGCTGCTTACATATTGAGCATCAAGATCTATAGAGATAGATCAAGACGCTCGATAAGTTTTTCAATGAGTACATACCTTGACAAGATTTTGAAGTAGTTCAAAATGGAACAGTCAAAGAAAGAGTACTTGCCTGTGTTACAAGGTGTGAAACTGAGTAAGACTCAAAGCCCGACCACGACAGAAGATAGAAAGAGAATGAAAGTCATTCCCTATGCCTTGGCCATAGGTTCTATAAAATATGCCATGCTGTGTACGAGATCTATTGTATACCCTACACTGTTTTAGGCAAGGGAGTACAATAGTGATCTAGGAGTAGATCACTGGACATCGGTCTAAATTATCCTTAGTGGAATAAGGATATGTTTCTCGATTATGGAGGTGACAAAAAGGTTCGTCATAAAGGGTTGTGTCGATGCAAATTTTGACACTGATCCAGATGACTCAAAGTCTCAATCTGGATACATATTGAAAGTGGGAGCAATTAGCTAGAGTAGCTTAGTGCAGAGCATTGTTGACATAGAAATTTGCAAAATACTTACGGATCTGAATGTGGCAGACCCGTTGACTAAACTTCTCTCACAAGAAAAACATGATCACACCTTAGTACTCTTTGGGCGTTAATCACATAACGATATGAACTAGATTATTGAATCTAGTAAACCCTTTGGGTGTTGGTCACATGACGATGTGAACTATGGGTGTTAATCACATGGTGATGTGAACTATTGATGTTAAATCACATGGCGATGTGAACTAGATTATTGACTCTAGTGCAAGTGGGAGACTGAAGGAAATATGCCCTAGAGGCAATAATAAAATTATTATTTATTTCCTTATTTCATGATAAATATTTATTATTCATGCTAGAATTGTATTAACTAGAAACATAATACATGTGTGAATACATAGACAAACAGAGTGTCACTAGTATGCCTCTACTTGACTAGCTCGTTGATCAAAGATGGTTATGTTTCCTAACCATAGACATGAGTTGTCATTTGATTAACGGGATCACATCATTAGGAGAATGATGTGATTGACTTGACCCATTCCGTTAGCTTAGCGCTTGATCGTTTAGTTTGTTGCTATTGCTTTCTTCATGACTTATACATGTTCCTATGACTATGAGATTATGCAACCCCCGTTTACCGGAGGAACACTTTGTGTGCCACCAAACGTCACAACGTAACTGGGTGATTATAAAGGTGCTCTACAGGTGTCTCCAAAGGTACTTGTTGGGTTGGCGTATTTCGAGATTAGGATTTGTCACTCCGATTGTCGGAGAGGTATCTCTGGGCCCTCTCGGTAATGCACATCACTTAAAGCCTTGCAAGCATTGCTACTAATGAGTTAGTTGCCGGATGATGTATTACGGAACGAGTAAAGAGACTTGCCGGTAACGAGATTGAACTAGGTATTGAGATACTGACGATCGAATCTCGGGCAAGTAACATACCGATGACAAGGGGAACAACGTATGTTGTTATGCGGTTTGACCGATAAAGATCTTCGTAGAATATGTGGGAGCCAATATGAGCATCCAGGTTTCGCTATTGGTTATTGGCCAGAGACGTGTCTCGGTCATGTCTACATAGTTCTCGAACCCGTAGGGTCCGCACGCTTAAGGTTTTAGTGACGATTGTATTATGAGTTTATGTGATTTGATGTACCGAAGGTAGTTCGGAGTCCCGGATGAGATCGGGGACATGACGAGGAGTCTCGAAATGGTCAAGACGTAAAGATCGATATATTGGACGACTATATTCGGACATCGGAAATGTTCCGAGTGATTTGGGTATTTTCGGGGCTACTGGGGAGTTACGGGAATACGAGGAAGAAGTAATGGGCCTCATGGGCCAAGTGGTGGAAGAGAGGAAGCAGGGCGCGCGCCCCCTAGCCCAAGCCGAATTGGACTAGGGGGGCATCCCCCTTTCCTCCTTTTCCTCCCTCTCCTTCCTTCTCCTCCTTCCTTTCCTCCTCCTAGTAGGAGTAGGAAAGGGGAGTCCTACTCATACTAGGAGGAGGACTCCTCCTCCTGGCGCGCCCATAGAGGGACGGCCGGCCTCCCCCCTTGCTCCTTTATATACGGGGGCAGGGGGCACCTCTACACACACAAGTTGATCTGTTGATCTCTCCCAGCCGTGTGCGGTGCCCCCCTCCACCATATTCCACCTCGGTCATATCGTAGCGGTGCTTAGGCGAAGCCCTGCGTCGGTAGCAACATCATTACCGTCATCACACCGTCGTGCTGACGAAACTCTCCCTCAACACTCAGCTGGATCGGAGTTCGAGGGACGTCATTGAGTTGAACGTGTGCAGAACTCGGAGGTGCCGTGCGTTCGGTACTTGATCGGTCGGATCGTGAAGACGTACGACTACATCAACCGTGTTGTGCTAACGCTTCCGCTTTCAGTCTACGAGGGTACGTGGACACACTCTCCCCTATCATTGTTGTGCATCACCATGATCTTGCATGTGCGTAGGAAAATTTTGAAATTACTACGTTCCCCAACAGTTGGATATATAATTAATGTGGGTGTATTAGCTATATATGTTAATCCTATATAGAGAGGTATAGATTGATCGATGTGGACGCGGGAAAGAGGGTGAGACCTCACTGGATATATCGATTGACCGGTTTGTGTGGAAAACTATGAAAGACCTAGCTATATACACACATACATAGAGGAACATCGATCATTGCGCATGCACGCGTGAGAGATAAAGAATGCCCGATATGATGGAGAGGGGGATGTGTGTGGGAGTGTGCCTTCATGGGAGACCGACCTGAAGAAAAAGATTGCATGCGTGCGATGGATAATGCCGACTGGTAGTGTGTGTGCATGCATGCACGAGAGAAAGTTAGTGGTACAATTATAAAGAGAAGACTACTGTGTGGGTGTAAAAGAATAGGTGAGGTCATAATCAATGTAAAGTTGAATTCAAATATTTGAATAAGAGATCCTGATGTTTGAAACACATGCATGCATGAATATAACGGAGATCTGCGCGGTGTGGTTTGGAAACGAGCATGTTGTAATGTATACACATTGAACAAGGTCAGACTGATTTGAATTTGAGATACCGATGGCAGACATCATTTGGCCACGTCGCATCCGTGCATGGACACACTATTCTAATTGGAGATGATGGGCGGCTTTCACATCACATATCTATATCTATACCCCTATATATATTATATTTTATATTTTTTTATATTGTGTGCGGGTAACTTTAACTTTGAAAGATGGTCATTGGATGAGGCGAATCCGATGGTCCAAAGATGGCAAATTTGAGCACTACTGGCCGTTGGATATCATTTGGATTCCACCAGATTTCACCACATGTATAATCTAGAAGACTCCATGGTTGAACTTAAGCATAATGCACAAACATCAAAACACAAGCACTTCTTATTTGTTCTAGAATCTTCCATATCAGAATTGCCCAAATGTTTTTCTACATGATTTGCCATTATTTGTTTTTACTTTATGTCTTACGACGCACAATTCCATGAATCTTAAAATAGATTAGCTTTATTATAAAAACTAGATGATTTTGAATGAAATGAACTATAAGAATTAAACGAACATCTACATCATGCATATATGACTCAAAGCTTGCATGCTATAATGTGGTATTTATTCATAATTTGGATGCCAAATCTCATGCGTGCAATGCACATGTACCTTACTCTAGTCTAAATGGTGTTTGTGTGTGTGTGTTGTGCGTGTTGAGGTGCAAATTGTCTTTTTTTTGGGTACACATTAAGCTTGTTCTTCCGAAATTTCAAGACGCGCCTTGTTATGCCGAAAATTCAAGCTAGCGTCTCTGTCTATCGTGCTGCGAAACTCCCGCCTCTTCAACCCGCACCTTGTTAGCCCGAAATATTTAAGATATATCTTTATCTCATTGTGCTCCGACAACTCCCTCCATCTCAACCCGCGCCTTGCTATTCCGAAATTACAATGCGCGCGAAAACTCCCACCTCCTGTGAAATCCCGACACGCGAAATGCCCGTGGTACCCCTGAACCGAAAGAACCACCTCAAATCGGTGGGGGTACTTTTGTAACTTACCCCACATTTCGGACAAGCGCGTCTCTAAGCCATGGTTCCCCACTGCCATCCCATCCGCCCACCCATTCGTACACCGAGGCCGCGAAAACCCGCGATGAAACCCCACACCCTGCTCCGTCTGCCACCCAGCCAAAACCTCTTCCCCGACGACGTCGTCCACAACAACACCTCGACGTCCTTCATCCACCGTACCGGATGAGGATCCATCATCGATCTCATCGTCCCGCCGGTTCAGCCACCCCGTCCTCCACCTCCAAGGAGCTACCCCGACGTTCCCCTCGCCTTCTGCGCCACCTCCATTCCCACACCGCCATCTTCACCTGCACCACCGGAAGAGCATCATCATCACCGTTTCCTCGGATGAAGCTGCGGCCTAATCGGCGCCACCAAAGAGGTTGTACACTAATCGCCGCATTTTCTTCTTGATTCGATCTCACGGTGCTGCTCCATCCACGACGGCGTTGCCGGCCACTTCCTACATTGCGTCGCTCCCTCGGCGACGATGTCCACATCAGTAGGAGCTGCTGCTGCTTTAGCTTTCGCTCGCGCTGCTCCTCTGCTCTTGCTCTCGGTCTCCTGCCTTGTCTGCTCTTGCTATTGCTCTTGCTCGCGCTGCTGCTCTCGCTCTTGCTCTTGCTTGCGATGCTGCTCCGATTTAGCTACTCTTCTTTCGACTGAATCGACTTTTGGGTCAGTCGATTTTCAGGGGGTGGGAGGGGGGCTCGCCGGGGTGAAGGAAGAACCAGCCGCAGCAGGGAGGGGGGCTCGCCGGAGAGGTACCCCACTATCTATCTTAGGGTTCAGGATGGGGGCGGTGGTCGCCGGTGGTGGCGGGGCGTTGGCGGGGCGGTGGCGTGGGGATTGCCGGAGAAAAAGCTCGGCACAGGGGGGGCCTAGAGGGATGGCCGGGGCGGCAGCAGACCGGCGGTGGGGAGTGTTTTCGGGGCGGGCAGGGCGGCGCACCGCCGTCCGCGGGCGGCTGCTGTTTGGCCGGTGGTGGCTGGCGGCTCAGGGGGGTGGAGGTTGAAGATGAACCGCAGGCCCTTGATTTCGTATCCAATGGCTGCAAAATCGACTGACCAGAGATGAAAAAGTCAATCGACCGACGTGTAGCCTCACCTTGCTAGTGCGTTCAGTTTCGACAGTTAAGTTCAGTTTTGACAGTTAAATTCAGTTTCGACAATTAAGTTCAGAGATGAATGGCTGATGTATTTTACATCTAGCACTTTGTGGTTATGTATTTTACGTCATGTATTGGAGATGCTATTAGAATTCCACTCTAGTTAACGTTGTTCGTTGTCTCTCTTGTCCTGCTTCAGCCTTGGCGTCGTACAACTCACCGGAGTTGCTCCAACGACGAAACCCTCCATCACAGCGGAGCAGTACCTCGGGCTCCATCTCCAGACGCCTAAGATCTTCTTCCCCTCCTCCGACAGCCAAGTCAGCCGGAGCATCCTCACCGGCCAACCCAATCACGCTGAGATCGACATGGCTTCGCCAAAGAGGTTATACACTTGTTGCATCTCTTTTTTACTCTACATGTTATTTATATTGTCCACTGAGCACTCGTAGTAACGGGAAATACGATTATTTTATCCTACTATATGACAAGCAGTGAGGTACCAGGCAACTTAGCTATCCGTGATGGATTCTCTTGAACGCCATCATTATTTATCTCTACGCGTTTGAGTTGTGCATTTGTCGATGGGCCTGGGAGTTGAGCTAGTATGGCAGTGGCCTGGGTCCAAAGTAATAGAAGTAGCACAAAAACATTTTTTTAGTGTAGGATTTTCCTTGCTCAAGCCTGCCTACTAGAATCGCCAGTGCTTGAAAGGAAAAGTGAATGAAAAACATCGGAATTGGAAAGTTTCCTATGGTACTACTTTTTCATGAATTTGGTGCAAAGGAATGGAGCAAAGGAAAACTGTAGGATTTGTTCCTTTAGTGTCTCCTTGAATGAAAAACCGTAGGAATTCTAATTTCCACTTCTCCTCCTTTTCATATTCCTATTCATCAAGCACAAGACTAAGAGATAGTAGCTTAATAGCATTATAACCGTACATTTTCTTGTGATTTGACTTAATCTCACCATGCTTTTTTGCATCCTGTGATCTTCCAATTGTTGTGAATCAAACACCCAGATTGGCAGAAATCATGTGTTTTTAAATTCTCTATTTTGCACGTGCATTCCTATCCTATTCCTGTCTATTTCCTATCCCTGCATTGTTAGAATCCTCAAATTCAAACAAGCCCTTACTCAATTACTTCTGTTACAGATATGTGTCAAAGAAAACCTTGTGTGGTTTGTCCTGATCCTGCGGCGCTGTGTTCCACCCCAGCTTAGCTGCTCCAACGACGGAAGGGTTCACCACAGCAGGGATCCGCTCTCCAGACTGTCTTTCACTGCCTCAGATCTTCTTCCCCGCTGCCGGCAGCCACGGCAACTGCATTACCATCATCAACTGAGCAGATGACCTTGAGGACTACATGGGTCCGCAAGAGAGGTCGCACTCTTCCGTGTCTGCTTACGTTATGCGTCGCTTAATATGATGACATGCTACATTATTGTCGTGTTCACCTATTAGACTCCGAGTCAGGTCCAAACTAATGCTAAAACTTGAGTTTTTAAATGGTTGTGGGGTACATATTGGGGCAGCAATCAGTACTATCTGTCTACTATCTGGTTAATCTCCGGTGTCTACTATGAGTTTCATGTTGGGTGCAAACAAACATTAAAGGAGCCATTATCTGTATTTTTTTAACTAAAGCTATTATCTGCTTGCTATCATTGGTTTTGGGTCTATCCACAGTTTGCTACCATCACTCTGGATTTGTGCATGCACTCCTTACATGATATCACTATGTTTTATTCCTATGCATGCCAGTTATTGTACACAATGGAACTGATCATGTAGAGCAAAAGAGACGAGCCTTGCGTGGCAATAAAATTTCATGCAGATGTCGTTGCATGATGGGCGCAAAGGCAGCCCCCCTCCACCCATTTCGGATCGTAATCAAGAGGAAGATAACTGTTCTGAGGGGGATTCAGAAGGAGAAGACCACTCCTATTTACCCCATGAGGTCTTCGCTCTAACTTGGCATGCTGATGTTGGTAATATCATGCATATGGTGCCTTGCATTGCTTACTGTATACATTAAAGATGTCATCTGCTTAGTTTAGACATGCTTTGTGTCAATGCCATCTGTTTAGTTTCTTTATCGTATATGTGAATCATGCAATGCCATCTTGTCTAGCTAGGCATCATATATGTGAATTTTGCAATGCCACCCTGGTTAGCCAGTCATCTTATATGTGAATTATATCATGCCATCATTTTTTTATTACGTGTTAAACTTGTCAACAATTTTAGTACATTCAATTACTCTTCCTGTGCATCAGCCATTCAGCACGGTCATGGAAAAATCTGGAGTGGAAACAAGGTCTTCAGAGCAGACAATGCTATCTGACGAAGCGCATGTCTTGCTGGTTACCGATAGCTCCTCAGAGGAGGATTCCGAGACAGATGACTAGTCATATTTCCCCCTGAGGTGCATGCCCTAACTTGGCAGGGTTATGTTGCTCATATTGTGTGTATGGTATCTTGCATTGCTATGTCATTTGCTTAGTTTAGACATAGTTTGTGTGAATGCCACCTGTTTAGTGTCTAATTACCATATATGTGAATTATGCAATGCCATCTTGTTGCAAGACATTATATATGTGAATTATGCAATGTTATCTTTTGCAAGGCATTATGTATGTGAATTATGCAATGCCATGCTGTTTAGGCAAGTGTCATATATGTGAATTATATCATGCCGTCCTTTTTTGTATTTCTCATTGCTTTTGTCGATAATGTTTGTATATTCAACTGCTCTTCCTGTGCATCAGCCATTTGAATTGGTGATGGAGAAATCTGGAGTGAAAACAAGGTCTTCAGAGCAGACAATGCTACCTGCTGAAGCAGATATCTTGCTGGTTACAGATAGCTCTTCAGAGGAGGATTCAGAGGCAGATGACCAATCCTATTATCCCCCCTGAGGTGTATGCTCAAACTTGGCACGGTTATATTACTCATATAATGCATATGTTGTATTGCAGTGCTTAGTTTTTACATCATATACACAATATTGAATGCCATCTCCTTAGTTGACATATCATATATGCGATTGCCCTCTGCTCACTTCCTTAGTATATAAATCATATATTTGAATTATGTCATGCCATGATGTTTACATAGACAGCATGTATCTGAATTATGGCATGCCAACCCATTTTCTAAAGACATAATATAGTTATATCATCTCATCCTGTTTACATAGTCATCATATTTTAAATTATGTCATTCTATCCGTGAATTATATCATGCCATCATGTTTCCATCGATGGCATGTTTGTGATTTATGGCATGCCAACCACTTTAATAGACACATTGTATAGTTATATCATGTCATTCTGTTTCCATAGTCATCATATTTTGAAGTATGTCATTCTATCCTGTTTAGTTAGCCATCATACATGTGAAATTGTGTCATGCTATCTTGTTTAATTAGCCATCATATATGTGAAATTATGTCTTGCTATTCTGTTTGCTTAGACAACATAAATGTGAATTATTTCATGCCCTACTTTCTTCCCTACTATCCATTGCACCTGTCTATCTTACAATGTCTGTACATTCAATTACTTTTCTTGTTTATCAGCCATTTCAATTGGAGGGAGTGATGGCAGTATCTGTGGGAGTAAAAACACGGTCTTCAGAAAAGATCGTGCTACCTGTCGATGCAGATAGAACCACGGTTGTACTTGCCCAAGAACCAACCCCACCACATATAACCCACACTCATGCAGATTGTACCCCTACCCAGTTGGACAGAGAACCAGCTACACCCCTTCTAACCCCAACCCCAGCAGATAGACACCCAGTTCCCGTTGACACAACACCGTCTCCACCATAGAGCACCCAAACACGAGCAGTTAGTAAGGCAACTGCAGTGCCCAAATCACGAGGACCACCACTCTGAACCCGAAGTCAACGCTTAAAGCAGAAGAAGAATTGTTCTCAGGTCAGGTTCCGTAGCTATGGTTCATAGTACTTTGCTCTTGCATCACAGTATTTACTGATACCAACTAATTTCAAATTTGAAGGATGCAATTGAAACTCCAATGGCACAACAGGTATGTTTTAAACCTGTTTCTTCAACATGTTTGGCTGTTTGCTGTTGTAACTTGCTCTATGTTGATTTCAGTTTCAATTGAATAAACAGTTATGTTCTCATGCCATGCACATTACAAGTGTTGTTATTGCTGTGTAGTTTCCCACACTTATATTCTGTCTATGCTGCTTTGTCTTAAATAGATATGATTCGAACTGTATCTATCTTGATTTGGCAACATAAACTAGAATGATATAGACCATATAGTGACCATACTACATAGATATATGTTTGTTTCATGCTGTTATCCTGTCCACCTTACTACTGAACTGGTTTACCAAAATGAGTTTCATATACTACATTGTAAACCTGAGATGTGTTTGTTTGTTTCTCTTTTAGAACACGGATAAAATATTGGAGAAGAGTACCCTGTTATGCAATGGTAAAGGAAGTAATGCAGATAAGGTTCAAGATAGTGAGACATCCCTGTTGGTCTCCAAGAAAGCTGATAAAAACTATATTGAAGACACTGAGACAACCCCAAAGTCCTGTCTTGATGTAGTGTTCGAGTTACTAGCTACCACTGCTGGCACCAGCTCTTCGAAATCGTTGCCTGAATCAGTTCGGCTTCTTGAGTCTCAACTTCAAGTTGAAAGACATTGATCAGATGTTATGCGATAGGAAGCCGAAGGACCGAGGAAGTCCCTGCAGAATTCAGATGCATACTTTCTGGTGCAACAGCAAGCGCTAGAGGACTTAAGCGCCAAACAAGAGAAAGTTAATAAGCTTGCTAAGCATCTTGCCAGCATTATGGGTACCTAGGATATTGTTTCTTGAGCTCTTCTGAAGTGGTTTTAGTTCTGGACTTGTTTTGCTGCGGCGTTTATATGCTCGTGTGTTCCCTATATTTGCACTGGTGGCGAACTTTGATGCCCAGTGGATGTAATATGTGTAATAGCCGTGATAGCCCAGTGTAAGTTGCTTGCTTATTTATTTCCTTGTTGTCTTGTTTATTTGTCTTCTTGTAGTCAGTGCAGTTCTTTTTCTGCGGTTTGCTAGTGGCTGCAATAACCTATTTTTTAAAACTAGGCCACAATAACCATGGGCTAATATTTACTGTAGTGACACTGGGCCTCCTACGGGCCGTAGAAATAGTGGGCCTTCTACGGGCCGTATAAACAGTGGGCCTTCTACGGGCCGTAGAAACAATGGGCCTTCTACGGGCCATAGAAACAATGGGCCTTCTACGGGCCGTATCATCAATGGGCCTTATACGGGCCGTATGATCGATTGGCCAAACATGGGCCAAACAGACCGCATTCTGGCCATAAACGGGCTAGAGTTGGAATCGTCCATTCATGGGCCGACCATAACGGGCCATCGTTAATAGGCCGTATTTGATGACGCTATGAAAACAACCCAACGTATTAACGGACCACAAATGGGCCGACTGTAACCACGGGCTGAATTTGGCCCACAAGCAGAAAATGACAGTAATGGGCCGTAAGTAAACGAATGCTGGAAAATAGCCCAAGAATAAATGGGCTCTGAGAAGGCTGAAAGATAACATGGGCTGGAAACGGCCCAACGGAATAACGGGCCGTTAATGGGTATAAAGTGATACAATGTTCTTTACAGGCCAGTTTCACCACAGGCCGTTAATGGGTGTAAAGTGATACACTGTTCATTACGGGCCAGTTTCACCACGGGCCGTTAATAGGCCAAGAGTTACATAGGGCCTCATATGGGCCGAAAGACGTCATGGGCCATACATGGGCCAGAAGTGAAAACAGGATGGAATAATATTGGATGGCCAAGATGACGCTACTGGGCCTAATTCGAATAGGGCGTAACGGGCCTTGGGTTAGCGGGCTGTAAATGGGCTATATGCGAACATGCCGTTAACAGGCTTTCCATGGGCCAGCCCGCCACCTTTTGACCAAGTCAAACGGGCCGGCCTTTTCACAGGAATGGGCCTCTGTTGGGCCGTGCCACGTGTCGACGTATCATAGGTGCCTTCTGTCCAATGAGTGGATGACATCTGTCCCCGCGGTGAGCCGACACGTGTTTCCTCCAGCCAATGATGATTTTACACGTGGAAAATCCCCATTGGTCGGGGCTGTTAACGGGTTATCGGATCCAAAACCCGTCCTGATAGCTTAACAGCGTTCCGTTACGGTGGATGCCACATGACAGTCACCCTTGACGAAAGCACTTCTGTGACGCGCGATTTATCGTCATGGAAGTGGACACTTCCGTGATGATAATTTTGGTAATGTCATGGAACACTTCTACGACAGCACATGTATGACTATCTTGATTCTGTCATAAAATCGTCATGGATGTACATGCATGACAGAAAACACGACCTACTCTGACAAACACGTATCATCACGGAAGTGTATTTTTTTTTGTAGTGGTTGTCATTGCAAACATGTTTATCCATAATAGGCTGAATCAGGAACGATGAACTAATCATATTTACAAAAACAAGAGAGGTCGAGTTCATACCAGCTTTTCTCATCTCAGTCAGTCCATCATATATCATCATAATTGCTATTCACTCGCACGACCGAATGACGTGAATAATAATAATAGTGCACGTGCATTGGACTAAGCTGGAATCTGCAAGCATTCAATAAACAGGAGAAGACAAGGCAATATGGGCTCTTTTGTCAGATCAACAATAATGCATATAAGAGCCACTTCAACAATTTAATTATGGTCTTCTCCTATCAACCCCCGAAGAAAAGAAAAGAAATAAAACCATTTACACGAGAAAGCTCCCAACAAGCAAAAGAAGAACATGAAATCTTTTTGGGTTTTCTTTTTAATTACTACTACAAGCATGGAAAGTAAATTAATTAAAAGGTAAAACTAATTTTTTTTGTTTTTCTTAAGGTTAATTAAATACACAAGAAGAAATCATAAATAGGAAAATAAACTAGCATGGATGATACAATGAAAAAGTATGAGCACCGACATCTAGCAATGAGTGTGTGAACATGAATGTAATGTCGGTGGGAAATACGTACTCCCCCAAGCTTAGGCTTTTGTCCTAAGTTGGTCTATGGCCACAGCTGGCCTGGCGGATACCCATAATAATAGTTGGGGTCGTACTGAGATGCAGCGGCTATCGCCTCCTGAGCTGCAGCGTGGCGACGAGCGGCCTCCGCTCTCCTCTCGCACTCATCTGCCTCCTCTTTGGTAATAACATATCTTCCTTTTGCCCGATGATCAAAGAAGGCAGGCGTAGGGAGAGTAATATGGACATCATGGTGTCTGTCAAAGATTAGTTGATACTGGAGAGGCAGTTCATTCCTCTCGACAAACTGGTGGTGAACCATAGCATTAAAGTCTAGGTAAGCAGGAGGTAATTCAATATCATCTTCATGTATGGCTACACCAAGAAAAATTAGCTATGCGGGTTGCATAAATTCCACCAAAGAAATCTCCATTAAATCTATTAAGATGCAACCTACGTGCAACAATGTCTCCCAAGTTATAAGATTTGTCTTCTAACACAGCACTCCTAAGAATACTGAGGTCAGGGACACACATGTGACATGCCTCATCTTTACCGTTAATGCATCTACCTATGAAGAGAGCAAAATAATGTATAGCAGGAAAGTGAATGCTCCCTATGGTAGCTTGTGTTATATCTCTAGATTCTCCCACAGTTATACTAGCAAGAAAATCTCTAAATTCAGATTTGCGAGGATCCCTTATACTACCCCATTGTGGAAGTTTGCAAGCAGTGGTAAAATCCTCTAAGTCCATAGTGCAAGAATTATCATAAAGATCAAATAGGATAGTTGGAGAATTACGTGAAGATGAGAATTCAAACCTCCTCACAAAGGAACTAGTGAGATTGTGATACTGGCTGCACTTCTCTTCCTCGAAGCTCATGAGATCAGTGTTACGCAAATATGCGTTAAATTCTTCCTTAATTCCCGCTCAATCCATAAAGTTCTCAGAAGGCCATTCACAAGGACGCACTGGAGCGTCTCTTGGTGGCTCATCATCAGCATCACGCATTACAAGCCTGGGTCCTTGCTTCCTTGAACAACCACATTGGAACATTTTCCTAAGCATATTTCTTCCTCTGAAAAATTTCTGAATTTTTTAGTAACTTCAAAATAAAAGTAAACCAAACTCAATAATATTGATAGCAACTACTCATACAAGTGCCTAGAGCCTATATCATGCATCAAAACTACTTTTGACCATATAAATTTGACATGCAAGCTCAAGAAAAGGGTCACCGAAGCAGCAAAAATTTGCAATGAATAAAGCACTAGAACAAAAACTAATTGGACCAATGGAGGAGTCACATACCAAGGAACAATCTCCCCAAGCAGTTTTGTGAGAGGTGCTTTGACCAAGGAGATCAAAAATGGAAGCAAAACGAGCTTGGACTCGGGTTTGAGCTGGTTATTCATGTTTGGGGGAGGAAGAAGAAGTGTATGGGTGAAAGGATAAGTGGAGGGGGGCCACTGTGGGCCCACGAGGCAGGGGGCGTGCCTAGGGGGGTAGGGCGCGCCCTCCACCCTCGTGGGCAGGTGGTTGACCCCCCTGTTGTGTTCTTAGTGCCAAATATTCTCAAATATTCTGGAAAAAATCATATTTAAATTTCAGGGCATTTGGAGAACTTTTATTTTCGAGGTATTTTTATATTGCACGGATAATCAGATAACAGATGGAAAAATATTTATTTTTATTTTATTTAATATAAATAACAGAAAGTAAAAGGAGGGTATAGAAGGTTGTGCCTTCTAGTTTCATCCATGTCATGATCATCAAAAGGAATCCACTAACAAGGTTGATCAATTCTTGTTAACGAACTCATTCCGAATAACATGGAACCGGAGAAATTTCGAATAACACTATGTTACCTCGACGGGGATATGCACATCCCCAATAATAAGAATATCATATTTCTTCTTGATAGTAGGAAGAGGAAATTCAAAACCTCCAAATGTAATCGATGGAATCTTTCCAATAGAGTTGATACTATGAACTTGAGGTTGTTTCCTCGAAAAGTGTGCCGTATGTTCATTACCATTAACATGAAAAGTGACATTGCCTTTAGTGCAATCAATAACAGCCCCTGCAGTATTCAAAAAGGGTCTTCCAAGAATAATAGACATACTATCGTCCTCGGGAATATCAAGAATAACAAAGTCCATTAAAATAGTAACGTTTGCAACTACAACAGGCACATCCTCACGAATATCAACAGGTATAGCAGTTGATTTATCAGCCATTTGCAAAGATATTTCAGTAGGTGTCAACTTATTCAAATCAAGTCTACGATAGAAAGAGAGAGGCATAACACTAACACCGGCTCCAAGATCACATAAAGCAGTTTTAACATAGTTTCTTTTAATGGAGCATGGTATAGTGGGTACTCCTGGATCTCCAAGTTTCTTTGGTATTCCACCCTTAAAAGTATAATTAGCAAGCATGGTAGAAATTTCAGCTTCCGGTATCTTTCTTTTATTTGTAATTATATCTTTCATGTACTTAGCATAAGGATTGGTTTTGAGCATATCAGTTAATCGCATACGCAAAAAGATAGGTCTAATCATTTCAGCAAAGCGCTCAAAATCCTCATCATCCGTTTTCTTGGATGGTTTGGGAGGAAAAGGCATGGGTTTTGAACCCAAGGCTCTCTTTCTTTACCATGTTTCCTAGAAACAAAGTCTTCCTTATCATAACGTTGATTCTTTGATTGTGGGTTATCAAGATCAACAGCAGGTTCAATTTCTATATCACTATCATTACTAGGTTGAGCATCATCATAAACATTATCATTAACATTATCACTAGTTTTAGGTTCATTACCAGATTGTGTTTCAGCATCAGAAATAGAAATATCATTTGGATTCTCAGGTGTTTCAACAATAGGATCACTAGAAGCATGCAAAGTCCTATCATTTTATTTTTCTTCTTTTTAGAAGAACTAGGTGCATCTATATTATTTCTCTGAGAATCTTGCTCAATTCTTTTAGGGTGGCCTTCAGGGTACAAAGGTTCCTGAGTCATTCTACCACCTCTAGTCATAACTCTAACAGCATTATCATTATCCTTACTATTCAATTCATTGATCAAATCATTTTGAGCTTTAAGTACTTGTTCTACTTGAGTGGTAACCATAGAAGCATGTTTACTAATAAGTTTAAGTTCACCTTTAACATTAGCCATATAATCACCCAAGTGTTCAAGCATATTTGAATTGTATTTCAATTGTCTACCAAAATAAGCATTAAAACCTTCTTGCTTAGCCATAAATCTATCAAACTCCTCTAAGCATGGGCTAGCAAACTTAGTAAATGGAATTTCAGCTTTATCATATCTATAGAGAGAATTTACCTTTACTACCCGTGTCGGGTTATCAAGACCATGAGTTTCTTCAATAGGTAAAGGATTAAGATCATATGTTTCTTCAACAGGCGATAAATTAAGACCGTGTATTTCTTCAATAGGAGGTAAATTCTTAACATCTTCAGCTTTAATACCCTTTTCTTTCATAGATTTCTTTGCCTCTTGCATATTCAGGACTGAGAAATAGAATACCCCTCTTCTTCGGAGTTGGTTTAGGAATAGGCTCAGGAACTGGCTCTGGAGGTGTCCAATTATTTTCATTTGCCAACATATTATTCAATAGAATTTCAGCTTCATCCGGTGTTCTTTCCCTGAAAATAGAACCAGCACAACTATCCAGGTAATCTCTGGAGGCATCAGTTAGTCCATTATAAAAGATATCAAGTATTTCATTTTTCTTAAGAGGATGATCAGGCAAAGCATTAAGTAATTGGAGAAGCCTCCCCCAAGCTTGTGGGAGACTCTCTTCTTCAATTTGCACAAAATTATATATATCCCTTAAAGCAGCATGTTTCTTATGAGCAGGGAAATATTTAGTAGAGAAGTAATAAATCATATCCTGGGGACTACGCACACAACCAGGATCAAGAGAATTAAGCCATATCTTAGTATCACCCTTTAATGAGAACGGAAATATTTTAAGGATATAAAATAACGAGTTCTCTCATCTTTAGTGAATAGGGTGGCTATATCATTCAGTTTAGTAAGATGTGCCACAATAGTTTCAGATTCATAACCATGAAAAGGATCGGATTCAACCAAAGTAATTATATCAGGATCAACAGAGAATTCATAATCCTTATCAGTAACATGGATAGGTGAAGTAGCAAAAGCAGGGTTAGGTTTCATTCTAGCATTTAGAGATTGCTTATTCCATTTAGCCAATAACCTCTTGAGGTCATATCTATCTTTGCAAGCTAAAATAGCTAAAGAAGCTTCTTGATAAAAAACATAACCCTTAGGAATAAGAAGCGATTCTTCATCATCACTTTCATCAGTATTATCAGATTCAATATTTTCAATCTCTCTAGCCCTAGCAATTTGTTCATCCTGAAAATCACCAAGTGGCACAGTAGTATGAAGCATAGAAGTAGTTTCATCATAAGTATCATGCATAGCAGAAGTGGCATCATCAATAACATGCGACATATCATAACGAATAGCAGAAGCAGGTGTAGGTGTCGCAAGCTTACTCAAAACAGAAGGTGAATCAAGTGCAGAGCTAGATGGCAGTTCCTTACCTCTCCTCGTAGTTGAGGGATAGATCTTGATTTTTGGATCTCTCAAGTTCTTCATAATGATAAGCAGATATATATCCCAAGTGACTCAAAGAATAGAGCTTTGCTCCCTGGTAACGGCGCTAGAAAATAGTCTTGATAACCCACAAGTATAGGGGATCGCAACAGTTTTCAAGGGTAGAGTATTCAACCCAAATTTATTGATTCGACACAAGGGGAGCCAAAGAATATTCTCAAGTATGAGCAGATGAGTTGTCAATTCAACCACACCTAGAAACTTAATATCTGCAGCAAAGTGTTTAGTAGCAAGGTAATATGATAGTAGTGGTAATGGTAGCAAAAGGTAACAGTAGTAAAAGTAAGGTTTTTGGTATTTTGTAGTGATGATAGCAATAGCAACGGAAAAGTAAATAAGCGAAGAACAATATATGGAAAGCTCGTAGGAAATGGATCGGTGATAGAGAATTATGCCGGATGCGGTTCATCATGTAACAGTCATAACCTAGGGTGACACAGAACTAGCTCTAGTTCATCAATGTAATGTAGGCATGTATTCCGAATATAGTCATACATGCTTATGGAAAAGAACTTGCATGACATCTTTTGTCCTACCCTCCCGTGGCAGTGGGGTCCTTACAGAAACTAAGGGATATTAAGGCCTCCTTTTAATAGAGTACCGGAACAAAGCATTAGCACATGGTGAATACATGAACTCCTCAAACTACGGTCATCACTGGTAAGTATCCCGATTATTGTCACTTCAGGGTTAACGGATCATAACACATAATAGGTGACTATAGACTTGCAAGATACGATCAAGAACTCTCATATATTGATGAAAACATAATAGGTTCAGATCTGAAATCATGGCACTCGGGCCCTAGTGACAAGCATTAAGCATAGCAAAGTCATAGCAACATCAATCTCAGAACATAGTGGATACTAGGGATCAAACCCTAACAAAACTAACTCAATTACATGATAGATCTCATCCAACCCATCACCGTCGAGCAAGCCTATGATGGAATTACTCATGCACGACGGTGAGCATCATGAAATTGGTGATGGAGGATGGTTGATGATGACGATGGCGACGGATTCCTCTCTCCGGAGCCCCGAACGGACTCCAGATCAGCCCTCCCGAGAGGTTTTAGGGCTTGGCGGCGGCTCCGTATCGTAAAACGCCATGAATTCTTCTCTCTGATTTTTTCTCCCCGAAACACAATATATAGAGTTGGAGTTGGAGTCGGAGAGGCACCAGGGGGCCGACGAGGTAGGGGGGCGCGCCCTAGGGGGGCAGGCGCGCCCCCACCCTCGTGGACAGGTGGTGGGCCCCCTGGCCTTCATCTTTTGCAGGTATTTTTTATATTTTCCAAAAAATTTCTCCGTGAAGTTTCAGGTCATTCCGAGAACGTTTTTTTCTGCACATAAATAACACCATGGTAATTCTGCTGAAAACAACGTCAGTTCGGGTTAGTTCCATTCAAATCATGCAAGTTAGAGTCCAAAACAAGGGCAAAAGTGTTTGGAAAAGTAGATACGACGGAGACGTATCACTAACTATCTTGATATACCCATACATGGAAATGATATAGAATTACCTCCTACTTACCTAGATTATAATGCCATGGTTCGCCATCAGTTTGTTGAGAGGAATGATCAGTTCCTATAGTACCTACTAATCTTTGACAGACGACGCACCGTCCATGTTGCTCTCTCTGCTCCTACTTTCTTTGAATTTCAGGCAAAAAGGAGATATGTTATAACCAGGGAGGAGGCAAACGAGTACGAGAGGAGGACGGAGGCAGCTCGCCTCCAAGCTGCAGCTCGTCAGGCAGTAGCTGCTGCATCACAGTACGACCCCAGTTACAACTTTGGATATCCACCAGGCCAGACGCGGCCATAGACCAACTTAGGCCAAAAGCCTAAGCTTGGGGGAGTATGTATTTCCCACCGACATTACATTCATATTCACACTCATGCCAGTTGTTGGTGCTCATACTTTTTCATTGTACTATCCATGCTAGTTTATTTTCTTTTTAAGCCTTCTTCTTGTGTGTTTGAAAAACCTTAAGAAAAACCAAAAAAATTAGTTGTAGCTTTTAGCTAGTTTACTTTCCATGCCTGTAGTAGTAGCAATTAAAAGAAAACCAAAAAGATTTCTCATTCTTCTTTTGCTTGTTGGGAGCTTTCCTGTGTAAATAGTTTTGTTTCTTTTCTTTTCATTGGGGCTCGAGAGGAGAAGACCATGATGAAAATATTGAGTGGCTCTCATATGCATTATTGTTGATCTAACCAAGAGCCCATATTACCTTGTCTTCTCCCTTGTATTAAATGCTTGCAGATTCCAGCTTAGTCCAATGCACGTGCACTATTATTATTATCCACACCGTTCGGTCGTGCAAGTGAAAGGCAATAATGACGATATATGATGGCCTGATTGAGATGAGAGAAGCTGGTATGAACTCGACCTATCTTTTTTTGTAAATATGATTAGTTCATCGTTCCTGATTCAACCAATTATGAATGAAACATGTTTGCAATGATAATTAGAGATTATAGTTGCTCATGCCATGCTTAATTAGCTAGGAGTTTATAATGGTTTACCTTGTGTGCCAACATGCTAGTAAAATGGTTGTGATGTGGTATGATAGGGTGGTATCCTCCTTTGAACGATTCGAGTGGCTTGACTTGGCACATTTTCACGCATGTAGTTGAAACAAAATCAACATAGCCTCCACGATATTTATGTTCATGGTGAATTATATCCTACTCATGCTTGCACTCAGTGTTATTTAATTTTAATGCATGTTCATCACTGTTGTCGCTCTCTAGTTGGTCGCTTCCCAGTATCTTTCTAGCCTTCACTTGTACTAAGCGGGAATACTGCTTGTGTATCCACTTACATAAACCCCAAAAGTTATTCCATACGAGTCCACCATACCTTCCTATATGTGGTATCTACCTGCCATTCCAAGTAAATTTGTATGTGCCAAACTCTAAACCTTCAAATGAAATTCTGTTTTGTATGCTCGAATAGCTCATGTATCAACTAGGGCTGTCTATATCTTCCATGATAGGTGGGTTATTCTCACGAGGAGTGGACTCCGCTCCCCATTCATGAGAAAATGGCTGGTAATCGGGACGCCCAGTCCCATGCTTAAATTAAAATAATTGCAAACAAAACTCCCCCAGGATTGTTATTAGTTGGAGGCACCCGTTGTTTTGGACAAGCCATGGATTGATGTTTGTTGGTGGTGGGGGAGTATAAACTTTACCATTCTATTTGGGAACCGCCTATAATGTGTGTAACATGGAAGATATCGAGATCTCTCGGTTGTTATGTTGACAATGAAAGTATACCACTCAAAATATTATTCATCTATATTTCAAAACTCGAGTTCTGGCACCTCTACAAATCCCTGCTTGCCTCTACGAAGGGCCTATCTATTTACTTTTATATTGAGTCATCGTCCTCTTATTAAAAAGCACCAGTTGGAGAGCACCGCTGTCATGTGCATTTATTACTATTAGTTTACATTGAGTATAACTGTGACTGGATCTCTTTTAGCATGAATTACAATGTTTAGTCAATCCTTGAACTTCATAGGTGCTCTGCATTTATGTTTTGCAGTCTCAGAAAGAGCTAGCGAGATATTATGATTGTTTTGAGGAAGTGTTGTCATCCGAGATTTGTTATTATTGCTCGCTAGTTGATTATGCTATTGATATGAGTAAACATGAGACCGAAGTGTTATTGTGAATATGGTTAGTTCATAATCTTTGCTGAAAACCTGAATGCTGGCTTTCCATATTTACAACAACAAGAGCAAACAGAGTTTGTAAAAGTTTTTCTTTATCACTTTCAGTCTGTCAATTGAATTGCTTGAGGACAAGCAGGCCCTCTGCCGGGGGGAGGGCTCGCCGGCGCCTCCCCGGCAGAGGACCTACCTCCGGGTGACGCATTGCCCCGCGCGACATGAGGGAGGGACTTGCTCCGGACCCCTCCCGTGCAGCCCCCAGCGCGCTGCCTCTAGTTGGAGTGGAGCTGCCGCGCTGGGGTCTCCGTCCGCCGCTGCGGCCTGGTCCACCTACGACCCATGGTTAGTGTAAGCCCGCTCCTGAGATATCAGTGGTACCCTACGGTTGTTGTTGTTGGCGGGGTCAGCGAGGCTCTAGGGCGGTTCATGGAACGCCTCGACTTCCAGCATCTCTTCTTCCCAGCCCGGCTCGAGGAACATGTAGGGGCCATCCTCTGGCGTGTACTCTCAATCCACCATGCGGGGCACATAGGCTTCCTGAGCTGCCTCTTCGGAACCTCCGCCGAGACGCCCTGTGCCCACGCTGCCGAGCCTAGTGCACCCCCTGGTGGCTGTAGGGTGGCACCCCATTGGGACCGTGAGGAGCAACGCCCGCACCTACGCCACCGGGGAGGCAAAGGCGCGACTGGATGTTCTGCACCGTTGGTCGTGCTGGCGCTGGCGAGCCCTCCTGGTGCACCTGGGAGCACACGGGCACGATGAGGCCCGCCGTGCGATTTGGCCACAACTTGAGATGTAAGTGGGAGCAAAAAGGCAGTGTACCCCTGTATGCAGTGTCCAACAGCTCAGTGACACGCTCCAGCAACGCGTAGTGGCCGCTCTCCATCAGCCGGCACCGCAGCAGCTCCCGTGCCACCATGAGCGCGGCTCGGATGTTCGCTTATTCCCTTCGGGTGTGCGGCACCGTCGCCGCTGCGTAGCTTGAGGATCTTGCGGCGGCCCGCGCGCGCCGCGGTGTGAGGGTGGAAGTCGTCAGTCCGCGCCGCCCGCGTCCCACGGCGTTCGGCAGTGTGCGGGCCGCCTAGAGTGCGGAGTTGAGGTCTCCTTGGGTGGAGGGCACCGCCCTGACGGGCCAAGCAGCCCAATGGTCGGCGTTGGTCCTTGGGACGCCGGACATCGAGACCGCGAGGTGTTGGTGGATCAGCTGACGGAAGAGAGGCTTCAGCGCACCACTACCTGGTGCACCAAATGTCGGATCGTGGGTTTTGGAAAACCCTTGAGGTTCGAACACTGGGGTGCGCACGAAGATCTCTCTCTTCCTTGCTCACTCTCGCAACGATCTCTAGGCCTAGCTCACCGAACCCAAGGAACAAGAGACACGAGAGTTTATACTGGTTCGGGCCACCGTTGTGGTGTAATACCCTACTCCAGTGTGGTGTGGTGGATTGCCTCGTAGGCTGAGGATGGACTAGTACAAGGGATGAACAGCCTCCTGAGGAGAGGTGTTCTTGAGCTCAGTGAGCTTGTGTGTGTAAGTATGGTCTCAATGATCCATCCCTTGCTAAGGTGGTGGCTAGTCCTATTTATAGAGGCAGCGGTCCTCTTCCCAAATGTTTAGGCGGGAAGGGATCCCACAATGGCCAATTTCGAAGGGGGACAACCAGTACAAGTTATCCTAACAAAAGGTGGTCTTCGCCTGCCAAAGGCTCTGGTGGTGATGTAGCTGTGGGCTCTGCGGTGACCTCCGTCCTGCCGTCCTGCTGGTCTTTGTCTTGTTGCACCGATATGCAAACCTTGCCTGATGCCTCGGGACTCCTCGCCTGCGCCTGCCCCTTTAGCACCAAAGAGGAAACTGGCACCCTGCGCCCGCTGGTGCCCGCCTGGCCTTGTTCGTCATGGCTCACGTCATGCAGACCACGCGAGGTGCACCTTGCATAGATATCTCCGCTCCCGGGAGCCAGCCTAGGGAGGCTGCCCCTAAGAGGTCTTGGCGTCGTCCGCCTCATGAGGCTTGGCCCCTCGCGAGGGTCTTGAGTGGTTTTTGATGAAGATGGGCCATAGCAGGCCATTGGTGGAGCCACGCCCTGGGCCACAGGCAAGCAAGTCTAGGTACCCCCATTCCCAAGACGCCAATAGTGTTACAATGCCGCATTGGATGCACATGTATGGTTTATAGAACTTCAAGAAACTTTGAAAATATGTGGTTTTGTTAAATTTCTGGTAATCTTGTGGGTAATATGGACTACTAGAAGAAAGGCCATACATAAAGCTATTTTTCAAAGTCCGGGTGCACTGATGGGTTTCATTGAAAGCTTGCTTCAGAAGCTCAGTTCATTACCATAGAACCTTCAGCTGGGTAGTGTTACAAGAAATATACAAGAACACCCACAGTGGATCCTACCTTGTTTAGGTTTTACCAAGATAAAAGTCGATGGAGCGTTATCTAAGCCCTTAGACTGCCAGACATCAAGAGCAGTCTATAGAGCGAAACACAACACCTACATGGGGGCCTTGGCCTTCGTCATGGCTGGAATCCTGGATCCAGGGATCATTGAAACTATTGCATGCCAGGAAGCTTTAGACCTTGCACTGGACCTCAATATTTCTTGAGTGATTATAGTGTCAGATTGTCAAGGAGTTGTGTGAGATATCAATAATGGTAGCGGAGGTGTCTTAGGTGCAATTCTTGTTGAGACATGAACATAACCTTATGTAGGAACATGAAGAAATTATCATCGAGCCACAAGAAAAAGAATGGTTGGAAAATGAGCCAGAGGAGCACGAAAATGAAGGATGGAATGGCCACTATCCAGAAATTCCCACCCATGGTAAACTTTTATACATAATTAATGTGTTTCTTGATCAAAATGATGAAGGTTATGATCTACCTATAGCTCCTCATCCTCTCGATTATAAAGATATTGTGAAGTTGCAGCCACTAACCTTTCAGGCATCTCCACTTAGCTTGGTGCATTGGTACTCGCCAAAGAGCAAGTACAAATTTACATACATGATGTCGATGCACCGTAAGCGAGTGGCCTCCGACCAAGCTCTGCTATTAGGTGCTCCAAACCTCGGTCGGAGGTAGGTCTCACACTCGGTGTTTAAATCCCTTGGGATCTGGGTGGATGACCTTACGAAGCACCGAAGCCTAGCTATTTATAAAGAAAGCACTGCCAGGGAGGTAACCCAGAAGTCCGTAGGGGTCTTTCTTAGCTTCGTGTCTTGAGTTTAGTTGTATTCATGTTGCATTGACACTTCTATTTTAGTTTTCTAGTTGCTATTTGAGTTGGTAGCACCACCTATCGGAACCACGGCAAAAATCCTCCACGTCTTCATTGTGTTTGCACACTCCAATCCCATCCCTTTACATTCTTGCACTTGCATGCTTTACTCTTTCAGCTGCTCATACTCTTTCTATGCTTGTGTAAAATGTAGTGTGTTCCCTTTAACATGTGCTAAATTCAACCTTACCTTGTAGAAACTAAAAACTGCCACCTTTTCTTGTTAAGGGTCTAATCACCCCCACTCTAGACCCCATCTTCTCGTTCCTTTCAGCGCGCCTACCCCCTAGGGCGCGCCCTGTTGCCTTATCATCTCATCGTTTGGCGTCTGGTCTCCTCCCGAAGCTTCTAGGCCTCTTTTGTCCAGAAAAAAACATCAAAAAGTTCCGTAGCATTTGGACTCCGTTTGGTACTGATTTTCTTCAAAACCAAAAACAAGCAGAAAATAACAACTGGCACTAGGCACTGGGTTAATAGGTTAGTCCCCAAAAAGGATATAAAATTGCGTATTAAAGCATATTAAGCATCAAAGGTTGATGATATAATAGCATGAAACAATCAAAAATTAGAGATACATTGGAGACATATCAACATCCCCAAGCTTAATTCTTGCTCGTCCTCGAGTAGGTAAATGAGCAAAACAAAATTTTTGATGTTGAATGCTATCTAGCATGTGTATCATGTAATATCTTTATGGTATAAATGATGATAAACGATGAAGTAATAAAATCAACATAATAATATCCATGACTATAAGAAACATAATCAGTACTTTTTCAAAATATACGATCCTTAATGAATGTTAGCCCAACTTATTTGATCATGTTAGCATGGCATGACTCCGCCTTCACCGCATAAATATAAATCATGAGCACCCCGGTTTCAAACGAGGCAACTGGATCCTACTTCTAACGCACTTAAGCATTTTGAACCCCACACAATAGATGAATGTGAGCCATGGATATAGCACTATAGGTGGAATAGAATGCGGTGATAGAGATCAATAAGGGAAGTCAAAAAGGAAGAAAGTCTCGCATCAATGTAGCTACTCAACGGGCAATGGAGAGGCCCATCAATCGATATAAATGCAACGAGTAGGGATTGCCATGTGACGGGTGCACTAAGAGCTATAAGTGTATGAAAGCTCAACAGAAACTAAGTGGGTGTGCATCCAACTTGCTTGATCATGAAGACCTCGGGCATTTGAGAAAGCCCATCATCAGAATATACAAGCCAAATCCTATGATGAAAAATTCCCACTAGTATATGGAAGTAATAACTCAGGAGACTCTACATATGAAGAACATGATGCCACTCTGAAGCACAAGTGTGGTAAAAGGATAGTAACATTACCCTTTCTCTCTTTTTCTCTCATTTTTTTCTTGGGCTCTTTTGGCCTCTCTTTTTCTATTTTTTTACTTTCATCTGGAGTCTCATCCCAACTTGTGGGAGAATCATAGTCTCCATCACCCTTTCCTCACTGGGACAATGCTCTAATAATGATGATCATCACACTTTTATTTACTTACAACTCGATATTTCAACTTGATTACTGAAACAATATGACTCTATATGAATGCCTCTAGCAGTGTACCAGGATGTGCAATGATCTAGTGTAAAATGTATAATAAGGATGAATGGTGGTTGTGCCACAAATATCATGTCATCTCTATATGATCATGCAAAGCAATATGATGATGAACACACAATTCATGCATGTGATGGAACTGTGGAAGTTGCATGGCAATATATCTCGGCGTGACTATGGAAATGCCATAATAGGTAGGTATGGTGGCTGTTTAGAGGAAGATATAAGTAGGCTTATGAGTGATAGAGCGTATCATATGACGAGGTTTGGATGCATCGGTGAAGTTTGCACCAACTCTTGAGGTGAGAAAGGGCAACGCATGGCACTGAAGAGGCTAGCAAATTGCAAAAAGGTAGGAGTGCGTGTAATCCATGGACTCACATTAGTCATAAAGAACTCATATACTTATTGTGAAAGTTTATTAGCCCTTGAGGCAAAGTACTACTCACATGCCCCTGGGGAATTGGTTGGTAGGAGTTAACCATCGCGTGCATCTGATTATAACAACACTCACAGATTTCAATCAGAAATACAAATGCTCAAACCTCCCCACCATGCCATGACCAACACTTAGATGAGAAGTTAATAACAAGCTTTAATATCTATATTTCTACTAACCAATGATAATGAACCAATATCCTTTCATATTACGACGTCAATATAATTAAACCATACGTTTCATATTTAGTGATCTACATGAAAGTTTTTATTATATCCCCCTTGAATACCTATCCTTTTTGGACTAGTCTTATAACACGTGTAGATTGCCAATTACTAATTAGTAGACTCCCAAAAAGATTTGAGTGGAGCATGAGAGTGCAATCATTTCTATAAAATATAACCACCGCCGTGTGCTCTAACAAGTATAACTGAAGCACAAGAGGAATTGCCTAGCTCAAAAGATATAAGTGAATCACATGGAGTATTCTAACATATCACGATAAATGTGTGTCCACTACTGCAAGATGGTCCAAACGTGACAGTCCAATCAGAGACCCTTCGACGAAACTGTGTGCGATGCGTTAATCGCAAACGGTGGTGTAAGAAAACTGTCAGAAACGAGACAAATTGTTTGTGATGGTGCATACATCAGACACGATTTAGATCGGAGCTGCGTGTGCGATGCGTGGCATACGGTTAATCCATACAAACTATTTGCTATGATCGAGAACAACAGAAATGGTTAGCCAGATGAGGGCGTGTGCGATATAAGGCATACAGTTCGCTAGGATGAACTATGTGTGAATTGGAAACACAATAGAAACAGTCAGCCAGATCAAGGTGTGTGCAATGGAGGGCATACGGTTCACTTGGATGAACTGTTTTCGATGAGCCAAGTCAATAGAAATAGTTCAACTGAACAAGATGTGTGTGATACGCGGCAAACAGGTCCGTAATCCAAAATGTGTGCGAAGACCAATAATAATACAGACGCTTGCTGCTAATAAGCCATGTGATTTGTTCTGTCTACAGAAGAGCGACATATGTATAACTGAAATAAACATCCAATTACATAAGTGACTATACAGATCATTCGCACACACCTCAATAAACAATTGCATGCATTCTAAACTAGGAGAAACAATTGTCTAGTCATCTACTTCTTGCGACGCCCCCGCCACTTCTCTGTGGCTCGATCCCTCATCCAGGGCAGGATGAAGACACTTCCTCATGTCAACGATCCGCCTGTACATCTCGTAGCTTGTGTACGCGTCCTTGGCCTCATACTTGACGTGTTGTTCATCCAGTCTCCTCTGCCAGGCACTGTGCCAGGCATTCTTGTCCTTCTTGCTCTCATCTTTCATCTTCACATAGTAGGGGTCGATGATGGCTAAGGCAAGGTCAACCAGGGAGTTATGTTTGTTGTTGTCGCTGCCCCAGACCTTGTAGTGCTCATGGATGTTGACAAGATTCTGGCAGGTCAAGCCCGAAACCTTGAGCACTTTTAGATCATTGGTGGTGTCCACCGTAGCAAAACTGTAGTCAAAGCTGTTGATAAACCTAGAGAAACGCTCGCAAGGCCTTGTGGCCAGGTGATAGTGGAAGACGAGGACGTCATGTCGCACGCACAATGGGCGATGACAACCTTCTGATCTTGCCTGGCACGACCGCTGGTGAACTCGAGGTCGAAGCCGACCTGGTACTTGTCCTCAGCAAGCAACTGCTCCATAATTTGGATGGAGGTCTCCACCGAGACTGGCACGTTCGTCCACACTACCGAGAGGTCCTTCCCCCTCACGTGGGTGTTGATACGTCCATTTTGCATCATGCTTTTATATTGATATTTATTGCATTATGGGCTTTTACTACACATTATACCACAATACTTATGTCTTTTCTCTCTTATTTTATAAGGTTTACATGAAGAGGGAGAATGTCGGCAGCTGGAATTCTGGACTGGAAAAGGAGCAAATATTAGAGACCTATTTTGCACAACTCCAAAATTCCTGAAACTTCATGGAGATTTTTTTTGGAATATATAAAAAATATTGGGCGAAGAAAGCACCAGAGGGGGGCCACCTACCAGCCACAAGGGTGGAGGGCGTGCCCCCCATCCTTGTGGGCCCCCTGGCAGGCCCCCGACGCCCATCTTCTGCTATATGGTGTGTTTTGACCTGGAAAAATCAGAAGAAAGTTTTCTAGACGAAGCACCGCCGTCTCGAGGTGGAACCTGGGCAGAACCAATCTAGGGCTTCGACGAAGCTGTTCTGCCGAGGAAACATCCCTCCGGGAGGGGGAAATCATCGCCATCGTCATCACCAATGATCCTCTCGCCGAGAGGGGTCAATCTCCATTAACATCTTCACCAGCACCATCTCCTCTCAAACCCTAGTTCATCTCTTGTATCCGATCTTTGTCTCAAAACCTCAAATTGGTACCTGTGGGTTGCTAGTAGTGTTGATTACTCCTTGTAGTTCATGCTAGTTGGTTTATTTGGTGGAAGATCATATGTTCAAATCCATAATGATAACTAATACTCCTCTGATTATGAACATGAATATGCTTTGTGAGTAGTTACATTTGTTCCTGAGGACATGGGAGAAGTCTTGTTATAAGTAATCATGTGAATTTGGTATTTGTTTGATATTTTGATGAGATGTATGCTGTCTTTCCTCTAGTGGTGTTATGTGAACGTCGACTACATGACACTTCACCATGATTTGGGCCTAGGGGAAGGCATTGGGAAGTAATAAGTAGAAGATGGGTTACTAGAGTGACAGAAGCTTAAACCCTAGTTTATGTGTTGCTTCGTAAGGGGCTGATTTGGATCCATATGTTTCATGCTCTATGGTTAGGTTTACCATAATTCTTCTTTCGTAGTTGCATATGCTTGCGAGAGGGGTTAATCATAAGTGGGAGGCTTGTCTAAGGAAGGGCACCACCCAAGCACCAGTCCACCCACATATCAAATTATCAAAGTAACAAACGCGAAGCATATGAGCGTGACGAAAACTAACTTAACAGTAATTCGCATGTGTCCTCGGGAGCGCTTTGCTTTATATAAGAGTTCGTCCAGGCTTGTCCTTTGCTACAAAAAGGATTGGTCCACCTTGCTGCACCTTGTTTACTTTTGCGACTTGTTACCCGTTACGAATTATCTTATCACACAACTATATGTCACCTATAATTTCAGTGCTTGCAGAGAATACCTTACTGAAAACCACTTGCCATTTCCTTCTGCTCCTCGTTGGGTTCGACACTCTTACTTATTGAAAGGACTACAATAGACCCCCTATACTTGTGGGTCATCAAGACTCTTTTCTAGCACCGTTGCTAGGGAGTGAAGCACCTTTGGTAAGTGGAATTTGGTAAGGGAACATTTATATAGTGTGCTGGAATTTACTGTCACTTGTTACTATGGAAAATAATGTTGGGGAACATTGCATGGGAAACAAAAAATTCCTACGCTCACCAAGATCCAATCTAGGAGATGACTATCTATGATAGGAGAGACTAGATCTACATACCATTGTAGATCGCTAAGCGGAACCGTTAAGAAACGTAGTTGATGTAGTCGAACGTCTTCGCGATCCAATCACGATCCGTCCCGCGAACTCCCGATCCAAGTACCGAACAGACGGGACCTCCGCGTTCAACACACGTACAGCTTGATGATGCCCTCACCTCCTCGATCCAGCGAGCGATGGTGAAGTAGTAGCTCGAGTCCTCCGACAGCATGGCGGCGTGGAGGCGGCGGTGGTGGCGGAATCTCAGCAGAGCTTCGCTAAGCACTACAGAGAGGAAGAGGGATGCGAGGGAGAGGAGAGGCAGCACCGTGGCATGGAGATGTGCTCAAGGGGGTGCGACTGCCCTCTCTCTATCTCTCTCTATATATAGGGGAAGGGAGGAGGGGTGGCGCCCCTAGGGTTTCCCCTAGGGGGAGGCGGCCAGGGCAGAGGGGATCTCCCCTAGGGTGACTTGCCCCCAAGCCGGGAGGTGGGAAGCCCTAGGGGGCGCCCCAACCCTCCTGGTTATGTGAGATGGGGTGAGGGGGCGGCCAGCCCCTTAGTGGGCTGGTTTGCCCCCTCCCCTTGGCCCATGGGGCCCCCAACACTTGCCGGGGCCTCCCGAAACCCCTTTCGGTGACGCTGGTCATCACCCGGTACCCCCGAAACAATTCCGGACTCCAATACCCTTTGTCCAATATATCAATCTTCACCTCCGGACCATTCAAGAGTTCCTCATCACACCCGGGATCTCATTCAGGACTCCGAACAACCTTCGGTAACCACCATAATGACTCAACTGTACTAATATCGTCACCAAACGTTAAGTATGTAGACCTTGCGGGTTCGAGAATTATGCAGACATGGCCGAGATACCTCTATGGTCAATAACCAATAGAGGACCTGGATGCCCATATTGGTTCCTACATATTCTAAGAAGATCTTATCGGTCGAACCTCGATGTCAAGGATTCAGCTAATCCCGTATGCAGTTCCCTTTGTCTATCGGTATGTTACTTGCTCGAGATTCGATCGTCGGTATCTCCATACCTAGTTTAATCTCGTTACTGGCAAGTCTCTTTACTTGTTCCGTAATACAAGATCACATGACTAACTCATTGGTCACATTACTTGCAAGCTTATTGTGATGTTGTATTACTGAGTGAGCCCTGAGATACCTCTCCGTCATACGGAGTGACAAATCCCAGTATTGATCCATGCCAACTCAACAGACACCCTCGGAGATACTTGTAGAGCACCTTTATAGTCACCCAGTTACCTTGCGACGTTTGGTACACACACGACACTCCTCCGGTGTCAGTGAGTTGCATGATCTCATGGTCATAGGAACGTATACTTGACATGCAAAAAACGATAGCAATAAACTTAACACGATCATATGCTACATTCATAGTTTGGGTCTTGTCCATCACATCATTCTCCTAATGATGTGATCCTGTTATCAAATGACAACTCATGTCCATGGCTAGGAAACCATAGCCATCTTTGATCAACGAGCTAGTCCGGTAGAGGCTCACTAGGGACATGTTGTTGTCTATGTATCCATACATGTATTTGAGTTTCCGGTCAATACAATTATAGCATGGATAATAAATGATTATCATGAACAAGGAAATATAGTAATAACCACTTTATTATTACCTCTAGGGCATATTTCCAACAAATAATACTTTGAGGGGCTTGTTCAGGGTATCTTCACCTCGACTTGAAGAGCCAAGATTGCTCCTCAACCTACCGCACCTACTGAAAATATTTATTATGAAATTCCTTCGGGTATGATAGAGAAATTGCTAGCTAATCCTTATGTAGGAGATGGAACATTACATCCCGATATGCACCTAATCTATGTGGATGAAGTTTGTGGATTATTTAAGCTTGCAGGTATGACCGAGGATGTTGTCAAGAAGAAGGTCTTTCATTTATCTTTGAAGGGAAAGGCATTGTCATGGTATAGGCTATGTGATGATATTGGATCATGTAACTACAACCGATTGAAATTGGAATTTCGTCAGAAGTTTTATCCTATGCATCTAGTTCATCGTGATTGGAATTATATATATAATTTTTGGCCTCGTGAAGGAGAAAGTATCGCTCAAGCTTGGGGGAGGTGCCCCAGTATCGTATCACCATCACACCTTTATCTTTATCGTTTTTATTAGTTCGATCATTTTGGTTATATCTTGATCTAGTAGAATAAAGTTTTAGTATGATCTAGCTTTGAGTTTTATTTTGATCTCTATCTATGTAATCGAGTCCTTGAGTTATATAATAAAGAGTAGTCTTGAGTTGAGGGCTTTGCTTTCGTGGTATGATCTTGAGGGAATAAAATTAAAGAAAGAACAAAAAGAAATGAAAAGATCATATATTGATCTTATGGAGAGTAATGACTTTACATATAAAGAGTATGATGAATAGATGTTGTTGAGAGTTGACAAACATAGTTTTGGTCATTGTTGCAATTAATAGGAAGTAATAAAGAAGGAGATGCTTCACATGTAAATATACTATCCTAGACATCTTTTGTAATTGTGAGCACTCATTAAAATATGACATGCTAAAAAGTTGATGTTGGACAAGGAAGACAACATAATGGGTCATGGTTTCTTATATCCGAATAGAAGTTATATTGTCATGGATCATCCGACATGTTTAGCTTGCCTTTCCCTCTCATGCTTGCCAAATTCTTTGCATCAAGTAGAGATACTACTTGTTCTTCCAAACATCCCTTAAACCAGTTTTGCCATGAGAGTCCACCATACCTACCTATGGATTGAGTAAGATCCTTCAAGTAAGTTGTCATCGGTGCAAGCAATAAAAAATTGCTCTCTAAATATGTATGATCTATTAGTGTGAAGAAAATAAGCTTTATACGAACTTGTGATATGGAAGAAATAAAAGCGACAGACTGCATAATAAAGGTCTTTATCACAAGCGATAATAAAAAGTGACGTTCTTTTTGCATTAAGATTTTGTGCATCCAACCATAAAAGTGCATGACAACCTCTGCTTCCCTCTGCGAAGGGCCTATATTTTACTTTTATCTTCTACCCTTATACAAGAGTCATGGTGATCATCACCTTTCCTTTTTACACTTTTTCCTTTGGCAAGCACTATGTGTTGGAGAGATATGGATATATATATCCACTCGGATGTAGGTTATCATAACGTATTACTGTTAACATTACCCTTGAGGTAAAAGGTTGGGAGGCGAAACTATAAGCCCCTATCTTTCTCTATGTCGGATTGAAACTTTGTACCCATAAGTATCGCGTGAGTGTTAGCAATTGTGAAAGATTAAATGATAGTTGAGTATGTGGACTTGCTGAAAAGCTCTTATATTGACTCTTTCCGATGTTGTGATAAATTGCAATTGCTTAAATGACCGAGATCATAGTTTGTTAGTTTTCAATAAAGTTTCTGATTCATGCTTTATCTTGTGAACGAATTTTACTTTAGCATAAGAAATTATATGACAATATATGTTGTTGTCCTAAAGATAATCATGATGCCCTCATGTCCATATTTAATTTTATCGACACCTCTGTCTCTAAACATGTGGACATATTTTTTGATTTCGCCTTTCGCTTGAGGACAAGCGAGGTCTAAGCTTGGGGGAGTTGATCGCCCATTTTGCATCATGCTTTTATATTGATATTTATCGCATTATGGGCTGTTATTACACATTATATCACAATACTTATGCCTTTTCTCTCTTATTTTATAAGGTTTACATGAAGAGGGAGAATGCCAGCAGCTGGAATTCTGGACTGGAAAAGGAGCAAATATTAGAGACCTATACTACACAACTCCAAAAGTCCTGAAACTTCACGGAGAATATATTTGGAATATATAAAAAATATTGGGCAAAGAAAGCACCAGAGGGGGGCCACCTGCCAGCCACAAGGGTGGAGGGCGTGCCCTACCCCCATGGGCGCCCCCATCCTTTTGGGCCCCCTGGCAGGCCCCTCACACCCATATTTTTCTATATGGTGTTTTCTGACCTGGAAAATCAGAAGGAAGTTTTCAGGACGAAGCACCGGCGTCTCGAGGTGGAACCTGGGCAAAACCAATCTAGGGCTCCGGCGGAGCTGTTCTGCCGGGGAAACATCCCTTCGGGGGGAATCATCGCCATCGTCATCACCAACGATCCTCTGATCGAGAGGGGGTCAATCTCCATCAACATCATCACCAGCACCATCTCCTCTCAAACCCTAGTTCATCTCTTGTATCTGATCTTTGTCTCAATACCTCAGGTTGGTACCTGTGGGTTACTAGTAGTGTTGATTACTCCTTGTAGTTGATGCTAGTTGGTTTATTCAGTGGAGGATCATATGTTCAGATCCTTAGTGATAATTAATACTCTTCTGATTATGAACATGAATATGCTTTGTGAGTAATTATGTTTGTTCCTGAGGACATGGGAGAAGTCTTGTTATAAGTAATCATGTGAATATGGCATTCGTTCGATATTTTGATGAGATGTATGTTGTCTTTCCTCTAGTGTGTGTTATGTGAACGTCGACTACATGGGACTTCACCATTATTTGGGCCTAGGGGAAGGCATTGGGAAGTAATAAGTAGATGATGGGTTTCTAGAGTGACAAAAGCTTAAACCCTAGTTTATGTGTTGCTTCATAAGGGGCTGATTTGGATCCATATGTTTCATGCTATGGTTAGGTTTACCTTAATTCTTCTTTCGTAGTTGCGGATGCTTGCGAGAGGAGTTAATCATAAGTGGGAGGCTTGTCCAAGGAATTGCAGCACCCAAGCATCGGTCCACCCACATATCAAATTCTCAAAGTAACGAACATGAATCATATGAGCATGATGAAAACTAACTTGACAGTAATTCCCATGTGTCCTCGGGAGCGCTTTGCTTTATATAAGAGTTTTTCCATGCTTCTCCTTTGCTACAAAAAGGATTGGGCCACCTTGCTACACCTTGTTTACTTTTGTTACTTGTTACCCGTTACGAATTATCTTATCACACAACTATCTGTCACCTATAATTTCAGTGCTTGTAGAGAATACCTTGCTGAAAACCGCTTGTCATTTCCTTCTGCTCCTCGTTGGGTTCGACACTCTTACTTATCGAAAGGACTACGATAGATCCCCTATAATTGTGGGTCATCAAGACTCTTTTCTGGTGCCGTTGCCGGGGATTGAAGTGCCTTTGGTAAGGAAACATTTATATAGTGTGCTGAAATTTATTGTCACTTGTTACTATGGAAAATAATCCTTTCAAGGGCTTGTTCGGGGTATCTTCACCTTGAACAGAAGAGCCAAGATTTGCTCCTCAACCTACTGCACCTACTTAAAATATTTATTACGAAATTACTTCGGGTATGATAACTGCTAGCTAATCCTTATGCAGGAGATGGAACATTACATCTTGATATGCACCTAATCTATGTGGATGTAAGTTTGTGGATTATTTAAGCTTGCAGGTATGCCCGAGGATGTTGTCAAGAAGAAGGTCTTCCCTTTATCTTTGAAGGGAAAGTAATTGACATGGTATGGGCTATGTGATGATATTGGATCATGGAACTACAACCGATTGAAATTGGAATTTCATCAGAAGTTTTATCCTATGTATCTGGTTCATCGTGATCAGAATTATATATATAATTTTTGGCCTCGTGAAGGAGAAAGTACCGCTCTATCTTGGGGGAGGTGCCCCAGTATCGTATCACCATCACACCTCTATCTTCATAGTTTTTCTTAGTTCGATCGTTTTGGTTATATCTTGATTTAGTAGAATAAAGTTTTAGTATGATCTAGCTTTGAGTTTTGTTTTGATCTCTATCTATGTAATCGAGTCCTTGAGTTATATAATAAAGAGTAGTTTTGAGTTGAGGGCTTTGTTTTCGTGCTATGATCTTGAGGGAATAAAATTAAAGAAAGAATAAAAAGAAATAAAAAGATCATATATTGATCTTATGGAGAATAATGACTTCACATATAAAGAGTATGATGAATAAAAGTTGTTGAGAGTTGACAAACATAGTTTTGGTCATTGTTGCAATTAATAGGAAGTAATAAAGAAGGAGAGGCTTCACATATAAATATACTATCCTAGACATCTTTTGTAATTGTGAGCACTCATTAAAATATGACATGCTAAAAAGTGGATGTTGGACAAGGAAGACAACATAATGGGTTATGTTTTCTTATATCCGAATAGAAGTTATATTGTCATGAATCATCCAACATGTTGAGCTTGCGTTTCCCTCTCATGCTACCCAAATTCTTTGCACCAAGTAGAGATACTACTTGTGCTTCCAAACATCCCTTAAACCAGTTTTGCCATGAGAGTACACCATACCTACCTATGGATTGAGTAAGATCCTTCAAGTAAGTTGTCATCGGTGCAAGCAATAAAAAAATTGCTCTCTAAATATGTATGATCTATTAGTGTGAAGAAAATAAGCTTTATACGAACTTGTGATATGGAAGAAATAAAAGTGACGGACTGCATAATAAAGGTCTGTATCACGAGCGGCAATATAGAGTGACGTTCTTTTGCATTATGATTTTGTGCATCCAACCATAAAAGCGCGTGACAACCTCTGCTTCCCTCTGCGAAGGGCCTATCTTTACTTTTGTCACTACAAAAAAATATGCTTCTGTGATGATACATGTTTGTCATAGTAGTTCACATTTTCTGTCATGCATGTACATCCATGACGATTTTATGACAGAATCAAGATAGTCATACCTGTGCTATCATAGAAGTGTGCCATGAAAATACCAAAATTATCATCACGGAACTATCCACTTCCATGACGATAAATGGCACGTCATATAAGTGCTTTCGTCAAGGGTAACCCACACGTGACATCCATCGTAATTGGTCGCCGTTAAGCTATCGGGTTCCAGTTTGGATCCGATAACCCGTTAACTGCCCGGACCAATGGGGATTTTCCACGTGTAAAATCATCATTGGCTACAGGAAACATGTGTATCCTCCACGGTGGGCCAGATGTCGTCCGTCCAATGGAGGAGACATGCCTATGGTATGTCAACACGTGGCAGGGCCCCTACAAAGGCCCATATAGGTTAAAAAGGTCGGCCCAGTCAAAGGTCCGTAGTATTTACTCAGGTACTAGTGGGCCAGCCCAATAACGGCCTGTTTAAACATGGCCGATTTATGGCCCAAAGCCAGATCTGGCCCGTTAATTGTTCGCCGAATATTTTGGCCCAATTACAGCCCAGTGACATTTCGACCTGTTAGAGGCGTGTTACGGACATGGGCCCATTTCAGTCGGTGTGTCTTTTGGCCTGGGAATGGCCCGTGCTACCCATGTGCCATATATGTTCTGACGCAACATTCGGCCCTCTAACTGCCCATGATAAAGATGGCAACAGTTCAGCCCAATGTGACTTTGGGCTTGTTAAAGGCATGTCATATAATTCGGCCCGTTGATGCCTCTACTAAGCTTTCGGCCTCTTAAAGGCCCATGATATCAGTGGGCCAACTAATGCCCGAGATATGTTTCGGCCTGGTAGTGGCCCATCATATAACTGGGCTAAAAAGGCCCGGTCTATATTTTAGCCTGCTGAAGGCCCATCGAGGACTAGTGAAAATTGAGGCCCAACATGCATTTCGTCCTGATAAAGGCCCATGGTTTCTTCTGGGCTGTAACAGGCCAGCAGAATATTCAACCTGTTAATGGCCCAAAGCTACATGGACCCAACTAAGCGATGGGTCCACTAAAGGCCCAATTAAACTTTGGGCCGAATATAGGCCCGTGTAAGTTGTGGACCTGGTGCAAAGTGTGAAGGCCCCAATGGACTTTCAGGCCCAAGAAAGTTGCAGGCCGGCCCAATTGTGGCCTGCTAAAAAGCAGGCCCATTAGAGGCGAATGTTTTGGCCCGGTCGACTACATCAGATTTTCTCCATTTTTTCTAGATAGCGAGTGATGGCAGTAACTAGTAAGGATTAAGAACAAACCTACTCTATACAATAAAGAAATTATGGCATACTAACTTAGAATAAACCTACACTATACAATAAAGGATTTATGGTATATTGCATCCACTGGGCATCGAAGTTCACCACCAGTGATCATAAAGCGCAACGAAGAAGCAGATTACAAAAACTGGGCACCATTACAGCATAACAAAATAATACTGAACCAAGACCACTTCCAAGACAGTTCAAGAAAGGTTAGCCTTGCGCGGGAACTGCTGAGCAAGGCTGTGAGACCGTCCTAGCATGTCAGTCATAGCTTCCAGGTGTAGCTATTTAGCAATGAGGTTCTCATTGGTGTTCTCCATGATCTTTCTTAGAGATAAGACTTCAAGTCGAAGTTGAGTTGCAGAATGCCTTTCTGCTAGAACTTGGGACTGAAGAAGTCGAACTAATTCAAACAGCAAACTCTGTGAGCTTCTCTGACTGTCAATCTCAAGTAACTTGAACATTGCATCAAGACAAGACTTTGGGGTTGTCTCGCTATCTTCAAGATGTTTTGCCTTCTTTGCTGCAATATATGTTGGGTTTCTCTCACAGCCTTCAGCAAACTTGTGCGTGCCATCAGGCATATCACCCTGAAACAAGCAGAGAGATGACATGTTTTGCACGTCTATAAACAAAGATGATAACTGTGCTGTCAATTCCATCAAATTTCAAATTAGAAAATAAAGAGTAAGTTCAAAATATCAATAGCATAATTTGGCATTGTTCATAATGCAGGGAGCTTCACCACACTACTGGATTACCATGTCAACATAACTAGCATAGATGAAGGGCAAAGACAATCATTGTATCTATTTTGGTTAATGTGCATGGCATGTTGTTCATATCATCAGCCACATCTGTAAGATAAAACAGGTGTCGGTGTCAACACCGGCGGATCTCGGGTAGGGGGTCCCGAACTGTGCGCCTAAGGAGGATGGTAACAGGTTGCGGGGGACATAATGTTTACCCAGGTTCGGGCCCTCTCGATGGAGGTAATACCCTACTTCCTGCTTGATTGATCTTGATGATATGAGTATTACAAGAGTTGATCTACCACAAGATCATAGAAGCTAAACCCTAGAAGCTAGCCTGTGATTCCATGCAAAGGAGAGTCCCACCTGGACACGGGACGAAGTCTTCAATCTTGTATCTTCATAGTCCAACAGTCCGGCCAAAGTATGTAGTCCAGCTGTCCGAGGACCCCCTAATCCAGGACTCCCTCAGTAGCCCCTGAACCAGGCTTCAATGACAATGACTCCGGCGCGCAGATTGTCTTCGGCATTGCAAGGCGGGTTCCTTCTCCGAATACTCCATAGAAGATTTTGAACACAAGGATCGTGTCCGGCTCTGCAAAAAAAATTCCACATACCACCGTAGAGAGTATATTATTTCACAAATCTAATCTGTTGACAACTTTTTTATAACGTGATGTCCTGCCGTGGCCCGGTCATTACGAACCGTTTTCCCTGCCTGCCACTGCACGTGCCGCGAGGCGGTTTTATTGGCACCTGTTGTCGAAGCAGAGATCGTGTTCCCCTTATCATGGGATTCTCATCAATACGGATATGGGTAACCCAACCATGCCATCAATCGCGGCGCTTGGGGAATAAGCGATTTTATGGGGCAAGTAGGGAGGCGCATAGTTTCTACCGCCTTTATAAAGGGACAATGATTCGATTTTTTCACCCACACCTTCTTATTCCCCTGCCCATCCATTCTCGCGCACTCGAGCTCCAGCGCCCAAGTTCTCATCTTCTCTGCGAAGCCATTCCGAACATGTCCGGAGCGGGAGGCAAGTGGATGGTCTCCTCCGTTACGGAGGAGAACATTAAGAAGCTCCGGGAAGCCAGATACCTGGCCGCAGACATCGTGCATCGGCTCCCAGACGCGGGGCAGATCGTCCCTACTCCAGAACCCCATGAGAGGGTTGTATTCCTCACACAATTCGTCTGTGGACTGGGATTTCCCCTCCACCCATTTGTCCGCGGGCTCATGTTCTACTATGGGCTGGACTTCCATGATCTGTCCGCCAATTTCATCCTCAACATCTCGGCATTTATCGTCATGTGCGAGGCCTTCCTCCGCATCAAGCCCCACTTTGGCCTATGGCTGAAGACCTTCAACGTGAAACCGAAGGTGGTGGTCGGCCAGCAAGCGGAGTGCGGAGGCGCCATGGTGGGCAAAATTCCCAACGTCACCTGGCTCGAAGGCTCCTATGTGGAGATCGTGAAGGGGTGGCAATCGGGGTGGTTCTACGTCACCGAGCAGCGTGACACCAACTAGGTGGCAGCCCCCGAATTTCGATCCGGCATCCCCATGCGGCCCACCTCCTGAAAAGAGAAGGGCCTATCCTAGAGTTCATCGGTGGAGCTGACCGGACTCCAGAACTGTGTTAAAAATATGATAAGCAAGAAAATCAAGCTTGTCAACGTGGTCCAGGTCATGCTCTTTCGGCGGATCCTTCGTGTCAAAGACGGGCATTCAATATGTGGGAGTTCGACCCGGCCAAGCACCAGATGCTGCGAGAGCTTTTCAACACGACGCACTAAGACGTCTAGAAGGTGTTGTTCAAGGCCGTTGAGGTACCTCCTCCCCTTACTGAGGATCGCAGACTCAGCGCGAAGCGCCCTGCCAATCTGGTAAGCTCTTTATATCTCATAAGATGTTCCTTTCCCCAGTATAATCATGTGAGGGATCTGAGCCTCCACGCCATTTTAATAGGACCGGGTAGCGACAGAGGAGCAGATCGATTGTCCGACCCCACTGCCCGAAGATCCAGCAAGGGCTCTCTTAACGGAGATGCTAGTTCCGGCGCCCTATGAGGCGCCGGAGAAGAAGGCCAAGAAGAAGGCCGCGGGGACCAGGAAAGGTCTCCGACACAAGGTTGTATCGGACTCATCGTCCAAAAACACTGAGGCACACTCCTCCCACGAAAACGAGGAGGAGGAAGAGGAAAGTTCTCCCCCTAGCCGGGGGAGACAAGAAAAGGAAGGCTGCCCCATTTGGGGAGGCCGAAGGGTCCAAGAAGGGAAGGACCCTCCTTCCGGACTACTCCACAATAGCCGCTTACAGCGACGAGGAGTGGATGCCCAGGGTCAAGCCCCTGGCGAAGTCGTAAGTATCCGGATGCTATAATAGTTCTGGTATGTTTTGTTTTATTGCTTCTTATCATGTCAAACATGATCATGCAGTCCATCCAAAGCCCATATCGACATATCCTCTTCGGATGAGTCTTTGGGCCAAATGGCGATGAACAACGATTCACTCCCGACAGCCACCTCCCCCCGGCCCATGGACGACATCGAGGTGTTGTCTCAAAGGGCACCGAACCAAGGGGAGATAATTCTGGAGGCACCCCAAGGCGACATCCCAGATGCTGGGCGCATGGGGGGCAAGACTCCCGTGGGCTCTAACGACGGGGACCGCAGCAAGTTTGGCCCCCAACCGGATACTGCGCCGGAACCTCCAGTGGTTCCGGATTCTGTCAGGCGACCCCTCGCTAAGGGAGGCGAGCCGTCTGTGCCGATGGACTTTGTCCATCCAGAGGCATCGAACAACTTGCTAGAAGTGCTTCGCATCGCTTCCATTGACGAAGAGCACCGCACTATCATGAGTGCGGTGGTCGAGAAGGTTCGGTCCGCCAAAAGCGGACTGACCGAAGCCTGTGCCAGCCTCCTAGCAGGCTTTGAGGTAAGTAATCAAATTATGAGAAAATATCACAGCATAGACAGTATCCCATGATGCTCTGTTTGGTGTTCGCAAAGAAAGGCCGAACAGAGGATCAAATAATAATCACAGGAGTCTAATCAGAATATGTCTATGTGAATAAGCAGGCTTCGCTGCTGGCCGCTGCCGCTCGTACTGCGGTGGTCTCCGGACTGAAGCGGGACTTTGAGCGGTCTGAGGAAGAGCTCGACCTTACCAAGAGGCAGCTCGAAGAGAACAAAGGTAAGTGATACCCCGTCTGTATATTGATAAAGAAAAAAAGTGGTTATTAGATCATAGGATCATCATGAATTTTGGTAGGGGCCACGACCGAAGTGGCGGCCCAGAAGAAGGTGCTGTCCGAGGTCGAAGACAAAGCGGCCGAGGAGCGCATCGAGCGCGAGAAGCAAGAGGCCCTAGTCGGCGAGGTTCAGCAAGAGCTCCATGATTTTGTCAAGAAATACGAGTCCTTGGAGCGTGACTCTAAGACAGAGGGGTCCGAGCTTGCGAAGGCCCTCGAGAACGCACAAAATGCCAAGGCCGAAGCCCAAAAGGCCCTCCAGGAGATTCAGGCGGTCAAGAAGATAGCGGCGGGTAAGGCATTCATTATGCAAAGCAAGCATGTGAAGGAAACTTTCCTTTTACTTACCCAAATTCGGAGCTCTCTAGGAGCGTTCGCAGATCTACCCAGCAGCGTATCGGATGCCACGGAGTTCTACCGGGCCGAGGAAGGGAGCTCGACGGAGAAGTTGTTCTGGTCTCAATATACTGGAACCGAACATCCGATGCCCTCGAGCGACTAGCTGAAGCAACTGGTCACGGTTTGAAGTCATAAAGCGGTCTGTCAGCATTTGTCGGATTTCGGGTTCCGGCGGACCCTTGAGGTACGAACACTGGGGTGCACGCGGAGATTTCACCTCCTACCTTCCTGCACCCCTCCGCCACACTAGGATCAAAGCTATGAAAAGAACAACACAAGGGACGCAAGGTTTATACTGGTTCGGGCCACCGTTGCGGTGTAATACCCTACTCCAGTGTGTGGTGTGGTGGATTGCCTCCCAGGCGGATGATGATGAACAGTACAAGGAAGAACAGCCTCGCGAGGGTCTGTTCTTGGCTGGGGCGATGAACTGCTGGGAGGAGTTCAGCCACCTTTCTCTATCTCACCCTCTCTCTCCGTTACCACCTTTCTACTAGTCGAGCCCTTGGAGGAGACTGAGCCGAACCCCTGGAGGAGACTGAGCCGAACCCCTGGAGGAGACTGAGCCAAAACCCTTGCTACGTGGGTGGCCGGTCCTATTTATAGTGGCCCTGGTCCTCTCCCCAAATATTGAGCGGGAAGGGAGCCAACAATGGCGGGCTAATTTGAAGGGGGACAACAAGTATCAACTATCCTGACAAAAGTAGTCTTCGCCTGCGCAAAGCTCTGGTGATGACGCCGTCTTGGGCTCCATGGTGACCTCCGTCTCGTAGTCCTCCTGGTCTTGGTCTCGTTGCACCGAAATGGCAACCTTTGCCTGATGCCTCGGTACTCTGCGGCTGCGCTTGCCCCCTTTGCACCAAAGAGGAAAGGAGGACGCTGCGCGGGCTGGCACCCGCCTGGCGCCCTAAGTCGTCATGGCTTGCGTCACGGGCACCTCGCGAGGTACCCCGCCTTGATCTCTCCGCCTCCTCGTGAGCCAGCCTGACGAGGCCATGCCTGAGGAAGCTCCGTGTCGTCCGCCCCGCGAGGCTTGGCCCCTCGCGAGGGTCTTGAGTTTGTGTTGGTGAAGATGGGCCGTGCTGGGCCCCCCTTTGAGCCACGCCGCAGGCCGCAGGCAGGAAAGTCTGGGGACCCCCGTTCCCAGAACGCCGACAGTAGCCCCCGGGCCCAAGGCGTGCCCGGACTTGGTCATGCAGGGAGGCGGAAGGGCAAGAGCGAAGCGCCGCGGGCCCTAACAGCCTACGGCCTTGGGCGCCGCGTGGCGGTTGATTGGACATGGGCGTCTCCACTTCCCCATGGCGCCTCGGCAACTACTCAGATTGGACAAGTCTCTGCATGCAAAGTGGGTCATGATTACCTGTGATCGTGGAGGTCGGCGGTTGGCCTCCGCCGGCTATAAGTACGGAATGTCGTGCGTCCTTCCAGTCCATCCCTCCTTGCTTCTCCTTCTTCCCGATTCTTGCTACGTCTTGCTGCAATGGCTCCGAGCCGCCGGTTCTCGTCGGCAGAGAAGGGAAAGGCTCCCCAAGAGGGACCAGACCCACTTCCGCCGAAGAAACGGCATGTCCACCATGGCCCGGACGAGGGGGCCCTTCAGGTGGTGTCGAGACCTCGGGGCGAGCGGGCGCCGCCGGGGTTCCCGCTTCCATTGTACGCCCATGTCGAGGGCCCCGAAGGAGCTGATGCTGACCGCCACGGGCGGTGCCGCCGCCGGCGCCGACGGGTCACGAAGGTGTGGGTCGTCCCCCCTGGGGTCCACACCGAGGGCTCCTCCCAAGAGTTCGTGCTCCACGCCGCCATTCCTCTTCAGTCTTGGATCCGTCTTCCTCCCTTCTTCGCCTCCGTCATCCCGCAGGGGGAGCCCCTGGAGCTCTGGCTGCAGCACACCGGCTGCAGCACCCCCGCGACCGAGGCAGAGGTCACGGTCGTCGCCCCGGGCGAGGTCTACATGACCCGGGGCTGGAGAGAGATTGCCCGGGTTTGCAGGACAAGGGGCGTCTTCGCGATCCACTTGGACTACGACGGTGCTTCGGCGATGCTCCTCAAGGTCTTCGACGTAGATGGGCGCCGGGTGGAGTGCTGCCCCGGTGAAGATGGCCAGGGCCCTGCTGTGACGGGGACCGGGCTCGCTAATCGCTCCCTTGGCGGCTCCTCAGGTGGTGGAGACGTCGGAGGCTCCAACGACTCCGGCGAGCCCTTCGCGACTCCGGAGACGAGCGACGACAGCTACGAGCCCCCGAGCCGGCGCCGCTCCCGGAGCAGGGCAGGCTTGTCAGGCCGCCGCCGACTCTGATCTGGATGGGGTTGGCGTCGGTACTTGGCGGCCCACTATTGATGATGGCGTCTTTTGTAGCGATGCGCGTAGTTTGCGTCTCTTTAGGATCTGTTCCCTGCGAGGAACCAAAGGCGCACCCCGTGGGGGCTTGTAAGGTGCTTGTGATCCTGTTTGTTAATATAACCCTTGCCGTAGATTTACGCGAGTTGCTCGTCCCGTCTTAGCTCGGTCCTCCCTTTAGAACCTCACGAGGGCTTGGTGCTCTGCGCCGAGAGGTCCCAGTCCCAAGGCGGCTTTAGCCGTCGCTGGTATGCCAGGTCGCGATGCCGTGGTCAAGGCTAGGAGGTGAGCGACCCGGGGTCCAGTAAGAGCCCCTGAGTCGCGATGCTCAGGAGGTCCCCTTTGGCGGCCAAGAAGCCGTCGTTCGGTGAGAAAGGGGAGCGACATCGCTAACATGGGATAGCATTAGGTGCAGGGATGGTGCCACGGTAGCTGGCGCTTCCGGGCGATAACTTATCTCGAGGATCATGGGCCGCTCTCTGGTGTGTGGCCGGGTCCGTGCATCGGCAGGCGCGAGGTTTCTTGGCGAAGTCCTCGCGTGTCTCTCCCCTCTCGCCTTTGCTCCCCTTTCTGCTCTACGTCCTCGGGTCCCGGCCCTCGAGCGAGTCTCAGCCGTCGCTGGTATGCCAGATCGTGATGCCGTGGTCAAGGCCAGAGGGTGAGGGCTAGAGAGCCAGTAAGAGCCCTGAGTCGCGATGCTCAGGTACCCCCCCTTTAACGTGCAAGCGGTTCGCGCGGATGAGAGCGAAGGAGACACAGCAAGAGCCTCGCCTGACGCGGCTCCTTCAGGAGGTCCTGCAGGTCCATCATAGAAAAAGCAAGGGGTTGCCATAACAATCGACGGTCAGCCGTTGGCTGCTTCCGAAGGGTAGTGAGGCACTGAAGGCTTGACGAGGTGACGCTATGCGGGGCTGCCGCGGCTAGAGCTCAGCCATCCAGGTTCGTCGGCGTTGCAGGGACGGACCCATGCGCAAGCGTCGTGCCGTTTGGGAGTAGCTCCGTTAGTTGGCGTCAGCTGAGCAGGCAACTAGGTAAAGCACATTAGCCGTGAAGGAGTGGATGAAGGAAATATGCCCTAGAGGCAATAATAAAGTTATTGTTTATTTCCTTATAATCATGATAAATGTTTATTATTCATGCTAGAATTGTATTAACTGGAAAGATAATACATGTGTGAATACATAGACAAACAAAGTGTCACTAGTATGCCTCTACTTGACTAGCTCGTTAATCAAAGATGGTTATGTTTCCTAACCATGAACAATGAGTTGTTATTTGATTAACGGGATCACATCATTAAGAGAATGATCTGATTGACATGACCCATTCCATTAGCTTAGCACCCGATCGTTTAGTATGTTGCTATTGCTTTCTTCATGACTTATACATGTTCCTATAACTATGAGATTATGCAACTCCCGTTTACCGGAGGAACACTTTGGGTACTACCAAATGTCACAACGTAACTGGGTGATTATAAAGGAGTACTACAGGTGTCTCCAAAGGTACATGTTGGGTTGGCGTATTTCGAGATTAGGTTTTGTCACTCCGATTGTCGGAGAGGTATCTCTGGGCCCTCTCGGTAATGCACATCACATAAGCCTTGCAAGCATTGCAACTAATGAGTTAGTTGCGAGATGATGTATTACAGAACGAGTAAAGAGACTTGCTGGTAACGAGATTGAACTAGGTATTGGATACCGACGATCGAATCTCGGGCAAGTAACATACCGATGACAAAGGGAACAACGTATGTTGTTATGCGGTCTGACCGATAAAGATCTTCGTAGAATATGTAGGAGCCAATATGGGCATCCAGGTCCCGCTATTGGTTATTGACCGGAGACGTGTCTCGGTCATGTCTACAATGTTCTCGAACCCGTAGGGTCCGCACGCTTAAGGTTACGATGACAGTTATATTATGTGTTTATGCATTTTGATGTACCGAAGGTTGTTCGGAGTCCCGGATGTGATCACGGACATGACGAAGAGTCTCGAAATGGTTGAGACGTAAAGATTGATATATTGGAAGCCTATGTTTGGATATCGGAAGTGTTCCGGGTGAAATCAGGATTTTACCAGAGTACCGGGAAGGTTACCGGAACCCCCCGGGAGCTAAATGGGCCATGATGGGCCTTAGTGGAAAAGAGAAGAGGCAGACCTACGTGGGCTGCGCGCCTCCCCCTTCCCCTAGTCCTATTAGGACTAGGAGAGGTGGCCGGCCCCCTCTCTCTCTTTTCCCCCTCTGCGAATCCTATTCCAACTAGGATTGGGGGGGGGGGGGGGGAATCCTACTCCCAGAGGGAGTAGGACTCTCCTGGCGCACCACACCTTGGCCGGCCAGCCTCCCCCCTCTAGTCCTTTATATACTGAGGCAGAGGCACCCTAGAACACACAAGTTGATCCACGTGATCTATTCCTTAGCCGTGTGCGGTGCCCCCAGCCACCATATTCCTCGATAATACTGTAGCGGAGTTTAGGCGAAGCCCTACTGCTGTAGTACATCAAGATCGTCACCACACCGTCGTGCTGACGGAACTCTTCCCCGACACTTTGCTGGATCGGAGTCCGGGGATCATCATCGAGCTGAACGTGTGCTCGAACTCGGAGGTGCCGTAGTTTCGGTGCTTGATCGGTTGGATCGTGAAGACGTACGACTACTTCCTCTACGTTGTGTCAACGCTTCCGCAGTCGGTCTGCATGGGTACGTAGACAACACTCTCCCCTCTCGTTGCTATGCATCACCATGATCTTGCGTGTGCGTAGGAATTTTTTTGAAATTACTACGAAACCCAACAGTGGCATCCGAGCCTAGGTTATTTATGTTGATGTTATATGCACGAGTAGAACACAAGTGAGTTGTGGGCGATATAAGTCATACTGCCTACCAGCATGTCATACTTTGGTTCGGCGGCATTGTTGGACGAGACGACCCGCACCAACATTACGCATACGCTTACGCGAGACCGGTTCCCCCGACGTGCTTTGCACATAGGTGGCTTGCGGGCGACTGTCTCTCCAACTTTAGTTGAACCAAGTATGGCTACGCCCGGTCCTTGCGAAGGTTAAAACGGAGTCTATTTGACAAACTATCGTTGTGGTTTTGATGCGTAGGTGAGATTGGTTCTTGCTTAAGCCCGTAGCAGCCACGTAAAACTTGCAACAACAAAGTAGAGGACGTCTAACTTGTTTTTGCAGGGCATGTTGTGATGTGATATGGTCAAGACATGATGCCGAATTTTATTGTATGAGATGATCATGTTTTGTAACCGAGTTATCAGCAACTGGCAGGAGCCTTATGGTTGTCGTTTTATTGTATGCAATGCAATCGCGATGTAATGCTTTACTTTATTACTAAGCGGTAGTGATAGTCGTGGAAGCATAAGATTGGCGAGACGACAACGATGCTACGATGGAGATCAAGGTGTCGCGTCGGTGACGATGGTGATCACGACGGTGCTTCGAAGATGGAGATCACAAGCACAAGATGATGATGGCCATATCATATCACTTATATTGATTGCATGTGATGTTTATCTTTTATGCATCTTATCTTGCTTTGATTGACGGTAGCATTATAAGATGATCTCTCACTAAATTATCAAGAAGTGTTCTCCCTGAGTATGCACCGTTGCCAAAGTTCGTCGTGCCCAGACACCACGTGATGATCGGGTGTGATAAGCTCTACGTCCATCTACAACGGGTGCAAGCCAGTTTTTGCACACGCAGAATACTCAGGTTAAACTTGACGAGCCTAGCATATGCAGATATGGCCTCGGAACATGGAGACCGAAAGGTCGAGCGTGAATCATATAGTAGATATGATCAACATAACGATGTTCACCATTGAAAACTACTCCATCTCACGTGATGATCGGTTATGGTTTAGTTGATTTGGATCACGTGATCACTTAGAAGATTAGAGGGATGTCTATCTAAGTGGGAGTTCTTAAGTAATATGATTAATTGAACTTAAATTTATCATGAACTTAGTCCCTGATAGTATCTTGCTTGTTTATGTTGATTGTAGATAGATGGCTCGTTCTGTTGTTCCATTGAATTTTAATGCGTTCCTTGAGAAAGCAAAGTTGAAAGATGATGGTAGCAATTACACGGACTGGGTCTGTAACTTGAGGATTATCCTCATTGCTGCACAGAAAAATTACGTCCTGGAAGCACCGCTGGGTGCCAGGCCTGCTGCTGGAGCAACACCAGATGTTATGAACGTCTGGCAGAGCAAAGCTGATGACTACTCGATAGTTCAGTGTGCCATGCTTTACGACTTAGAATCGGGACTTCAACGACGTTTTGAACGTCATGGAGCATATGAGATGTTTCAGGAGTTGAAGTTAATATTTCAAGCAAATGCCCGGATTGAGAGATATGAAGTCTCCAATAAGTTCTATAGCTGCAAGATGGAGGAGAACAGTTCTGTCAGTGAGCATATACTCAAAATGTCTGGGTATAATAATCACTTGATTCAATTGGGAGTTAATCTTCCAGATGATTGCGTCATTGACAGAATTCTCCAATCACTGCCACCAAGCTACAAGAGCTTCGTGATGAACTATAATATGCAAGGGATGAACAAGACTATTCCCGAGCTCTTCGCAATGCTGAAAGCTGCGGAGGTAGAAATCAAGAAGGAGCATCAAGTGTTGATGCTCAACAAGACCACTAGTTTCAAGAAAAAGGGCAAAGGGAAGAAGAAGGGGAACTTCAAGAAGAACAGCAAACAAGTTGCTGCTCAGGAGAAGAAACCCAAGTCTGGACCTAAGCCTGAAACTAAGTGCTTCTACTGCAAGCAGACTGGTCACTGGAAGCGGAACTGCCCCAAGTATTTGGCGGATAAGAAGGATGGCAAGGTGAACAAAGGTATATGTGATATACATGTTATTGATGTGTACCTTACTAGAGCTCGCAGTAGCACCTGGGTATTTGATACTGGTTCTGTTGCTAATATTTGCAACTCAAAACAGGGACTATGGAATAAGCGGGCACTGGCAAAGGACGAGGTGACGATGCGCGTGGGAAACGGTTCCAAAGTCGATGTGATCGCGGTCGGCAAGCTACCTCTACATCTACCTTCGGGATTAATATTAGACCTAAATAATTGTTATTTGGTGCCAGCGTTGAGCATGAACATTATATCTGGATCTTGTTTGATGCGAGACGGTTATTCATTTAAATAAGATAATAATGGTTGTTCTATTTATATGAGTAATATCTTTTATGGTCATGCACCTTTAAAAAGTGGTCTATTTTTGATGAATCTCGATAGTAGTGATACACATATTCATAATGTTGAAGCCAAAAGATGCAGAGTTAATAATGAAAGTGCAACTTATTTGTGGCACCGTCGTTTAGGTCATATCGGTGTAAAGCGCATGAAGAAACTCCATACTGATGGACTTTTGGAACCACTTGATTATGAATCACTTGGTACTTGCGAACCATGCCTCATGGGCAAGATGACAAAAATACCGTTCTCCGGAACTATGGGGAGAGCAACAGATTTGTTGGAGATCATACATACAGATGTATGTGGTCCGATGAATATTGAGGCTCGTGGCGGATATCGTTATTTTCTCACCTTCACAGATGACTTAAGCAGATATGGGTATGTCTACTTAATGAAACACAAGTCTGAAACATTCGAAAAGTTCAAAGAATTTCAGAGTGAAATTGAAAATCATCGTAACAAGAAAATAAAGTTTCTACGATCTGATCGTGGAGGAGAATATTTGAGTTACGAGTTTGGTGTACATTTGAAAAATTGTGGAATAGTTTCGCAACTCACGCCACCCGGAACACCACAGCGTAATGGTGTGTCCGAACGTCGTAATCGTACTTTACTAGATATGGTGCGATCTATGATGTATCTTACTGATTTACCGCTATCGTTTTGGGGATACGCTCTAGAGACGGCCACATTCACGTTAAATAGGGCACCGTCAAAATCCGTTGAGACGACGCCTTATGAACTGTGGTTTGGCAAGAAACCAAAGTTGTCGTTTCTTAAAGTTTGGGGCTGCGATGCTTATGTGAAAAAGCTTCAACCTGATAAGCTCGAACCCAAATCAGAGAAATGTGTCTTCATAGGATACCCAAAGGAGACTGTTGGGTACACCTTCTATCACAGATCCGAAGGCAAGACATTCGTTGTTAAGAATTGATCCTTTCTAGAGAAGGAGTTTCTCTCGAAAGAAGTGAGTGGGAGGAAAGTAGAACTTGACGAGGTAACTGTACCTGCTCCTTTATTGGAAAGTAGTACATCACAGAAAATTGTTTCTGTGACACCTACACCAATAAGTGAGGAAGCTAATGATGATAGTCATGAAACTTCAGATCAAGATACTACTGAACCTCATAGATCAACTAGAGTAAGATCCGCGCCAGAGTGGTACGGTAATCCTGTTCTGGAAATCATGCTACTAGATCATGATGAACCTACGAACTATGAAGAAGCAATGGTGAGCCCGGATTCCGCAAAGTGGCTTGAAGCCATGAAATCTGAGATGGGATCCATGTATGAGAACAAAGTATGGACTTTGGTTGACTTGCCCGATGATCGGCAAGCAATTGAGAATAAATGGATCTTTAACAAGAAGACTGACGCTGATGGTAATGTTACTGTCTACAAAGCTCGACTTGTCGCGAAAGGTTTTCGGCAAGTTCAAGGGATTGACTACGATGAGACCTTCTCACCCGTAGCAATGCTTAAGTCCGTCCGAATCATGTTAGCAATTGCCGCATTTTATGATTATGAAATTTGGCAAATGGATGTCAAAACTGCATTCCTGAATGGATTTCTGGAAGAAGAGTTGTATATGATGCAACCAGAAGGTTTTGTCGATCCAAAAGGAGCTAACAAAGTGTGCAAGCTCCAGCGATCCATTTATGGACTGGTGCAAGCCTCTCGGAGTTGGAATAAACGCTTTGATAGTGTGATCAAAGCATTTGGTTTTATACAGACTTTCAGAGAAGCCTGTATTTACAAGAAAGTGAGTGGGAGCTCTATAGCATTTCTAATATTATATGTGGATGACATATTACTAATTGGAAATGATATAGAATTTCTGGATAGCATAAAGGGATACTTGAATAAGAGTTTTTCAATGAAAGACCTCGGTGAAGCTGCTTACATATTAGGCATAAAGATCTATAGAGATAGATCAAAACGCTTAATTGGACTTTCACAAACAACATACCTTGACAAAATTTTGAAGAAGTTCAAAATGGATCAAGCAAAGAAAGGATTCTTGCCTGTGTTACAAGGTGTGAAATTGAGTAAGACTCAATGCCCGACCACTGCAGAAGATAGAGAGAATATGAAAGATGTTCCCTATGCATCAGCCATAGGATCTATCATGTATGCAATGCTGTGTACCAGACCCGATGTGTGCCTTGCTATAAGTCTAGCAGGGAGGTACCAAAGTAATCCAGGAGTGGATCACTGGATAGCGGTCAAGAACATCCTGAAATACCTGAAAAGGACTAAGGATATGTTTCTCGTATATGGAGGTGACAAAGAGCTCATCGTAAAAGGTTACGTTGATGCAAGCTTTGACACTGATCCGGACGATTCTAAATCGCAAACCGGATACGTGTTTACATTAAACGGTGGAGCTGTCAGTTGGTGCAGTTCTAAACAAAGCGTCGTAGCGGGATCTACATGTGAAGCGGAGTACATAGCTGCTTCGGAAGCAGCGAACGAAGGAGTCTGGATGAAGGAGTTCATATCCGATCTAGGTGTCATACCTAGTGCATCGGGTCCAATGAAAATCTTTTGTGACAATACTGGTGCAATTGCCTTGGCAAAGGAATCCAGATTTCACAAGAGAACCAAGAACATCAAGAGACGCTTCAATTCCATCGGGGATCTAGTCCAGGTGGGAGACATAGAGATTTGCAAGATACATATGGATCTGAATGTTGCAGACCCATTGACTAAGCCTCTTCCATGAGCAAAACATGATCAGCACCAAGGCTCCACGGGTGTTAGAATCATTACGGTGTAATCTAGATTATTGACTCTAGTGCAAGTGGGAGACTGAAGGAAATATGCCCTAGAGGCAATAATAAAGTTATTATTTATTTCCTCATAATCATGATAAATGTTTATTATTCATGCTAGAATTGTATTAACCGGAAACATAATACATGTGTGAATACATAGACAAACAAAGTGTCACTAGTATGCCTCTACATGACTAGCTCGTTAATCAAAGATGGTTATGCTTCCTAACCATGAACAATGAGTTGTTATTTGATTAACGGGATCACATCATTAAGAGAATGATCTGATTGACATGACCCATTCCATTAGCTTAGCACCCGATCGTTTAGTATGTTGCTATTGCTTTCTTCATGACTTATACATGTTCCTATAACTATGAGATTATGCAACTCCCGTTTATCGGAGGAACACTTTGGGTACTACCAAACGTCACAACGTAACTGGGTGATTATAAAGGAGTACTACAGGTGTCTCCAAAGGTACATGTTGGGTTGGCGTATTTCGAGATTAGGTTTTGTCACTCCGATTGTCGGAGAGGTATCTCTGGGCCCTCTCGGTAATGCACATCACATAAGCCTTGCAAGCATTGCAACTAATGAGTTAGTTGTGAGATGATGTATTACAGAACGAGTAAAGAGACTTGCCGGTAACGAGATTGAACTAGGTATTGGATACCAACGATCGAATCTCGGGCAAGTAACATATCGATGACAAAGGGAACAACGTATGTTGTTATGCGGTCTGACCGATAAAGATCTTCGTAGAATATGTAGGAGCCAATATGGGCATCCAGGTCCCGCTATTGGTTATTGACCGGAGACGTGTCTTGGTCATGTCTACATTGTTCTCGAACCCGTAGGGTCCGCACGCTTAAGGTTACGATGACAGTTATATTATGAGTTTATGCATTTTGATGTACCGAAGGTTGTTCGGAGTCCCGGATGTGATCATGGACATGACGAGGAGTCTTGAAATGGTCGAGACATAAAGATTGATATATTGGAAGCCTATGTTTGGATATCGGAAGTGTTCCGGGTGAAATCGGGATTTTACCGGAGTACCGGGAAGGTTACCGGAACCCCCGGGAGCTAAATGGGCCATGATGGGCCTTAGTGGAAAAGAGAAGAGGCAGCCCTACGTGGGCTGCGCGCCTCCCCCTTCCCCTAGTCCTATTAGGACTAGGAGAGGTGGCCGGCCCCCTCTCTCTCTTTTCCCCCTCCGCGAATCCTATTCCAACTAGGATTGGGGGGGGGGAATCCTACTCCCAGAGGGAGTAGGACTCTCCTGGCGCGCCACACCTTGGCCGGGAAGCCTCCCCCTTCTAGTCCTTTATATACTGAGGCAGAGGCACCCTAGAACACACAAGTTGATCCACGTGATCTATTCCTTAGCCGTGTGCGGTGCCCCCAGCCACCATATTCCTCGATAATGCTGTAGCGGAGTTTAGGCGAAGCCCTGCTGCTGTAGTACATCAAGATCGTCACCACACCGTCGTGCTGACGGAACTCTTCCTCGAGACTTTGCTGGATCGAAGTCCGGGGATCGTCATCGAGCTGAACGTGTGCTCGAACTCGGAGGTGCCGTAGTTTCGGTGCTTGACCAGTTGGATCGTGAAGACGTACGACTACTTCCTCTATGTTGTGTCAACGCTTCTGCAGTCGGTCTGCGTGGGTACGAAGACAACACTCTCCCCTCTCGTTGCTATGCATCACCATGATCTTGCGTGTGCGTAGGAAATTTTTTAAAATTACTACGAAACCCAACAGTGGATTCGTTCAAGTGGATGCGAAGATCACTGGGTCAGGCCCGAGCGACTTGGGGATCATGCAGCCCGAGGGGCGCCCCCAACAAGGTAATCTGTCACGAAATAAAAGGGATACACGCCGCAGGGACGGACCCATGCGGCCTGAGAATAATGCAGCCCTGGGGGCGCTCCCAGCTGGAAGTGAAACTTGAAAGATGTCACCTGATGACGCTGAAGACGAAGGGGTGTTGGTGTAGCCGGCTCGGTGGGCTGCGGGAGCCGATCCTCATGAGCCCCCAGGCCCAGGGGCCTCGGGAGGCTCTGGTGGCGCTGGCGGTTCCTCGCGGGCCATCTTCGTCTCCGCCAGGGCTGCAAAGCACCTGGCCTCTTGCGCCTCCGCGATGCTCCTCATGAGGCGCTGGTGCGCGTCAGCCGCACTCGGCAAGCCGTAAGGCATGCGAACATAGCTGTGGGGTGGACCTCCGTAGCGCCCCACTCGCGAGGGCCAGAGGCGCTCCAGGGAGGAGACTTGGTTGAGCCCTGGTACGTCGACGCAGACGCGCAGCCCGCCATCCTCGCCTGGATGGGGAGCCACTGCTGGTAGGCGGCGGGCACCTCTCATGACTGTGGACTCCTATAGCTCCTGAATGGCCTTGCTGACGAACTCCTGCGGGTCTGGATCTCCTTGCCTTGCTCCTTCTTGAGGGAAACGTGCTCTGAAACACGCCTCCATGTGGTGCCCCAGCGCCTCCCTCATGACCCTTGCTAGGTCGGTGGCCCTCCAGGGGGGAGCCCCCGAGCCCTGCCTGAGGAGGGCGCCGGGCGTGCTTTCCTATGCGATGGAAGGAGGTTCCCCCTGGGCAGGCACGGGCCCAGAGGGGCCAGGCCGGACGATGTCTTCTTCTTCTTGGGGGCGGCCTCGGGAAGCCTCCTGCTTCCGCGATCTGGGTCCTCCAGTGATGCTGCCTGAAAGGCTCGCTCCAGGGAACACACTGCGTCCTTCTCTTCACAGGGCACCATGATGACTCCGCCGCTTCCTGGCATCTTGAGGACGTTGTAGCCATGGTGAGTCACGGCCATGAACTTGGCCAGCGCCGGGTACCCGAGGATGGCGTTGTACGGCAGGCGGATGTGAGCGACGTCGAAGTCGATGAGCTCGGTGCGGTAGTTGTCGCGTGCCCCGAAGGTGACGGGGAGGCGGACCTGCCCGATCGGGACCGTGGAGCCGTCGGTGATACCGGAGAAGGGCTTGGTTGGCTGAAGCTGGCTGTAGGGCACTTGGAGGTTGTTGAACGTCTCTATGGACAGGACGTTGAGCCCTGCCCCGCCATCGATGAGGGTCTTGGTGACCACCACGTTGCTGATGATTGGGGAACAAAGCATCGGGAGGACTCCAGCAGTAGCCGCACACTTGAGTTGATCTGCTGAGCTGAAGGTGATGGCGCACGCCGACCACCTAAGAGGGCGCGTGGCTTCGAGCCTGGGGAGGGCTGCATTCACTTCGCGGGCGAACTGCTTGAAGATGCACTGAGAGGCTGGGGCCTGAGCTCCGCCCAGGATGCAGGCGATCGCGCGCGGCTCCTGGAAGCCCCCAGCCTCCTCGTCCTAGTGGCGGTCCTCATTTCTCCTTGGCTGCGGCGGCAGCGGTGGGAGGCCTGCGTTGCCTTGCGGGCGATCCTCGCGAGGCTGATCCCTCCAGCCTCCCTCGCGAGGTGGGTCTTGCCAGCGATCTTCACGAGGTTGGTCGCGCCACCCTTGGCGCGGGCCACGGTCTTCCCAGTGCCCTGTGTTCCTTCCTCCTCCTCGGCCGTATCCCCGGTCACCACAGTCAGGGCGACGGCCGATCCTTCCTTCACGCACGGCTCGGAGTTCTTGGCATTCGCTGGTGTTGTGGGTGTGGAGGTCGTGGTACACGCAGTACCGGCTGCCCTTGGGAGGTTCGGGCTGATCTCTGCCCCGCTTGGTGTCTGGTTCTGCCGCGAGCACGGCAGCCCCCTTACGCTTCGCTTCCTTGGCCTTGAGCTTCTTCTCTTCTGGGTCTGCGGCAGGCAGCTCAAGGAGGGAGAGGCCCTTCCTCAGCCCTGGCGCACTTGTTCGCCAAGTTGAACAGCTCCAAAGAAGTGCACAGGTCTTCATGCATCGCCAGCTCCTCCTTCATCTTGACATCGCGCACGTCGTCGGAGAAGGCTGAGATGATGGCCTCTTCAGTCACCTTGGGAATCTTGAGGCGTGCGTTGTTGAAGCGCTGGATGTACTTCTGCAGTGTCTCCCCGGGTTGTTGCTTGAAGCGGCGCATGTCACTCACGGCGGGTGGCCGGTCGCGAGTACCTTGGAAGTTGGCGATGAAGCGGGTGCGCATCTCTTCCCAGGAGGAGATTGTGCCTGGAGCCAGGTTCAGGAGCCAGGTGCGGGCCCCGTCCTTGAGCGTCATGGGAAACCAGTTCGCCATGACCTTCTCGTCTCCGTTGGCAGCTTCGATGCCCAGCTCGTAGAGCTGGAGGAACTCCGCAGGGTCGGCCGTGCCATCGTAGCGAGGAGGCAGGTCCGGCTTGAACTTGCCTGGCCACGCGACGCTGCGCAGTTCGGTGGTGTAGGCGCGGCAGCCTGCTGTGGCCACGGGAGGCCTTGGGTGATGGAGAGCCTGGTCCTGCATGTCCCCACGCGCCGGAGCAGGAGGATGGTCGCGACGTACTGGAGCAGGGAGTGCCCGAGCAGCTTCTGGCGGGCGAGGGACTTCTTGGCAGCTCTGCTCTTGCCGCGCTGGCACTTGACGGAGCGGGTTCCGCCCAGGGGCCACGCATCTTGGAGCCATGGCGTCTTCTTGAGGGGGAGGCGGCCGGGGCGCCGCCGAAGCCTCGTCGCCCACGCGGGGCGGGGTGCGGTGCAGCGGAGCGGACGGCGCGGAGGAGCCCCCTGCGGCGCGGACGAGTTCGGCGACGCGGTCGAGCCATTCTTCGTAGACGTCGTCGACGGGACGGTAGCGCAGGAGCTCGTTTGCCGTGATGAGTGCAGCCCGAGCCTCCATGGGCGCGCGAAGCGCGTGGGACGAAGATCCAGCCGGGGCGAGTGAGGGAGTCGCGGTGCGGCCGTCTTGGCGCATGGATGGATGCTGAGACGATGCTTGCTGCTCCTCCCCCGCCGGGCCGGTGGCGGCATTGACGGCGGGCGACGGGGAACGGCGAGGACGCCCGCCGACAGGGGCTGTCTGGGTGACGCGGGAAGCGAGGACGGCCCAGCACTCTGCGCGGGCCCGACGTGCGTCAGACATGGGCGTGATGGTTGGAGGAGAATGGAGCGGTGGAAGACGAATTCCGGTGCACCCCTACCTGGCGCGCCAAATGTTGGATTTCGGGTTCCGGCAGACCCTTGAGGTTCGAACACTGGGGTGCTCACGGAGATTTCGCCTCCTACCTTCCTGCACCCCTCCGCCACACTAGGATCAAAGCTATGAAAAGAACAACACAAGGGACGCAAGGTTTATACTGGTTCAGGCCACCGTTGCGGTGTAATACCCTACTCCAGTGTGTGGTGTGGTGGATTGCCTCTCAGGCGGATGATGATGAACAGTACAAGGAAGAACAGCCTCGCGAGGGTCTGTTCTTGGCTGGGGCGATGAACTCCTGGGAGGAGTTCAGCCACCTTTCTCTATCTCACCCTCTCTCTCTGCTTACCACCTTTCTACTAGTCGAGCCCTTGGAGGAGACTGAGCCGAACCCCTGGAGGAGACTGAGCCGAACCCCTTGCTACGTGGGTGGCCGGTCCTATTTATAGTGGCCCTGGTCCTCTCCCCAAATATTGAGCGGGAAGGGAGCCAACAATGGCGGGCTAATTTGAAGGGGGACAACATGTATCAACTATCCTAACAAAAGTAGTCTTCGCCTGCGCAAAGCTCTGGTGATGACGCCGTCTTGGGCTCCACGGTGACCTCCGTCTCGTAGTCCTCCTGGTCTTGGTCTCGTTGCACCGAAATGGCAACCTTTGCCTGATGCCTCGGTACTCTGCGGCTGTGCTTGCCCCCTTTGCACCAAAGAGGAAAGGAGGACGCTGCGCGGGCTGGCACCCGCCTGGCGCCCTGAGTCGTCATGGCTTGCATCACGGGCACCTCGCGAGGTACCCCGCCTTGATCTCTCCACCTCCTCGTGAGCCAGCCTGACGAGGCCGTTCCTGAGGAAGCTCCGTGTCGTCCGCCCCGCGAGGCTTGGCCCCTCGCGAGGGTCTTGAGTTTGTGTTGGTGAAGATGGGCCGTGCTGGGCCCCCCCTTTGAGCCACGCCGCAGGCAGGCAAGTCCGGGGACCCCCGTTCCCAGAACGCCGACAGCATTGAAGGTGCGCGCAGGGCCTTTGCCCATGCGAAAGTGCACTGGGCGAAGATGGACGCCGAAAAGCTGGTGAAGGAGGGGCCACCGGAGGGCAAGGAGCATCGCAACCCCGAAAAGTATTATGACAGTGTCCTGAAGGGTGCCCGCCTTGTGACGGAGGAATGTGCTAAGGATGTAATATTCGAATGAATATACTCATGTGATCCTGTAATATGAAAACGAGTTCATGTGTGCTATATAACGCTTGTCGATTTAAAATATTACCTTTTGTGCGGCTGTTTATAAAATCTGAGAGTGGGCCAGTCGTTGGCTTCTGCCCCCATGTAACTAGTAATGAGGTGTTCGGGATAAATCTTAAACACTCTTTATCCAAAAAAATTGGTCCTTTAAGAAGGTGTTTTAGCGCAACGAACAAGGCAATCGAACTACACAGCTTTATCACTCTCACTTAGCCATAGAAGTCTACAATTTTAAATTTTGGCGAAGCCCTTAGTATTCGGAAGGCCGAACTTGGGGTGCTATATACGCCTAAATCGGACATGGACGATTACTCGCCTGAAGCGGAAAAATCTTTAAGAATTTGTGACGGTGTCTTGGACTAGGGGTGCTCACCATGCCGTCTCCCGGTCAGTTAGATTGGGCCGAGGACCCCCATGGCCGTATACTCATGGGCCAGTTCGGACAGCTGCCGCATACAAGGAAGATTCCACAAGACTTGGTGGTCAAGACAAGGACTCCTCCCCCATCGGCGTATTCGGCTAGGACTCTTGTTATCCTGGGCCTCTGGTGCATTATATAAACCAGGGCCAGGCTAGTCGATAGATATATAAACAATCATACCATAGGCTAGCTTCTAGGGTTTAGCCTCCACGATTTCATGGTAGATCAACTCTTGTAATACTCATATCATCAAGATCAATCAAGCAGGAAGTAGGGTATTGCCTCCATCGAGAGGGCCCGAACCTAGGTAAACATCGTGTCCCTCGCCTCCTGTTACCATCGATCCTAGACGCACAGTTTGGGACCCCCTACCCGAGATCCGCTGGTTTTGACACCAACATTGGTGCTTTCATTGAGAGTTCCCCTACGAGATCGGCAAAAGGATCAATGGCTTGCCCGTAGGTCAACTGCGACGCCGGCTTCTTCATCACCGGCTCGGCCGGTCACCTTGGCTGGACCGAGGACTGTGCCCTACCTCCGATCATTATGTTCGGATGAGGGCCTTCATCAACATCAACTCCGATCTCTATCAGGATCATGGAGGAATCATCCAGGGAGCCCGGGGGCTCAACGTCAACATTTCCCTAGGGCGATCGTGTTGTTTTTCTGGACAGCAAACTCGTATCCGCCGCCACCGCCTCCTCAAGTGTTGTTGTCCAGAAAAACAACACGGTCGCCCTAGGGTGACCAGCTCCGTCACGTTAGCTGGACCGAGGGCTTTGCCTCGGCAAGCCAACCTTTGCCATCATCGCCATGCCGTCGCTTTATCGCCCATCAGGGAATGGGTGTGCGGATCGAGTCCCAATTTTGGGAATCACCTTTCTTCGGATTGCTACAACAAATAAACCAGGTGCTATTAATTCTAATATTTTTTTGCTTGTTCGGGTTCATTTTTTTCCAAGGAATTATTACTCTGGTTTGTCCATCATATGTACACAGGTCTATCAAATGGTGGCCGCATTAACGACGGTCACATGGTGGTTTGGTCAGTTTCCGTATATAGTCCGACGAACGCCGCATCCGGAACTCGGATGGACCTGTGAATTCAGGCTTTGCCACACCTTTACCGCATCACGCCGATGCTCGACATCGACATTGACTTCGGCGCCAGGCCATATTTCTTTTATTGCTCACTTTGCATAAATTATTTATTATGCAACAATGGCAATATCGTCAACTCGGCGTACTGACATACGACGCCAGCTCGGCTAGACGGGGGGCTTTGTCAACACTTCATTACCCCATGCCGGGGACTTCGGCATCACTCTGCCGGCCTGCATTGACCGTGCAATGTCACCACTTCGGAGTGCCGAGCTCTTTGCTCCGCCACCTTGGGACCGGCTTGGGGGATGGAACCTTGTCCCGCATCAAGCTCGGACCATGTCATCAATAACCAGCTAAGTTGCCTTCATGCTCAAAGTTTTAAATTTTCAACTTGTGTTCGGTTCGACCAAGCATTATACCTTTTTGGAAAAAAAGTTGCTTGTAAAAAAATCTCCTTGTCAAAACTTTGTTTGTGACACACAAATTCAAATACCCCGTTTACTTGGGGGCTTCCTTCATGAAGCTTTTCCTCTTGCATATGATTATACTTGTACGGCTTCGTTCCTTGTTCGTGTATTACGTGACAATATGCACCATATTGACTTAAGTGTTCCGCAAGCTGGGTTGCCTGGCTCCTGTGCTTACCCCTACGTTCCCGATTGTTCGGCTAGGGAGTAAAGGGAGCACCTCTGCGATTGTCACGACCGGGTCATCCGAGCTCTGACCTCAGACTGGGTGAAGCCGAAAGCTAGCGCTCTTATTGTTTTCAATCATGGTCGGCACACAACGGAACTCATGAGTACAAAAAATATATTGCACAAGTCTCATAGTAATAATGAACACCGAAGAAAGGTATCGGTGGGGGTACTATTTTCTTCGAAGATGCTTCTTACACTTCGTCAGTAATATAGCATAAGTTCCCTGAGCGCGCTTTGTCTGTTACAGCCTTATGGCCTGATTGCCTGGTCATCGGAAACACTATCGATACTCTCGACAGGTGGAGTACATGACACTTTTCGGCCCTTGGCCGAATAGGGAGAAGCCGACGGTCGGTTAAGACGCGTTTAAAGTTCGGGTGAACACAGATATGATATAAGTACTTCGATACATACAATCATTATACATAAAATTCTTTTACCCAAGTCACTTGGGGGCTCTTAAAATTTATATGAGCTATTTTATAGTAAATGTGTTTTCTTCTTGATGGTTGCAAAGTCTTTTTCTACCGCTCCTTTTTCGACTCGAGTTTATGGTCAATAGCCGGATAGTCTGTCTTCTCTCTGAAAGCCGCTTGAGTTTAGTTTGCTAAACTGACCTTGGAGAAGTACTCCGCCTTTGGGATAAGGAGCTTGAAGCCATAGGCTGACCCGCGTGAAGCCTTGAGATCGGGTGTGTCATGTTAAAGCACGACAGAAGCACAAATTTTTTCTCTCCAATTTGCGGATTGGCACCAGACACTTGATCTTGTTCGGACGTCAGGTTTTTACTGACGTTTTTTTGGTTTTCCAAGCTTATGGAACTTTCAAATTATTTCTGTGTTTTTAGCACAAGTCTCGCAGTGCAACGCCGGACACCTTTAAAGATTCGGCAAAAACATTCTTGGATATTGCTATATATGCATCGGTTTCGAATTGTGTCTTTGGTCAACAGTTGGGTTGCCCGGCTCCTGCGCTTGCCTCCTACGTTCCACTTTGTTCGGCTAGGTGTGCAAACAGAGAACCACTGCGATTGTGCTTCCAGCTCACATGGTTAAGCACCTCAGTGGAGAAAGCCGAAAACTAACTTTCACAATAAGCGTAAACTGGTCAGCGATCCGATGACTATGTTAAACGACGGGCCATTCATAACATTGGCCGAAGTGTTTACGGCTTGACCTCGACCGTCGCCGAACACTACCGGGGGCTAGTAACTGGCCTCCCAAACTAAATCCTCAATATTTTGCTCTTACATTAGAGCTGAGGTTTCATGATCATGCTTAGCATGACAACCCAAAGAAAGGAACCGATAGCGGGACTATTTTCTTTGGAAGACATTTCTTATGTTAAACAGTAATATAACATATCTCTCTGCGTACCTTTGTTTATAAAACCGTATGGCCATATTGCCTTGTTTGTTGTAAATCTTTGCCCACGTAAAGGCTTTATAAAGTAGGACAAACACTCCTTGGCTACTGGCCGAGGAGGTGGAAGCCGATGGTCGGTCAACAAAGTTTTGTACAATGCGGATCCGAGCATTAATGATGTAAAGTACTTGGATACATAGGATCATTACACATAATTTGTGATTTTACTCTGGATATCGATTCTTAATTCGGCCACCCGTGCCCGCATTAAGGCTCGGGGGCTACTGGGTTTCGGGCTTATCATTTACTAATATTAAAGGGGCGTATCGATCCCCTGATCTGGTGTTGCCACCCGACCAGTGTCTCGGGGGCTACTGCATTGGCAATCCAGTGCAGAAAATTTAAGTGCAATATAGTTTTCGAGGAGATTATGATCCTCAGGTTGGTCGGCCGCACCCAACCTGAGTCTCGAGGACTCTGCACACCGCTTTTTGTGTCTCGAAGTATTCTGCCGAGCTAGGAGTTGGTCCTCAGACCGATTTTGCAAATCAACCTTAGTCTCAGCAGCTACTGGGATCAGCGGTTTTATGTCATCCTTCAAGTGAATCTCGGGTTTTAGACCGATACACACCTTGAGGGCTACTGGCTATATATCTCGGCAGAGAATAAATTGCACCAATAAAAAATATTGACCAAAAATCGGCTCACAGTCGGGGTGGTGCACCACCTCGGAAGCAGTCCGGCATAAAGCTCGGGCGCTAGTGGCTGGGTCCATAGAGGGCATTTCCGGCATTAAGCTCCGCTAAACTCCTTCAACTTTTTTGAACCAAGGTGATTTATGACACATCGGATATAGTCCGGCGTTGGAGCTCGGAAAAAGTCCGACGTTGGAGCTTGGACATAGTCCGGCGTTGGAGGTCGGATACATTCCGGCGTTGGAGCTCGGAAGCGGTCCGACGTTGGTACTCGTCTAAAAAAGATACCTTGAATGTAGTCCGACGTTGGAGCTCGGACGCAAGAGGGCACTGCCGCCCGGGAACAACTTCAAACCCGATGCGTGGCATAAAAATAAACAAGGCATTGATAAAGGACGAAAACTTAAAGGGGCTCCTCGGATACCCGACATATAAACTCTTTGGATGCACGTTGGTGATCCTCAAGATCAAAGAAGATTTTTCGGGAAAACGCAAAGGGACCTTGTGTTTCTTTCCATTGAAAAGGTAGGGTGTCAGTTACATTCGTCCTAGGACGAATAGACGGTGAACAGGTACAGAGCTCAGTGTACATCCCATGAAGGGGGGAGGACTACTCTAAGGCCTGGAGCTTCGTCCTTAGCCCACGAGCCGGCTTCCTCCTTGATCCGGTTGACGAGCGTGTCGAGGGAGGGCATAGCATTATTGAAGACGCAGCTGTTTCTATGTTTCCATAGTAGCCATGGCACTAGGAGCGCTACGGATTGCAGTGCCTTGCATTGTGCTTGCGCCGTGTCATCCTTGGTGTGGTCCCACCAATCCATGAGGGTGGGCTCCTGGTTGCGGATCAGCGCTGGTATGTGAAGCCAGGTGAGGGTCTCGTGCCATGCCTGCCTGGAGAAGGGGCAGTCAAGCATGAGGTGCCTGATCATTTCCGGCGCCTGATCCCACAGGAGGCAGCGTGGATGGTGCTGCAGACCGTGGCAAACCAGACGGTCGGCCGTCCAGCAGCGATCCAGGTTAGCAAGCCAATGGAAAAACTTGACCCGAGGTGGAGCCCAAGCCTTCCAAATCATCTTCCAGGAGTAGGATTGGGATGAGCCTTGGAAGGTAGCCAAATCAGCTTCCAAACTTGACCCGAGATCGAAGAAGATTTGTTGAACCAGTTTTCAGGACCGATGACCAAAGATGAATAACAGTTCAGAAGAATCGAGGAGCATCCCCAACTTGAAGACCGGTCCAGGGGCTACTGACGGTGTCCTGGACTAGGGGGTACTCACCACGCCATCTCCCGGTCAGTTAGATTGGGCCGAGGATCCCCATCGACATATAATCATGGGTCAGTTCGGACAGCTGCCGCATACAAGGAAGATTCCACAAGACTTGGTGGTCAAGACAAGGACTCCTCCCCCATCGGCGTATTCGGCTAGGACTCTTGTTATCCTAGGCCTCTGGTGCATTATATAAACCAGGGCCAGGCTAGTCGATAGATATACAAACAATCATACCATAGGCTAGCTTCTAGGGTTTAGCCTCTACGATTTCATTGTAGATCAACTCTTGTAATACTCATATCATCAAGATCAATCAAGCAGGAAGTAGGGTATTACGTCCATCGAGAGGGCCCGAACCTGGGTAAACATCGTGTCCCCCGCCTCCTGTTACCATCGATCCTAGACGCACAGTTCGGGACACCCTACCCGAGATCCGCCGTTTTTGACATTGACAATTTGAGACCTCTCGAATAGCGACCAGCTCTCGCCGCATCATGAAAGTCAGTTTTCAGCTTTCTCTACTAAGGTGCTCATCCGGAAGAACCGGGACACAATCGCAATAGTTCTCCCAGTGCTACCTTAGCCGATATAGCGGAACGTAAGGTACCAAAACATGGGAGCTGGGCAAACCCAACTATTGACCCAAGACATGATTCTAAGATGATGCATATAATGCTATAAGTTCGGGGTGCCACACTGTCGAAAGTGTTCGGACTTTTCTTGCCATGTTATGGGGTACACTGACGCCCCTGGCGCACTGGACGTACCAGAATGTGCGGGTGCAATTTGTCGTAAATAAGCAGACCAGGAAAAAGATGAAGAAATGCAATAATAAGCTAACGTTGCACATTGTTATTTAAATGATATGTCAAAGCGTATGTATACAAGTAGTGCAATAAGCAAAAATAGGACTATTTGACATGTCCTATCCAAGGGCAGGCTGCGTGTGGGTATGTAAAACAGGTATAGCGATCGTTATCAGAGACCACCTAGGGATTCCCTTGTACGTCAAAGCTTCTTGCTTCCTGGGTGTTTCCTTCCCGTGATGGGTCCGATAATCAGGGTATCGGAGAGGGCCTTCAGAGAATAGGGTCCTGAAAGGAATAAAATGGTGAAGATATATGGGTCCTGAGGCGGTTGAGCCGCATTGTGGGCCGTGCCATAGCCGTGCCTCCACCTATGCCCATGGTATCTTGAGTGCGTAATTATGTACGCGCGGCGCAAATTTTGCCACTTGACTGGGACTAGGACGGAGGCCTAATTGCTAGGCGAGCTCTGAATGTGTCGGGCGATCCTATTGCAGGGTACTCCGGACTCGCTTGAAGGTGTCTGGGGGCTTTATCACCGAATTGGTGGTTTGCCTCAGAAGGCTGCTTTGTAGTTCCGCTGCGAGGGCCGCAGTGTGCTCCTCCGTACGGAGCGAGCGTTCTGTGTTTCCATTAATTGTTATTATCCCGCGAGGTCCTGGCATTTTGAGCTTGAGGTATGCATAATGCGGTACCGCATTGAATCTGGCGAATGCGGTTCGTCCGAGCAGTGCGTGATAGCCACTGCGGGAGGGGACGATATTGAAGATCAACTCCTCGCTTCGGAAGTTGTCCAGAGATCCGAAGACCACTTCCAGTGTGATTGAGGCCGTGCAACAGGCCTCTACACTCGGTATGACACCTTTAAAGGTGGTTTTTGTGGGTTTGATCCTCGAGGGGTCGATACCCATTTTGCGCACTGTATCCTGATGGAGCAGGTTCAGGCTGCTGCCACCGTCCATAAGGACTCGAGTGAGGTGAAATCCGTCAATGATGGGGTCAAGGACCAATGCGGCAGAACCGCCATGATGGATACTGGTAGGGTGGTGCCTGCGATCGAAAGTGATCGGACAAGAAGACCATGGGTTGAACTTTGGGGAGATTGGCTCCATCGCATAGACGTCCCTTAGAGCACGCTTCCGTTCCCTCTTGGGAATATGGGTTGCGTATATCATGTTCACCATTTTCACTTGGGGAGGAAATTTCTTCTGTCCTCGTGTGTTTGGCGGCCGGGGCTCCTCCTCCTCGTCGCTATGCAGCCCCTTTTCCTTGTTTTTGACATTCAACTTGCCGGCCTATTTGAACACCCAGCATTCTCTGTTGGTGTGGTTGGCTGGTTTATTGGGGGTGCCGTGAAATTGACACGAGCGATCGAGTATGCGGTCCAAACTGGACGGGCCTGGATTGCTCCTTTTGAATGGCTTTTTCTGCTGACCGGATTTAGAGCCACTGAATCAGGCGTTGACTGTCGTGTCTTCAGCGTTGTCACCGTTGTTGCGGCGCTTGTGTCTATTGCGACGTGGCTTGCCGTTGCTATCTTTGGCATCTGAATTGCCAGGAGTTCTTGATGTGTTGTTGGTGCGAGCTAGCTAGCTGACCTCACCCACACAAAAGCGGGTCATGATTGTCGTGAGGGCTGCCATGGACTTCGGCTTCTCTTGGCCGAGGTGTCGGGCGAGCCACTCGTCGCAGATGTTATGCTTAAATGCCGATAAGGCCTTGGCATCCGGACACTCAACAATTTGGTTATTTTTAGTTAGGAACCGAGTTCAGAATTTCCTGGCTGATTCCCCGGGCTGTTGGGTTATGTGACTCAAGTCATCAGCATCCAGTGCTCGCACATAAGTGTCCTGGAAGTTGTCAAGGAATGCGTCTTCCAAGTTCTCCCAACTGCTAATGTAGTTTGCCGGCAGGCTATTCAAACAATGTCCAGCCGGCCCTTTGAGTTTTAGTGCGAGGTACTTGATGGCATGTAGATCGTCACCGCGGGCCATGTGGATGTGGAGGAGGAAATCTTCAATCCATACCGCGGGGTCTGTTGTACCATCATATGATTCAATGTTCATGGGTTTAAACCCTTCTGGGAATTCGTGATCCATTACTTCGTCGGTGAAGCATAGGGGGTGTGCGGTGCCTTTGTGCCGGGCTATGTCACGATGCAGTTCATACGAGTCTTGTCTGCTGTATTCGGCCCGGCCGGATTTGCTTTTAGTATATCCGGTGTGACGGTCGTCGTCAAGCGTTGGGGCGCGCCCCCGTGATCCGTAGATCGATCTTGTATGTCCTGCTTTGTTTTCCAATACGTCTCACAGGTCCTGCGTGTTGGCCCGTGCCTTGGTGTTTTTGTTTGACTGGCGACGGGGTGCGGGCTGGACTTCGGGCTGATATGCCGCTTTGTCTCGGCCATGAGGTGGCCGGTCAGCTGCATCATACGCTGGTAGTGTAGTCTTTAATGCTTCCTCCTCGAGTTGGGGTAGCAACCTGCGCTTTGGGTAACTTTTGGTTGGGCGCTCGAGTTCGTATTCCTCGGCTGCCAGGACCTTGGTCCATCTATCCACTAGCAGATCTTGATCAGCTTGAAGCTGATGTTGCTTTTTCTTCAGGCTTTTTGCTGTGGCTATAAGCCGGTGCTTGAAGCGCTCCTGCTCGACGAGATCCTCATGCATGATAAATTCTTCATCGCCGAGGCTCGCCTCGTCTTCGGAGAGGGGCATGTAATTGTCATCCTCTGATTCTCCGTCTGCTGCCTGTTCCTTAGGGATAGCTTTCCCATCCTCCCGCTCGAAGCCTGGCTGGAGGGGATTGTCTTCGTCTTCGACACTATCCGCAGTGTTATTGTCTCTTGTGTCGGTATCACTGGTTTTGTTATGGCGGGGCTTAGAGCGGTGCCGATGACGCCGGTGCTTAGATTGCTTCTCGAGGGGATTATCCTCCGTTGCCTTATTGCCATCGCTTTCTTTGGGGGTGTCCACCATGTATATAGCATATGATGAGGTGGCTGTCCAGCGCCCTGTGGATGGTGGTTCCTATTCTTCTCCTGCATCGTCGTCCATACCGTCGATGTCTTCGGAGCCGAAATCAAGCATGTCGGTTAACTCGTCGATAGTGGCTATTAAGTGGGTGGTGCGTGGGGAATGAATTTCTTCGTCGTCCGCTTCCCACTCAAGCCAAACATAGTTCGGCCAAGGGTCTCCTGACAAGGAGAGAGACCTCAATGAATTTAGCACGTCGCCCAAGGGCGAGTGCTGAAAGATATCGCGGAGGTAAACTCCATGATCGGTGCCCAATCAAATTCGATAGGAACGGACCCAGGCGGTTTGGAGCCTGTGGCCGGGGACGAATCCAAGGGTCCGGCAACACAAGTCTCATAGGAGGTGAAATCAGTATTCGGCTCTATCGCCGCTGAGTGTGCGGCCTCCGTGGAAGGGTCCATCCACCCGTCCTCGGACAACATGATCTGCTCCAGATTGAGGGCCGGAGTAGCCACAGGTGTGATCTCCCAAACACCGTCCGGCGACAGAGCTAAGTCATGCTCATCGTGACTGTGCGGCGCACCTGACATAGGCTCGAATCCGTCGAAGATCAAGTCTCCACGGATGTCGGCAGTATAGTTCAAGCTTCCAAACCTGACCTGATGGCCAGGGGCGTAGCTCTCGATCTAATCCAGATGGCCAAGCGAGTTGGCCCGCAGTACGAAGCCGCCGAATACGAAGATCTGTCCGGGGAGAAAAACCTCACCCTGGATCGCATCGTTGCCGATGATCAAAGGAGCCATCAAGCCTTTACATGATGACACAGTGGAACTCTCAATGAAAGCACCAATGTCGGTGTCAAAACCGGCGGATCTCGGGTAGGGGGTCCCGAACTGTGCGTCTAAGGCAGATGGTAACAGGAGGCGGGTGACACAATGTTTACCCAGGTTCGGGCCCTCTCGATGGAGGTAAGACCCTACTTCCTGCTTGATTGATCTTGATGATATGAGTATTACAAGAGTTGATCTACCACGAGATCATAGAGGCTAAACCCTAGAAGCTAGCCTATGATTATGATTGTTCTTGTCCTACGGACTAAACCCTCTAGTTTATATAGACACCGGAGGGGGCTAGGGTTACTTAGAGTCGGTTAAAAGGGATGATATCTACATATCCGAATTGCCAAGCTTGCCTTCCACGCAAAGGAGAGTCCCACCCGGACACGGGATGAAGTCTTCAATCTTGTATCTTCATAGTCCAACAGTCCGGCCAAAGTATATAGTCCGGCTGTCTGAGGACCCCCTAATCCAGGACTCCCTCAATAGGAGATGACAACATGCAAACGTGGGCTACTTCACCACACACTGGATTATAGATCCACAAAAACAAGCATACATATAGGGACTATTGAGTATGAATAAGGAATTTGGTTTTACAAGTAAAACTTGGAACTTACGGTTGTTGCGAACATGCATTTTGATAGAAACAGCAAACTAAACAGCAGTTAATGATAGGGAGTATGAGAAAATTAAACAGCAGTTGAGGATAAATGCTTTAGAAGGACTGGCTCACATTAACAGTTAACACTGGCTTTATAATGCCCTTCTCCATGTCAAGGGAGGATAACTCAAGAATTTCAACATAGAATATTCTTCATAAGCATTGCTGATACGTCTCCAACGTATCTATAATTTTTGATTGTTCCATGCTATTATATTATCAAGCTTGGATGTTTTATAATCATTTTATATCATTTTTGGTACTAACCTATTGACATAGTGCCAAGTGCCAGTTGCTATTTTTTTCCATGTTTTTTACGTCGCAGAAAATCAATATCAAATGGAGTCCAAATGCCACGAAACTTTACGGAGAATTTTTATGGGCCAAAAGGAACACAACGGGCCCTGGCTGCGCCTGGGGGTGCCCCGAGGGAGGCACAACCCACCAGGGCGCGCCAGGAGGCCCAGGCGCGCCCTAGTGGGTTGTGCCCACCTCGGGTGCCCCCCGGACCACCTCTTTGCTCTATAAATACCCCAATATTTCCAGAACCCCAGGGGAGTTGACGAAATATTCATCCAGCCGCCGCAGAGTCCAGAACCACCAGATCCAATCTAGACACCATCTCAGATGGGGTTCACCACCTCCATTGGTGCCTCTCCGATGATGCGTGAGTAGTTCTTTGTAGACCTTCGGGTCCGTAGTTAGTAGCTAGATGGCTTCATCTATCTCTTGATTCTCAATACAATGGTCTCTTGGAGATCCATATGATGTAACTCTTTTTGCGGTGTGTTTGTTGGGATCGATGAACTTTGAGTTTATGATCAGATCTATCTTTTTATATTCATGAAAGTATTTGTGTTTCTTTGATCTCTTTTATGCATGATCTCTTATAGCCTCATATTTCTTCTCCGATATTTTGGTTTCTTTGGCCAAATTGATCTATTTATCTTGCAATTGGAAGAGGTGCTTTGTAGTGGGTTCGATCTTACGATGCTTGATCCCAGTGACAGAAAGGGAACCGACACGTAAGTATCGTTTCTACTAAGGATAAAACGATGAGGTCTATCTCTACATAGATAGATCTTGTTTACATCGTGTCATCGTTCTTATTGAATTACACTAGATGCATGCTGGATAGCGGTTGATGTGTGGAGTAATAGTAGTAGATGCAGTCAGGAGTCGGTCTACTAATCTTGGACGTGATGCCTATATAATGATCATTTCCTTGATATCGTCATGAGTATTTGAAGTTCTATCAATTTCCCAACAGTAATTTGTTCACCCGCCGTTTGCTATTTTTCTCGAGAGAAGCCACTAGTGAAACCTACGACCCCTGGGTCTCTTTCTCATATTATTTGCCTTTGCGATCTATTTTTATTTTATTTTATTTTCAGATCTATTAATCCAAAAACCCAAAAATACTTTGCTGTAATTTATTCATATTTATTTGTTTGGCGTTCGATATATCAATCTACTACAAATTTACCTCATGTCCGTTTGCCTATCTTGAGGCGCCGTACCTCGGAAGGGATTGACAACCCCTTTAGCACGTCGGGTTGCGAGAAGTTGTTATTTGTGTGCAGGTGCTGTTTACGTTGTGATGCTTGGTTCTCCTACTAGTTTGAAAACCTTGGTTTCATATCTGAGGGAAGTACCTACCGCCGCTATGCTGCATCATCCCTTCCTCTTTGGGGAAATACCGACGTAGCTTCACGTGACATCAATTGCCTGTACTCTATATTTTGTAGAGAGTAATTATAGATACGATAATACTGGAAGGGATAGAGGATAATGAAGATAAGATGCAGGTTGATGCTACATAATCAGCTACCAATCCCTGGAAGTACAAGCGTTATAGGACAAAATGTACTGACAAGAGCAATGGGCTACACTTCTTCACTGGCATTGTCTGTGTATTCAACTTTTTGGTAAGATTAAATTTAGATCTGATATTTTTTTAGTAAATGGTGGGCGATGGAGATAAGATGCAGAATGCTACACAATTTACCAATCCCTCTTCCCATAAGACTGTTTTGAACACTAGTGTACTGTACAAAACGTTCTTATATTATGGGACGGGGGGAGTAGCTGTTAATGTAAGTATAGTGATAGACGATGTTCAGTCCTTACAAGAGGACTTCAGAGCTAAACCTCTTCAAAATCATTGGGTTGATTCTAAATTTATGTAAGAGTCCATACAGATCTTATAATGTCCACCAAATGGACGATAACGAGGCTAACATGTGCAGTGATGCTACATAATCAACCGGCTATGAAAGTAAGTATGGTCATACAGGGCAAGAGGTACTCACAAGAGCAATGCAGTGTGCAGTATAGTTGCGAAATTCTGTGGTCCCTTGAGAATGAATGTTCTTCTACAAACAGTTTTTGTACAAGTGAGACGTTAAGGCACATGCAAAAATGTAGTTCAAATTGTGATGTGATATCATAGACAGTACCTTACGTTGTAGACGAGACCAATGTATAACAAGATTATTCCAGTCACTATATGATAAATGTAGCACCGGAGACTTCATAGAAATTTCGTTTAGAGGCTTGCCATTGAAGTGCGCTTGCCTCAGGTAGGAATGATACTTCATCAATGAGTGCTTGAAAAGCGCAACCAACCCTTGCTTGTCTTGACAATCCAGTTTGGTCCTCGCCTATTTAAAATAATGAAATCTTGTGTCGTCTGTCAGTAGAAACATATGCAATAATTATCATGAATAACATTAGTACATTACTTACGCGTAAGTTGCGGAGGAAGACTGGAAATTGTTCTGTGTCTACGGTATAATCTTTCCATGAAGCAAAGATGCGCACAAAGTTCCTGAGAACAATATAAGCTTCGTCTTCTAAACTGGGAAGAAATGGAACAGGGGTCCTATTTCCTGCAATTGGGGCTCTCTCTTGTTCAAAAAGGGATTTGGCAACTGGATTTGGTGCACTGTTTGTTGGAATGGGGGTTTTGTGTTATAGAGTGGGTGCTATGTCAACTGGCATCATCATACTATTTGCTATAGTTGGGGTCTGCTGAGTTGGGGCATCAGAGATGACCAGTGTAGTAGGGCTAGAGTCTGCTAGAGTTGGGGTCGTGTTTTGTGGGTCAGGTGATATTGAAACTACACCTAATGGGCTATTTAATTTATTAGGTGTCACTACCTTTTCCAAATACTTTGCTCGTGCTCCTCCATGATCAGCAATCGCCCTCTTCCTTTTGAACGTCTGATACACAAGAACAACATTTGAATGGATAAATATGGTATGATGACAGATGGAATATGTACTGAAAATGGATAGGCAGGGCGTATTCACATACACGATGTGTAATTAAGCTAATGGCAGTGCAACAAAGTAGAAGCAATGCAAATCATCAGTTGCAAGATATGTGCGACCACTATAACCTTGGAAAGTTAGAGCAAGCACCTTGATGGGTGAATAAGATAGGGCATCTACCTCTGACTCCTCCACTAGGGAGGTACATTGACTTAGGTCTCCCTCAAGCTCAGAATCACTGTTAGGATCATATTCTGAGCATGAATCTGTAGGTGGAGAGCGTTTGCATTGCATTGCATCCAGACTTGATTTCAGTCCCTTAATGCCAAGTTTGACAGCCATGGCATTGTTCTGCTTTATTTTTTTCAAGCACGCAAGCTCATAATCATTATGATGCTATTCAATATCTGAGATTCATGAAAACACAGAAGTTGTCAGATTATCTACGGAATGTTGGAAATATGCCCTAGAGGCAATAATAAATTGATTATTATTATATTTCCTTGTTCATGATAATCGTTTATTATCCATGCTATAATTGTATTGATAGGAAACTCAGATACATGTGTGGATACATAGACAACACCATGTCCCTAGTAAGCCTCTAGTTGACTAGCTCGTTGATCAACAGATGGTCACAGTTTCCTGACCATGGACATTGGATGTCGTTGATAACGGGATCACAGCATTAGGATAATGATGTGATGGACAAGACCCAATCCTAAGCATAGCACTAGATCGTGTAGTTCGTATGCTAAGGCTTTTCTAATGTCAAGTGTCATTTCCTTAGACCATGAGATTGTGCAACTCCCGGATACCGTAGGAGTGCTTTGGGTGTGCCAAACGTCACAACGTAACTGGGTGGCTATAAAGGTACACTACGGGTATCTCCGAAAGTGTCTGTTGGGTTGGCACGAATCAAGACTGGGATTTGTCACTCCGTGTAAACGGAGAGGTATCTCTAGGCCCACTCGGTAGGACATCATCATAATGTGCACAATGTGATCAAGGAGTTGATCATGGGATGATGTGTTACGGAACGAGTAAAGAGACTTGCCGGTAACGAGATTGAACAAGGTATCGGGATACCGACGATCGAATCTCGGGCAAGTATCGTACCGCTAGACAAAGGGAATTGCATACGGGATTGATTAAGTCCTTCACATCGTGGTTCATCCGATGAGATCATCGTGGAACATGTGGGAGCCAACATGGGTATCCAGATCCCGCTGTTGGTTATTGACCGGAGAGTCATCTCGGTCATGTCTGCATGTCTCCCGAACCCGTAGGGTCTACACACTTAAGGTTCGGTGACGCTAGGGTTATAGAGATATTTGTATGCGGTAACCCGAAAGTTGTTCGGAGTCCCGGATGAGATCCCGGACGTCACGAGGAGTTCCGGAATGGTCCAGAGGTAAAGAATTATATATAGGAAGTGCTATTTCGGCCATCGGGATAAGTTTCGGGGTCACCGGTATTGTACCGGGACCACCGGAAGGGTCCCGGGGGTCCACCGGGTGGGGCCACCTGCCCCGGGGGCCACATGGGCTGTAGGGGGTGCGCCTTGGCCTATATGGGCCAAGGGCACCAGCCCCAAGAGGCCCATGCGCCAAGAGAAGAGGAAAAGGGAGAGTCCTAAAAGGGGAAGGCACCTCCGAGGTGCCTTGGGGAGGATGGACTCCTCCCCCCCCCTTGGCCGCACCCTTCCTTGGACGAAGGGGCAAGGCTGCGCCCTCCCCCTCTCCCTTGGCCCTATATATAGTGGGGGGAAGGAAGGGCAACCATACCTGAGCCCTGGCGCCTCCCTCTCCCTCCCATGACACATCTCCCTCCTCTCACAGCGCTTGGCGAAGCCCTGTTGGAATCCCGCTACTTCCACCACCACGCCGTCGTGTTGTTAGATCTCCATCAACCTCTCCTCCCCCCTTGATGGATCAAGAAGGAGGAGACGTCGCTGCTCCGTACGTGTGTTGAACGCGGAGGTGCCGTCCGTTCGGCGCTAGGATCATCGGTGATTTGGATCACGACGAGTACGACTCCATCAACCCCGTTCTCTTGAATGCTTCCGCGCGCGATCTACAAGGGTATGTAGATCCACTCCTCCCTCGTTGCTAGATGACTCCATAGATAGATCTTGGTGACACGTAGGAAAATTTTGTATTTATGCTACGTTCCCCAACAGTGGCATCATGAGCTAGGTCTATGCGTAGTTTCTATGCACGAGTAGAACACAAAGTAGTTGTGGGCGTTGATTTTGTTCAATATGCTTACCGTTACTAGTCCAATCTTGTTTTCGACGGCATCGTGGGATGAAGCGGCCCGGACCAACCTTACACGTACGCTTACGTGAGACCGGTTCCACCGACTGACATGCACTAGTTGCATAAGGTGGCTGGCGGGTGTCTGTCTCTCCCACTTTAGTCGGATCGGATTCGATGAAAAGGTTCCTTATGAAGGGTAAATATCAATTGGCATATCACGTTGTGGTCTTTGCGTAGGTAAGAAACGTTCTTGCTAGAAACCCATAGCAGCCACGTAAAACATGCAAACAACAATTAGAGGACGTCTAACTTGTTTTTGCAGGGTATGCTATGTGATGTGATATGGCCAAAAGGATGTGATGAATGATATATGTGATGTATGAGATCGATCATGTTCTTGTAATAGGTATCACGACTTGCATGTCGATGAGTATGACAACCGGCAGGAGCCATAGGAGTTGTCTTAATTTATTTATGACCTGCGTGTCAACATAAACGTCATGTAATTACTTTACTTTATTGCTAACCGTTAGCTATAGTAGTAGAAGTAATAGTTGACGAGACAACTTCATGAAGACACGATGATAGAGATCATGATGATGGAGATCATGGTGTCATGCCGGTGACAAGATGATCATGGAGCCCCAAGATGGAGATCAAAGGAGCTATATGATATTGGCCATATCATGTCACTATTATTTGATTGCATGTGATGTTTATCATGTTTATACATCTTGTTTACTTAGAATGACGGTAGTAAATAAGATGATCCCTCACTAAAATTTCAAGAAGGTGTTCCCCCTAACTGTGCACCGTTGCGAAAGTTCGTCGTTTCGAAGCACCACGTGATGATCGGGTGTGATAGATTCTTACGTTCACATACAACGGGTGTAAGACAGATTTACACACGCAAAAGACTTAGGTTGACTTGACGAGCCTAGCATGTGTACAGACATGGCCTCGGAACACAAGAGACCGAAAGGTCGAGCATGAGTCGTATGGTAGATACGATCAACATGAAGATGTTCACCGATGTTGACTAGTCTGTCTCATGTGATGATCGGACACGGCCTAGTTGACTCGGATCATGTAATCACTTAGATGACTGGAGGGATGTCTATCTGAGTGGGAGTTCATAAGATGAACTTAGTTATCCTGAACATAGTCAAAAGGTCTTCGCAAATTATGTCGTAGCTCGCGCTATAGTTCTACTGTTTAGATATGTTCCTAGAGTAAATTTAGTTGAAAGTTGATAGTAGCAATTATGCGGACTAGGTCCGTAAACTGAGGATTGTCCTCATTGCTTCATAGAAGGCTTATGTCTTTAATGCACCACTCAGTGTGCTGAACCTCGAACGTCGTCTGTGGATGTTGCGAACATCTGACAAACACGTTTTGATGACTACATGATAAGTTCAGTGCGTAATGCTAAATGGTTTAGAATTGAGGCACCAAAGACGTTTTTGAAACATCGCAGAACATATGAGATGTTCCAAGGACTGAAATTGGGATTTCAGGCTCGTGCCCACGTCAAGAGGTATAAGACCTCCGACGATTTTCTTAGCCTGCAAACTAAGGGAAAAAAAGCTCAATTGTTGAGCTTGTGCTCAGATTGTCTGAGTACAACAATCATTTGAATCGAGTGGGAGTTGATCTTCCAGATAAGATAGTGATGTTTCTCTGAAGTCATTACCACCAAGCTGCTAGAGCTTCGTGATGAACTATAATATATCAGGGACATATATGATGATCCTTGAGATATTCGCGATGTTTGACACCACAAAAGTAGAGATCAAGAAGGAGCATCAATTGTTGATGGTTGGTGAAACCACTAGTTTTCAAGAAGGGCAAGGGCAAAAAGGGATGCTTCATGAAACGGCAAATCAGCTGCTGCTCTAGTGAAGAAACCCAAGGTTGAACCCAAACCCGAGACTAAGTGCTTCTGTAATAAGGGGAACAACCACTGGAGCAGAATTACCCTAGATACTTGGTAGATGAGAAGGCTGGCAAGGTCGATAGAAGTATATTGGATATACATTGTGTTGGTGTGTACTTTACTAGTACTCCTAGTAGCACCATGGTATTAGATACCGGTTCGGTTGCTAAGTGTTAGTAACTCAAAATAAAAGCTACAGAATAAACGGAGACTAGCTAAAGGTGAGCTGACGATATGTGTTGGAAGTGTTTCCAATGTTGATATGATCAAACATCGCACGCTCCCTCTACCATCGAGATTGGTGTTTGCATTGAGCATAGACATGATTGGATTATGTCTATCGCAATACGGTTATTCATTTAAGGAGAATAATGGTTACTCTGTTTATTTGAATAATACCTTCAATGGTCTTGCACCTAAAATAAATGGTTTATTGAATCTCGATCGTAGTGATACACATGTTCATGCCAAAAGATAGTAATGATAGTACCACCTACTTGTGGCACTGCCACGTAAGTCATATCGGTATAAAATGCATGAAGAAGCTCCATGTTGATGGATCTTTGGGCTCACTTGTTTTGAAAAGTTTGAGACATGCGAACCATGTCTATTGGTGTATATGCATGAAGAAACTCCATGCAAATGGACCGTTTGGACTCACTTGATTTTGAATCACTTGAGACATGCAAATCATACCACATGGGCAAGATGACTGAAAGCCTCATTTTTCAGTAAAATGGAACTAGAAAGCAACTTGTTGGAAGTAATACATGTTGATGTGTGCTGTCCAATGAGTGCTGAGGCGTGTAGTGGACATCGTTATGTTCTTACTTCACAGATGGTTTGAGTAGATGTTGAGTACATTTACTTGATGAATCACGAGTCTGAATTATTGAAAGGTTCAAGTAATTTCAGGGTGAAGTTGAAAGATCGTCCTGACAAGAGGATAAAAGATCTATGATATGATCATAGAGATGAATATCTGAATTACGAGTTTGGCACAGAATTAAGACATTGTGAAAATTGTTTCACAACTAATACAGCCTGGAACACCATAGTGTGATGGTGTGTCCGAACATCATGACTGCACCCTATTGGATATGATGCATACCATGATGTCTCTCATCGAATTACCACGATAGTTTATGGGTTAGGCATTAGAGACAACCACATTCACTTTAAATAGGGCACCACGTAATTCCGATGAGATGACACCATATGAACTATGGTTTAGAGAAACCTAAGCTGTCATTTCTTAAAAGTTAGGGGCTGCGACGCTTATGTGAAAAAGTTTCAGGCTGATAAGCTCGAACCCAAAGCGGATAAATGCATCTTCATAGGACACCCAAAACAATTGGGTATACCTCCTGTCTCAGATCCGAAAGCAATAAAGGATTGTTTCTAGAATCGGGTCCTTTCATGAGGAAAAGTTTCTCTCGAAAGAATTGAGTGGGAGGATGGTGGAGACTTGATGAGGTTATTGAACCGTCTCTTCAACTAGTGTGACAGGGCACAGGGAGTTGTTCCTGTGGCACCTACACCAATTGAAGTGGAAGCTTATGATAGTGATCATGAAACTTCAGATCAAGTCACTACCAAACCTTGTGGGATGACAAGGATGCGTACTACTTCAGAGTGGTACATAATCCTGTCTTGGAAGTCATGTTGCTAGACAACAATGAACCTACGAGCTATGGAGAAGCGATGGTGGGCCCGGATTCCGATAAATGGCTCGAGGCCATAAAATCCGAGAGAGGATCCATGTATGAAAACAAAGTGTAGACTTTGACAGAACAGCTCGATGGTCGTGAGGCTGTTGAGTGCATATGGATTTTAAAAGGAAGACGGACAATGATGGTAAATGTCACCATTAAGAAAGCTCGACTTGTCGTTAAGAAGTTTCCCGACAAGTTCAAGGAGTTGACTGCGGTGAGACTTTCTCACTCGTAGCGATGCTAAGAGTCTGTTGGAATTATATTAGCGATTACTGCATTATTTATGAAATCTTGCAGATAGCATGTGAAAACATTGTTTCCTCGACGATTTTCTTGAGGATAGGTTGTATGTGATACAACCGGAAGGTTTTGTCAATCCTGAAAGATGCTGATAAATATGCAAAGCTCCAACAATCCTTCTAAGGACTGGAGTAAGCATCTCGGAGTTGGAATGTATGCTTTGATGAGATGATCAAAGATTTTGGTGTATACAAAGTTTATGAGAAACTTGTATTTCCAAAGAAGTGAGTGGGAGCACTATACAATTTCTGATAAGTATATGTTGTTGACTTATTGTGGATCAGAAATGACGTAGGATTTCTGGAAAGCATATAGGGTTATTTGGAAAGTGTTTTTCAATGGAAAGCCTGGATTAAGCTACTTGAACATTGAGCATCAAGATCCATAAGGATAGGTCAAAATGCTTAATGGTGCTTTCAAATGAGCACATACCTTGACATGATCTTGAAGGTGTTCAAGATGGATCAGTCAAAGAAGGAGTTCTTGCCTGAGTTGTAAGGTATGAAGTTAAGACTTAAAGCTCGACCACGGCAGAATAGAGAGAAAGGACGAAGGTTGTCCCCTATGCTTAAGACATAGGCTCTACAGTATGCTATGCTGTGTACCGCACCTGAAGTGTCCCTTGCCATGAGTCAGTCAAGGGGTACAAGAGTGATCCAAGAATGGATCACAGGACAGCGGTCAAAGTTATCCTTAGTAACTAGTGGACTAAGGAATTTTCTCAATTATGGAGGTGTTAAAAGATTTCGTCGTAAAGGGTTACGCCGATGCAAACTTTGACACTAATCCAGATTATTCTGAGTAGTAAACTGGATTCGTATAGTAGAACAGTTATTTGAAATGGCTCCAAATATAGCGTAGTAGCTGCATCTACAAGATGACATAGAGATTTGCGAAGTACATACGGATCTGAAAGATTCAGACCCGTTGACTATAACATCTCTCACAAGAAAAACATGATCAAACCCAGAACTCATTGAGTCTTAATCACTTGATGATGTGAACTAGTTTAGTGACACTAGTAAACTCTTTGGATGTTGGTCACATGGCGATGTGACCTGTGAGTGTTAATCACATGACGATGTGAACTAGATTATTGACTCTAGTGCAAGTGGGAGACTGTTGGAAATATGCCCTAGAGGCAATAATAAATTGATTATTATTATATTTCCTTGTTCATGATAATCGTTTATTATCCATGCTATAATTGTATTGATAGGAAACTCAGATACATGTGTGGATACATAGACAACACCATGTCCCTAGTAAGCCTCTAGTTGACTAGCTCGTTGATCAATAGATGGTCACGGTTTCCTGACCATGGACATTGGATGTCGTTGATAAAGGGATCACACCATTAGGAGAATGATGTGATGGACAAGACCCAATCCTAAGCATAGCACTAGATCGTGTAGTTCGTATGCTAAAGCTTTTCTAATGTCAAGTGTCATTTCCTTAGACCATGAGATTGTGCAACTCCCGGATACCGTAGGAGTGCTTCGGGTGTGCCAAACGTCACAACGTAACTGGGTGGCTATAAAGGTACACTACGGGTATCTCCGAAAGTGTCTGTTGGGTTGGCACGAATCAAGACTGGGATTTGTCACTCCGTGTAAACGGAGAGGTATCTCTAGGCCCACTCGGTAGGACATCATCATAATGTGCACAATGTGATCAAGGAGTTGATCACGGGATGATGTGTTACGGAACGAGTAAAGAGACTTGCCGGTAACGAGATTGAACAAGGTATCGGGATACCGAAGATCGAATCTCGGGCAAGTATCGTACCGCTAGACAAAGGGAATTGCATACGGGATTGATTAAGTCCTTCACATCGTGGTTCATCCGATGAGATCATCGTGGAACATGTGGGAGCCAACATGGGTATCCAGATCCCGCTGTTGGTTATTGACCGGAGAGTCATCTCGGTCATGTCTGCATGTCTCCCGAACCCGTAGGGTCTACACACTTAAGGTTCGGTGACGCTAGGGTTATAGAGATATTTGTATGCGGTAACCCGAAAGTTGTTCGGAGTCCCGGATGAGATCCCGGACGTCATGAGGAGTTCCGGAATGGTCCGGAGGTAGAGAATTATATATAGGAAGTGCTATTTCGGCCATCGGGATAAGTTTCGGGGTCACCGGTATTGTACCGGGACCACCGGAAGGGTCCCGGGGGTCCACCGGGTGGGGCCACCAGCCCCGGGGGCCACATGGGCTGTAGGGGGTGCGCCTTGGCCTATATGGGCCAAGGGAACCAGCGCCAAGAGGCCCATGCGCCAAGAGAAGAGGAAAAGGGAGAGTCCTAAAAGGGGAAGGCACCTCCGAGGTGCCTTGGGGAGGATGGACTCCTCCCCCCCCCCCTTGGCCGCACCCTTCCTTGGAGGAAGGGGCAAGGCTGCGCCCTCCCCCTCTCCCTTGGCCCTATATATAGTGGGGGGAAGGGAGGGCAACCATACCTGAGCCCTGGCGCCTCCCTCTCCCTCCCATGACACATCTCCCTCCTCCCACAGCGCTTGGCGATGCCCTGTTGGAATCCCGCTACTTCCACCACCACGCCGTCGTGTTGTTGGATCTCCATCAAACTCTCCTCCCCCTTGCTGGATCAAGAAGGAGGAGACGTTGCTGCTCCGTACGTGTGTTGAACGCGGAGGTGCCGTCCGTTCGGCGCTAGGATCATCGGTGATTTGGATCACGACGAGTACTGCTCCATCAACCCCGTTCTCTTGAACGCTTCCGCGTGCGATCTACAAGGGTATGTAGATCCACTCCTCCCTCGTTGCTAGATGACTCCATAGATAGATCTTGGTGACACGTAGGAAAATTTTGAATTTATGCTACGTTCCCCAACACGGAATGCATTGCGGATTCAACTCGAAGAGTGTCTCCCTATAAACCCCTGCATATGCAAAGTTCAACCCCCAACCATGCTGACCAGACCACACACAGAAATACAAACCTCTTATGTCTCTATAACAGGCATACACACATTTCAAAACTGAAGTAGGAACATCAGAATCATATCAAATTCATATTTGAACAAATAAACTAAGGAATTATGAGTGGCATAATGTTTAGCTTCAAGGGTGGAGTGCTAGTAGTGCGACGCAAAGCAAGTAGGCAGATTGTATTCCATGTAAAAGATCGTAGTCTATGTAAAAGGTGGAAATGACACTTCCTTTCTATCCAATGCAGTGTTCGTTGCCCACAAATGATGGAAGAGATCACACAGAGAAATACTATTCACTCATGTCTGTGGTTCTAGTATTTTGAAACAGGGTGGTCCACCCTAAAAGAATATTGATAACAAATATGACAAGGCAAGCATAGATGCAATGAATCAATCATTACTTGTGAGCTTACTAGGACAAGTATGCAGAATTGTAACTGCAGTAAGAGACCATCCAAAATCTGAATAAAGAAGTTGGTCTAGCACTTATTGTTTGTGACTAATCGACTGAATAATTGGATATCATATCAAATGAGTAAGAAAGACAAGTAAAATTGTCAACAAACCTGGCCTGCAGTAGTAATATGGGTCAATGTCAGTATGACCAACAATCCAAAATGACCAGTGTCTATTCCTAGGGCCGGAATTTTGAAAGCCTATGAACTTTATAGGTACTAAAGATTACTGAAATACATCTGAACCATTAAGTGTAGGTAGCACTCAGTACACAACAAACCCTAATTATAGTCCTTCCTAATGAGTAATGAATCAATTAGAAAACGGGTCATGAGGAGGGCTTAGTGGCTGCTGCACACCTGAGCCCTGAACAGATTGGGAAGGTTGGCACGGTGGCACGCTCGGGCAGCGGTGACGCTGTTGGGCGAGCGGCTCCTGACCTCCTGTTATTCTGGTGTCTCCTCCTAGAGTCATGCCGTACGGAAGCACAATAGAACTGAGGGGAATTGGGGCCTGGGCCGACCCAAAATCCCAGGGTGGGCCATGGCCCACCGTTGGCACCCTGTAGATACACACCCGAGCGGCGGACATGCATTTTCGAAACTAAATTAGGAACATTTAGCTGACCAATTAAATGACTCTATTTTAATAATATCAGATATGTATTTGAACAACTAAGCTTGTTTAGCTTGATGGGTGGAGCAGTGCTATTATGACACGAAGCACGTATGCTGATCGTATAGTGATCATAAAAGGGGGAAACCCTAAGCATTTTTTTGAGCAAAAGAGGGTTTTCCCTCCGATTTCTATTAAAGAAACCACCCGGGAACCAACATGATCAATTAAACCCTAAGCATGATCAATTAAACCCTACTATGACTATACCATGGCATATTTAAAGCTGCAAACCGCATAAATGCTATTTAGAATCCATTGTTTGCTTCGAATTAAGAACTAAATTGTAAGAGCTAAAAAGAATGTATAGTAACCAAGTTACGATCTATTTTCTGGTTGAGATCAAAAAGTTGAGCAGATATGAAGTACCACCTCTCTTGTGGCGCCGTGTAGGCATCGGGGGTGTGATGGTTGTCGGTGGTGCGACGGTAGATGGGTGTATCGGGGGATAAGTCCTGTTGTGGTGGACGAGAAGGCCGTGTGAGCAGGCCTGACAAAGAGGACGATGGTGCTGATGAAGCGAGAGGATGCGATGCAAGGCTCCTGGTCCATCGTCGTGGATGAGAAACGTCCATCTCTAGTAGTGGACAACATAGTCTTGGTAGGCGCTCCGGCATGGTGGAGGACGGTGGCGATGGATGGGGTGGCGGACGGAGGAGGCTGGTGTGGGGATGGTGTTCTAGCGCGGATGGTGTATGAATGGGAAAATGGAGAGAGAGGTACGGGGAACCATGTTTTTGGGATGCGCCTATCTGAAATATGGGAAAGTTATGAACTTAGCCCCCCGTTTAGAATTTGGACGTCTCATCGGTTGGGGATAGGACGGTAATCTCGCATCTCGCCAATATTTGCCCAGAGCGATTTCGGGCGAGGAGAGGGTGTTTTGGCGCCCACGGTTGGCACCCATGGTGTATGAATGGGGCTGACAGGTAGGGAGGTTGTGTCACGTCTGAGTGAAGTTACAAACCTACCCCTATTGGAAATATTTGCCTACATAGATTTTGGCCGAGTCGAGTTTGTTTTGCCGCCCACCGTGTTTGAATGGGGAAATGGAGGGAGAGACCGAGGTCATTCAGACGAGCTTGAATCAAATGTGCTTTGCCGCCCATGTTTGGCGCCCACCGTGTCGGAATGGGCTCAGAGGCGGTCGTGTCATGTCTAATTGAAGTTATGAACCTACCCTATTGAGAGCAGTGGAAATCGGGCCGATGGATTGTCTGTGTAAGGGGTAGACAGTAATTTCCATCTCCCAAACACTAGCTTCGGGCAGCCAACGTGGGAGTGGACATTTTGCCGCTTCTTTAAAATTTTGGGACAACAAGCATCCACGTTTACCCTGGCAACTAAATTCGAATCCATTTTGTATTCCTATACGAATCTTTATAAATCATTCTATGTGTTTTTATATATCTTCAAAAGCACGACAAAGATGTATTCCACTGTCATATATGAATATGATTTACAAATGCGGATACTCGAATTCAGAAGCTAGAATCCAGTTTAACGTGAATTCGAATATTTGAAACCACTTTATGTCCAACTCAAGTGTCACATGTAGCATAATGTGTACTCCCATTTAGATATGTACACAAGCGGTGATTCAAATACCGAGTCAATCAACCAATAATGTACAAAACTAACAGACATATAAACACTCATAGAGTATATGGATCAATAATATCAACTAACATACATAAGCCAGGCCGCTGTACTTTATTTGCTAGAAGAGCATCCTTTTTTAGCGAAGCTACTACAACATCTTGCCCTTTCAGATGCGTGCCACTGAAGGACCATCCATACTACTATTATTGCTGAATGCACATTCAGCCCGATTGGCATATTGGTAGGTCTAGCACAACAATCAAAATGAAATGTCTTAGAGTCTTATCAATTAATATAGACTTGTGCTAAAAAAAATTACAAACCAAAAAACAAAAAACAATTATTACATGATCTCGAAAACAAATGGTTTGATCAATTACATGAAAAAACAACACAAAGGTTATTCAATGATGGAAAGAACATTTCGCCTATGATTTACCAAGTGGGAATTTAATTTCCTTTTTTCCTTCAGGACCTTAACAATGTGGTCATTCTCAACTTGCTTCATTTTGAAATCCACCAAATATTTGATGGTTGTCTTGAGTACTGCTTGTGATTGTGTTGTTTGCTTCCTCAACAAGTCAATTTCATCTCTAAGTGCGGAAGCAGAATCTCTTTCTACCAATAGTTTAGCCTCTAGAGCATGAGCAGTTGGCAATTCATGATGCACGATTGGGCCGGTGCCACTGCTGTGGGATGATACAACGTCCATGGGGACCTCGCTCTTTGATATTGGGCTAACCCGTTTTGCCATTAAAGTTTCGATTGAATTTCAAAAAGTCAAAGTTAGCAAAACATCTCAACTGGGAGTTATAACAACAAACCAGTTAAACAAAAAAGGAATTAAAGAGTTTCAATTGGATGCTAAAAAGTAGTTAGTAACATCATTGTAACTGGTTGCAGCAGCAAAGCAGTTAAACAAACAAGTTTTGCAAAAGGTACCTGTTGTGGCATTGGAGTTTCTCTTGGACCCTGAAAAGTTGAGTAGCTAGTAACGTGATTAGAGCAACCGGTTGCAGCAGCGAAGTAGTTAAACAAACAAGTTCTGCAAAAGGAACCTGTTGTGGCATTGGAGTTTCTCTTGGATCCTCAAAAGTTGAGTAGTCAGTAACTTGCTGCTGTGCAATTGGACTTCCAATTGGATCCTGAAAACTTGAAGTAGGTAAGATGATTACACCAACAAGTTACAGCAGCAAACCAGGTAAACAAGGAAGTTTCTGAAAACATACCTGTTGTGCCAATGGAGTTTCAGTTGGATCCTGCAAACTTGAATGTTAGCAATCATAAATAAAGTGTTGCAAGAGCCATAAGAAACTAACATCAAACTAGTAAAGCTAACCAGTTTTGGCAACGTATTTAATTACACATGAACTAGTAAAACTAACAAGTTCTTGGCAACGTATTAAAGTAACAAGTCAGTACCGTTTATCAGCAACACAGACATCTGTAAATTTCTTTGATGTAAGCAATATGATTCCAACATATATAAGTTAAAAAGACAGTGTCCCTCATATAAACCTGACAGTTGTCTATCTATGAACATGCAAACATTACTAGTGCTACAAGTGATAACAGCAAACCATTTAAACAAACAGGGTATCAAAACCTAAACGACATGTGAATTCTCCTGCACCCTAGAAGTACATATGACCAGCTATCTACGTGCTTAAGTAGCTATTTAAGTTCAGGCAAACATGTAATTCTTAATAGTAAGTATCAAACACATAGATAGGCGCAGTCTATAATAGGATTAACAGGCTATAGCATTATGTAATCAGTAGCAAACTAAATTAAGCCAAGCAATGTAATTGAACAATTTTGCAATAAGTGGCTAACTAAAATTCTGAGAAGCAGGTAACTGAACTTACGCTAGCTCTTTGTACAGGCACACTACAACTTCTTTTTCGCTTTCAAGGTTCTATGAAGGAGTCCATGGCATCAATTACTTGGATACGCAATCCCAATACTTCTTTCTTCCTACACTTCATTGGTAAGTAGAATGGTTAATCTGATAAAATGGTGCATCCTTGATATGTTATATGAGGACGGGTTGTCAGACTAGTTGTAGCCACACACATCATATTGACTTTTGCTATATGTTTCATGTGATTACATTTGGCATATCGAGATCTAAGCAATCTACAATAGGATGAAAAGACTGGCATCCTTCACATTATTGGCGAACTCAGTTCATAGAAACAAGCAATTCAACCATTCTATGGTTAAATCAAAAGTGCCACTAGAATATTTTCACTACCCCAATCATACATGCAAAAGGGGCGATGCCACCGTAGGGGCTGGTATGGGCGGCCGCCTCGGGTGGCTGGAAAGTGTGCACCTAGTGTGAGTCGTCCAGGTTGGCCCAGGCTAGTTTTGTTTGTCCGAATGCACGAGCAGGCAATGTAAAAAATGAAGAAAAACGTTTCAATTTGGATGGGACAATAATGTAAGTGCAAGGTAGGCCCTATAGCAGGCTCGCGGCCCAAACGAGCGCCTCCCATATCGATTGACAACAAGAAAAATCCCAATTCGTTCGCTCAGCCTCCGGTCTGGTTCACTCCTAACCTAGTCGCCGCTGGACAGACCGACACAGCACTTCCTCGCGCCCTCATTGGACGCCTCTCATGGCGCTTCAAGTGAATGGAAGGACAAGAAGATGAAGATCCAACCCTGAGTGTAGCCTGGGTGGGAGGCAGCGGCGGCAGCATGGGCATGGCAATGAGCTTGCACGAACGGACAGTCACGACTTGCAAGAGCAGCATGCGCAATGAGCAGGTACATCACATCCCTGATTATATCTAATTCAACTATTCAATTTTTGGCCAATAGTTAAACCTAACGGTGTTGTAAAACTACTTGTATGTAGGGAATCTATGAGAAGATGAAACCAATTTCTTCTTATTTTATAACTCCCCCAATCAATACTGAACTGACTGAACCTGATGTATCTAAACAAGTTTCTGGTGCAAACTACAAGCTCATGTTGTTCTTGAGCCTGAAGTGTCTAATGAACAGACTGCTAATGAAGGATTTGATGCAAACATTTTACATGCTCCTGGTGATGAACATATAGTGTCTAATGAGGGATCTAATGCAAGCATTTTGCAAGCTCCCATTGAAGGATTTAGTGTCTAATGATGATCTGCTATGTTGAGAGAGACATAGAGATTTGCAGGCATTGATGACAAGCAAATTATAGTACATTTTCAAGGCTTGAGAAAACGTCGAGGCGATCTACCAGAAAGTCCCCATATCATGACAACGTAGCATATAAGTACTTCTCTATTCTGTTTGAAACTATTGGCATACTTGTGCAGGATAGATATATTGATATGCAGTTTGCACACTGGTTATAGGTGCAATTAGACTTTGGTATTTTCAGCCAGAGAACGAATAATTCAAGCAGGTACAGACCATGTTAGTAGTCCTTGTACACCATGTTGCATTTTGTGTTTTTTGGTGCTTACATCATTTAGCGTTTTATAATCTGAGCTACTTTGGATTAATAGCTGGTTTTCAAAGTGCATGTAGCTTCACATTTCTCAAGTTATGTTGATTTCCAGAGTGCAAGTGCCTTCGTATTTTTTAAGTTAAATTTCCGCCCCTGGTAACTTGAATTCGTGGATCTGCCACTGCACACAAATCATACATGCAGGCCAGTACGAATTAAATGGAATGCAGTGACTTACACTAGCTCGTTGTACAGGCTCACTGCAGCTCTGCTTGCGCTTGGGATGTTCCATGTACAAGTCCATGTTACCACTTGCTTGGATGTGCAGGACTTGTGCTCCTTGCATCCCCCTCTGCATTTTTGACATGGCAAATGGTTGATCAAATAAGAGGAATCAACCTTGCTATTGTACCGGAGGACAGGTACTTACAAGGTTATACCGGTGTACAGGATGTGTACCTGATCCCGTAGGGCCGTCATGCTTCGCTAAAAATGGTTTTGCTTGTTTCAGATGATATCTCCAGAAAAAATAAGAGTTAAATTCAGAGTTGCATAGGCGTGTAAGCTAAGAGAGCAGTGAAGGGATATCCAAACATCGTCGGAACAATGCACAAGGGAGTGATATGTGGATACCTAGTTCGGGCCGGCGTTTGGGCATGCTTGCCTAGCTAGAGTGTGGGTCACTTCAGAGCCGCTGAGGGTGATGTGCTGGCTGGCCGTGCACAGATGCAGATCTTGAGTGGCAGCGGAGCGCTACAATGCAGTGGAGGAGACTGTTGGTGAAGCCCCAACGGCCTTAGGGGGGGCAGAGATGCGATGACGTGCTCGGTGAAGTAGCCCCAGTGAGGTGGGAGACAACGTTAGTGAAGCCCACCTGATGCGGTGGAAGTCGGTGTCTGTGAGGCATGTCGGTTGCGGCGGCCGACGTTGTCGGTGGACCACCCGGTGCGGTGGACGAGGGCGTAGATGAGGTAGCTCTAGTGCGATGGTGAAGTGCGACCGTCATCTTCATCGTTGTCGTCCGGCACAGAGGTGGGGAAGGAGACGACATGAGGGGCGATATGAACTTGCTTGGGTTGGCAGCGAATTAGGGATTTGAACACTATGGGCGCGGAAGGGGACAGTGGAGAAGGGAGATTTTGCAGGGCTGGAATTGGGGCCACCAGATATTTCAATCCGAAACGTGGAAGTGTGAACTTATTTTGTCGACGTTCTTTTTGCGGGGGAGGGGGGGTGGGTGGCTGGGTGCTAGTGTCTGTACGACACACGTGACCACCATGACATGACCCTGGTCTGCCTGATGCGCCTACATTTGAGAATGCAAGCGAATCTTCTTTCATTTGCAAATGAATCCGTATGTATTACCCATATGCATGGTCCTAAATTAATTAATGAGGAGTTATTCGAAACGAGATACTATAAATTAATTAATGAGGAGTTATTTGAATTAGAGTGTGTGTCACATAGCGATCTCCAATTCTAACGTGGATTTCGCATTTCACAGTATCCATGCTACTTTTTTAATACAAATTCATATGTATATGATGAACACCATGGTAGTGAGAAAACTTTGGATGGATTCAAACATATGACCTACAAAATAGCACAATAATGGAGTCAATGTCAACTTTTCCAAACCTAGCTAGTATGGCACGAATTTGAAATAATTACCCATATGCATGGTCCTAAATTCAAATCTTACAATGTACACTAAATTGAAACATTGATATTAAGTCTTGTACTATCTACATTCAAATGCTGTTTTTAGCCCCACCCACCACCCCTCGGCACACACGCTACATACTTCCTGTATCGATCAATCTTCCTCTCCTAACCACCTTAGGAATCTATCAATTTCTGACACATGTTCATTCTTTCTCTCCATGTTTCGATCTCTAACTCCCTGAACTACACAACCCCCTTTTTTCACTCTGTTACCAAATGTATCTACCTCACACACCCGCCATTGCACCCCATGACGATCTCTCTCTCCCTCCCTCCCACCTTCTCTCGCTAGATACATGCATTGCCTATCTAGCCCCCCTCTCGTGCGCACGCATGCACGTTCTCTATCTAGATCACTCTCTCGAGACTCTCTCACTCTTTCTTCCGCACGGAGGGCCACACTCGCTCAATCTCGCTCTCTTTATCTAAGTCTCGGTTAACCTGGCTTTCTTTCACACACAAATGATATATCTCCCTGTTCGGGCCTCGATCGACAGACTCTATGCTCTCTCATGTAGATTGTCTATCTAGGCCAGTCCATCCGAGCTGCCCCCACTCTTTCGACATCATGGCGGGCCACGCTCGCTCAATCTCTCTCTCTCTCTTTGTATGTCTCGATTGACCTCGCTCTTTCTTGGACACAAACGACATATCTCCATGTTTGAGCCCAATTCGACATATTCATATTGTATACTCTCTCATGCACATTGTCTATCTAGGTCACTCTCTCCAACCCGTCTCACTCTTTCGATCGCACGACGACCCACACTCGCTCAATCTCTCTCCCTTTATATATGTAATCGGTTTACCTTGCTTCCTCCCATGCACAAAATATATCTACATGTCTATGACTAGATCACCTCTCAAGCTCTATCTTACAGCCCTCACCCTTCCCAAAAGCTCAGTCGGACAATATCTCTCCAAAGCATATATATATATATATCTTTTCAATGAATGCCGGACCACACTCACTTTGTCTCTCTATCTATCCGTGTCTCGATTGACCTTGCTTTCTCACGCTGTATCTTCCACACATTGAAGCTACCTCTCCACCCCTCGCAGAGCCAGAGCTATTTACATTGCGAGGGGGACTCCAACCTTGGATTAATTTGTGAAGGCATTTATTCCGGTGGGTTTAGATTATATTTTCATAGCATTCGGCCCACAACTACTCCAAACACCGTTGCAACCCCCACACCTCCCCCAATTGATTTCCCTCTGGATTTGTCATCGCTCTCTTGCACGTCCTTTCTCGCCTTCAATGTCGCACCATGGTATTTTTCCAAAAACTCGGTTGTTCTCTTTAATTATTACTACAAATAAGCTACAAAACTACACACCGATAGTTCACCTATAATGGAACAAATTTTGACCCACACATTAAAGTGCTACAAACTACACACCGAGGGGCCCACCTGTCATGAAACAATTTTGGACCCATATATAAATTAAAAATTAAAAAGGACGAGGATCAAAGATGCGACCAGGGCCTTCAAGCCGCACGTCAATAGGCAACATAGTACAACAATATTTGTTGTACCCCCCTCCCTTTGATGATATAATATTTTTATATTACCACAGCCTATTTGATCGATAACATGTTTTAATATTATTTTTAGTACATTAGTGGGATTGGCTCATTAGCACATACTATTCACCTTCACTTACTGGTGGGTTTCATGTCTGCTCTCTCTCTCTCCTCCCCTTCTACGTTTAGACGCATGGGCAAACACGAAGAACTCGCGGGCGATGTTGCCGTCAACCATATCTGGACGCATACACAAGTTACGGCACCAGTTTCACGTACTAGTAGTACTAGTCAATGTGTATGTGCAATGCACGTTAATTTGGAAGTATATTAAGTGCATGCAGATATTAAGTAGGATATTATTTGCGTGTTATTATGTGATTAGCACTATTTTTGGCATGAAATTAACTGCATGCTTGTCGGATCACGGGTTCCGGCAAAACCCTCAAGGTTCGAACAATGGGGTGCGCGCGAAGATCTCCCCCCTACCGATCCACGTCCTAGCTCGGCTAAGATCTTACAAACTAACTCAACAAACTCACAACACAAGGGACACAAGATTTATACTGGTCTGAGCCACCGTTGTGGTGTAATACCCTACTCCAGTGTGGTGTGGTGGATTGCCTCTTGAGCTGAGGATGATTAGTACAAGGGGAAGAACAGCCTCCTGAGGAGAGGTGCTCTTGTGCTTGGTGAACTCGTGGTTGTCCTGGTCTCTCTCTCCTCCTCTAGCTATGGTGGTGGCTAGTCCTATTTATAGAGGCCCTGGTCCTCTCCCAAAATATTGAGCAGGAAGGGAGCCAACAACGGCTAATTTGAAAGGGGACAGCTAGTAGAGCTTATCCTGACAAAAGCAGTCTTCGCCTGTTAAAGGCTCTGGTGGTGACGCTATCTTGAGCTCCATGGTGACCTCCGTCTTGTCGTCCTTCTGGTCTTGGTCTTGTTGCACTAATATGGAAACCTTTGCTTGACGCCTCGGTACTCCACGCCTGCACCTGCTTCCTTAGCACCGAAGAGGAAACAAGAACACTTTGCGCGCTGGCGCCCGCCTGGCCTTGGTCGTCATGGCTCACGTCACTAGAACCTCGCGAGGTTCTCCTCGCCTTGAACTCTCCGCCCCTCGCGAGCCAGCCTGGTGAGGCCACTCCCGAGGAGGTCTTGTGTCGCCCGCCTCGCGAGGCTTGGCCCCTCGTGAGGGTCTTGAGTCCTTGCTGGTGAAGATGAGCCATACGGGCCCGCTCACAGAGCCACGCCGTGAGCCGCAGGCAGGCAAGTCTGGGGACCCCCGTTCTCAGAACGGCGACAGTAGCCCCCGTTCCCAAGGCGCGCTCGGGTTTGGCTTCGAGGCGAAGACAAAGGCCAAGTGCGGAGCGTTGCGGGCCCCAGTAGCCTGCGGCCTTGGTCGACACATGGCAGTTGATTGGACGTGGGGCCTCCGCTTCCCCACGCTGCCTTGATACCCGCCTGGCTAGACGGCCACCGTGGTCTACACGGTTATTCTTCCATTACCCGCACCATTCTCCTCCAATTCCTATGCTTCCCCCTGGACTCCGCTCCTCTTTCCAATCTGACCTTAGCTCTGCTCACTCCATCGCCATAGCGCCGATGCAAGCGGATAAGGGGAAGAAGCCTCTGTCTTCGGCTAGTGCACCCCCGGCAGCCGAGCCTGTAGTCGGCCGATTGCTGGTGCTCAACGATGAGGCTATGGGCAAGGTGCGTCCCATGCTCGCCTCCAGCTTCAATGGGTGGGGAAAGACGGTGGCTTGGCCTGCGTTTCGCGCTCGCATTGACCGGGCGGCCACTGAGGTCCCCTTCTTCATCGACGCTCTTTAGGACGGCTTGGTCCCTCCTTTCTCCGCCTTCTTTAATGCTGTGCTTGTGCATTACCAGATCCATATGCTGCACCTTGACCCTCAATTAGTGACCCTTCTCGCCGTCTTCGCCTTTGTTTGCGAGGCCATGATAGGCATTACCCCTTCAGTGGCCCTTCTCCGCCACTTCTTTTCGCTGCACGGGGTTGATCCCCAACAGAGCTCAGGATGCCTGAGCTTTCAGGCCATGGCGGCGACGGCCGGCGCGGGGATTGACTTCGAGCTCCCACCATCCACGAGCGGGTTCCGGACACGGTGAGTATTCATTGATGTCGGAGTGCTCAGCCCCCTGCTCTCTTCTCCGTCAGCGCCCGCCATTCCCAGCTCTGGTTGGTGCCATCAAAGGTTTATTGATCCACGCCTGGCCCCTATCTGGTTCAGGCTGAGGTGGCTCAAGGACCTTGATGTGACTGTGCCTATGGTGGTGAAGGAGTTCATCCGGCGCCGGATCACCCCGCTTCAGCTCCACTCTCAACCGATGTGGGCCTTACTCGACAGCAAGGACCATATGAGACTTCAGAAGTCCGGGCTCCCTCTCGAGGCGTGGTGAACGGTGCTCGAGGTCCTGACGGGTGTCCCGCTGCCTGATGACATGCCGAGGAAGAGTTGCCTTTTGTACCACTGCTTGAACAAGGCGACATTCGCAGAGCAGATGCCCGCCTTTGATGAGTGGGGGCTGTGACCAGTCGGCCTCGTGGGGCCCCGTGAGAACCCCATCATCGTGGTTCCTTTTCCTACTGCTGGCACCAAGCTCGCCCCAAGTGTGGATGCAGGGGGGCGAGCACCGCTGGGGGCTAATGGCGAATGTGCCGAGATGCTGATGTCGCCCAGGGCTCCTGAGGCGTCGTCCTCAGGAACTCGCGACTCTCGCCCTGGGGCAGTGGTTGAGGAGGCGATGCAGCCCACGTCTCCCGAGGTCGGGGCTCCTGAGACCTTGATAGGTCGCTACGAGGCAGGGCCTGACGGCTCCCCTAGGCTTGGCACTCCTAAGACTGCCCCTTCGAGCGCTTCTCCTGTTGCACCTCGTGTTGGCCGCCATGTCCAGCACTTCGGCCGGCTCTGCATGGACTTCGAAGAGCTCCGCAAGAGGAAAGGGTCCCCAAGCAGCGGCACCTTCAGGCCGTTAAAGCGGAGAAAGTACATCGCCGTTGATGAGTAAGTACATTATCTTGGTGATTGTCCGCGTGCTGTTTCCCTTCCTGACGATATCTCTTCACGATTCCTTCTGCCAAGGCCGCAAGATCTCCTGAGGAGCAGCCTCCTCTCTCCTTGCTTCTCCTACCAGGCTCGAGCGCTTCAAGCCTGTTCTCTACTCATGGTGTGGAGTCAACCGGGGAAGCTGGCCCGTCGACAAGGTGTCTCGAGCTCGTGCCTTCACCGTCTTTTCTTCGCAGCCTTGCTCGGAGCACAACAAGTGTGCCAAGGGTTCCTCCCCTGGTCGTGGACGGCGACTGGTTGGCTTCGATCCTGGGGTCTTCTTCAAGCAGCGGGCCATCACTCGTTCGGGCCCCTCGTGAGGCTCGTCCCACAAATGGGTGGATGCCAGCCCCCAGCCCCCTGCTGAGAGGGGGAGAGCCACTTCAGGCCCCATCCGTGGTCCCCGCAGCGGAGGATGAAGTCAGCAGCATGCTCAAGTCGGCGCGAGAAAGGAGCGTCGTTCGCCATGAGCTCTTTCAGGAGGCGATGGGCGCGATGGACCGGCTTGGTGAAGAGCTCGTGGATGTGGACGCGCGCCTCGTGGCCGAGGGTCTTCGGCTGGTGGAGGAGCGGCAGAAGATGAAGGTGGCCATCAACCTCGGGCGCCACCAGCGCGAGCTTGATAATGCGAAGGCCAAGGCTTCCCTCGCAGCCTCCCGTGAGGCCTGCTCCCGAGCTCTTGAAGAGGCTCGGGAAGCTGACCACCATCACGAGGCTATGGAGAAATGCGCATGGGAGCTCCAAGCCTGGAGCATCGTCTTAGATCAGCAGGTGGAGGCGCGCAGGGCTGCCCTTGCATCATTGAGGGGGACGCCCGCCGAGGAGGAAGAGATTCGTAAGTGCGAGGAGGCACTGGCGCTGGAAGCCGTGGAGTGTAGCCTTGAACTCGAAAGGCTGGAGACGAGGGAGTGCCAGTTTCTCAGGAGGATGATGACGTCGGCGCGCGAGGCCAGGGCCCAGGAGGAGGTCGATCGCCGGGTGGCCGAGGTTCGCGCGGATCTCGAGAGTAGGCACGACCTAGAGCTGAAGCTCGTGGAAGTTGGGGCCACTAGTAGGACTGCTGCCCTCAAGCCCAGGTCGATTGAGGTGGAGCGGTGCGAGGAGGCCGCCGCAACCGCCCTGGCCTCGGCGCAGGCTGAGCTGGCTTCTGCCCGCGCCGAGCTGCTCCCTTTTCGGCAGCGGGTCGCCGACGCCGAGTCCGTCACATGGCAGAACAAGGAAGAAGTGCTTCAGCGGCGGATGTTGGAGCGTGTGCACGCCCCCATGCTCCAGGACCTCAGGAATAGGGCCAACACCGCCCTGGGCCGTATCTGCAATGAGAATGCTCCTCATCCCTATGCGAACGACTATGCCGGCCACCTCCACTTCTTCGTCGACGTGGTGACGCGCCTAGAGAGCCGTTCCGAGAGGGCCCACCAACTTGTCGAAGAGAGGAGCCGCGGCCTGCTCGGACGTGCGTTCTCTCGAGTCTTCAGCCATCTCCAGAACGCTGACCCCAACTTCGACTTTGATGCCGCCATCGCTCCCGTACCCGAGGCCATCCGGGGCGACCTGTCGCGATGGGTGGAAGATAATGTGGACGCGTTGGTCAGGGCCTTCACTTCCGACGACGATGGAGTGGTGGTCGCGGTGGACGCGGGCAATGTGGTCGACGACGGGGATGGTGGCGCTGGTGGAGGTGATGGTGATGCCATCGATGGTGGCAGCGATGCCAGCTGTCCGTGTCAAAACCAGCAGATCTCAGGTAGGGGGTCCCAAGCTGTGTATCATGGATCGATGGGTAACAGGAGACAGGGGACACGATGTTTACCCAGGTTCGGGCCCTCTTGATGGCGGTAATACCCTACGTCATGCTTGATTGATCTTGATGATATGAGTATTACAAGAGTTGATCTACCACGAGATCATAGAGGCTAAACCCTAGAAGCTAGCCTATGGTATGATTGTTGTATTATATATATATCGACTAGCCTGGCCCTGGTTTATATAATGCACCAGAGGCCTAGGATAACATGAGTCCTTGTCTTGACCACCAAGTCTTGTGGAATCTTCCTTGTATGTGGCAGCTGTCCGAACTGGCCCATGAGTATACGGCCATGGGGGTCCTCGTCCCAATCTAACCGACCAGGAGACGACGTGGTGAGTACCCTCTAGTCCAGGACACCGTCAGTAGCCCCCTGAACCGGTCTTCAAGTTGGGGACACTTCTCGATTCTTCTGAACTGTTCTTCATCTTCGATCGTCGGTCTTGAAAACTGGTTCAACAAATCTTCTTCGATCTTGAGGATCACCAACGTGCATCCAAAAGTTTATATGTTGAGTATCTGAGGAGCCCCTTTGAGTTTCCGGCCTCTATCAATGCCTTGTTATTTTTATGCCACACCTCGGATTTGAAGTTGTTCCCGGGTGGCAGCGTCCTCTTGCGTCCGAGCTCCAACGCCGGACTATATTCATGGTATCTTTTGCAGACGAGCACCAACGCCGGACCGCTTCTGAGCTCCAACGCCGAAATGTATCTGAGCTCCAATGCCGGACTATGTCCAAGCTCCAACGCCGGACTGTATCCAAGCTCCAACGCCGGACTATATCCGAGGTGTCATAAATCACCTTGGTTCAAAAAAGTTGAAGGAGTTTAGCCGAGCTTAATGCCGCAAATGCCCTCTATGGAGCCAGCCACTAGCACCCGAGCTTTATGCCGGACTGTTTCCGAGGTGGTGCACCACCCCGACCGTGGGCCGATTTTTTGTCAATATTTTTGATTGGTGCAATTTATTCTCTGCCGAGATATATAGCCAGTAGCCCTCAAGGTGTGTATCGGTCTAACAACCGAGATGCACCTAAAGGATGACATAAGACCGCTGATCCCAGTAGCCGCTGAGACTCAGGTTGATCTGCAAAATCGGCCTGAGGATCAAGTCCTAGCTCGGCAGAATACTTCGGGACACAAAAAGTGGCATGCTCAGTCCTTGAGACTCAGGTTGGGTGCGGCCGACCAACCTTAGGATCAAAATCTCCTCGGAAACTGTATTGCACTTAAAATTTTCTGCATTGGACAGGCCATGCAGTAGCCCCCGAGACACTGGTCTGGTGGCAACACCAGATCAGGGGATCGATGTGCCCCTTTAATATTTGTAAATAACAAGCCCGAAGCCCAGTAGCCCCCGAGCCTTAATGCGGGCACGGGTGGCCGAATTAAGGATCGATATCCATAGTAAAATCACAAATTATGTGTAATGACTCTATGTATCCAAGTACTTTATGTCATTAATGCTCGGATCCGCATTGTACAAAACTTTGTTGACCAACCATCGGCTTCCACCTCCTCGGCCAGTAGCCGAGGAGTGTTTGTCCTACTTTATAAAGCCTTTATGAGGGCAAAGATTTACGACAACAAGGCAATCTCGCCATACGGTTTTATAAACAAAGGTACGCAAAGAGATATGTTATATTACTATTTAACATAAGAAATGTCTTCCAAAGAAAATAGTCCCGCTATCGGTTCCTTTCTTTGGGTTGTCATGCTAAGCATGATCATGAAACCTCAGCTCTAATGTAAGAGCAAAATATTGAGGATTTAGTTTGGGAGGCCAGTTACTAGCCCCCGGTAGTGTTCGGTGACAGTCGAGGTCAAGCCGTAAACACTTCGGCCAATGTTATGAATGGCCCATCATTTAACACAGTCATCAGATCGCTGACCAGTTTACGCTTATTGTGAAAGTCAGTTTTCGGCTTTCTCCACTGAGGTGCTTAACAATGTGAGCTGGAAGCACAATCGCAGTGGTTCTCCCTTTGCACACCTAGCCGAACAAAGCGGAACGTAGGAGGCAAGCGCAGGAGCCGGGCAACCCAACTATTGACCGAAGACACAATTCGAAACCGATGCATATATAACAATATCCAAGAATGTTTTTGCCGAATCTCTAGAGGTGTCCGGCGTTGCACTGCGAGACTTGTGCTGAAAACACACAAATAGTTTAAAAGTGCCAAAAGCTTGGAAAACCAAAAAACGTCAGTAAAAACATGATGTCTGAACAAGATTAAGTGTTTGGTGCCAATCCAAAAATTGGAAGAGAAAAAAATTGTGCTTCTGTCGTGTTTTGACAACAACTAAGAAGAAAACACATTTATAGCTCACATATAAATTTTAAGAGCCCCCAAGTGACTTGGGTAAAAGAATTTTATGTATAATGATTGTATGTACCGAAGTACTTATATCATATATGTGTTCACCCGAACATTAAACACGTCTTAACCGACCGTCGGCTTCTCCCTCTTCGGCCAAGGGCCGAAGAGTGTCATGTACTCCTCCTATCAAGAGTATCGATGGTGTTTCCGATGACCAGGCAATCAGGACATAAGGCTGTAATAGACAAAGCGCGCTCCGAGAACTTATGCTATATTACTAACGAAGTGTAAGAAGCATCTTCGAAGAAAATAGTACCCCCACCGATACCTTTCTTTGGTGCTCATTATTACTATGAGACTTGTGCAATAGATTTTTTGTACTCATGAGTTCTGTTGTGTGCTGACCATGATTGAAAACAATAAGAGCGCTAGCTTTCGGCTTCACCCAGTCTGAGGTCAGAGCTCGGATGACCCGGTTGTGACAATCGCAGAGGTGCTCCCTTTACTCCCTAGCTGAACAATCGGGAACGTAGGGGTAAACACAGGAGCGAGGCAACCCAGCTTGCAAATCGCTTAGGTCAATATGGTGCATATTGTGGCATAATACACGAACAAGGAACGAAGCCGTACACGTATAATCATATGCAAGAGGAAAAGCTCCATCAAGGGAGCCCCCCCAAAAAACGGGGTATTTGAATATGCGAGTCACAAACAAAGTTTTGACAAGGAACTTTGTCACAAACAACTTTGTGCCGAAAAGTATAATGCTTGGTCGAACCAAACAAAATTTAAAACTAAAAGTTTTTGAGCACGAAAGCGACTTAGCTGGTTAATGTGCTCGATATTGATGACGCAAGCTGAGATTGTGGCGGGACAAGATCCCAGCCCCCAAGCCGGTCCCGAGATGTCCGAGTAAACAACTCGGCTTGATGAAGTGGTGACGCAGCATAGTCGATGGGCGAGGTTGAAAACCCCAGTCCGACCATGGCGACAGAGCAGGCCGGCAGTGTGACGCCAAAGCCCCCAGCGTGTGTTAATGAAGTGATGACGAAGCCCCCGGTCAGCTGAGGTGACGTGGTACATCAGTACGCCGCGGTGACAACGCTGCCCGAATTATCTACCTGTCCATAGAAAATAGTGCAAGCCGGAGATAATAGGAATAATAATAATAATAATAATAAATTGTTGCATAATCAATAATTTATGCAAAGTGATTAAAGAAATATGGCATGTGCGCCGAACACTCGATGAGGTAGAGCTCTCTCGGCGATGCCGAAGTCCCCGAGGCAACCGAACACGTCTGTATGGCAACATGACCAACAAGGTGATCACGCGAGCCGATTTACGCCGATTGGGACGACGACATCGGCTTGCCGAAGAGACTACGTGACACAGTCGAAGTCGATCACCTACACACATAACATAGTGCGGTCCAAAAAGGATAATTGCTTTTCACAAAAATAATTTATTGAAAGAGATGTGGCCTGGCGCCGAAGTCATGTCGATGTAGGGCATCGGCGTGACGCAGTGAAGGCATGGCCAAGCCTGTATTCGCAGGCCAGTCTGAGTTCCAGATGCGGCATTCGCTGAACTATATACGAAAACTGACCGAACCACCACGTGGCCGTTGTTAATGCGGCCACCATTTGATGGACCTGTGCATAGATGATGAAACAAACCGGAGTAATAATTCCTTGGTAAAAATAAACCCAAGCAAGAAAAAAATAATAGGATTGATAGCACCTGATTTATCTGTTGTAGCAATCTGGAGAAAGGTTACTCCCAAAATTGGGGCTCGATCCGCACACCCATTGCCTGATGGGTGATGAAGTGGTGGCATGGCGATGCTAGCAAAGGTTGGCTCGCTGAGAAAAAGCCCGTGGTCCAGCTAATGTGATGAAGCTGGTCGGCTGGTGATGCCGAAGTCTCCGAAGTAAGTTGATGAAGAGATGGTGAAGCCCTCGGTCTAGCCGAGGAGAGGGAGCAGGTCGGTAAGGAGACGTTGCAGCTGCCGTGTCAGCCGAGGTGTTGAAGCAGTTCGGCGTGATGTACATCGGCTTGAATAAGCAATAGTGCGGCCATGCCGACGCAGGTCGTAACTTGTGACGTGGTCAATGCCGGTTTGATGAAGTGACCATGCGGCAATGCCTGTGTTCCCGCTCCATGTATTCCGTGGGGCGGCGATGTTCGTGATGATTTATCCTTGTTGATTTCGAACTCTTGTTCGCTCGCCGAGATGATGATCCGAAGAAATTGAGCTCGGCTCAAAAGGCGACGGCGTGTTTAGCGCAAGTCGGTAGCCGTGGAGCAGTATTGTCGGACTGGTTTGACACCAGCATGATAGTGAAGATTACCTCAGAGGTGGCTTAAAATTTTATGGGCACGTGTTTAAAAACAATGCACAATACCCTAGGAGAAAATTCCTTTACGAAGGTTGTCCCATATCACGTTCATAAAGAAACATGAATTCGGGTCGGATCCGTATTCACGCAGAAAACAGACCCGAAAAGTGATGCACTATAGGAAGGTTCCCGGAGTTTGGACGGTCGGATCGAGCTGAAATTTTGAGGGGTGTTAGATATAGGAATTCCGCAGCCGATCAACGGTTGGATATTCTAAAGGACATCCGAGCTAGGTGCTGGAGACCACGACCTAAACTCGTCCATATTTGACAGGGCTCCGGTATATCGTTGATTGCATAAGATTCCTCCATCGGAACTCGATGAAATTTTGCATGGTTGTTGTAGACTCAATTCTGCACAATTCCACCAAAGGTATCGTCAAAGCGATGCTCTAAGAGGTGGTGGCAGCGGATACAAGTTCGCTGTTCGGAAAAACTAGCACGGTCGCCCGAGGACAATGTTGACGTTGAGCCCCCGAGCTCCATGGATGATTCCTCCATGATCTTGATAGAGATCGGAGTTGATGTTGATGAGGGCCCTCGTCCGAACATGAAGATCGGAGATGGAGCATGGTCCTTGTCGGTGTCAAAACTGGCGGATCTCGGGTAGGGGGTCCCGAACTGTGCGTCTAGGCCGGATGGTAACACGAGGCAGGGGACACGATATTTTACCCAGGTTCGGGCCCTCTTGATGGAGGTAAAACCCTACGTCCTACTTGATTAATATTGATGATATGAGTAGTACAAGAGTAGATCTACCATGAGATCAGAGAGGCTAAACCCTAGAAGCTAGCCTATGGTATGATTGTTGTTCGTCCTACGGACTAAAACTCTCCGGTTTATATAGACACCGAAGAGGGCTAGGGTTACACAGAGTCGGTTACAATGGTAGGAGATCTACATATCCATATCGCCAACCTTGCCTTCCACGCCAAGGAAAGTCCCTTCCGGACACGGGATGAAGTCTTCAATCTTGTATCTTCATAGTCCAGGAGTTCGGGCGAAGATATAGTCCGGCTATTGGGGCACCCCCTAATCCAGGACTCCCTCAGTAGCCCCTGAACCAGGCTTCAATGACGACGAGTCCGGCGCGCAGATTGTCTTCGGCATTGCAAGGCGGGTTCCTCCTCCAAGTACTTCATAGAAGATTTTGAACACAAAGGTAGTGTCTGGCTCTGCAAAATAAGTTTCAACATATTGCCATAGAGAGAATAATATTTACACAAATATAATCTGCTGACGTATTCCGTAGCGTGACATCACACCACGGCAAGTCTTTATTTGAATCGTTTTATTGTTCTACCTCAGCGCATTTAGCGAGGTGGTTTCCTTGGCACGTCTTGTTAAAGCAGAGATCGTGTCCCCTTATTCCGGGATTCTCATCAATACGGGCGTGGGTAACCCAACCGCGCCATTGACTACAGCGCTTGGGAGATAAGCGAGTTTTACCAGGCTGGTGGGGGCGCATAGTCGCGTCCGCCCATATAAGGGGATAAGGATCCGCCTTTTCATCCACGCCTTCTTCCTCCTTTGACTATCCATTTCTGCACACTCGAGCTCCAGCGCCCAAGTCAGCACACCCCACCTCAACCTTCTCCAGCCATGTCCGGAGCGGGAGGCAAGTGGATGGTCTCCTCCGTCACGGAGGGACACATCAAAAGACTGAGGAAGGCCGGATACTTGTCTAACGACATTGCGCACCGGCTTCCCGAAGAGGGGCAGCTCATCCCCACCCCTAGGCCCCATGAGAGGGTGGTGTTCCTCCCCCATTTCCTCTGCGGACTGGGCTTCCCTCTCCACCCATTTGTCTGGGGGCTCATGTTCTACTATGGCCTGGATTTCCACGATCTGGCCCTGAACTTTGTCCTCAACATCTCGGCGTTTATCGTCTTGTGCGAGGCTTTCTTCCGCATCCGCCCCCATTTCGGCCTATGGCTCAAGACTTTCAATGTCAAGCCGAAGGTGGTGCGCGGCACCCAAGCGGAGTGCGGAGGCGCCATGGTGGGCAAGATGCCCAACGTCCTATGGTTCGAGGGCTCCTTCGTGGAGTCCCTAAAGGGGTGGCAGTCAGGGTGGTTTTACATCACTGAGCCGCGTGACCCTGAATGGGTCGCAGCCCCCGAGTTCCGATCCGGACCCTCTACGCGGCTCGCCTCCTAGAAAGAGATGGGCCTGTCGTGGGGTAAAAAAGGAGAGCTGACCAGACTCCAAACATGCGTCCAAACCCTGGTGGACAGGAAGCTCAAACTTGTCAACGTAGTCCAGGTTATGCTCATCCGCTGGATCCTCCCGTGTCAACAACGGGCTTTCAACCTGTGGGAGTTCGACCCAGCGCGGCACCGAACTCTGAGCAGGCTCTTCGACACGACGTACGAAGATGCCTGGAAGGTGCTGTTCAAGGGTGCCGAGGCCCCCGCATCCGCTACCGAGGATCACGGATTCAGCACGCAGCGTCACGCTCGTGCGGTAAGCTGTTTTTACCTTTTACAGGGTATTAGTTTTTCATAGTTTGACTCCATGCGGGATCTAAGCTCCCTTACCTTTGACAGGATTGGCAGGAGACGTCCGGACAGATCAACTATCTGGCTCCTTTGCCCGAAGGCCCAGCGGACGCTCGCTTGGCGAAGCTGCTTGTTCCGGCACCCTACGTGGTGCCGAATAAGAAGGCCAAGAAGAAGGCCACGGGGACTCGAAAGAGTGCCCGGCGCTAGGAGGTGTCGGGTTCATCATCCGACGACTCCAAGGTGCACTCCTCCCATGAAGACGAGGAGGAGGAAGAAGAGACCTCTCCCCCTCCAGTGGGGGGAGGGAAGAAAAGGAAGGCCGCCCCAACCGGGGAGGCCGAAGGGTCCAAGAGGGGGAAGACCCTTGCTCCGGACTACTCCACCAACGCCGACGACGTCGAAGAGGAGTGGCCGCACAGGGCCAAGCCCCTAGAGAGATCGTAATTATCCAGATACTAGAGTGATTCATAGTATTCCCCCATTGCACAATTTTTCCTTACGTCGAACATGATTGTGCAGTCCGCCCAAGGCCGGGCTCGACGAGTCGTCGAGCGGCTCCCTGGATTCGTCGGATGTGAATTTGCTTCCGATGGCTTCCTTGCCCACCCTACGGATGGCACCAAGGTGGCGTCCCAACAGGTTCCAAGCCAGGAGGAGGTGGTCCTGGAGGCGCCGCAAGGCAACCTCCCGGACTCCAGGCATAAAGGGGATAGAACCCCCAAGGGCTCCAAGTCCATCCTTGAGCCGGACACCGCGCCAGAACCTTCAATGGTTCTGGACCCTGGTAGGCAGCCTCCTTCCAAGAGGAGCAAGCCTACCGAGACGGTGACCTCCGTCCAACCGGAGGCACCGGACAGTTTGCTGGAGACGCTTAACGGCGCCTCCATCGACGAGGAGCACCGCACTATTATGAGTGCGGTGATCCAGAAGGTTCAGTCCACCAAGAGCGGACTGACTAAAGCCTGTGCCAGCCTTCTTACAGGCTTTGAGGTAAGTAAAGGATATGTAAAAATATTACCGCATAAACAGTAGCCCCTGATGCTCTGTTGGGCGTTCGGAAAGAAAAGCCGAATAGAGGATCTAATAACTTTCGCAGGATTCTAACATGATCAAGTCAATATGCGTATGCAGGCTTCGCTGCTAGCCTCCGCCGCACTGACTGCGGAGGTGGATACGCTGAAGCAGAACCTCGAGCGGTCCGAGCAAGAGCTCGGCCTAGCCAAGCAGCAGCTCGAGGAGAAGGAAGGTAAGAAATACCTTATTGAAATATGTGAAAGGTGCAATTGCAAAAAGTGATAGGATTAACGCGGCTATTGTAGGGGCCACAACTGAGGTGGCGACCCTTAAGCAAGCGCTGTCCGAGGCCGAAAAGAGGGCGGCCACGGAACGCACCGAGCGGGAGAAGCATGAGACACAGGTTGGCGAGGTGTGGCAAGAGCTCCAGGCTCTCATGAAAAACATGAGAGTTTGGAGCTTGACTCGAAGACGCGAGAGTCTGAGCTCGCGGCGGCCATTGAAGATGCCAAGTCTGCCAAGGCCGAAGCCCAGAAGGCCCTCCAGGAGGTTGAGGCAATAAAAAAGATAGCGGCAGGTAAGGCATTCTTTATGCAAAGCAAGCACGTAAAAGTGAATTACTTGTCACTTACCCGAACCCGGAGCTCTCCAGGAGCATTCGCAGACTTGCCCCATAGCGTGTCGGATGCCGCCGCCTTCTACCGAGCCGAGGAGGGAAGCTCAACGGAGAAGGTGTTCTGGTCTCAGTATGCTAAGGCCGAACACCCGATGCCCTTAAGCGACCAGCTGAAACAGCTAGTCGAGCTCCATAAGGTGGCCAAACAGGCCATGAAGGGCCTCATAGTCCGGCTGTGGCCTGGAGAGGCCATGCCTGGGAGCTACTTCGGGCTGGTGAGGCGGCTGGTGGAGGCCTATCCAAGGCTCGAAGTCATCAAGCGCTCCGTATACATCGAGGGTGCCCGTAGGGCGCTTGCCCGTGCGAAGGTGCACTGGGGCAAGCTGGATGCTGAGAAGCTTGTGAAGGACGGGCCACCGCCGGGCAAGGAGCATCGCAAGACCGAGATGTATTATGAGGGCGTTCTGAAGGGAGCCCGCGTTGTGGCGGATGAATGTTCCATGAATGTAATTTTTCAGTGAACTCGCTCGTTTTATCCTGTGCGCTGAAAACTTGTTCATGTGCGCTAAGCAATGCTTTTTGAATTTAAAATATTACCTTCTGTGCGGCCGTTTATCAAATTTGAGAGATGGCGAGTCGTCGGCTTCTGCCCACATGGCACGAGTGCTGGGGTGTTCGGGATAAACATGAGCGCTCTTTTTCCCACTCTTGGGTCCTTCGAGGGAGGCGCTCAACACAACGAACAAGGCAATCGGACTATAATGCTTGAACACTCTCACTTAGCCATAGAATTCTATAATTTTAAATTTCGGTGAAGCCCCTAGTGTTCGGAAGACCGAGTTCGGGGCGCTATCCACGCCTAGGACGGACAAAGCTGACTCCTCGCTCTAAGCGGCATAAGTCTTTAGGGACTCGAAAACCTCTCGAACAGCGACCAGCTCTCGCCTTATCATGACGGTCAGTTTTAGCTTTCTCTACTGAGGTGCTTAGCCCAGCTCAACTGGGGCACAATCGCAGTAGTTATCCTAGTGCTACCTTAGCCGATATAACGGAACATAAGGTACCAAAACATAGGAGCCGGGCAAACCCAACTATTGACCCAAGACATGATTCGGAGCCGATGCATATAATGCTATAAGTTCGGGGTGCCGCACTTGTGAAAGTGTTCGGACTTCTCACACCATGTTGTGGGGTACTTAAGCCCCTGGCATATTGGCCGTACCAAAGTGTACGGGTGCAACATGTCATTAATGAACATATATTCATAAAAAAGAGGTAATGCAATAATAGACGGAAGCTATGCATTGTTTATTTAAAAAAGCTGCGATCAAAGCAGAACGATACAAATAGTGCGATAAGCAAAAGATGGGACTATCAAATATGTCCTTTCCAGGGGCGAGCTGCGGGATGTTATGCGAAACAGGTATACTGCTCGTTATAGAGACCACCTTAGGGTTCCGTAGTGCGGCGTAGCTTTCTGCTTCCCTGGTTGTATCGTTTGTGCGGCAATTGTACTGCCGGACAAGCCTTCCGAAGAATGGAGTCCTGAAAATAAGAGAAAATTTAAGAAATCGGCAGCCCCTAGTGCGGTTTAAGCCGCGTTTTGGGCGTGCCGTGATGGTGCCCCTTCCCCTGTGCCCATGGTATTTCTAGAGCGTAGTTATGTACGCGCAACACTGGTTTCACAAGTTCGCGAGGGCTGGGGTTGGGGCCACATTGCTACGCTTGCTCGAAACGTGCCAGGCGGTCTTGTTGTAGGTTAGTCCGGGCGCGCTTGATGGTGTCCGGATGTTTAATGGCCGGACAGGAGAATTGCCTTGGGAGGCTGCTTTGTACTTCCGCTGCGATAGCCGCCGTATGCTCCTCCATTCGGAGAGAGTGTTCGGTGTTTCCATTGACCGCGATGACTCCTCGAGGGCCTGGCATCTTGAGCTTGAGGTATGCGTAGTGCGGCACCGCATTGAACTTGGCAAATGCGGTTCGCCCGAGCAGTGCGTGATAGCCACTGCGGAACGGGACTATGTCAAAGATTAACTCCTCGCTTCGGAAATTATCCGGAGATCCGAAGACCACTTCAAGTGTAACTGAGCCTGTACAGTTGGCCTCTACACCTGGTATGACGCCTTTAAAGGTTGTTCTAGTAGGTTTAATCCTCGAGGGATCGATGCCCATTTTCCGCACTATATCCTGGTAAAGCAGGTTCAGGCTGCTGCTGCCGTCCATAAGGACTCTAGTGAGGTGAAATCCGTCAATAATTGGGTCTAGAACCAATGCGACGAATCCGCCATGACGGATGCTAGTGGGGTGGTCCCTTTGATCAAAAGTGATCAGCCAGGAAGACCATGGGTTGAACTTTGGGGCGACTGGCTCCATCGCGTATACGTCCCTTAGCGCATGCTTCTGCTCCCTCTTAGGGACGTGGGTTGTTTATATCATGTTCACCGTCCGCACTTGTGGGGGAAAGCCTTTCTGTCCACTGTTGTTCGGTGGCCGGGGCTCCTCCTCGTCATCTCTATGCAGCCCCTTGTCTCTGCTTTCGGCATTTAATTTGCCTGCCTGCTTGAACACCCAACAATCCCTGTTGGTGTGATTGGCTAGTTTTTTGGGGGTGCCATGTATTTGGCATGAGCGGTCGAGTATTCGGTGCAAACTGGACGGGCCCGGAGTATTTCTTTTGAATGGCTTTTTCCGCTGACCGGGTTTAGAGCCTCTGAATCCAGCACTAACTGCCGTATCCTCAGCATTGTCGCCGTTAATGCGGCGCTTTGGCTTCTTGCGGCGCGACCTGCCACTGCTGTCCTTGGTATCCGAATTACCAGGGCTCTTGGTCATGTTATTGCTGCGAGCTAGCCAGCTATCTTCTCCCGTGCAAAAGCGGGTCATAAGTGTCGTGAGGGCTGCCATAGATTTCAGCTTTTCCTGTCCTAGGTGCTGTGCAAGCCACTCGTCGCGGATGTTATGCTTGAAGGCTGCTAGGGCCTCTGCGTCCGGACAGTCGACGATTTGATTTTTCTTGGTTAGGAACCGTGTCTAGAATTGTCTGGCCAATTCCTCTGGCTGCTGAATTATGTGGCTTAGGTCATCGGCGTCTGGTGGTCGCACATAAGTTCCCTGAAAATTGTCGAGGAATGCGGCTTCCAGGTCCTCCCAACAACCAATTGATTCAGCTGGCAACCTGTTAAGACAATGCCGGGCTGGTCCTTTAAGCTTGAGGGGGAGGTATTTGATGGCGTGTAGGTCATCACCGCGAGCCATGTGGATATGAAGGAGACAGTCCTCGATCCGTACCGCATGATCTGTTGTGCCATCGTATGATTTGATGTTCATGGGTTTGAAACCCTCGGGCATTTGATGATCCATTACTTCATCTGTGAAGCATAGTGGGTGTGCGGCGCCTCTGTATTGGGCTACATCACGACGCAGCTCAAACGAGCTTTGTCTACTGTGTTCGGCCCGGGCGGATTTACTGTATCCGGCGTGACGAGTACCGTCTCGTGCCGTGGGGCGCCCACGTGATCTGTAGATCGATCTTGTTTGCCTTGCCTTGTCCTCCAATATATCTCATAGGTCTGGTGCATTTTCCCATGCCTTGGTAGTTTTTGAGCGGCGCCGGGGTGCGGCTTGAGTGGAGGGCCGAGAGTCCTCTCTGTCGCGCCACGGGGTGGCCGGTCGGCCGCATCATGCATTGGTGATGTAGGTTTAGGTGCTTCCTCCTCTAATTGGGGTAGCAACCTGCGCTTTGGGTAGCTCTTGGAGGGGCGTTCGAGTTCATACTCTTTAGCTGCAAGGACTTCAGTCCATCTGTCGGCTAGCAAATCTTGATCAGCTCTAAGCTGTTGCTGTTTTTTCTTGAGGCTGCTCGCCATGGCCATAATCCTGCGTTTGAAACGCTCTTGTTCGACGGGATCCTCCGGCACGACAAATTCGTCGTCGTCGAGGCTTGCCTCGTCTTTGGAGGGAGGCATATAATTATCGTCCTCGACCTCTCTGTCTCCCGCTCTCTCATGAGGGCTGGCTTCTCTATCCTCCTGTGCTGAATTTTGCTGGACGTGGTTGTCTTCGGCACTGTCCGGGGTGTTATTATCCCCCGTGCCGGAATCACCATTTTTGTTTTGGCGGGATTTAGAGCAGCGCCGCTAATGCCGGCGCTTAGGCTGCTTCTTGGAGGGGTCATCCTCCGCTGTTCCATCGCCATTGCCTTCTTTTGGGGTGTCCACCATGTATATATCATACGACGAGGTGGCTTTCCAGTGCCCTATAGGCACTGGTTCTTGATCGTCTCCTGCATCGGCGTCCATACCGTCGATGTCTTCGGAGTCAAAGTCGAGCATGTCGGTTAAATCATCGACAGTGGTTATGAAGTGGGTGGTGGGTGGGCTTTGAATTTCTTCATCATCCGCATCCCAACCTTGCCGACCATAGTCCGGCCAGGGCTCTCCTGACAAAGAGAGAGACTTTAGTGAATTCAAAATATCGCCGAAGGGCGAGTGCTCAAAGATGTCCGCGGCGGTGAACTCCATGATCGGCGCCCAATCGGGTTCGATCGGTCGGGGTGCGGAGGGCTCGGAGCCTGGAGAGGAGTCCGGCTCCTTGGAGTCACGGGCTTCGCAGAGAATAAGGCTGGTGTTCGGCTCGATAGCCGTAGAGATTGCAGCCCCCGAGGCGGTGTCTAACCACCCATCCTCGGTTGGTGTGATCGGCTCCGAGCTAGGGGTTGGAGCGGACACAGGTGCGGCCTCCAGGGCACTGTTCGGCGGCAGAGCTAAATCATGCCCATCGTGACAGTGCGGCGCTCTCGGCTGTGGCTTGAATCCGTCGAAGATCAAGTCTCCGCGGATGTCGGCCATGTAGTTCAAAATTCCAAACCTGACCTGATGGCCAGGGGCGTAGCTTTCGATCTGCTCGAGATGACCAAGCGAATTGGCCCGCAGTGCAAAGCCGCCGAATACGAAGATCTATTCGGGGAGAAAAGTCTCACCCTGGATCGCATCGCTGTTGATGATCGGAGAAGCCATCGGGCCTAAAAGTGACGACACAAAGGAACTCTCAATGAAAGCACCAATGTCGGTGTCAAAACCGGCGGATCTCGGGTAGGGGGTCCCGAACTGTGCGTCTAGGCCGGATGGTAACAGGAGGCAGGGACACGATGTTTTACCCAGGTTCGGGCCCTCTTGATGGAGGTAAAACCCTACGTCCTTCTTGATTAATATTGATGATATGGGTAGTACAAGAGTAGATCTACCACGAGATCAGAGAGGCTAAACCCTAGAAGCTAGCCTATGGTATGATTGTTGTTTGTCCTATGGACTAAAACTCTCTGGTTTATATAGACACCGGAGAGGGCTAGGGTTACAAAGAGTCGGTTACAATGGTAGGAGATGTACATATCCGTATCGCCAAGCTTGCCTTCCACGCCAAGGAAAGTCCCTTCCGGACACGGGACAAAGTCTTCAATCTTGTATCTTCATAGTCCAGGAGTCCAGCCGAAGATATAGTCCGGCTATCCGGACACCCCCTAATCCAGGACTCCCTCAGTCCTTGGTCGAGCCAAGGTGACCAGTCGAGCTAGCGACGAAGATGCTGGCATCGCAGTTGACCTACGGACGAGGCATCGATCCTTTTGCCGATCAGACAACGGAACTCTCAATGAAAGGACCATTGTCGGTGTCAAAACTGGCAGATCTTGGGTAGGGGGTCCCAAGCTGTGTATCATGGATCGATGGGTAACAGGAGACAGGGGACACGATGTTTACCCAAGTTCGGAGCCTCTCGATGGAGGTAATACCCTACGTCCGGCTTGATTGATCTTGATGATATGAGTATTACAAGAGTTGATCTACCACTAGTCGTAGAGGCTAAACCCTAGAAGCTAGCCTATGGTATGATTGTTGTATTATATATATATCGACTAGCCTGGCCCTGGTTTATATAATGCACCAGAGGCCTAGGATAACAGGAGTCCTAGCCGAATACGCCGGCAGGGGAGGAGTCCTAGCCTTGACCACCAAGTCTTGTGGAATCTTCCTTGTATGCGGCAGCTGTCCGAACTGGCCCATGAGTATATGGCCATGGGGGTCCTCGGCCCAATCTAACTAACCGGGAGACGACGTGGTGAGTACCCCCTAGTCCAGGACACCATCACCAACGATGGTGGCGGTGATGCCAGCGACGCGTCTAAGGGCGATCCGGGGGACGCGGTGAGCGACATGTCTGACTAATCCCGTGCTTCCCAGCCATTTGTCCTGCACATAGAAGCTTTGCGCGTAGCCCTTGAAGTTGTAAGAGCATTTTTTGGAGGGGAAGCCCGTCTTGTAAATGTGCTACTGCCTTTATCTCGTTAGGTCGAGTTGAATATGTATCTTTCTGGACCCACATGCCCTGGGGCGAAGTTTTCATTGCGGTTTACCTTAGCCTGGGCGAGCCTAAACCGGCTCGTGTGGTTGGAAGCTCTGGAGGAACTCACCGAGACACCCGAGGGGGCCGCGTGATAAGCGAGCGCTAGCCGGAGCGCGGCAGGCGCGTGGCGTGTGTACGTCTTGCTCAGCCCCTCTCGCATGGGGCCCGCGAGGGGGAAGCAACAGGCGCGAACTCCGAAATAAGGCAAGAACCAGACAGCAGGAAATTGCTCGAACGAGAAAAGGCAACCCCCCGCGCGCATCAAATGAAAACTCAATTCCAACTAAAATCCAAATCCAGAAGGCAAGGCTATAGAAAAAGGGGATCCAAAGCAAATGGCCACGTCCGGCACCTAGTCTAGTCTTCTTGTCTTCAAGTCTTCTCACCAGCGCAGAGCTAAGTGCCGCCACTAGGACATGGGAGGGAGCCCCCGAGGCCCGAGGGCGGCACTCCTGAGACTCCGGGGCATGTACAGCCCCACTCATTATTACATGAGAGTGTCACGGGCGGCGATCTTCACAGGCGTGAGACTTACTTCATATCGCCAGACGAGGGTCCCGCCTTGCGCCGCCCCCTACCACCGCCGGGATGGCCGGAGACCAGGACGGCACCAATGAGGGCAGAGGGGACGCCAGCGGCGCCCTTGGAGACCACGGGTCCTCTGCCAGGGGTAGGCTCTGGAGCACATCCCCGGCAGAGGGCCTACCTCTGGGGGACGCATTGTTCCGTGCGGCTCCGAGGAGGGGCTTCGTCCCGGCTTCCTTCCTGCAGCCCCCAGCATGCCCCCTGGCGGGAGGGAGGCCGACGAGCCGGGACCGCCATCTGCTACTGCGACCTGATCCCCCTGCGCACAATGGTTAGCGTAAGCCTACTCCTGGGAAATTAGTGGTACCTTTTAGTAGTTGTCCTCGGCGCGGTTGGCGAGGCTCCCGGAGGGGTCCTGAAAGGTGCCAGCTTCGAGCACCTCCTCCTCCCAGCCCGGCTCAAGGAACGAGCCAGGGTTGTCTTCCAGCACGTACTCCTAGTCCACCATGTGGGGCACGTAAGCCTCCGAGGCCACCGCCTCAAGGACCTCGTCGTAGTGCCCCACACTCCACGTCGCCCGACCTAGCGTGCCGCCTCGAGGATGGTAGGGTTGCATCTCGCCTGGGCCGTAGGTGGCAGTGCTCGTGCCCATGCCCAGCAGGGGTGGCGTGGGCGCGAGCGGGCGTGCAGTTCCGTTGGTCGCGCCGGTGTCAATGAAGCCTGGCGGTGCGCGTGCGACTCGAACACGGCTTGTGGTGTGAGCAAAGAACAGAAGGGCGGCGCTCCTGAAGCTGCAGCATCCAGTAGCTCGGCGACGCGTTCCAGTAGCGCATCCCGGCCGCTCTCCATCAGCCGACACCGCAGCAGTTCCCGTGCCACCGTGAGCGCAGCTCGCATGTTTGCCTGCTCCCTCCGGGTGTGCGGTGTTGTTGCCGCGGCGTGGCTTGCGGCCCTTGCAGCAGCTCGCACCAGTCCTAGAGTGAGGGCGGACAACGCCTGGCCGCGCCGCGCGCGCTCGTAGTGTCTGGTGGCGCTCGTGCTGCTTGGAGCGCGGGTTGAGGTCTTCCCGGGCAGGCGGCGCCGTCCGGGCCGACCATGCTGCCCATCGGTGGGTGTTGGTCCTTGAGTCGCCGGACATCGGAACTGCAAAGCGTTGGTGAGTCGACCGGCGGTAGAGAAGCTCTGGCACACCCCTACTTGGCGCGCCAAATGTCGGATCACGGGTTCCGGCAAAATCCTCAAGGTTCGAACACTGGGGTGCGCGCGAAGATCTCCCCCCTACCGATCGACGGCCTAGCTCGACTAAGATCTTACGAACTAACTCGAAAAACACACAACACAAGGGACACAAGATTTATACTGGTTCGGGCCACCATTGTGGTGTAATACCCTACTCCAGTGTCGTGTGGTGGATTGCCTCTTAGGTTTAGGATGATTAGTACAAGGGGAAGAACAACCTCCTGAGGAGAGGTGTTCTTGTGCTTGGTGAACTCGTGGTTGTCCTGGTCTCTCTTGGCCAGACTGGTCTCTCTCTCCTCCTCTAGCTACGGTGGTGGCTAGTCTTATTTATAGAGGCCCTGGTCCTCTCCCCAAATATTGAGCGGGAAGGGAGCCAACAACAGCCAATTTAAAAGGGGACAGCTAGTACATCTTATCCTGACAAAAACAGTCTTTACCTGTCAAAGGCTCTGGTGGTGACGCCGTCTTGGGCTCCATGGTGACCTCTGTCTTGCCGTCCTTCTGGTCTTGGTCTTGTTTCACTAATATGGAAACCTTTGCTTGACGCCTCGGTACTCCACGTCTGCGCCTGCTTCCTTAGCACCGAAGAGGAAACAAGGACACTGTGCGCGCTGGCGCCCGCCTGGCCTTGGTCGTCATGGCTCACGTCACTAGAACCTCGCTAGGTTTGCCTGGCCTTGAACTCTCCGCCCCTCGCGAGCCAGCCTGGTGAGGCCGCTCCTGAGGAGGTCTTGTGTCGCCCGCCTCGTGAGGCTTGGATCCTCGCGAGGGTCCTAAGTCCTTGCTGGTGAAGATGAGCCATACGGGCCCACTCACGGAGCCACACCGTGGGCCGCAGGTAGGCAAGTATGGGGACCCCCATTCCTATAATGCCGACAATGCTAAACGTGTTGAGCGCTCGACATTGAAGCAGTCTAGGTCGTTGGATGAGAAGGAATACATGTGGCTTGATGACGTTTTATATTTAATTCGATACGGCTCTAGCAGAAAATTGAATCGATCAAACCATAGATTTCATTCAGTTTGACTCCGACTTTACATTCATACGTCAATCAATCTAAAATAAACGAAAATGATAAACATTCAGATTTTAAGCATGGCAATCCGAACGTTTTTCATGGCAAATTTAGATTACACGGCGGCGGCGGGGGCATCTTGCGGTGGGAAGCGGCTCCTCTGTCGTGCTCTACGTGTCATCGGGCCACTAACCGACGGCAACGGCGACGTCTTGCGCCATTGTTGGCGTACTCCTGGATGTTGGCCCTTGATTCAAGGAAGGCCAGAATGTTCTGGACTTCGTTCTCCAGGAGAGAGTCAACTAGCGGGAGGAGGCGACTGGCGTTGGTGTAAGGAAGCGGTCGACGGCGATCATCCATGCCGTTGAGGGGGGCACTGGCACCGACACGGGGACATGCATTGGAAATGGTGCAGCGGAGACATTCGTGTGCACGGGCACCAGCATGGGTGCGCGCGTCAGTGCATGCGCATGCGCTGGCAGGTGCACGGGCGCGTGAAAGTCGACGGGGAGCTCGTGGAATCCCGTGGCATCAAGCTCGATGACAATGTGCGGATCCCATCCCATCAATGCCATGGGGATGGGCGCTGGCGTAGTCAGGGCGACAGGAGCCAGAATGGGAGCGGGGACAGGCGCAGCGTCTTCCCGCAAGGCCGGTTCAAGCTCGTCCCAAAGCGCCTTATGTTCTTGAGACTCCGGCTGGGTGTCTTCCTCAGGAAACTGGAAGACTAAGGGCAGACCATCATCATGCGGCATGGCGTACGGTTAGGTTAGGCTGGTTGGAGGTAGACGACAGGAAAATCAGAGAGGAAGAGAGAAGATTGTAGCGATACCGGGTAGTGCGGGGCGTGATTTTAAACTGTGGCGCAGGTACCACTAAAAGTGGGGGGGGGGCAGTTGGGACGAAGGTGGGCGTCGGAGCCTGGTCAAAGGGCTCGCCTCCCGGTGAGCCTGCGCAGCGGTCTGCTCGCAGACCTCCCAGTCAGCCAGCGCAGCGGTCTGCTCGCACGCCTCCCGTCGACTCACACACTTGCTCGAACATCACCTGCCGCTGAGAAGCGGGACTCGCGGCGGCACGTAAATGCCCACGGTTTGAATAGTGAAAGCGTTCGCCTTAACATGATAGGTCCTTGTTCCAAAATAGCTTGGCTCTTCATTTGTGCAACTTCTCACAAGCAGCTTGTCTCAAATTGAAGACAAAAAATTACGTAGGAATATTTGTGCCATATCATGAGACCATGCTCAGTTTCATGAATTTCTGGTCACTTTTGGATTTTCTAAAATTTAAAATCCAGGATTTGGAACAATATCATAACCTGCATCATGCAATAATTTGTCAAGTGATACATCTTTACTGTTGTAGATGTTAATATTTCTTAATAAAGGATTTCATCAAACTTTCGCTTAGTTAGACTTCATACAAGTTATATATGTAGAGTAAAAGGAGAATCCCTCTGTACCAGTGCATTGCCTGATATATTAACTCAAGTACTAGGCACGAACAAATGGGGCTCAATTCTGTGCTCATCCTGGTGTAGTACTCCTATTAGTACTAGGCAATGGAGTTGACAGGTGACCTTGGCTAGCGGCGGCTGAGGGAATTGAACCGTGCTCAGCACGGTAGGTAACGTTGTCTAGTTACTAAAGCATCCCTCCATTGTTCATTGGTAGTCATTATGGACCGGGGACATGAGGGGAATTTCCTAGGGCTGGAATTCTGGCCGCCAGATATTTCGACTCGAAACGCGAAGGCTCGACTGGTTGGGATTGGCTAATGTGCGTACCACGCACGCCACCAGAAGGACACAAGCTCGGGTTTTTTTTGAGGATCTGGCTGGTACGCCATTGGGTGCTACCATTCGAGAATATGGAAGGAATCTTTTAAATTGCCAAACGAATCTATATGTATTACAATGCCCGTATTTTCCTTGCAAATAGTAATCTCAACATGGTAATTGATTTATGACGAGTTCTTGAATTAGAGTGAGTTTGTGATATAGTGATCTCAACATGGATTTCACATTTCATGGTTCGTAGTTCAGGCCCGTATGGCTAGTGTCAAATCGGCCCGTCAAAGGTCCGTCCTAAACTTGTCATCATCGCAGCCCATGGTCACTTCTGGCCCGTTAACAGTCCGCTACGTATTTGGGCCGAATTACGGCCCGGTGTGTTTGCGGCCTGTTAAAGGTCCTGCTTCATTTGGGCCCATTTAAAGGCCATTGAAACTTTCAGCCCATAAACGATCGTGAAGGATTTGAGTCATATTCGGCCATGTCTGACATTCGGCCTACTAGAGGCCCACTGTAGATTTGGGCCAATTTCAGCCTATTGTGGTTTTCGACCTGTTAACATCAGACGAAATCCATGGGCCATCTGTGGCCCAACGTCACACCGGGCCTATTAACGGCCCATATAAAATTGACACTAATCAAGCCTGACCGAACTTACGGCCTGTTAAAGGCCCGTGTAGTAGGTCGGTGCATTTACGACCCATCTGAATTTCAGCCTGTGAACGATCCGCATTGTAAATGCCCACCATGAGCTGAGATACATTTCGGCCTGCTAATGACCAGTGGGTTATTTGGCACAATCAGGGACCAATCTCACTTTTGGCCTATTAAAGGCCCATGTTTTTTATGGGCTCGAGATATTTACACATGTTAATGGCCTATTGTTACTAAGGGCCCAAATTATGTTTAGGCCTGTTAAAGGCCCACTGTGGGCATGGGCCTACCAAAAAAATATAAAAGCTTATGCTGATTTAGGCCCAGATATTTTTAGTGGGCTACATGCAAATTACGACCCATAATCGTTTTTAGGCCAATTGGAATGGGCCTGACGAATGTTGGCACATTGGGCTTCTACGAAGCTTTCGGTCGAATACATTAATAAGATAAACCTACACTATAAAAAAATAGCGTCATAATTTCTGCAGCCTTTGGCAGCACCATAAATGTTGTATCACAACAAAATAAATTCCAACCATACAACAAAAGGCCTGTTGGCATAAAGTTTACAGTCCTTGTAGATAAAAGCACCATCAGGTGTATAGAAGCACAGATCATTTGACCTGAGTGCTAATGTTTCAGGCTATAGAATCTGATGGAGTAGCATGATCTTCCCCTTTTTTACGCCATTGCTCTTGAACAACGAAGCAAATGTCTGATAGTCTGCTTTCAAAACCGTTCATATCTTGACAACATTCACTACTAGGAAAAGGGCTATAGATGGAAATGACACTAATGGCGCACCAGACATGTGGTGCGCCATTAGTATATACTAATGGCACACCATGTGTTGGTGCACCATTAGTGCCCAAATACTAATGGCGCACCACATACACGGTGCGCCATTAGTAACAATTTTTTTTCATTTTTTTTCAAGACTAGTAATGGCGCACCGTGGGAGTGGTGCGCCATTACTAGTAACTAGTAATGGCGCACCACATCCACGGTGTGCCACTAGTAAATTATTTTCAATTTTTTTCCAAATTTTTTATTTATTTTTTCAAAACTAGTAATGGCGCACCAGTGGACAGTGCGCCATTACTAGTTAAACTAGTAATGGCGCACTGTCCACTGGTGCGCCATTACTAAGTTTTTTTAAAAAAAATTAGAATTTGATTTATTGTTTTTTCAAAACTAGTAATGGAGCACCGTGGGTGTGGTGCGCCATTACTAGTTTAACTAGTAATGGCGCACCACTCCCATGGTGCGCCATTACTAACTTGGCCCAAAACGTACCGAATGCACGCCCCCTCCCCCCCGTGGACCGCCTTTTCAATTTAAAAAATAAATAAAAGAAAATGATGGAAATGTCAAAAAAATAAAAGAAAATAAGTTTCCTATGTGATATGTGGTCTAGTTGTTGGGAAAATTTACAAATATGAATTTCGACTTTATTTGCAAAATCTCTCTGAAATTTGTAAAATGGGCATAACTTTTGCATACGAACTTACGGGGCTTTTAAGATCCCCGTTAAACATTTTCAAAATCCCCAAAAACCTAACAGAAAAAAAGTTACGGGGCTTTTAAGATCCGGAGGCAAAAAAGTCAAAAAATTTCAAACTTACTAGTGGCGCACCGTATGCTAGGTGCGCCACTAGTAACAGAAAAAAAAACTTGGTTTCAATTTTTTTTTGAATTATTTTTCAAAATATGATACGTAATATGACTGGGAAGTTTGAAATATTTTTTCAAAATTTCATCATACTCATGAACATGAACAAAGTCCTAGACATCAGCAAGGTTTAATAGGATTGATATGATAGATATATCAACAAGTGCTTGTGAAGTGAGTAGTGTGAGGATGGGTGACCTTTTGGGAAGTTTGACCACAGAGTGCGTTTTGACCTGAGATTAAGCCATAGTGACTTGAGATTAATAAAAAAAATTGATATTTTTTTTAAAAATTTGAAATTTTTTTATTACTAATGGCGCACTTCTATGTGGTGTGCCATTACTAAGTCAGATAGTAATGGCGCACCTCTAGGCATACTAATGGCGCACTACTGGTGCGCCATTAGTAAAAAATACTAGTGGCGTGATACTAATGGCGCACCAGTAGTGCGCCATTAGTAGGCAAAACTGGTGCGCCATTAGTAGGCCTTTTCCTAGTAGTGATTTGTCAACCACTATTCTTGTTTCCGAAACGACGTCCATTAGGGGTTGGACTTGTGTTTGGAGCATAGATATATCACTCCGTCTAGGCAGAACATTTTGTTCAGTAGGCGATTTGGACAAGGTTACCTTGACAACCAATCCAGAACTATGAAGGAAGGTGCTTTTTGCACTGTTAGTGGAGAGATACAGACGCACGGCAGCAAGAGGTGACATTGTGCCTGTGGTAGCCTCGTCACCTTCAGGTGGTTGTGGCTGTTGAATCATTTGTTCCATAGCTTGCTGAAATTTTGAACTTGTAGATTAGTGTACCAGATAAGTTACTAATTGACGGAGTAATTGACCACGGGTACCTCGAAGACGGCAAGACAATATTTCAAGACATCGGGGCTAGCAAAGCCCCTCAGTCCGACTACCCGGCTGCTCCTGCCGGCTCCCCGTCAGACTGCTCTGCCCAGCCAGCTGCCGACTGCGCCAACAAGCCGGCTGCCGACTGCAGCCCAACCCGACACCGACAAGACACCGACGGGACGACCGTACCGCGGCGTCATCTACAGTGTACCGTGTCCCCTGGGTATTGATTTATAAAGTACCCCAGGGGACAAGCATGACATGCACCATGCCTAGCCCATGCCACTACATAGCTTGGTTTGTAAGTTACTAAGGTAGCTTACAACCAACGCTACCACCACCCATGCCTACCACTATATAAGCTAGCTCCATCCATCCATCCATCAAGGAGAGACACACATGGGCACTCACGTAGGAGCACACCCATCCATTCGGCCACATGCCATGGGCATAGCCGGCCACTAGCATACCACATACATGCATTTATGAAACCAGATGCCCGTGGCACAACTTTCATATACAGCTCCAGGAGCACCCTGTACCAAATATACCAGATATACTCAGACATGCAGGAGTAGGGGTGTTATCTCTCCGGAGAGCCCTGAACCTGGGTAAACTAGCGTGTGCTACTCGCATACCCATTCCCGGTCCTATCAGCAGCAGTCTTACCCTCACACTAAGCCCTTGTGGCATCTGTCGACTCGCAAGCCCCCCGTGAGAATACCACGACAGTTGGCGCCCACTTTGGAGTGGTAATACTACTACTACGCTACCATGCTGCTGCTGGTTTCGCAGTCCGGGCGGGACCATCTTCATCATCTCTGCCACGGCGTCGCGCCGTCTCTCCGGTAGCGCTCGGGGGCTCAACTTCGACCCACCCCCGGAGCGGACGTGCGGGATGACGCGCCCTCACCGTCGGCTTCGCCATCTTCGTCATCACCAATGCAGCGTCGGCCGTCCGTCCGTGCGCGCGCGCGCCGCGCGCGGTGCCTCATTTTGGTCGGCCGTGTCCATCCATGCGCCGCTTGCGTCTGCTCCCCTTCGTGTTGTGCCTTGCTCCGGCCGAAGCGCACTTTCGCTCCATATTTCGTTTATCCAAGCTAGCTCATACATGTCAAAGCATAGCCATACACATCCCAAACACAACCTATACGTTTCCCAGACTATGGTCGTACTCTCATATGCTAGCCATACACTATCCATTCACTAGCCAGATGCAAGTTGGATAACTCCCGTATATTGGTCAGACAGTGGCCATGCATTATTCACACAACGGCTTGGCCTGGCTTGGCCCGACGCCCAGCCCCGTGCTGCTGCTGCGGGCAGCGCTCCACCCCATGCGGCCGTCTTCGCCCTCCCCGCGGCCGGCCTCCCGTCGCTGCCCCGAGCCCACGTAGACCGGCTCCCGCTCCAGCCTCCTCCACGCTCGGCCACGCCGGCTCCGCCCGCTTCGCTCCGGGCCCATCACTCCTCCGAGCCGCCTCCCACGCGCCGAGCTCGCCGTCCTCCGCCACCCAGCCTCTTCCCCACGCGCCGGGCTCTGGCCGGCTCCGCCTTCCGCCACGAGTGGCCGCATCGCGCCCTCCTACCCAAGCCGCGGACCATCGGGCCGGCTTCTCCGCCCCCACGTGCCGGCCCCAGGCCGGATCCTCATCACCGCCCCGGTCCCTGCATCCCCCAGCTCCGTGCGTCGGGTCCGACTGCTGCCGCATCCCGCCGACCGCGCGCCAGTCTGTCCGGCTGCTGCCGCATCCCACCGTCCGCGCGCCCGCCTGTCCGGCGCCGGGTCGCACCCGCCGGCTCCGCTTGGCCCTTCCCTCACAGTCGGCCCGGCTTCGGCCGCCTACGACTCGGTCCGGCTGGCCCTTGAGCGACGCCGCGCCCGCGCTCCTCTAGATGTGCCGCGGCGGCCCTGCATCGCGACGCCCGGCCAGTCAGCGCCGGGTCCGGCTCCTCCGCGCCGCTGCGCCGCCCCCGACTTGCAGTCCGCGCCGGCTCCGGCCTTCCCTGCATCGCCCCGCGCCCTCCTGTAGCGCTGCGCCGCCTCCACCGCCCGCGGCTGGGTGGTCCACACCCGCCGACTCCGCCCTAACACGCGCTAGCCTCCCATGGGCTCCGCCCCGCCCTGGCCGCTGCGCCGGCTACTGCGCTCTCGTCCGCCGGCTCGTCGCTCCAGTCGGCCGCCCCTGGCTTGTGCGCGCTGGCTCTCCCCCGCCCCTGCCTGCTGGTTCGGCTGGGTCCCCGAGAGAGAGAGAGAGAGAGAAATGGGGCCGGCTGGAGGAAAAGCAAAGGCCGGCTGCCCACAGCCGGCTGAGAAAAGAAAGGATCTGACTGACCAAGTCAAAGGCCGGCTGTTCAAATGCCCGGGTGCTAGAAAAAAAGAGAAAAAGAAAAGGGCCGACTGCCCACTGCCGAAAGAAAGCGAGCAGAGAGAAAAGAAAGAGATGCACGTCCGACTGCCCGCACCCGGCTGAAAATTGGGTCTGACTGCCAGATGTGCATCTGACCACCTACTGTGAAGAAGCTGCTGACTGCCCAGTCGGATGAATAAGAAGTGTCCGTTCGGCTGTGTTGGTGGACAAAGAGAAGAAGAAGAAAGACAAGGTAGTTGCCGGGAGATCCGGCCCGACTGCTCGGCAGTCGGCCCAGATCTCGGGGGCTACACCCAGCGGGTGCGCTGACGCGCTCCCGCGAAAAAGAAGACAAAGTAGTTGTCGGGAGATCCGGCCCGACTGCTCAGCAGTCGACCCAGATCTTGGGGGCTACACCCAGCGGGTGCGCTGACGCGCCCCCGTGAAGAAGAAGACAAAGTAGTTGCCGGGAGATCCGGCCCAACTGCTCAGCAGTCAACCCAGATCTCGGGGGCTACACCCAGCGGGTGCGCTGACACGCCCCCGCAAAGAAGAAGACAAAGTAGTTGCCGGGAGATCCGCCCCGACTGCTCAGAAGTCGGCCCGAATCTCGGGGGCTACACCCAGTGGGTGCGCTGGCGCGCCCTCACGGAAGATTGCAAAGAAGAGAAGAGTTTTGTCCGGCTGCCAGCAGCCGGCAGAAAAAAAGAGAGAGAAGAAAAAGGAGCTGCAGACGGCTCGCCGCCTGGCCGGTCAAGCCCGACCGGCTGGGACCCCCCTTCGAGCACCCGGAGGCTCGAAGGCTGCACCCAGCGGGTGCGCCAGCGTGCTCCGCGAGCGCTGAGCCGTGCCGGCTGTCTTCAACAACGACCGCGACTACACGAAAAACCAATGTGAGCTCCTCACCCGCATATTTTTTGCACCACGCAAGCACGAATAACCCTGAGCGAAGCTCAGGGGCTGTCTCCGCGTTTTATTACAGTGGCATCACTGTTTGCCCCGGCGCCAGCTAGAGTTGGCCCGGGGGCTGGCCGCTTGGCCTGAGACGTTAGATCCCGCAGACGGCTTAGTACCGTGCACGGTACCAAAGGCCCACTCTTAGTCACAGACCACAGAGCGGCTGTCCGACTAGCAAGAGTGAACGCTGGAGGCCACCCACGCGAAAAACATCCGGGAAGGAAAACGGTTCAGGCGACCCGGTCGTTTCCTTTACAAGTATCTGCCCGGTTAAATCTGCTCCCAGATTCTGAGTACTGTACACTCCGCTTCACGGCCCACTCTCAGCCACAGACCGCAGAGCGGCTGTCCGGCGAGCGAGAGCACAAGCCAAAAAGCGGAGGGAACATGAAAAAGATTGAAGGGTGCTCGGACGAAACTGAGTCAGCACCCTCTGCATAAAACTTGCAATGCTAAAAGCAAACATTTGATATATCTGCGTGGACTAACTTTGTCTTCTTCATGATCATTTCCATGAACACTCGCCAAAAAACCTCCGCCCAACTTTGCCAAGTTGCCCGGAGGCTTGGGGGCTACTGACGGAGTAATTGACAACTGGTACCCCGAAGACGGCAAGACAATATTTCAAGACATCGGGGCTAGCAAAGCCCCTCAGTCCGACTGCCCGGCTGCTCCTGCCGGCTCCTCGTCAGACTGCTCTGCCCAGCCGGCTGCTGACTGCGCCAACCAGCCGGCTGCTGACTGCAGCCCAACCCGACACCGACAAGACACCAATGGGACTACCGTACCGCGACATCATCTACAGTGTACCGTGTCCCCTGGGTACTGATTTATAAAGTACCCCAGGGGACAAGCATGACATGCACCATGCCTAGCCCATGCCACTACATAGCTTGGTTTGTAAGCTACCAAGGTAGCTTACAACCAACGCTACCACCACCCATGCCTACCACTATATAAGCTAGCTCCATCCATCCATCCATCAGGGAGAGACACACATGGGCACTCACGTAGGAGCACACCCATCCATTCGGCCACATGCCATGGGCATAGCCGGCCACTAGCATACCACATACATGCATTTATGAAACCAGATGCCCGTGGCACAGCTTTCATATACAGCTCCAGGAGCACCCTGTACCAAATATACCAGATATACTCAGACATGCAGGAGTAGGGGTGTTATCTCTCCGGAGAACCCCGAACCTGGTTAAACTAGCGCGTGCTACTCGCATACCCGCTCCTGGTCCTATCAGCAGCAGTCTTACCCTCACACTAAGCCCTTGTGGCATCTGTCAACTCGCAAGCCCCCACGACACTAATGAGACAAAAACAAACAAAGTATGTTTCACGTTTATACATAACTTATTTTGGTGAACTACTATAATTCATTAGCATGTATTGTAGTGCCAACTACATAATAAAATCACTTTCGGAACATATGTCCATGTAGCATGCCTACTGTATTGTATATTTCTTCACATTCCTTGACATGTAAGGATTAAGAGACATGGTTTAAAGTAGGATGAACATAGTATGGCATCATTCATATCATGCACAAATAGATATAAAACAAATAGGCTATTGTATCATTGTGTGGGCACGTGAACATCACAACTAGATTACAGATCAAGACCAAAAGAATATCCTTCATCTCTTTTAAACCGTGTAAGGTGAAATGATACATTAACACAACTGTGTATAAAAGTGAATAGAGTAATAGACATTGGCTGCAAACCAAGCAGTTAAATGAAGATGTCACAGTAACAAGCAGTTCAAAGGCAGGAGGAGTAAGGACTTACAACGGCGGCTTGAACTGATGTGCTCATGCCCTTCATCTTGCTGGTGTGGCAATCCTTGAAGATTTCCATTGCATTCGGTTCAGGTTTTTTTGGGTCCATGCAGGCTTTCCTCTGTATTTGGAACAAGTCAATATAGATATGATAATATGGCACATAAAAAAGAAGGAACTAGTAGCTATTTACAAGAGCCTCGGAGTGTGCAATATAGCTACGAGATCCTGTTGTCTGTTGGAATTTAACTTTAGAATAGTTGGTCTTGTTCTTAAAACAGTTAGCCTAGAAGAATATATACTTGTAAGGCACATACATAAATACAAGTTCAATATGTGATCTGATCAAATACATATACTCTACCAGATACTTTGGATCAGACCAGTTTTTAACAAGGGTTATCCAGTCTTCATCTGTAATATATTCCACTGGAGATGTTTGGGCGATTTCATTGTGCCTTGCCTTCAAAGTGAGCTTTTCTAAGGTGGTACTGATACTGTCGCAGATCAGACTGAAAAACATGAGTGCATCCTTGTTTAGTTGCATCATCTTTCGGATCCAACTTGAACCTCATCTGTTGAAAAAAGAATGTGAGTCTTATTAGGATGAAGCTAGAAAGTATGGGATAGAGCAAGACAATATTACAAATTGCGACTAATAACATTACTTACAGATAAAGGGTCAAGGAAGGTGTTAAACAGTGTATTGTCTTTCTCATTCCTATACTGGATCCACGCTGGGAGGATACATGCATAACACCTAACGACAACGGTTGCCTCTGATACTAACTTGGCTGACTCAGTAGCATCACATGGCCTTTTTAAACCTGCCTCAAAATGGATCTCCATTAGATTTTGTTAACCTATCAAGCATTACCCCTGATGTCTGTTTCCGCTTGCGCCATGGTGCTAGTTCAACAACGAATATGGAAAATGTTAGTGCACATCAAACTGTGAGAGTACATATAAAGGAGCATGCAAATGCAACTTGACTTGGTCAGGTACCGTCTTGGTGTTGATGCTCATGAGGTTCATCTGATCTTGCCAAGTCCTGTTGTGTCAGCAGTGCTTTGGAAGTAGTGTTAGGTGTGAACGCAGCTTGAGAACTGGCCAGTTTCGGAGCAAACAAACCAGTAACTCGTTGAGATGCCGATACAGTTGAAGCGGATGTTGCAGCTGGTGGAGTAGGTGATACTGTGTTTGTAGATTTAGCTAGTGGACTTGGACCTTCTACCGCACTATAAGTACTAGTATAATCTCGAGGGCAGATCCTATTTCGTTTCACCCGACGAGTAACACCATTCCCTACTATATTATTTTCCTTGTTCTTTTTTGACTTTGCCATGTCAACCCGTACCCACAACACAAAAGAATAAAATCGCTCGTCAGAACTCATTGATGCATGATACAGATAAGCAATACTTTGATGCAGGGACAGAGCTCCCATGTAAGCATTGAGGTCAATTGACCCCAATGAAATTAGGTAATCCTTCATTAGTACTTTACTAGTTTAGTACTAATTACTGTCCATTTAGACAAGATGACCCCACTGTCATAGAGATGACCCCATCGAACACTTTTTCTAGCTTCGTCCTTGCTTTGATGTAAGACAACCGTATGAGGATGGACTATGTAAGAAAAAAAGGACGACATGACATATTCACAGCTACGATGTGTAAACTAAGCAGAAGGATTTTCAAGAAGATAGAAGTAATGCAAGCTAGAAACCATATGAAAGATGCAACCAATATCACTCTACCAAGTTGAAAGTGTCTTGTCATAAGTGGCATTTCGAAAAATTAGAAGCAATACAATGTAGAAATCAATGCAAGATGCAACCACTATTAAACTGCCATGTTAAAAGCGTCCAATCATGAGTGACTGATGCGGGATAAACAACAGCAGTACTTTGATGTAAGAACATGGTATGATAGATAGATGCAGTGTATTCTAGACACATAAAGGTATGTCATATGAGCATGTATAACGTATAAACTCAGCAGGTGCAATTTAATCAAAATAGAAGAAACACAGGCTAGACAACATATGCAACATAAAACCAATTATCACACTGTCAAGTTAGAGCAGGCACCTGAGATGGTGGAGAACGGGAGATGAACTCATTATGTCGACTTGGGACTTCAACTGCATTAGCAGTAGCAATGGAAAATCTGGAGAGTCTCTATTTGCGTCGGTCCAGAGGACCACCAACATCCCCTAACTTACTCTTTTCCTTCCTCTTTTCTGATATTGCCTTATGAAGTCAAAACCACAAGAAGATGAATAAAATTAGCTCTGCATAACTGGTTGAGGCATGATACAGACAAACACTACTTTGATATAAGGCAAGCGCATGATAGGAGGATGGAATATATACAAAAAAGACAACATTGCATATTCACACGTACAATAGGAGGATGGAATATTTATGAAAAATAGTAACCAGAAGGCATTTCAACAAAATTAGAAGAAATGAAAGCTAGGCACCATATGAACATGCAACCAATATCACTATCAGATAAAAAGTGTCTCGTCGTAAGTACCATTTCGAGGAATTTTAAGCACTACAAGATAGAAGACAATGCAAGATGCAACCTTCATCACACTCCCAAGTTAAATGTGTCTTATGGATAAGTGATTGTTGCAAGTATAAGTTGTAAGCTACGCAGATGCAATTCAACAAAATTAGAAGCAATACAAACTAGACATCATACGGAACACGCAACCACATATAACAGTTCCAAGTTAGAGCAAGCACCTGTGATGGTGGAGTAGGGGAGATGTGCTCATCATCTATACAACTACGTTGACTATCCAGCCTTGTCTTGTCTTGCGAATCTTCTTGGGAGGATGGCGGAGTAGAATCTGTAGAGATCCTCTATTTCAGTTGCTCCGAAGGACCACCATCATCCACTGCCTTACTAATTTCCTTTAGCTGTATTGATTTTGCATTGTGAAGTCAAACCGATAAGAAAAAGGAATAGAATTCACTATTCAGAATTCATTCATGCATGATACTGATGAACACTACTCGGATGAAAGGCAAACACATGATATGAGGATGGAATATGTACGAAAAATAGGATGACGTGACATATTCACACCTATGATGTGGTAACTAAGTAGAAGGCATTTCAACAAATTAGAAGCACTACAAGCTAGACGGCATACGAAAGATGCAACCAATATCACTATGCCAAGTTCAAACTGTCTGGCGTTTCAACAAATTAGAAGCAGTACATGCTAGAAATTATATGCAAGATGCAACCAATATCACAATGGCGACTTAAAGGTGCCTTATCATAAGTGACTGATGCGGGATATGCAAGAACAGTAGGCTGATGTAAGAACATGGTGTGATCAGATATAGTATGTTCTAGAAACAGGAACACGTGTCATATTCACATGCATTATGTGTAAAGTAAGTAGATGCAATTCAACAAAGTTAGAAGCAATACAAGCTAGACATCATATGCAACATGCAACCACATATAATTGTGCCAATTTAGAGCAAACACCTGTGATGGTGGAGTTGGGGAGATGTGCTCATCATCTAGACAGCTACGTTGACTGTCTAGCCTTGGGTTGTCTTGCGAATCTTGTTGGGAGGATGGCGGAGTAGAATCTGTAGAGACCCTCCATTTTAGTTGCTCGGAAGGACCACCATCATCCAATGCCTTACCAATTTCCGTCCGCTTTATTGATTTTGTATTGTGAGGTCAAACCGACAAGAAAAAGGAATAAAATTCTCTCTTCAGAACTCATTCATGCATGATACTGACGAACACTACTCTAATGATAGGAAAGTCATGATACGAGGATGGAATATGTACGAAAAACTGGACGGCTTGACATATTCACACCTATGATGTGGCACTGGTGCGCGTCAGTCCTAAACAAACAGTTTTTACCCCTTTTCGCGACGACATTTGGAACCGTCGCCAAGTGAGTGTGGGCGATAGGGGGGGTCCTTCCCACATGACCCAGAAATCGTCGGGGATAGGCCCTCGTGGGACCCAGGCTGGGGCCGTGTGCGATCGGGCGAGGCATGAAAACCCAATCATTTCCGTAGGTATGGACATCCCACACGGTGAATCCCAGAAATCATTTCCGTAGGTATGTACATCCCACACGGTGAATCCCTAGAAATCATTTCCATAGGTATGTTCATCCCACACGGTGAATCCCAGAAAAACATTTCCGTAGGTATGTACATCCCACACGGTGAATCCCAGAAAAACATTTCCGTAGGTATGTATATCACACACAGTCAATCCAAGGAATATGTTTCCGTTCTTATGTACATCCCACATAGTCAATCCAGGGAAAATGTTTTTGTTCGTATGTACATCCCACACAGTTTTATGTGTAGGCTCATGTGTGAAAGGTGTAACTATCACACACGGTCTTCCTTGGTTAACTGTTTGCTTTTATCAACTATATCACACATGATTTGATGAAGAAAACTGTGTGGCATTGGGCTATCCATCGCAACCGCTTTTACTTCTAGAACCGTGTGCAAAGGTCCATGACTCATTTAGCATGTTTATTAGTTTACAATTAATTATTCCAATATTACACAAATTCACATTTCATATCGAACAGCTGTTTGCCAGTTTCATATCAGGCACATAAATATATCATAACATCACAGTACGGTAGCTACATGAAAACAACACAGTACAACATATAGGTAGTTCAACTTCATAAGAACAATATATTCATTTCCCTAATTGAGATCATCCAGGCTCGTCTTATCCACCTCTGCTTTCAGTTCAGTAAGAACCCGTTTTGCGCGGGCCAACTAGGAAAGTGCCTCCTCCTTCGCCAACACCATCTTAGCAAAGTCCTTATCCACCTTCAGCTTTTTATCCCGCATCTTGAAATATGCTTCAAAGTTGACAAGACTTTCTCTAAGCCTAGCTGTGTTCACTTCCTCATACATGCTCCAGAGCATCGTTAGGCACACCTTCAAAGACTATGGCCACTCTTGATCAACCCACTCCAAGTAAGAACACTTCCGTTCATCCTATAATATTTAAAACTAGATCAGTAACAATTGTAGGGGAAATGGGTATATAGCAACATAGAAAATCACCAATGCTTATTTTGAAAAACTGAAGAAACATGTTAATTATCACATATCTTCTCAAAAAGATCAGTGTGCAAATGAAATAATTGGTACTGAGACAACAACCAAATTCTGGAACATCAGAAGTTATAATTAGCTACAACGACACTACAAGTTCTTACTCATGTACAATAAATAAGAAATTGGACATTTTATGAGGAAGGTAAATATAACTACAACAGCATAGCGACAGTGTTTGGATGACAGCAAATTGATACTAACAGGTGTGTACATGCATAAATTTAGTAACATAGAAGTAATAGCACTAAGGCCGTCCACTATGTATGACAAAACTAGTGTAAATACAACTATTGCTACATCTCACACCAGTGCCCTGAACTGGCGAGCCGATGCAGCGGGAAAAAGATTAGGGACCCGGACTCCGGAGCATCTAGTTGCTCCGATGCCCAGCTCCTTCATGCCATAAAGATTTAGTATTTTACTACTTGGCTGCTCGGATGTGTGGACCAAAGTTAGCTGCACAAACTGCTAAAGTGGTGCCAAATAATTTTCTAATGGCACCGCTGATGAGATGGCAACAATTTAAGATACTAGGTACAAACTGTGACACTGTCTTAGGATGCGTTTGGTTGAAGGTGTGGTATGAATGGGTTGGGACCGTGATAGTGTCTGAATCACATCTAACAAATGATTTGTAACAATGGAAGAGGGTCTAACCTTCTCTGCACATGCCAGAAACTTCCTCCCTGTGTCCACAGAATCAAATGCAAGTAGCTTCACGCATGGAGATTGATGGTGACAACAAGCAGATAGATCTTCAGCCACCCCGCTCCATTCGTTGCCACTGATGGTCTTAGGGAGATACAAGAGGAAGAAACGACTCAAATCGACCTCCGGGTAAAAATCCTTCATTCCAAGTCATAGCCTGAGAGAGAAGAGAGGCATACCTGGGTGGTGAAGGAGTAGTCGCTGGAGGAGGAACCATTGGAGATGTCTTTGAAGAAGACCACGGCGACCCCGGCGGTAGGATGCGAGACAGCGAGAGCAAGGTAGCCGCTATAGCTTAGCAAGGAAGGAAGGAAGGACGAAATAGGGGAAAGTGACTTGTGGTCGGGGAGAAAAGGGGGTGGGTAAGGGGGCGGGGGTAGATATTTTGGCGGTAGGCCAAAATTTTGAAAATGTGGAGGAAAACTTTGCGCGCGGTTCCGCCGGACACTTTGAACGATTGTGTGCATCGCAAACGAATCTTCTGCTTTACGTGCATGGGATGAGTTTGATAATTCAAATTTTGGTCTCAAGGCATGCACATTCACTTTCAACGCGTGCAGTGCCGTCGGACCATTCACTTTGAACGATTGTGTGCATCACAAACGATTCTTCTGCTTTACGCGCATGGGATGGGTTTGATAATTCAAATTTTGGTGGAAATTTCCCTGGGTACATCATTGCATAATTTAACACCGCTTGCTAATTTGGGCACACAAAAGAGCGTACAGCAGATAGACCACACTTACTGAATCAAGCAATTTCAGTAATTAGACAGACCAGTTGACCTAAACATTGCTCTAACAAAAGACCAGCATTAAAAACAAAGCCTAAGTATGCATAATTAAAAATCCGCCACCGCACTGGCCTATGCATCACCGGTGTGAGATGAGACGTCGATGACTTGTCCTGGCGACATGCCATCGTTGGTGGACTCTGCGTCCCCCCTACTGAAGTCGACCGCGTCTTCGTCCTCGGCGCCGCCCTCAAGGTTGTAGTACTCGTAGTAGTGGCTGCGCCAGAGCTCGCGTTCGTACTCCACCGTCGATTCCTCGATGGACAAACTCTTCTCTACCTCGACCTCGGCCACGCACAACTCCTCCTCCCAGCGCTCCTCGATCTCCGCCGCCTCCTGCATCTCCAGCTCCCGCTCGGTGACCTCATGAGGAAGCAGGTGCTCCATGGCCACCGCCGCCTTTTCAGACGTGCGTTGCATGTTGGAGTCCGAGGTGGCCTGGAATATCTTGGTGTGTGCATCCTTGATCTTGGCGTGGATGGCCTCAACTCGAGCCAGGGCGACATTAGCGGCATGGACGGCAGCTCGAGCGCTCTCGGCGTTTGCAGCCGCCGTTGTAGCAGTAGCTGCAGCCGTACAGGCAACAACTAACCATAACGATTTGAAAACTCATATTTCGTGTACTTGTGTGCAATTTAATTCCATGTGTAGTAAATTGGAAGGAATTTTCAAATATATTGGTCTAATGGCTATGACACAATTAATCATGGTGTGACATGGCATTGTAATTCCAAAAAATCAATAAAAAATCAGGAACATATGAAACCTTGGTTGATGTAATGTCATGCCACGAAGATGATGTGGTAAAAAATTGGCATGTTTGACCAAGGTTTGGTCACACACCCCTCACAAACCGGAGCAACTCACTAGAAGGCTCGTGGTTCTGAGAGAGAACAATGCATGTTTGATGACGAACGAGAGATAGCTTCCTCTTACGGCCTTCAAAAATTTTTCTACGTCTAACATGCACTACTACAACTATAATGTGAAATTTTTGAAAATTCTAGGGGTCATTTGACCTTTTAAAGACATTTAAGTGATTTTCTAACAATTCAATGACCGTAATTCAAATTTGAACTACATCTACATGCAACGCCTAACCAAAACATTTTGAAAAATCATATATGTGTACTTGTGTGTGAGTTAATTCCATGTGCAGTAAATTAGAAGGAATTTTCAAACATATTGGTCTCACGACATGGACACATGCATACGTATGCATGGAGTGACATGGCATTTTAATTCAAAACATAGAAAATGATGAGAAACACATGAAACCTTGGTTGATGTAATGTCATGCCACCAAGATGTTGTGGTAAAGAAATTGGAATGTTTGACGAATGTTTGGACATGCACCCCTCACAAACCGAAGCAACTCGCTAGAAAGTTCGTGGTCCCGAGAGGGAACGATGCATGTTTGATGACGAACGGGAGATCGCTTCCTCTTACGGCCTTCAAATTTTTTCCTACGTTTAACATGCACTAATACAACTGTCATGTGAAAATTTGGTAAATTTCAGGGGCCATTTGACCTTTAAAAGATATTTAAGTGATTTTCTAACCATTTAATGACCGTAATTCAAATTTGAAGTACATCTACATGCAATGCCTAACCATAACGGTTTGAAAAATCATATTTTTGTGTACTTGTGTGCGAGTTAATTACCTGTGCAGTAAATTCGAAGGAATTTTCAAACATATTAGTGTCAAGGCATGGGCACATGCATGGAGTGCATGCCATGGCAATTTAATTCCAAAAAATTAAAAAATGATCAGAAAAACATGAAACCTTGCTTGATTTAATGTCATGTGTAACGTCCTAAAATTCGAAATTTTGGAATGTTATAATAAATAGATATATTGATTGTTTGTTTGATTGTTGTGTGACTGATTGAGTGAAATTCAAAACTTTTTGAAAGTTAAATGAGAGGGAATAGAAGGACTTTCCCAAACTTTCACCTTTTTGCATTTTGATCTCCGTGAATTCAAATTCTTTTCAAATACAAAACCCTCGAGAGGAGATGATATGACTTCTTCCATTTAATTAAATGAAAAGGGGTTTTTGAAAAGATTTGAATTTTATTTGGAAATATTTCAAATTCAGAAACTTTAAGCAACTCAATGATTTTCATGAGAGAAGATAAAATAACTTCTTCAAAATATATGAAATACTAGTTGGAAGTTTAAAAGGATCAAATTTAAAGTCCGTTTGAAATTATTTTCAATTTGGAGTTATTTGGGTTTTATTCAAATTATTTTTCTCCAAAAATAAAATAAATGGAAAATAGGGTAAAATGATTCCCTACATCAGAAAATTGGAGAGAAATAATTTTGAAATAATTTTGGTATTTCTAAAATGATTTTTATTGGGTTTTATTGTAGAAGTAGCACTGTTTGAATTATTTGAATTTTTTTTAGTTTTATTTGGCACTAAAGAAATGTCCATGTTGTAGAAAATATTTTTCTGAAAATTTTGATATTTAAGATGTCTATATAAAAAATTTATTTTATTTTTCTTTATTCAGGTTATCCTTCTGTTTCTATTTTAAAAAAACTGTACGTGTGGCCTGTCCCTAAATGTTGCACACGTGCGCATCATAGTACCAGCGGGTGTCCCATTTTTTCTTCTTCTTTTTCCTACATGGGCCAAGCCCAGCCAGCCTTTTTTTTCTTAAGCCGGATTTTGTTTAAAAAAACTGCAGCTGCAGCGTGCGCGTGCGGCCGGCCGTAGGCCTTTAAGCCCATGCGAGCCATCTCTTTTCTTCTTTGTTTCTTTTCTTTTCATCTACGTTTAGTCCCACATTGCCTAGCCTTTAACCTCTAAGCCTCTTTTCCACCAATAAATATAGACCCACCGAGCCTCCAAAAATCATCCGATTTGGGTTAAATTAATATTTTGGTTTGACTAGATTCATTTAAGAAAAAATATTTCTTTTCTCCGGCGGGACTTCTGGAAATTTTCTCCTCTCTCCGAAGTCATTTTTTTCTCTACCTTATAAAGGTATCTTTCTTCATATATATTTTTGTAGTTTATTATTTTCTAGACTAGTACGATAAAATAATTAGATTACCAATTAGTCTCTGTATTTATACATTAGACGTAAAATTCTTTTAGCCGTAACTATTTTTCTTCCGTAAAACAGCTTGGCCCTGATTTTTTCAAATAGCCATAACTTTTTACTCGTTCATCCAAATTAGATGAAACCAACGCCCACCTCTTCGTTACGATCTCCTCTATCCAGTAAAATAACTTCAACATGTTTTTGAAAGTTTTAAATTTTGAATTCAAACAGATTTGTATTCAAACTTCTTTTGTTCATAACTTGAGTTTTATAACTCCGATTTAGTTGATTCTTTTTGCAAATTGAAGCTCTTGACTTAAACTTTCTAATAAGGCCAAATTCACATAATTTTGGTACTGTTAGAGATTGTTTTATGTTGCAAGAGTTATTTTTTGGTTTAATGTTTTCCGAACTGTCTTCTTCTTTCTTCCCGATCTTTTGAGTGATTGCTTATGTGTGGTTACTATTGCTTGCTCACGATAGATTGAACAGAGTGTGACGAGTAGAACTATCAATAGTTATGAGTGCGAATCATCTTCAACAGTACAAGGCAAGTTCACACTTTGATCATATCCCTTTCATACCCAGTTTTTATGCATTAGTTTCAACCCTCAAACATTGCATGGTTAGGACTTGATAACATGTGGGTATCGGGAAGTAGTTGATGAGGTAGGAACCTATTGCCCTGCATTCAAACCCTGGGAGTTACTTTTACGTTATGCTCATATTGCTATGCTATGCTCGTAGACGTGGATTGGTTTGAGAGAATTCATGACAGATGTGAGAGTTATTATTTAATGGTTAACTTAAGGTGGCTACTTTAATACACATCTGGGTGGATTGGTTGGGGCACCCTGGAGCACCCAGTGGTTTGCTTGGGCACCTAGAGAACCCAGTGTTTGCCCAAGGGGATCCCGGAGGACCCGTGTGATCACCCTATGGAATGCCACCCAGGCTCAAAAGGGATCATAAGATTATTCATGCTAGAAACTTCCGTGTGCAGCCACAAGCTATTATGGGCTCTAGCATAGTTGAGTAAGTTGCGTGAAGCTCTTGAAGAGATAGACTAGCATGTAGTGGGTTGTAGGTGGTATAGTCTATCCGGAGTAGAGAGTTAATGCTTCAGAAAGACTGTGTCTCGGTCATCCGTTTCTCAAACACCCGGCAGTGCGAGAAATTCAACGGAGGAGGTCGTGTCTTGTGGGGAAAAGTGCGCAAACCTCTGCAGAGTGTACAAACTAATCATGGTTAGCCGTGTCCCCGGTTATGGACATCTTGAGTATCTGGTTCTTGGATTATCATATTGATCTGATCACGTTACTTAAATAATTTGTTGGGTTATTGATGTTAATTTGGGATTGAGTTGGAGGAACCTTCTCAATATTTTCAACCAACTTTGTAGTTAAATAAATTATATTCCTTTGCAGTAGGGAAAAATCGGCTTTTCGCAAAAACATTATAACCATAGAGATTTTCCACCAGCCAAATATGCATGTAGTGATAGCCTTTATTCATCATTATCCTATGGTGTGAATTTTCCAGTACATTCAATGTACTGACCCTTTGTGGCTGCAATGTCTCGTGTTGCAGGATTATCTTACGATGAGTAAGTGATACGTTAGGATTACGATTTCTACACTCAACTTTTCCATTGGTGTTGATGGGAATCCACAACCTTGTTGTTACTTCCGCTATTTGGATTGAGGTAATAGTATTTACGTTATTTTATACATGTGATTTACCTCTGTTATAAATCCTCGAGTACTGTGTGTGTCAGCATACCGATCCAGGGATGGCACTTAAGCACAGAGACTTGACCGTATGAGGTCGGGTCGCTACATCATGCCACCAAGATGATGTGGTAAAGAAATTGGCATGTTTGACGAAAGTTTGGACACACACCTCTCACAAACCGGAGCAACTCGCTAGAAGGTTTGTGGTTCCGAGAGGGAACAATGCATGTTTGATGATGAACGGGAGATAGCTTCCACTTACGGCGTTGAAAATTTTTCAACGTCTAACATGCACTACTACAACTATAATGTGAAATTTTTGGGAAATTCTAGGGGTCATTTGACCTTTCAAAGACATTTAAGTGATTTTCTAACCATTTAATGACCGCAATTCAAATTTCAACTACATCTACATGCAACGCCTAACCAAAACAGTTTGAAAAATCATATCTGTGTACTTGTGTGCGAGTTAATCCCATGTGCAGTAAACTAGAAGGAATTTTCAAACATATTGGTCTCACGACATGGACACATGCATACGTATGCATGGAGTGACATGGCATTTTAATTCAAAAAAAATAGGGAAATGATCAGAAACACATGAAACCTTGGTTGATGGAATGTCATGCCACCAAGATGATGTGGTAAAGAAATTGGCATGTTTGACGAATGTTTGGACACACGCCCCTCACATACCAGATCAACTCGCTAGAAGGTTCGTGGTTCCGAGAGAGAATAATGCATGTTTGATGATGAACGGGAGATAACTTCCTCTTACGGCCTTCAAATTTTTTCCTACGTTTACCGTGCACTAATACAACTGTCATGTGAAATTTGGTAAATTTCAGGGTTCATTTGACCTTCTAAAGACATTTAAATGATTTTCTAACCATTTAATGACCGTAATTCAAATTTGAACTACATCTACATGCAACGCCTAACCAAAATGGTTTGAAAAATCATATTTTTGTGTACTTGTGTGCAAGTTAATTCCATATGCAGTAAATTCGAATGAATTTTCAAACATATTGGTGTCAAGGCATGGGCACATGCATGGAGTGCATGCCATGGCATTTTAATTCCAAAAAATTAAAAAATGATCAGAAAAACATGAAACCTTGCTTGATTTAATGTCATACCACCAAGATGATGTGGTAAAAAAGTTGGCATGTTTGAAGAAAGTTTGGACACACACCCCTCACAAACCGGAGGAACTCACTAGAAGGTTCGTGGTTCCGATAGGGAACAATGCATGTTTGCTGACAGACGGGAGATAGCTTCCTCTTATGGCCTTCAAATTTTTTCCTATGTTTAACGTGCACTAATACAACTGTCATGTGAAAATTTGGAAATTTCACGGGTCATTTGACCTTTTAAGGACATTTAAGTGATTTTCTAACCATTTAATAACCGTAATTCAAATTTGAACTACATCTACATGCAACGCCTAACCTAAACGGTTTGAAAAATCATATTTTTGTGTACTTGTGTGCTAGTTAAAAAATCATCAGACAATGTAAATATCTGGTCTTCAAAAAAGAAAATGTAAGGATCTGGCAAGACAACCGGCCCCCACACGATTGGTAGTCTATCTCGCGGCTCAAGGTTTGGTAGGTGGATGGCGGGGATCATTAATCAGACACGGTTTTGCATTGGAAATCGACAGCTATTACGTTCACACACGGATTTTGGCTATGATGTTCACACACAGATTTGCTGCAGGAATTGTGTGTAATTCAAACTACAGTACTCATAAATTCCGGCGACCGGAGTGTGTACTGTCCCCGTCAATCTAGATTCCGGCTACCAATTAATACTACCTTGCTCACGTCGTCCCGCCTGCATTCTCATCTACATCCTCCCCTCACTCGCCCTCTCTCTCTCTCTCTCAAATCTCTGCAATGGCGCCGCCGGTCTGCCCACGCGCCGACGAGGAGTCACCGCCCCCCGAGGACGCTCACTCGATTAGCAGTGACCAGGACCCCTACGCGCCGCCTGATGAGGTTGCGCCGGACCCCCCAACTTTGGATTGGTCTGGGGCCAGTACAATCTTTGTCTGTGGAAGTCGCTGTCGCCGGCTGAGAAAGCCAGGCAAGTGGCATTCAAGGAGATGGCGGAGGAGGAAGCCAGGTACCAGGCGGCCTATGAAGCCCGTGATGCCTCCTCGAAAAAGGAGGCGGCAGAACTTTGGGGGCGGGCAGGTCGTCGTGCCGAGGAGGTGTACGAAGACGGGTACTTCACGAGGAAGGTCATAGGCGCTGGGCGCCTCATCGCTGCGTGGTGGTGGGCCGATAAGCTGCAGTGTGCCACCGGCGAGGAGCTCCGGTGGGCCCCAACGAAATGGCAGGATCGGTCGCGCGCGTCCGCCAGCAAGAGGCAGATCGGTACGTCAAGCACTGCGAGGCGGAGGTGTCAGAGTACTACCTTCGGACTAGGAAGATGCCGCGCACCAGGGAGCTGCTGGCGAGGGGCTGCCGGAATACTGCCCCTAGGAGGGATTATTAGTTTTAGTATTGTTTGTTTTCCATTTTATGCATTGTACCTAGTAGTAAGGTATCATCACGTATATGTGATAATATATATACAATTAATATATATATTATGAATTCAATTTTCTATTTATTTTTGTATACTAATTTGAATCTAGTGGTTATCATCCACATATAAAGAATGGAAAGCGTACATACACACATTGAAACAGAACATATAAGAATGGAAAACAGAGTACACACATTGAAACAGAGCAATAAACAAAGCAATACTATGATTGTCGTGAATACAAAGCTATCCAAGTCGAAGCAACTTTTCAAAATAAAATGCGTCCATGAGACCATGACCAATAGCCCTTGCCTAGGGTAGCTCTTGGCTCTGCCTGAACTCATGCAGGCATTCGTCCAAGTGGTCGACACGCTCGTGGTACATTTGCAGCGCGATCTCGAGCTCCAAGTTGGCTATTTCATCGGAGATCACCAACTCGAGGATGCGACGGCCATTTTCCTCTACTGCGCCCAGGTGGACACCTGGGCCAAGGAGGCGGTCGAGCCTACAGACCAGCACGTTGGCATCAAGCGGGCCATGGACAAGGCGAACGGCGGCACCCATGTGAATGTTGTGGCGGGCGTCCAGTGCAAGTACGGCGTGGCCGGCATCTGGTGCAAGTACGACGCTGAGGGCCTCTACCCACTCCTAGCAAGGAATGGGGGTACTAACGGGACGTGTACCCAGTTGCGACGCTGTGTCGACAGCAGGAAAGCGCCGATGGATCCACTCTTGCTATGCGGTGCGCCGCGCCTTGATACGTCCCCAACGTATCTATATTTTTTTTATTGTTCCATGCTATATTATATTCTATTTTGTACATTATTGGGCTTTATTATACACTTTTATATTATCTTTGGGACTAACCTATTAACCGGAGGCCCAGCCCAGAATTGCTATTTTTTTGCCTATTTTAGGGTTTCTCAGAAAAAGAATATCAAACGGAGTCCGAACGGAATGAAACCTTCGCGAACGTGATTTTCGGAACGAACATGATCCAGAGGACTTGGACCCTACGTCAAGACATCAACCAGGAGGCCACGAGGTAGGGGGCGCGCCTACCACCCAGGCGCGCCCTCCACCCTCGTGGGCCCCCTATTGCTCCACGGATGTACTCCTTCCTCCTATATATACCTACGTACCCCCAAACTACCAGATACGGAGCCAAAACCCTAATTCCACCGTTTTAACTTTCTGTATCCACGAGATCCCATCTTGGGGCCTGTTCTAGAGCTCTGCCGGAGGGGGCATCGATCATGGAGGGCTTCTACATCAACACCATAGCCCCTCCGATGAAGTGTGAGTAGTTTACCTCAAACCTTCGGGTCCCTAGTTATTAGCTAGATGGCTTCTTCTCTCTTTTTGGATCTCAATACAAAGTTCTCCCCCTCTCTTGTGGAGATCTATTCGATGTAATCTTCTTTTGCGGTGTGTTTGTTGAGATCGATGAATTGTGGGTTTATGATCAAGTTTATCTATGAACAATGTTTGAATCTTCTCTGAATTATTTTATGTATGATTGGTTATCTTTGCAAGTCTCTTTGAATAATCAGTTTGGTTTGGCCTACTAGATTGATCTTTCTTGCAATGGGAGAAGTGCTTAGCTTTGGGTTCAATCTTGCGGTGTCCTTTCCTAGTGATAGTAGGGGCAACAAGGCACGTATTGTATTGTTGCCATCGAGGATAACAAGATGGGGTTTATATCATATTGCATGAGTTTATCCCTCTACATCATGTCATCTTGGTTAAAGCGTTACTCTGTTCTTATGAACTTGCTGGATAGCGGTCGATGTGTGGAGTAATAGTAGTAGATGCAGGAAGGAGTCGATCTACTTGTCTCGGACAAGATGCCTATATACATGATCATACCTAGATATTCTCATAACTATGCTCAATTCTGTCAATTGCTCAATAGTAATTTGTTTACCCACCGTGAATACTTATGCTCTTGAGAGAAGCCACTAGTGAAACCTATGGCCCCCGGGTCTATCTTCCATCATATTAATCTTCCAATACTTAGTTATTTCCTTTTCCTTTTATTTTACATTGCATCTTTATCATAAAAATACCAAAAATATTATCTTATCATATCTATCAGATGTCACTCTCGTAAGTGACCGTGTAGGGATTGACAACCCCTTATCGCGTTGGTTGCGAGGATTTATTTGTTTGTGTAGGTGCGAGGAACTGATAAGGGATTGAAAACCTCTTATCGCCTCCTACTGGATTGATACCTTGGTTCTAAAAAACTAAGGGAAATACTTACGCTACTTTGCTGCATCACCCTTTCCTCTTCAAGGGACAACCAACGCAAGTGCTCAAGAGGTAGCAAGAAGGATTTCTAGCGTCGTTGCCGGGGAGGTCTATGCAAAAGTCAACATACCAAGTACCCATCACAAAACCTTATCTCCGCATTACATTATTTGCCATTTGCCTCTCGTTTTCCTCTTCCCCACTTCACCCTTGCCGTTTTATTCGCCCTCTCTCTCTGTCCTCCCTCTCTTTCTCTATTTGCCTGTTTCTTGTTTGCTCGTGTGTTGAATTGCTTGCTTGTCACGATGGCCCAAGATAACACTAAATTGTGTGACTTTACCAATACCAACAACAATGATTTCCTTAGCACTCTGATTGCTCCTCTTACCGATACTGAATCTTGTGAAATAAATGCTGCTTTGTTGAATCTTGTCATGAAAGATCAATTCGCCGGCCTTCCTAGTGAAGATGCAGCTACCCATCTGAATAGCTTTGTTAATTTATGTGATATGCAAAAAAAGAAAGATGTGGATAATGATATTGTTAAATTGAAGCTATTTCCTTTTTCTCTTAGAGATCGTGCTAAAGCTTGGTTTTCGTCATTGCCTAAAAATAGTATTGATTCTTGGAATAAGTGCAAAGATGCTTTTATCTCTAAGTATTTTCCTCCCGCTAAGATTATCTCTCTTAGAAACGATATTATGAATTTTAAGCAACTTCATCACGAACATGTTGCACAAGCTTGGGAGAGGATGAAATTAATGATACGTAATTGCCCTACACATGGTTTGAATTTGTGGATGATTATACAAAATTTTTATGCTGGATTGAATTTTGCTTCTAGAAATCTTTTAGATTCGGCCGCGAGAGGCACTTTTATGGAAATATCTTTAGGAGAAGCTACTAAACTCCTAGATAATATTATGGTTAATTATTCTCAATGGCACACTGAAAGATCTACTAATAAAAAAGTGCATGCGGTAGAAGAAATTAATGTTTTGAGTGGAAAGATGCATGAACTTATGAAATTATTTGCTAATAAAAGTGTTTCTTCTGATCCTAATGATATGCCTTTGTCTACTTTGATTGAGAATAATAATGAATCTATGGATGTGAATTTTGTTGGTAGGAATAATTTTGGTAACAACGCGTATAGAGGAAACTTTAATCCTAGGCTGTATCCTAGTAATTCCTCTAATAATTATGGTAATTCCAACAACAATTCTTATGGAAATTATAATAAGATGCCCTCTGATTTTGAAACTAATATTCAAGAATTTATTACTTCGCAAAAGAATTTCAATGCTTTGATTGAATAAAAATTGCTTAAGATTGATGAGTTGGCTAGGAACGTTGATAGAATTTATCTTGATGTTGATTCTTTGAAACTTAGATCTATTCCACCTAAGCATGATATCAGTGAGTCTCTCAAAGCCATGAGAATTTCCATTGATGAGGGCAAAGAAAGAACCGCTAGGATGCGTGCTAAGAAAGATTGTTTTATAAAAGCGTGTTCTTCTAGTTTCCATGATAATAAAGATGAAGATCTAAAAGTTATTGATGTGTCCCCTATTAAATCTTTGTTTTGTAATATGAATCTTGATAATGATGGGACTGAATATGATCCACCTTTACCTAGACGGCATTCCAAGAATTCGGAGTCTTTAGATTTTGATGCTAAAATTGTTAAAAGTGGGATTGAAGAAGTCAAACCTTAAATATTAATGAACCCACTATTTTGGATTTCAAGGAATTTAATTATGATAATTGATCTTTGATAGATTGTATTTCCTTGTTGCAATCCGTGCTAAATTCTCCTCATGCTTATAGTCAAAATAAAGCTTTCACTAAACGTATCATTGATGCTTTGATGCAATCTTATGAAGAAAAACTTGAGTTGGAAGTTTCTATCCCTAGAAAACTTTATGATGAGTGGGAACCTACTATTAAAATTGAAATTAAAGATCATGAATGCTATTCTTTGTGTGATTTGGGTGCTAGTGTTTCCACGATTCCAAAGACTTTGTGTGATTTGCTAGGTTTCCGTGATTTTGATGATTGCTCTTTAAACTTGCACCTTACAGTTTCCACCATTAAGAAACCTATGGGAAGAATTAATGATGTTCTTATTGTTGCAAATAGGAATTATGTGCCCGTAGATTTTATTGTTCTTGACATAGATTGCAATCCTTCATGTCCTATTATTCTTGGTAGACCTTTCCTTAGATCGATTGGTGCAATTATTGATATGAAGGAAGGAAATATTAGAATCCAATTTCCGTTAAGGAAAAGCATGGAACACTTTCCTAGAAAGAAAATAAAACTACCATATGAATCTGTCATGAGAGCCACTTATGGATTGCCTACCAAAGATGGCAATACCTAGATCTATCCTTGCTTTTTATGCCTAGCTAGGGGCGTTAAACGACAGCGCTTGTTGGGAGGCAACCCAATTTTATTTTTATTCCTTGATTTTTGCTCCTGTTTAGTAATAAATAATTTATCTAGCCTCTGTTTTGGTTGTGTTTTTTGTGTTTAATTAGTGTTTGTGCCAAGTAGAACCGTTGGGAAGGCTTGGGGAAAGTCTTTTTAATCTTGCTATAAAAAACAGAAACTTTAGCGCTCACGAGAACTGCTGCCATTTTTATTTGGAAAGTGATATTTGGTTAATTATTTTTGCATATGATTAATAGATAAATCACTCACGTCCAGAAATTTATTTTAGAATTTTTGGGGTTCCAGATCTTGCGTTAGCTACAGATTACTACAGACTATTCTGTTTTTGACAGATTCTGTTTTTCGTGTGTTTTTTGCTTATTTTGATGAATCTATGGCTAGTAAAATAGTTTATAACCATAGAGAAGTTGGAGTACAGTAGGTTTAACACCAATCTAAATAAATAATGAGTTAATTACAGTACCTTGAAGTGATGTTTTGTTTTCTTTCACTAACGGAGCTCACGAGATTTTCTACTTTAAATTTTGTGTTGTGAAAAATTCAAGTTTTGGGTGAAAGTTTTGATGAATTATGGGACAAGGAGTGGCAAGAGACTAAGCTTGGGGATGACCATGGAACCCCAATATAATCTAAGGACACCTAAAAGCCAAAGCTTGGGGATGCCCCAAAAGGAATCCCCTCTTTCGTCTACTTCCATTGGTAACTTTACTTGGAGTTATATTTTTATTCGCCACATGATATGTGCTTTGCTTGGAGCGTCTTGTATGATTTGAGTCTTTGCTTTTTAGTTTACCACAAGCATCCTAGCTGTACACACCTTTTGAGAGAGACACACATGATTCAGAAATTATTAGAATACTCTATGTGCTTCACTTATATCTTTTGAGTTATATAGTTTTTGCTCTAGTACTTCACTTATATCTTTTAGAGCACGATGGTGGTTTTGTTTTATAGAAACTATTATACTCTCATGCTTCACTTACATTATTTTGAGAGTATTAGATAGCATGGTAATTTACTTAAATAATCCTAATATTCTAGGTATTCAAGACTAGTAAAAACTTTCTTATGAGTGTGTTGAATACTAAGAGAAGTTTGATGCTTGATGATTGTTTTGAGACATGGAGGTAGTGATATCAAAGTTGTGCTAGTTGAGTAGTTGTGAATTTTAAAAATACTTGTGTTGAAATTTGCAAGTCCCATAGCATGCACGTATGGTAAACGTTATGTAACAAATTTGAAACATGAGGTGTTCTTTGATTGTCCTCCTTATGAGTGGCGGTCGGGGACGATCGATGGTCTTTTCCTACCAATCTATCCCCCTAGGATCATGCGCATAGTGCTTGGTTTTTTGATGACTTGTAGATTTTAGCAATAAGTATGTGAGTTCTTTATGACTAATGTTGAGTCCATGGATTATACGCACTCTCACCTTTCCATCATTGCTAGCCTCTTCGGTACCGTGCATTGCCCTTTCTCACATTGAGAGTTGGTGCAAACTTCGCCGGTGCATCCAAACCCCGTGATATGATACGCTCTTTCACACATAAACCTCCTTATATCTTCCTCAAAACAGCCACCATACCTACCTATTATGGCATTCCCATAGCCATTTCGAGATATATTGCCATGCAACTTTCCACCGTTCCATTTATCATGACACGTTCATCATTGTCATATTGCTTTGCATGATCATGTAGTTGACATAGTATTTGTGGCAAAGCCACCATTCATAATCCTTTCATACATGTCACTCTTGGTTCATTGCATATCCCGGCACACCGCCGGAGGCATTCATATAGAGTCATACTTTGTTCTAGTATCGAGTTGTAATCATTGAGTTGTAAATAAATAGAGGTGTGTTGATCATCATTTTCTAGAGCATTGTCCCAAGTGAGGAAAAAAATAAAGAAAGAGAGAAAGGCCATAAAAAAGAGAAGGCCCAAAAAATGAGAGAAAAAGAGAGAAGGGACAATGTTACTATCCTGTTTACCACACTTGTGCTTCAAAGTAGCACCATAATCTTCATGATAGAGAGTTTTTTGTTTTGTCACTTTCATATACTAGTGGGGATTTTTCATTATAGAACTTGGCTTATATATTCCAACAATGGGCTTCCTCAAATGCCCTAGGTCTTCGTGAGCAAGCAAGTTGGATGCACACCCACTTAGTTTCTTTTGTTGAGCTTTCATATATTTATAGCTCTAGTGCATCCGTTGCATGGCAATCCCTACTCCTTGCATTAACATCAATTGATGGGCATCTCCATAGCTCATTGATTAGCCTCATTGATGTGAGACTTTCTCCCTTTTTGTCTTCTCCACATAACCCCCATCATTATATTCTATTCCACCCATAGTGCTATATCCATGGCTCACACTCATATATTGCGTGAAGGTTGAAAAAGTTTGAGATTACTAAAGTATGAAACAATTGCTTGGCTTGTCATCGGGGTTGTGCATGATGAGAGCATTCTTGTGTGACGAAAATGGAGCATGACTAAACTATATGATTTTGTAGGGATGAACTTTCTTTGGCCATGTTATTTTGAGAGGACATAATTGCTTAGTTAGTATGCTTGAAGTATTATTATTTTTATGTCAATATTGAACTTTTATCTTGAATCTTTCGGATCTGAATATTCATACCACAATTAAGAAGAATTGCATTGAAATTATGCCAAGTAGCATTCCGCATCAAAAATTCTATTTTTATCATTTACCTACTCGAGGACGAGCCGGAATTAAGCTTGGGGATGCTTGATACGTCTCCAACGTATCTATAATTTTGAATTGTTCCCTGCAATATTATATTCTGTTTTGGACATTATTGGGATTTATTATACACTTTTATATTATTTTTGTGACTAACCTATTAACCGGAGGCCCAGCCCAGAATTTCTTTTTTTTGCCTATTTTAGGGTTTCGCAGAAAAAGAATATCAAACGGAGTCCAAATAGAATGAAACCTTCGGGAACGTGATTTTCGGAGCGAACATGATCCAGAGGACTTGGACCTTACATCAAGAAATCAACCAGGAGGCCACGAGGTAGGGGGCGCGCCTACCCCCCAGGTGCACCCTCCACCCTCGTGGGCCCCCTGTTGCTCCACCGACATACTCCTTCCTCCTATATATACCTATGTACCCCCAAACTACCAGATATGGAGCCAAAACCCTAATTCCACCGCCGTAACTTTCTGTATCCATGAGATCCCATCTTGGGGCCTGTTCCGGAGCTCCGCCGGAGGGGGCGTCGATCACAGAGGGCTTCTACATCAACACCATAGCTCCTCCGATGAAGTGTGAGTAGTTTACCTCAAACCTTCGGGTCCATAGTTATTAGATAGATGGCTTCTTCTCTCCTTTTGGATCTCAATACAAAGTTCTCCCCCTCTCTTGTGGAGATCTATTCGATGTAATCTTGTTTTGCGGTGTGTTTGTTGAGACCGATGAATTGTGGGTTTATGATCAAGTTTATCTATGAACAATATTTGAATCTTCTCTGAATTCTTTTATGTATGATTGGTTATCTTTGCAAGTCTCTTCGAATTATCAGTTTGGTTTGGCCTACTAGATTGATCTTTCTTGCTATGGGAGAAGTGCTTAGCTTTGGGTTCAATCTTGCGGTATCCTTTCCTAGTGACAGTAGGGGCAGCAAGGCACGTATTGTATTGTTGCCATGAGGATAACAAGATGGGGTTTATATCATATTGCATGAGTTTATCCCTCTACATCATGTCATCTTGCTTAAAGTGTTACTCTGTTCTTATGAACTTAATACTCTAGATGCATGCTGGATAGCGGTCGATGTGTGGAGTAATAGTAGTAGATGCATGCAGGAGTCGGTCTACTTGTCTCGGACATGATGCCTATATACATGATCATACCTAGATATTCTCATGACTATGCTCAATTCTGTCAATTGCTCAATAGTAATTTGTTTACCCACCGTGAATACTTATGCTCTTGAGAGAAGCCACTAGTGAAACCTATGGCCCCCGGGTCTATCTTCCATCATATTAATCTTCCAATACTTAGGTATTTCCTTTGCCTATTATTTTACTTTGCATCTTTATCATAAAAATACCAAAAATATTATCTTATCATATCTATCAGATCTCACTCTCGTAAGTGACCGTGTAGGGATTGACAACCGCTTATCGCGTTGTTTGCGAGGATTTATTTGTTTGTGTAGGTGCGAGGGACTCGTGCGTGGCCTCCTACTGGATTGATACCTTTGTTCTCAAAAACTGAGGGAAATACTTACGCTACTTTGCTGCATCACCCTTTCCTCTTCAAGGGAAAACCAACGCAAGTGCTCAAGAGGTAGCACGCCTCTCGCTTTGCGGCGCTCCAACGGTCTCGTCGTGCAGCGAGCTGCAGCCTATCGGCGCGGACACGTCTAGCTTGCTCTGCGGCGTGCCATCGATCATGTTGTCGGCGAGCTGCAGCCTGTCGGTGCTGACATGCCTATCTTGATCCGCGGCACTCAAGCTCCATGCCCAAAGGTCTGCTCAACCCTGGCGATGAGGCACATCACAGCGTCGTCCATTGCGTTGCCGGGGAGCGCCTCGGCCTCGACGGGCCGTGGCGCCTGCTCATTTTCCTCGTCGATGATGTTCATGGCAGAGGCGGCGCTTTGGTGGGTTGGCATTCTTGGAAAAGGTAGATGTGCTACAGGCTGCGCTTGTCGCCTCCATGTGTCGCACGCCCCCTATGCGCAATGTAGCAGGGTGGCGGGAAATAGGTGAGGAAATGGCGGGAACCGATGGCGTGTTCATAAAACGTCATCAATTAATGGAAACTTAGCATCGAGCTAGCACAAGAAGTAGATGATGATCAGATGAACACGGACCACACTAAGGATCCCGTCGGTGATGAATTCATCAATCCCAAACGGTTGAATACTAGCAAGCGTTTTCCCACAACACACACGATCTATTCCATCACAAATAGGTTAGATGGATCAACTGTATGCCACACATCGCACATTGTCAAAAAGTAATGTAGTAGACCTTCTTTAACATGTGTTAAAAATAAAAAAAATAAAAAACAAGGACCTCGAGGTTAAATTTCCCATCACCTAATTTAACATCGACACAACTTCCCATCCAGTCACCCATCTGATGGCTGCTCCAGCCTGAGCACACTTAACTTGATAGTTTTCTTACATGAGCTACTGGTGGAACAGCTAGTCCTTGCTGATAGGAATGCCTCTTCGCATCCTTATGTCGTATCCGGATGACCGCCCGTCCCTCAATGGCCAATAGATGTTGTGTAGACAGAGCATATAACATACATCTTATTAGAAGCAATCGTCTGTGTTATTATCAGTCTTCGCGCACATTTCTGATTACATACCTGTTTGCCGCGTATCACACACATCTTATTATATTGAACTATTTTTGTTCTCTTGCCTAATCACAAACAGTTCATCCGAGTGAACCGTATGCTGTACATCGCACACACCTTGATCGGGCTGTCCGTTTCTCTTGTGTTGCCTCATCACACACATTTAATCTGAGTGAACCGTATGTTGTACATTGCACACACCTTCATCTGGCTGCCCGTTTCTTTTGTTCCTCCTCATCACAAATAGTTAATTGAACTGAACCGTATGCCCTTCATCGCACACGCAACTAAAACCTGAACTGAGTTTGATGCATCCATCATCGCAAATGTTTTATACATTTCTGACGGTTTTCCTACACCACTGTTTGTCATCATTGCATCGCACACAGTTTCTCGAAGGGTCTCTGATCGTAGTGTCGCGTTAGCAGCATCCTGCAGTAGTGTGGTAACTAAGCAGAAGGCACTTCAACAAACTAGATGCACTGCAAGCTAGACACCATATGGAAGGTGCAATCAATATCACTTTGCCAAGTTAAAATGGTCTCGTCATAGGTGGCATTCATCAAACTAGAAGCACTACATGCTAGAATTCATATTCAAGACACAAACCAATATCACACTGCCAACTTAAAGGTGTCCCATCATTAGTGATTGATGCAGGATACACAAGAAGAGTAGTTTCATGTAAGAACATGGTGTGATAGACAAATATAGTATGTACCAAAAACAGGAAGGCGTGTCATATTCACACGTATCATGTGTAAGCTAAGCAGATGCAGTTTACACTAATTAGAAACAATACAAGCTAGACACCATATGCAACATGCAACCAGATATCACACTGCCAAGTTAGAGCAAGCATCTTGGATGGTGGAGTAGGGGAGCAGAGAGTTGGAACTTGTAATGCACTAGCAGTACAAGGAGAATCCGTACAGATGCTCCATTTACGTTGCTGCAGAGGACCACCATCATCGCGTTCCTTACCCTTTTCCTTCCTCTTTTTTGATTTTTCCTTGTCAAGTCAAACCCATAAGAAAAAGGAACAAAAGTTGCTCTTCAGAACTCATTAATGCATGATACTGACGAACACTACTTTCATGTAAGGCAGCCGCATGATAGGAGGATGGAATATGTATCAAAAACAGGATAGCATGCCATATTGGCATGTATGATGTATAAAGTGTAAACTAAGCACAAGTTGTTTGAACTAGTCAGAAGCAATGCAAGCTAGAAACCATATGAAAGATGAAACCAATATCACTCTGCCAAATTAAAAGGGTGGCCTCATAAATGTATTTGACCAAATTAGGAGCAATACATGGCAACAGGTTAGAAATAGTATGCAATATGCAACGAATAAAGTTGTCTCAACGTAAGTGATTGATGTAGGATACAGAAGAGAGGTAGTTTCATGTAAGAACATGGTTAACAAATAGATGTAGTATGTACCAAAAATAGGAAGGCATGTATATTCACGGGTATAATGTGTAAACTAAGCAGATGCAATTTACCCTAATTAGAAGCATTACAAGCTAGACACTGTATGCAACATGCAACCAGATATCACATTGCCATGTTAGAGCAAGCACCTGGGGTTGTGGAGTAGGGGATATGAGATTTGGAACTTGCATTGCAGTAGGAGTAGTAGGAGAATCTACAGAGGTCATCTGTTTCGGTTGCTCCATAGGACCACCATCATTCCGTACCTTTGTCCTTTTAGATTTTGCCTTGTCAATTAAACACACAACAAAAAGGACTGAAATCCGCACTTCCAAATTCGTAGATGCATGATACTAACGAACACAACTTTTATGTATGGCAACCACATTGTACGAGGATGGAATATGTACGAAAAACGCTAAGCAGAATGCATTTCAACAAATTGGAAGCAATGCAATCTAGACACCATATGAAAGATCCAACCAAAATCACTCTACCAAGTTAGATGTGTCTCATTATAAGTCGCACTTCAACAAATTAGAGGCAATACATGTTTGAAATGATATGCAAGATGCAACCATTATTACACTGTCAACTTGAAGGTGTCTCATCAGAAGTGAATGATGAGGGATACCCAAGAAATGTAGTTTGATGTAAGAACATGGTTAATAGAAAGACGTGGTATGTACCAAAAAAAGGAAGTCGTATCATATTCACAGGTATAATGTGTTAACTAAGAAGATGCAATTTACCCTAATTAGAAGCATTACAAGGTAGACACCATGTGCAACATGCAACCACATATCACACTTCCAAGTAAGAGCAAGCACCTGCGATGGTGGTGTAGGGGAATTGCGGTCATCAACTAGAGAGCTACGTTGACTATCTTCATTTAGCCTTGCTATTTCTTGAGAATCATGTGGGGACGATGACACTACACTCTTTAAACGAGTAGCGCGTCTCACAGTAACCCACTGGGGTGACTGTCTCATCGTAAGTGATTGATGAGGGATACAAAAGATCATTAGTTTAATGTACGAACATTGTTAATAGACATATGTAGTATGTATCAAAAATAGGAAGGCATGTCATTATTGAAGGTATAATGTGTAAAGTAAGCATATGCAATTTAACCAAATTGGAAGCAATACAAGCTAGACACCATATGCAACATGCAACCACATTTGACAGCGTGAAGTTAAAGCAAGCACCTGGGATGGTTGTGTGTGGCAATTGAGATCATCAACTGCAGAGCTACATTTACTGTCTCCATCTGCTGACACTACACCCTTTAGAGTAGTGAAACGCTTAGTGCTTATCTTCGAATTACACTGGAGCGACTTCTGTCTTTTCTTTTCTGTATTCATGAACACTGCGTCAGAGTCTGAAATCCCCATGCATAAAAAAACAATATTGTGAGTATGGGTGAAGTGTGTGCACAAGTAGTACAGTGTAAAAGTACTAGTAGATAGCAAGTCGGTGAGAAATAAATGAAGAGAGGCATATGATAGCTCTACAACATGCATGGCACACGAAATTACTAGATTCTAGGATTTTGAAATATGAGCACAGGGATGGCTGGGAAATGCAGATGCTCCTCCAGCACACCACAAGGTGTGGTCCTATGAAAATAACAGTTGATTGAAAACAAATAGGTCAGTCCATTTTTTCTGCACCGTCTAGTGTGTACAAAGAATGGGCAGATCGCCTTCATCTACCTCCAGCCAGTCAGTGTTGATGATCTTCCTCGAAACAACAGCGACCATCGGCCCAGTCCCCTGCCTCCGCCCTCCCCTTGACCTCACTGCACCGCCGTGCTTGGCACCACCCCCCCGGCCATCCCTTCAAGCCCCACCGACCTCCAGATCGGGCGCAAGCAGCTCCTGCGCCCACACCCCTATGATAGACACCGATGCGCGGCTTCCCCAGCGAATAGGCGGACTAGGTGCTCCACGCGCCTAAGCGGGTGCTGCTTCTTTTAATTGCGAATTGACTGACCCTGAATTGAAATCCAGGCAGGCTTCTGACCTCTAGCCAAGGTGAAATAGTAAATGGGATGAAACCTTGTGCATTTAGTATCATGAAGAAGATGCAGTAAGAAGTGCTCAACTAGTTTCTTTCGTGGGATGAATACGGTGTGAGCAGAGACGTAAGATTTGCATGAATAAGGGAAGAGGAGTACCCCTATCTGCCGGTAGTGTTGTGTCCTTCTTGTATTTTTCCAACGATCTTCTTGTGGTTCACTGGAAACAAGAAGTTGTGGAGGACGGTGGAGCCTTGGACGAACCCATGGCCAAGTTGTTGAGTGTGGTGGCGTGGTCGTCTATCGGCGGTGGGGAACCAGATCTGAGGCGGTGAACGATGGCGTAGCGGAACAGCTCTGGTACGGTGGATGGTTGTGACAGTGGAGCGGCAGTGGTGAGGCACAGGACGACGTGGTCGAAGTGGTTCTGGTACGGCGCACGTCGGCGTCGGTGTCGTGGAGGCAACTCTACCTCGGTTTCAGCTGCTAAGTCCTTGAGGGCATTGCAGTTGCGGTTGCGTTGGACGACGATGTCGGGGTACCAGCTCTGGCGTGAGGGAGGAGGGCGGCGGTGGATTGGGCACGATGGGGTTGAGGATGGAGGAGTCTGGGGTTTCACGGCTGGTGGAGAGGGCATTTTGGCACCCACAGAGTATGAATGGGGAAACAGAGGGAGGGGGAACTAAGGGGGAACAATGTTTCGGTTTGGGACGCACTTGTTTGAAATTTGGGGAAAGTTACAAACTTTGCACCGATCTAAAATTTCGGACATATTGCGGGTTGGGGGTAGCACAGTAATCTGATGTGTCCCAAATGGTGGTTGGGATAGATTTCGGCCGAGCGCATGGGTGTTTAGGTGCCTACGGCGTATTAATGCTTCTCGGAGGCAGTTGAGACTGGCATCTTGGTGAAGTTACAAACCTAATCCGGTTTATACCTTTGGACATCGGACCGATAGGCTACATGGGCCAGAGTCAGGATAGTAATTTCCTACCACCAAACATTAGTCTCGCGCGGTTTCGGGTGACCAGAGGCTTATTTGGCACTTCGTTCAATACTTGGGAGCACAAGCATTAACCTTTTCGGTTCTCTTGAATTGAACTTTTAGGATTTCTCAAACTTTACAAATATTGACTCTTGAAAATCGTAAAACTACGATTATTTTGGAATGGAGGGGGTACATTTGAATATACATTGTACACGAGTATATATATTAAGAAATATGCAACTTACCTCAGTTCATGCATGGTTCCAGATATAATCTCCTTGGTTCCAAAAAAATAGTTAGACATGCGTATGAATATATAGCACGTTCAAACGCACAACAATGATTGATGCCCCCTTTTAGATATGATTTACAAATGCCATTATCTCGGATTCAAATAGAGGAACACACTTCCTATGAATTCCAATCTTCGAAACCCCCTTTTACATTGAATTCAACTGTCACATCCTAGCTAGTTCATGCATTAGAGTGTTGCATCATGTTTACTTTATCAGAAACTTGGAAATGGGGGATGACAGAACCCCCAGCACCCCCTTATAACAACTAGGGTTTACTAAAAATATTTTCAATGAACCTGAAATGCCCTTCTAAAATGTTCATCATCTTTGCCTTGGTCCTAAACCTCTGACAAAAATGATGCACAAATTTCTAGGTCATCCTAAGGTCACTGGATTAAATCTTTAGCTATTTGAATTTGGGCATTTAAATGCTAATGAATATTTTAAATGCTCAAATAATCCTAAACTAAAATGTTCCATGTTGGACTTATTCCAAACAGTGGCCATGTAAAGTTTGGTGATTTTTGAAAGTGCCTAACTATTTTTAGAAATGCCACAAACTTACAGAAATAAAAGAAAACAGAAAATAAAAGGAAAACTACTTACCTGGCTGCAACCCACCAACCGGCCCACCTGGCGGCCCAACACTGTGCTGTCCTGTGCCAGCCAGCTGCTTCCTCCCGCTAGGCAGGCACGCAGGAGGTGACGCCGGCACGCGAGAGCTCGCCACCGCACCACCTGCTTGCCGCCCGCACCCGTGGACACATGGGCGAGCTCTACGTCGCCGCCTCGACCTCGCAGACAACTCGCTCACTCCTCTGTCTCTCTCCCTCGCCCTCTCCTCTCCATGGCTGACGCTGCCTCACCCGCACCGCCGTAGTTCTCGCGTCCACCGTCGTCCCCGCGCCATGCTGCTGTGTCCAAGAGCTTCGCCGTCCTCCTCTCCGTCGAGAAGACCGAGCCCCAAGCACTCACCTGCCTTGGAGCCACCGCAACAACCTCGCCCGACCTCACCGTCGCCGGAGATCCCCTTCATCGTCACCACCACACCAGCTCATCCCAGAGCTCGCCGTCTGCTCTGTCGTGATCGTCGTGAGCTCAGCTACCTCCCCATCCTTTCCATTTTCCTTCTCGAGCACCGCAGCAATGGCACCAAGCTCGACCGCACCCACCGCCGCCGCCACCGCACGTCGCCGTCGTGGCCACAACCACGTTGGCTCGCAACCGAGCACGTGATCATCTTCACCGCACTCGCAGGAGCCCGTAGCACCCCCGCACGCTCCTCGCCGTGCCTCGTAGCGACTAGTTCGACCTTGCCCGAACTCCGGCAGCCGCAACACTCGTCGTCGGTGATGTTTCCGGCCACTCCAGCTCCACCCACTACAACCACTCGACGCGGCTTTCTCCCAGCTACGCGTAGGAGGTCTTCGCCGTCCATTTGGCCGTCGGAGTGCAAAACCCGCACTGCCCCGCCGCGTCTGGCCTCGCCGGTGGCTAAACGTCGGCGAGTTTGACTCAGCTAACCTGGTTTGACCTCGGGTGGGCCCAATTTGACCCCCCTCAGGGTCACTGACATGTGGGCCATGCCCCTGTTTAGTTTAGTGTTAGATTAGTTAATGCTAATTATTTTAGTTAATGGGTTGACTCACTGACATGTGGGCCTAGGCCCTACCTAACCTAGATTAGTGCTAACGTAACACTAACTAACTCTGTTAATTAGTTGTTACACTGACATATGGGACCCACTGGTCAGGTTTGACCTGGGCCAGCACCTTTGACCCGCTGACATCATCCTGACGCACTGCTGACACAATAAGTATTTACTGGAATTATTCTTATACAGGAAATTCCAAAAAATGTTCTAAACTTCAAAAATTCATAGAAATTAATCTATAACTCCAAATGCAAAGTTTTATATATGAAATTTGATCATAAAAATTCAATCTTTCCATCTGTAATGGTTTCATGCATGAAAGAACACTTTAACCTTGCTGTTTAAGTGAAACAAGCTAATGCACTTATATGACTTAATAACATGACCTTCCATTTGAATCTTTGATTCAAATAGACTCAAACCAACATGTTTTACAATGCATTTGCCAAGACACACCATATTGCCATGTCATAGCATGCATCATATTGTTGCATATTGCCATGTGATGATTGTGTTTTGTGGTGTCTTTTGTGGTAGGTTCTGCCTCCGAGGATACCTTCGAATATCCGACTGAAGGGCAGTACCCTACTACTACTCCATCAGGCAAGCAGCCCCATTGATCATATCGATACAATCCCATGTTCTCGCTCCTGCTCTCATTTACTGCATTTAAGACAACAATGTTTCAAACTGCTGTGTGCCGCGGTAGTTGAATCCTTTTCCTCTGCATGACCTGTCATTGCCACAGTAACTAGATGAAACCCACTAGCATGTGTAGGAGTTGATTGAGCCATGTCTGTGTTTCCTACCTTGCTATGCCTGCTATGCTTAGAGTTGTGTCAGGTCTGGTTCATCTGGGTGACGGGCTAGAGTGAAATGAATATGTCGGTAATGCGAGTGATGTGTTTAACACGATTTGGTAAAGGTATCGATGAGAGGCCATGTAGGAGTACATGGTGGGTTATTTCATTGGACCCATCCTTAAGCACTGAGATCTGTATGTGTGATTCAAGAACCAGCTACTACCATGCATTGGGCTCGAAACCAATGGACCCTCTCGGCTTCTTAACCACCCTAGCTCCCTGTCCAGGAGTTGGAACTAGTTTCTGGTGTTTATAGGATATGTGTTGGCGGCCGTGCATAGCGCTGACCCTAGGGGTGGGCTATGATGCGGTAGATACACCGTGGCCGGGTATGCCGGGCGCCCGTTTGGTGTCTCGGGACCCTGTACACATCGTTCGGGGTCGTATGTGGAAACCTCGGCCGGACTCCCTGCGGATGGAACCTGGATAGGCGATAGACCTGGACTAGAGACTTGAGTGTTTAGATAGGCCGTGGCCGACACCCTCGTTGGGCTTCCGCTTGAAGGTTGCCGAGTACATATCGTGTAAACAACGATAAGTGGTTAGAGCGTGTATGAAGAAGTACACCCCTGCAGGGTTAACATCATCTATTCGAATAGCTGCGTCCGTGGTAAAGGACTACTTGGTTGCCTATACAGTTCATAGACAAGTTAATGGTTACTACTAAAAGACTCAAGATAAGTGTGAGTACCGTAGATAGCCCTCTCGTAGGATGACGAGGGAGGATCCACGGTGGAGTATTGTGATGGTGTTTAGTGGACTCGTGTGCACAAAACATTTACAATTGGTGTCTCGTAGGATATCTTAGCCAAGAGTCAAAGCTGGCTTGCTGCTATAACTCCACTACCTTCTTGAGAATGAGCATGTATAGTAGGATCTGTTGTAAGACTTGCTGAGTACCTTTGTACTCATGTTGCTTTAATTACTGTTTCAGACGACAACACCGCCCCCTCCGACGGGTTTTACGTAGATCTTGATGTCGATAAGTGCCTTGCCACCCAGGTGGTGATTCCGAGCCATGGAGGGCCCTATGTAGATAGACATGCTTCGTCAGGCCTTCTTTCTTTCTAGTGTCTATACTCAGACTAGTTTTCTTCCGCATGTGCTTGTATGTTTGTATGACTTGAGTGTTGGGTCATGTGACCCCTACCTGTATGAACATGTTATGTATGGCTCTCCGGAGCCTTTAAATAAATTACTTTGAGTTGTAGAGTTTTGTTGTGATGCCATGTTGTATTTACACATATCGAGCATATTGTGTGTATGATTGAAATGCTTGGTATGTGTGGGATCCGACAATCTAGTTGTTTATCCTTGGCAGCCTCCCTTATGGGGAAATGTAGTCTAGTGCTTCCATGAGCCATAGTAGTCCGCTACAGCCCGGTTCACCGGAGTCCTTTTAGCCCAGCACTACTGCTCCGGAACACTTGACTGTCCGGCATGTGTTTCACTTCGTTCCCGTGTCTGTCCCTTCGGGGAAATGTCACGCGGTGACATATGGAGTCCTGCCTAGCCTGCTACAGCCCGGGTTCCCGGAGTCCTGCTAGCCCAGTGCTACAGCCCGGATTCACACGCTGCTGACCGACATGCTCGATGTTGATTCATGTATGCCTGTCCCCGTAAGTTTGTGCCGCTTGGGGTTCACGGCTAGCCATGTCGGCCCGGGTTCTCTATCACATGGATGCTAGCGACACTATCATATACGTGAGCCAAAAGGCATAAACGGTCCCGGGCCATGGTAAGGCGACACTAGTGGGAATACCGTGCGTGAAGCCGCAAAGTGATATGAGGTGTTACATGCTAGGTCGGTGTGACTTAGAATCGGGGTCCTGACAACGTTGGCATCAGAGCCAGACTGCCTATAGGTTCGTTGATCCAAACTGGTTGATGTCAAGTCTAGAAATGCTTTAGTTATATGTAGGGGAATTGATTGTGGGAGGGAATGTAAGGATCTTTTTACTCCTTTACCTTATGCCCTCTGATCTGAGTCATTCTCTTCTCATTCTACATGGGTTAAGGACTAGGCTCTCTTATCTCTATCAGGTTCACGTGTTGCTAATCCATAGTAACTTATAGGATTGTTGGTTACAAACCCAGTTCAGTTTCTACTACTTTTAGTATGTTGCCAGTTGAACCAGAACCTTCATATGATGTTGTTGAGTGGTTTTGCCAACTGTTGTGAATGTCTCAAATCTTTTTCTGAGCATTTGTAGCCGTTATGTTGTCCGATTTCTCCAAATTCTAATGCCTTTGCATTTTTTTCGTGCTTTCAGATGGCCACCCGTTCCCAGAATCAAGTGGTTTGTCTGACTCGGTGCCTCAATGTACCTGGTCACACGGCCATGCTGGTCCGAGTGATGGTCGAGATAGGCTATCGATGGTATCCTGAGTATACCGTTGAGGAGCAGTTTGGAGACTTCAATTAGAACCAATACCTTTGTACATTCAGGATATACCCTTCTTATCCTCGAGCTACTGAAACCCTCCATTGCTCTTATGGACTTGGGGTTACCATCGAGATGTTCGTGCAGGACGCAGCTTACTCGATGATGACTATCATACGAGCCAGAACTGCCTCGCTTCGGAACACTGATTTCCGCTACATGCCAGCATCACTTCCTGGGGCACAAGGGTACTATTAGGCTATGTACTGTGACTCTACACATGAGGATTCACTACTCCGCACCACCGTAGAGATGCTTGAGGACAAGGACTGTGAGAATCGTGCCTTGCGAATGGAGCTCTTCAACTCTCGTTCTGACCACTGGGCCACTCTCACACGGATTGCACCTGCCGTGCAGGCTGGGTATATAGACATGAGGGACTTGTACCCCGTGCGGTTTGGTCTGCCAGATTGTATGGACTGGCGTTATGTAGGAGGCATTACCCCTCCCCGTAGACCCCGTCTGCCACCGTTTGTTGGCCCAAGGCCACATCCGAGTCCCTATGGACCACAAGCTCCACAGGACCAACTGTTTCCAGATGATCATGTTCAGCTCCCAGGACATGGTGGTGATCCCTATGAAGATTACTACAGAAACGTCTGAGTTGGTAGTAGCTTCATTAGTATTGTAATAGTTGTATTCTCCACAGTCCTGCGTGACTCGTGGGATACGACTTGGTGTGTATCACGTTCCGGAGGTGTAGAAAAATAATGTATAGGATCTTGGAATGCCTCCGATGAGATGTAACGTCTTTCACCGTAGTTGTACTCTAGCCTGGGCTTGTACTAAACTATGTACGGTGTGTATGACCGATGGTATATATATGACAGTTTCTATATTACCATGTCGTGCAAATGAACATCTCAGCATTCCGTGTTATCCATTACATTCCGCACTTGCTTGCCAAGATTGTGCCATCCTTGTCTAAATCGTTCTCTTGTTTTTCCTAGGATGGTCAGCACCCGCAGCAACCCTGCTGCCCCGGAGCAGGCTGATGCCAGTGCAGCTAGGGATGAGAATCTGCCTCACCCGCCTTCTTTGGCCGAAGTTATGCTGGAGGTAGAAAGAAACAAGCGTGAGACTAACCGCTTTCTGGAGCGGATTGAGCAGAATATTGCACATCATCAGAGGAACGACTTGGTGTCAATCAATAGCTTTGTCAAGTTGTACCCACCGAAGTTTAATCATTCCGTCGAGCCCCTCGATGCGGATGATTGGCTTCGCAGCATCACCCATAAGCTACGTTCTACCAACGTTGCCGAAGCTGATAAGGTTACCTACGCTGCCTATCACCTCGAAGGCCCTGCTAGGCTTTGGTGGGAAAACTTCGAGGCTATGCGCCCGGCTGGCCAAATCACCACTTGGCCTAAATTCAGTGAGGCTTTCCATGAGCATCACATTCCGGAGGGTCTCATGGATCGTAAGCGGGAAGAATTCTACAATTTCACCCAAGGCAGACTGATCGTGGATGCATACAACCGTGAGTTTGGAAATCTGGCACGTTATGCTCCTGAAGAGGTATCCACTGACACCAAGAAGCAGGCAAGGTTCCGCAAGGGACTTAGCCCCGAGCTTTGTTATGATCTCCGTCTGCATGAGTGAAAATCTTTTCAGAAGCTGGTCAATAAGGCCATCAGTCCTGAGACAGGTCAGACTGACTATGACGCTGCACGCAAGCACTCCCGTGACTTTGGTTCTTCATCCGGCTCTGGATCTCAGAAGCACCGGGTGTGGATTCCAAATACAGCTCTGCCACCCAGGTTCACTCCGAGGCCATCCTTTGAGGCGCCTCGCCCCAACCAGCAGTTCGCACTGCCTAAGACCTATGGTGGCCCCGCTGCTAATGCTACTCCACGGCCCAATGTTGTGACATGTTTCAAGTGTGGAGAGTCGGGTGACTACAGTCGGGAGTGTCCCCAGAACAACAACCCCAACCAGTCTGGAAACTCCGTTGGCCATGGTAAGCCAGCGGGAAAGGTACTTTATGCCAAGCCTGTCACCACTGCACGTGGCCATGTCAACTATGTCTTAGCTGAGGAGGCTCATGATGACCCTAACGTCGTCCTTGGTATGCTCCTTGTTAATTGCCATCCGGCAACTATTCTTTTTGATACTGGAGCATCTCATTCATTCATATCTGAGAGCTATGCTCGATTGCATAACACGTCATTCTATGACATGCCCACTTCCATGGAAATTCAAACCCCTGGCTCAAGATAGCAAACTTCTAGAGTAAGCCATGGGAATGAAATTCTTGTCGATAGACTTGTCTTCCTTGCATCCTTAATAGCTCTCAAGTCCTCAGACATAAATATCATCTTAGGTATGGACTAGATGTCAGCCCATTATGCTAAAATTGATTGTGCCACTAGAACCATTCAACTTACTCACCCATCGGGCAAGACAATCAATGTCTTAACTCGAGTGGCCAAGCGCCAGCTTTACTCCCTAAATGCCAACCCCCTTCCAGACCTTGAAGATATTCCGATAGTCCGTGACTTCCCGGATGTCTTTCCAGAAGAATTGCCAGGTGTTCCACCTGACAGGGATGTCGAGTTCGTGATAGACCTTGTACGAGGAACCGTTCCAATTTCTAGAAGACCTTATAAGATGGCACCCCTAGAACTAGCTGAACTTAAGAAACAACTCGATGAGTCCTTGAAAAAGGGCTTCATCCTTCCTAGTTCTTCTCCTTGGGCTTGCCCCATCCTCTTCGTCAAGAAGAAGGATGGAACGGATCGGATGGTTGTAGATTACCGACCTGTCAACTTGGTCAATATCAAGAACAAGTATCCGCTCCCAGGATCAACGATCTGTATGATCAGCTCACTGGATCCCCAGTCTTCTCCAAAATGGATTTGAGGTTGGGCTACCATCAAATCAAAATCAAAAATGGGGACATTCCCAAAACGGCCTTTGTTACTCGTTATGGCCAATACGAGTACACCGTCATGTCCTTCGGTTTAACCAATGCCCCAGCCACCTTCTCTCAGTTAATGAACTCGATCTTCATGGAGTATTTGGATAAATTCGTCGTGGTATACCTTGATGATATAGTCATCTACTCCAAGAATGAGGAAGAACATGCCGAACATCTAAGGCTGGTATTGACGAAACTTCGAGAGCATCGCCTTTATGCCAAATTCTCCAAATGTGAATTTTGGTTGCCAGAAGTGACCTACCTAGGCCATGTAATCTCTGGTAAGGGTATTGCTGTCAATCCCGAGCGAGTTCAAGCCGTCCTTGATTGGACTCCACCTGAAACGGTCAAGCAAGTTCGCAGTTTCCTTGGCTTAGTGAGCTACTGTCGCCGCTTCGTCGAGAATTTCTCCAAGGTTGCTAAACCTCTAACTGAACTCCTCAAGAAAGATAAAAAGTTCGAGTGGACCCCACAGTGCAAGTTCAGCTTTCAGGAACTGAAAAGACGCCTGACATCTGCTCCCGTACTGGTGCCACCAGATTTCTCCAAGGACTTTATTATCTATTGCGACGCCTCGCGACAAGGACTAGGTTGCATACTCATGCAAGATCATCATGTGATTGCCTATGCTTCTTGACAGTTGCGTCCACATGAGGATAACTATCCCACACATGATCTAGAACATGCAGCTGTAGTCCATGCACTCAAAACCTGGAGACATCACCTTCTCGGTAATCGTTGCGAAATTTACACCAATCACCAAAGTCTGAAATATATATTCACCCAACCAGATTTGTATCTCAGGCAAAGACATTAGGTCAAGTTGATCTCAGATTACAACTTAGGGATAACTTACACCCCGGGAAAAGCCAATGTTATGGCTGATGCACTAAGTCATAAATCCTATTGTAACAATCTGATGTTACAACAGGGTCAACCACTTCTCCATGAGCAATTTCAGAAGCTTAACCTGGTGGCTGATACGTCCATTTTGCATCATGCTTTTATATCAATATTTATTGCATTATGGGCAATTATTTCACATTATGTCACAATACTTATGGCTATTCTCTCTTATTTTATAAGGTTTACATAAGGAGGGAGAATGCCGGCAGCTGGAATTCTGGGCTGGAAAAGGAGCAAATATTAGAGACCTATTCTGCACAACTCCAAAAGTCCTGAAACTCCACGGAACACCTTTTAATAAGTAATGAAAAATCCTCGCCAAAGATGAAGACCAGGGGGCCCACACCCTTCTCACGAGGGTGGGGGGCGCCCCCCCTAGGGCGCGTCCCCCTGCCTCGTGGGCCCCCTAGTGGCTCTCCAATGACCATCTTCTCGTATATGAAGTCTTTCATCGAGAAAAAAATAGGAAGCAACCTTTTGGGATGAAACTCCGCCACCACGAGGCGGAACCTTGGCGGATCCAATCTAGAGCTCCGGCAGAGCTGTTCTACCGAGGAAACTTCCCTCCCGGAGGGGGAAATCATCGCCATCATCATCACCAACACTCCTCTCATCGGGAGAGGGCAATCTCCATCAACATCTTCATCAGCACCATCTCATCTCAAAATCCTAGTTCATCTCATGTATCCAATTCTTGTCTCCAAGTCCGGGATTGGTGCTAGTAGGTTGCTAGTAGTGTTAATTACTCCTTGTAGTTGATTCTAGTTGGTTTAATTGGTGGAAGATCATATGTTCAGATCCTTTATGCATATTAATACCCCTCTGATTATGAACATGTTTATGCTTTGTGAGTAGTTACGTTTGTTCCTGAGGACAAGGGAGAAGTCTTGCTATTAGTAGTCATGTGAATTTGGTATTCGTTCGATATTTTGATGAGATGTATGTTGTCTAGCCTCTAGTGGTGTTATGTGAACGTCGACTACATAACACTTCACCATTATTTGGGCCTAGAGGAAGGCATTGGGAAGTAATAAGTAGATGATGGGTTGCTAGAGTGACAGAAGCTTTAACCCTAGTTTATGCATTGCTTCGTAAGGGGCTGATTTGGATCCATATGTTTCATGCTATGGTTAGGTTTACCTTAATACTTTTGTTGTAGTTGCGGATGCTTGCAATAGAGGTTAATCATAAGTGGGATGCTTGTTCAAGTAAGAACAGCACCCAAGCACCGGTCCACCCACATATCAAATTATCAAAGTACCGAACGCGAATCATATGAACATGATGAAAACTAGCTTGATGATATTCCCATGTGTCCTCGGGAGCGCTTTTCCTTATATAAGAGTTTGTCCATGCTTGTCCTTTGCTACAAAAAGGATTGGGCCACCTTGCTGCACTTTATTTACTTTTGTTACTTGTTGCTCGTTACAAATTATCTCATTACAAAACTATCTGTTACCACTTATTTCAGTACTTGTAGAGAATACCTTACTGAAAACCGTTTATCATTTCCTTCTGCTCCACGTTGGGTTCGACACTCTTACTTATCGAAAGGACTATGATAGTCCCCTATACTTGTGGGTCATCAGTGGCGAAACCTACCCTTACAGATCAGATCATCAAAGCACAGAAGGTAGATCCGGGAATCTCCCGTATTAAGACAAACATTAAGAAAGGAGTCGCGAATTGTTTCTCCATTGATGATCAAGGTGTCGTATTCTTTGGAAACCGCTTAGTGGTTCCCAAGGCACGAAACCGGAGGCAGCTGATTCTTAAGGAAGCTCATGAATGCCCTCTCACCATTCATCCCGGTAGTACTAAAATGTATCAAGACCTACGCCAAAGGTTTTGGTGGACTAGGATGAAGAGAGAAATTGCTCAATACATTGCTAGTTGCGACATCTATCATCGTGTTAAAGAAAACCATCAACGGCCTGTTGGCACCCTTCAAACTTCGGCTATTCCTGAATGGAAATGGGATAAAATCGGTATGGATTTCATTACCGGGTTTTCCAGGACCAAGAGAGGGAATAATGCTATCTTCGTCGTTGTCGATCGTTTTTCCAATGTAGCCCACTTCCTACCTGTTCGTGAGAGTATAACCACTAGCCAGCTAGCTGACCTGTACATCTCCTGAATAGTGTCTCTTCATGCTGTTCCATTGGAGATTAACTCAGACTGTGGAAGTCTCTTCACCTCTCGATTTTGGGAAAGTTTCCAAAATGCTATGGGAACTCGTCTCTCCTTTAGCACCGCCTTCCACCCCCAATCAAGTGGTCAAGTAGAACGAGTCAATCAAATTCCAGAGGACATGCTCCGAGCTTCTGTCATCTCTTTCGGTATGTATTGGGAGAAATGCCTTCCATTCGCCAAGTTCGCTTATAACAATAGTTATCAAGCTAGCTTGGGCAAAGCTCCTTTCGAGGTTCTCTATGGACGAAAATGCCGAACGCCTCTTAACTGGTCAGAAACCGGGGAAAGACAACTCTTTGGCCCGGATATGATTCAGGAAGCAGAAGAGCAGGTTCGCATTATTCGTGAGAAATTGAAAACAACCCAATCTTGTCAAAAGAGCCAATATGACCGCAAACATAAGCTCATGACTTATGGAGTCAGCAAGAAGGCTTATGTCGGTGTCAAAACCGACGGATCTCGGGTAGGGGGTCCCGAACTGTTCGTCTAGGTCGGATGGTAACAGGAGGTAGGGGACACGATGTTTTACCCAGGTTCGGGCCCTCTTGATGGAGGTAAAACCCTACGTCCTACTTGATTAATATTGATGATATGGGTAGTACAAGAGTAGATCTACCACGAGATCAGAGAGGCTAAACCCTAGAAGCTAGCCTATGGTATGATTGTTGTTCGTCCTATGGACTAAAACTCTCCGGTTTATATAGACATCGGAGAGGGCTAGGGTTACACAGAGTCGGTTACAATGGTAGGAGATCTACATATCCGTATCGCCAAGCTTGCCTTCCACGCCAAGGAAAGTCCCTTCCAGACACGGGACAAAGTCTTCAATCTTGTATCTTCATAGTCCAGGAGTCCGGCCGAAGATATAGTTCGGCTATCCGGACACCCCCTAATCCAGGACTCCCTCAGTAGCCCCTGAACCAGGCTTTAATGATGACGAGTCCGGCGCACAGATTGTCTTCGGCATTGCAAGGCGGGTTCCTCCTCCAAGTACTTCATAGAAGATTTTGAACACAAAGGTAGTGTCTGGCTCTGCAAAATAAGTTTCCACATATTGCCATAGAGAGAATAATATTTACACAAATCTAATCTGCTGACGTATTCCGTAGCATGACATCACACCACGACCAAGTCTTTATTTGAATCGTTTTATTGTTCTACCTCAGCGCGTTTAGCAAGGCGGTTTCCTTGGCACGTCTTGTTAAAGCAGAGATCGTGTCCCCTTATTCCGGGATTCTCATCAATACGGGCGTGGGTAACCCAACCGCGCCATTGACTACGGCGCTTGGGAGATAAGCGAGTTTTACCAGGCTGGTGGGGGTGCATAGTCGCGTCCGCCCATATAAGGGGATAAGGATCCGCCTTTTCATCCACGCCTTCTTCCTCCTTTGCCTATCCATTTCCGCGCACTCGAGCTCCAGCGCCCAAGTCCGCATACCCCACCTCAACCTTCTCCAGCCATGTCCGGAGTGGGAGGCAAGTGGATGGTCTCCTCCGTCATGGAGGGACACATCAAAAGACTGAGGAAGGCCCGATACTTGTCTAACGACATTGCGCACCGGCTTCCCGAAGAGGGGCAGCTCATCCCCACCCCTAGGCCCCATGAGAGGGTGGTGTTCCTCCACCATTTCCTCCGTGGACTGGGCTTCCCTCTCCACCCATTTGTCCAGGGGCTCATGTTCTACTATGGCCTGGATTTCCACGATCTGGCCCCGAACTTTGTCCTCAACATCTCGGCGTTTATCATCGTGTGCGAGGCTTTCTTCTGCATCCGCCCCCATTTCGGCCTATGGCTCAAGACTTTCAATGTCAAGCCGAAGGTGGTGCGCGGCACCCAAGCGGAGTGCGGATGCGCCATGGTGGGCAAGATGCCCAACGTCCTATGGTTCGAAGGCTCCTTCGTGGAGTCCCTAAAGGGGTGGCACTCAGGGTGGTTTTACATCACCGAGCCGCGCGACCCGGAATGGGTCGCAGCCCCCGAGTTACGATCCGGACACCCTACGTGGCTCGCCTCCTAGAAAGAGACGGGCCTGTCGTGGTGTAAAAAAGGAGAGATGACCGGACTCCAAACATGCGTCCAAACCCTGGTGGTCAGGAAGCTCAAACTTGTCAACGTAGTCCAGGTTATGCTCATCCGCCGGATCCTCCCGTGTCAACAATGGGCTTTCTACCTGTGGGAGTTCGACCCGGCGCGGCACCGAACTCTGAGCAGGCTCTTCGACACGACGTACGAAGATGCCTGGAAGGTGCTGTTCAAGGGCGCCGAGGCCCCCACATCCGCTACCGAGGATCGCGGATTCAGCACGCAGCGTCACGCTCGTGCGGTAAGCTGTTTTTACCTTTTAAAGGGTATTAGTTTTTCATAGTTTGACTCCATGCGGGATCTAAGCTCCCTTACCTTTGACAGGATTGGCAGGAGACGTCCGGACAGATCAACTGTCTGGCTCCTTTGCCCGAAGGCCCAGCGGACGCTCACTTGGCGAAGCTGCTGGTTCCGGCACCGTACGTGGTGCCGGAGAAGAAGGCCAAGAAGAAGGCCACGGGGACTCGAAATTGTGCCCGGCACCAGGAGGTGTCGGGTTCATCATCCGACGACTCTAAGGCGCACTCCTCCCATGAAGACGAGAAGGAGGAAGAAGAGACCTCTCCCCCTCCAGCGGGGGGAGGGAAGAAAAGGAAGGCCGCCCCAACAAGGGAGGCCGAAGGGTCCAAGAGGGGGAAGACCCCTCCTCCGGACTACTCCACCAACGCCGACGACGGCGAAGAGGAGTGGCCGCACAGGGCCAAGCCCCTGACGAGATCGTAAGTATCCGGATACCAGAGTGATTCATAGTATTCCCCCATTACACAGTTTTTCCTTACGTCGAACATGATTGTGTAGTCCGCCCAAGGCCGGGCTCGACGAGTCGTCGAGCGGCTCCTTGGATTCGTCGGATGTGAATTCGCTTCCGACGGCTTCCTCCCCCCACCCTACGGACGGCGCTGAGGTGGCGTCCCAACAGGTTCCAAGCCAGGAGGAGGTGGTCCTGGAGGCGCCGCAAGGCAACCTCCCAGACTCCAGGCGTAAAGGGGATAGAACCCCCAAGGGCTCCAAGTCCGTCCTTGAGCCGGACACCGCGCCGGAACCTTCAACGGTTCCGGACCCCGGTAGGCAGCCTCCTTCCAAGAGGAGCAAGCCTACCGAGCCGGTGACCTCCGTCCAACCAGAGGCACCGCACAGTTTGCTGGAGACGCTTAACGGCGCCTCCATCGACGAGGAGCACCGCACTATTATGAGTGCGGTGATCCAGAAGGTTCAGTCCGCCAAGAGCGGACTAACTGAAGCCTGTGCCAGCCTTCTAACAGGCTTTGAGGTAAGTAAAGGATATGTAAAAATATTACCGCATAGACAGTGGCCCCTGATGCTCTATTCGGCATTCAGAAAGAAAAGACGAATAGAGAATCTAATAACATTCGCAGGAGTCTAACATAATCAAGTCAATATGCGTATGCAGGCTTCACTGCTGGCCTCCGCCGCACTGACTGCGGAGGTGGATACGCTGAAGCAGAACCTCGAGCGGTCCGAGCAAGAGCTCGTCCTAGCCAAGCAGAAGCTCGAGGAGAAGGAAGGTAAGAAATACCTTATTGAAATATGTGAAAGGTGCAATTGCAAAAAGTGACAGGATTAACGCGGCTATTGTAGGGGCCACAACTAAGATGGCGACCCTTAAGCAAGCGCTGTCCGAGGCCGAAAAGAGGGCAGCCATGGAGCGCACCGAGCGGGAGAAGCATGAGACGCAGGTTGGCGAGATGCGGCAAGAGCTGCAGGCTCTCATGAAAAAACATGAGAGTTTGGAGCTTGACTCGAAGACGCGAGAGTCTGAGCTCGCGGCGGCCATTGAAGATGCCAAGTCTGCCAAGGCCGAAGCCCAGAAGGTCCTCCAGGAGGTTGATGCAATAAAAAAGATAGCGGCGGGTAAGGCATTCTTTATGCAAAGCAAGCACGTAAAAGAGAATTACTTGTCACTTACCTGAATCCGGAGCTCTCCAGGAGCATTCGCAGACTTGCCCCGTAGCGTGTCAGATGCCGCCGCCTTCTACCGAGCCAAGGAGGGAAGCTCGATAGAGAAGGTGTTCTGGTCTCAGTATGCTGAGGCCGAACACCCGGTGCCCTTAAGCGACCAGCTGAAACAGCTGGTCGAGCTCCATAAGGTGGCCGAACAGGCCATGAAGGGCCTCATAGTCCGGCTGTGGCTTGGAGAGGCCATGCCTGGGAGCTACTTCGGGCTGGTGAGGCGGCTGGTGGAGGCCTGTCCAAGGCTCGAAGTCATCAAGCGCTCCGTATGCATCGAGGGTGCCCGCCTTGTGGCGGATGAATGTTCCATGAATGTAATTTTTTAGTGAACTCGCTCGTTTTATCCTGTGCGCTGAAAACTTGTTCATGTGCGCTAAGTAATGCTTTTTGAATTTAAAATATTACCTTTTGTGCGGCCATTTATCAAATTTGAGAGATGGCGAGTCGTCGGCTTCTGCCCCCATGGCACGAGTGCTGGGGTGTTCGGGATAAACATGAGCGCTCTTTTTCCCATTCTTGGGTCCTTCGAGGGAGGCGCTCAACACAACAAATAGGGCAATCGGACTATAATGCTTGAACACTCTCACTTAGCCATAGAATTCTATAGTTTTAAATCTCGGCGAAGCCCCTAGTGTTCAGAAGACCGAGTTCGGGGCGCTATCCACGCCTAGGCCACACAAAGCCGACTCCTCGCTCTAAGCGGCATAAGTCTTTAGGGACTCGAAAACCTCTCGAACAGCGACCAACTCTCGCCTTATCATGACGGTCAGTTTTAGCTTTCTCTACTAAGGTGCTTAGCCCAGCTCAACTGGGGCACAATCGCTGTAGTTCTCCTAGTGCTACCTTAGCCGATATAACGGAACGTAAGGTACCAAAACATAGGAGCCAGGCAAACCCAACTATTGACCCAAGACATGATTCGGAGCCGATGCATATAATGCTATAAGTTCGGGGTGCCGCACTTGTGAAAGTGTTCGGACTTCTCAAACCATGTTGTGGTGTACTTAAGCCCCTGGTGTATTGGCCGTACCAAAGTGTACGGGTGCAACATGTCATTAATGAACATATATTCGTAAAAAAGAGGTAATGCAATAATAGACGGAAGCTATGCATTGTTTATTTAAAAAAGCTTTGATCAAAGCAGAACGATACAAATAGTGCGATAAGCAAAAGATGGGACTATCAAATATGTCCTTTCCAGGGGCGAGCTACGGAATGTTATGCGAAACAGGTATACTGCTTGTTATAGAGACCACCTTAGGGTTCCATAGTGCGGCGTAGCTTTCTACTTCCCTGGTTGTATCGTTTGTGCGGCAATTGTACTGCCGGACAAGCCTTCCGAAGAATGGAGTCTTGAAAATAAGAGAAAATTTAAGAAATCGGCAGCCCCTAGTGCGGTTTAAGCCGCATTTCGGGCGTGCCGTGATGGTGCCCCTTCCCCTGTGCCCATGGTATTTCTAGAGCGTTGTTATGTATGCGCAACACTGGTTTCGCAAGTTCGCGAGGGCTGGGGTTGGGGCCGCATTGCTACGCTTGCTTGGAACATGCCAAGCGGTCTTGTTGTAGGTTACTCCGGGCGCGCTTGACGGTGTCCGGACGTTTAATGGCCGGACTGGAGAATTGCCTTGAGAGGCTGCTTTGTACTTCTGCTGCGATAGCCGCTGTATGCTCCTCTGTTCGGAGAGAGCGTTCGGTGTTTCCATTGACCGTGATGACTCCTCGAGGGCCTGGCATCTTGAGCTTGAGGTATGCGTAGTGCGGCACCACATTGAACTTGGCAAATGCGGTTTGCCCGAGCAGTGCGTGATAGCCACTGCGGAACGGGACTATGTCGAAGATTAACTCCTCGCTTCGGAAATTATCCGGAGATCCGAAGACCACTTCAAGTGTAACTGAGCCTGTATAGTTGGCCTCTACACCTGGTATGACGCCTTTAAAGGTCGTTCTAGTAGGTTTAATCCTCGAGGGATCGATGCCCATTTTCCGCACTGTATCCTGGTAAAGCAGGTTCAGGATGCTGCCGCCGTCCATAAGGACTCTAGTGAGGTGAAATCCGTCAATAATTGGGTCTAGAACCAAAGCGGCGAATCTGCCATGACGGATGCTAGTGGGGTGGTCCCTTCGATCAAAAGTGATCGGGCAGGAAGACCATGGGTTGAACTTTGGGGCGACTGGCTCCATCGTGTATACGTCCCTTAGTGCACGCTTCCGCTCCCTCTTGGGGACGTGGGTTGCGTATATCATGTTCACCATCCGCACTTGTGGGGGAAAGCCTTTCTGTCCACTGTTGTTCGGCGGCCGGGGCTCCTCCTCGTCATCGCTATGCAGCCCCTTGTCTCTGCTTTCGGCATTTAACTTGCATGCTTGCTTGAACACCCAACAATCCCTGTTGGTGTGATTGGCTGGTTTTTCGAGGGTGCCATGTATCTGGCATGAGCGGTCAAGTATTCGGTCCAAACTGGACGGGCCCGGAGTATTTCTTTTGAATGCCTTTTTCCGCTGACCGGGTTTAGAGCCTCTGAATCCGGCATTAACTGCTGTATCCTCAGCATTGTCGCCGTTAATGCGGCGCTTTTGCTTGTTGCGACGCGACCTGCCACTGCTGTCCTTGGTATCTGAATTACTAGGGCTCTTGGTCATGTTATTGCTGCGAGCTAGCCAGCTGTCTTCTCCCGCGCAAAAGCGGGTCATAAGTGTCGTGAGGGCTGCCATAGATTTCGGCTTTTCCTATCCTAGGTGCCGTGCAAGCCACTCATCGTGGATGTTATGCTTGAAGGCTGCTAGGGCCTCTGCGTCCGGACAGTCGACGATTTGATTTTTCTTGGTTAGGAACCGTGTCCAGAATTGTCTGGCCGATTCCTTTGGCTGCTGAATTATGTGGCTTAGGTCATCGGCGTCTGGTGGTCGCACATAAGTGCCCTGGAAATTGTCGAGGAATGCGACTTCCAGGTCCTCCCAATAACCAATTGATTCTGCTGGCAAGCTGTTAAGCCAATGTCGGGCTGGTCCTTTAAGCTTGAGGGGGAGGTATTTGATGGCGTGTAGGTCATCACCGCGGGCCATGTGGATATGAAGGAGATAGTCTTCGATCCATACCGCAGGATCTGTTGTGCCATCGTATGATTCGATGTTCACGGGTTTGAAACCCTCGGGGATTTGATGATCCATTACTTCATTTGTGAAGCATAGTGGGTGTGCGGCACCTCTGTATTGGGCTACATCACGACGCAGCTCAAACGAGCTTTGTCTACTATGTTCGGCCCGACCGGATTTACTGTATTCGGCGTGACGAGTACTGTCTCGTGCCGTGGGGCGCCCACGTGATCCATAGATCGATCTTGTTTGCCTTGCCTTGTCCTCCAATATATCTCGCAGGTCTGGCGCATTTTCCCATGCCTTGGTAGTTTTTGAGCGGCGCCAGGGTGCGGCTTGAGTGGAGGGCCGAGAGGCCTCTCTGTCGCGGCCATGGGGTGGCCGGTCGGCCGCATCATGCGTTGGTGATGTAGGTTTAGGTGCTTCCTCCTCTAATTGGGGTAGCAACCTGCGCTTTGGGTAGCTCTTGGAGGGGCGTTCGAGTTCATACTCTTCGGCCGCAAGGACTTCAGTCCATCTGTCGGCTAGCAAATCTTGATCAGCTCTAAGTTGTTGCTGTTTTTTCTTGAGGCTGCTCGCCGTGGCCATAAGCCTGCGTTTGAAACGCTCTTGTTCGAGGGGATCCTCCGGCACGACAAATTCGTCGTCGTCGAGGCTTGCCTCCTCTTCGGAGGGAGGCATATAATTATCGTCCTCGACCTCTCTGTCTGCCGCTCTCTCATGAGGGTTGGCTTCTCTATCCTCTTGTGCTAAATCTTGTTGGAGGTGGTTGTCTTCGGCACTGTCCGGGGTGTTATTATCCCCCATGCCGGAATCACTGTTTTTGTTTTGGCGGGATTTAGAGCGGCGCCGCTGACGCCAGCGCTTAGGCTACTTCTTGGAGGGGTCATCCTCCGCTGTTCCATCGCCATTGCCTTATTTTGGGGTGTCCACCATGTATATATCATACGATGAGGTGGCTTTCCAGTGCCCTATAGGCGCTGGTTCTTGATCGTTTCCTGCATCAGCATCCATACCATCGATGTCTTCGGAGTCAAAGTCGAGCATGTCGGTTAAATCATCGACAGTGGCTACGAAGTGGGTGGTGGGTGGGCTTTGAATTTCTTCATCATCCGCATCCCAACCTTGCTGACCATAGTCTGACCAGGGCTCTCCTGACAAAGATATAGACTTTAGTGAATTCAGAATATCGCCGAAGGGCGAGTGCAGAAAGATGTCCGCGGCGGTGAACTCCATGATCGGCGCCCAATCGGGTTCGATCGGTCGGGGTGCGGAGGGCTCGGAGTCTGGAGAGGAGTACAGCTCCATGGAGTCACGGGCTTCGCAGAGAATAGGGATGGTGTTCGGCTTGATCACCGTAGAGATTGCAGCCCCCGAGGCGGTGTCTAACCACCCATCCTCGATTGGTGTGATCGGCTCCGAGCTAGTGGTTGGAACGGACACAGGTGCGGCCTCCAGGGCACTGTTCGGCGGCAGAGCTAAATCATGCCCATCATGACAGTGTGGCGCGCTCGGCTGTGGCTCGAATCCGTCGAAGATCAAGTCTCCGCGGATGTCGGCCGTGTAGTTCAAACTTCCAAATCTGACCTGATGGCCAGGGGCGTAGCTTTCGATCTGCTCCAGATGACCAAGCAAATTGGCCCGCAGTGCAAAGCCGCCGAATACGAAGATCTGTTCGGGGAGAAAAGCCTCACCCTGGATCGCATCGCTGTTGATGATCGGAGAATCCATCGGGCCTAAAAGTGACGACACAGAGGAACTCTCAATGAAAGCACCAATGTCGGTGTCAAAACCGGCGGATCTTGGGTAGGGGGTCCCGAACTGTGCGTCTAGGCCGGTTGGTAACAGGAGGCAGGGGACACGATGTTTTACCCAGGTTCGGGCCCTCTTGATGGAGGTAAAACCCTACGTCCTGCTTGATTAATATTGATGATAAGGGTAGTACAAGAGTAGATCTACCACGAGATCAGAGAGGCTAAACCCTAGAAGCTAGCCTATGGTATGATTGTTGTTCGTCCTACGGACTAAAACTCTCCGGTTTATATAGACACCGAAGAGGGCTAGGGTTACACAGAGTCGGTTACAATGGTAGGAGATCTACATATCCATATCGCCAAGCTTGCCTTCCACGCCAAGGAAAGTCCCTTCCGGACACGGGATGAAGTCTTCAATCTTGTATCTTCATAGTCCAGGAGTTCAGGCGAAGATATAGTCCGGCTATCCGGACACCCCCTAATCCAGGACTCCCTCAGCTTACCTTCGGGTTACTCCTTTGAAGGGAACCCATCGTTTCGGTATCGAAGGAAAATTGGCTCCTCGTTACATTGGACCCTTTCACATTCTTGCCAAACGAGGAGAAGTTTCCTACCAATTGGAACTACCTCCGCATCTTTCCAGAGTTCACAATGTCTTCCATGTTTCTCAACTCAGGCGTTGCTTCACGGATCCTATCAGTGGAGTGGACCACGAAACGCTTGATCTCCAAGATAAACTCACATATCGGGAATATTCCGTTCGTATCCTTGATCAAGCCAAGCGTACCACTCGACGCCATAACATCAAGTTTCTCAAGGTTCAATGGTCACACCATTCCGAGAAAGAAGCCACTTGGGAAAGGGAGGATCGTCTTCGACTTGAGTACCCCTCCTTCTTCCCGCCGGACCCTAAATCTCGGGACGAGATTCTTTTGAGTGGGGATGAGTTGTCACATCCTAGCTAGTTCATGCATTAGAGTGTTGCATCATGTTTACTTTATCAGAAACTTGGAAATGGGGGATGACAGAACACCCAACACCCCCTGATAACAACTAGGGTTTACTAAAAATATTTTCAATGAACCTGAAATGCCCTTCTAAAATGTTCATCATATTTGCCTTGGTCCTAAACCTCTGACAAAAATGATGCACAAATTTCTAGGTCATCCTAAGGTCACTAGATTAAATCTTTAGCTATTTGAATTTGGGAATTTAAATTCTAATAAATATTTTAAATGCTCAAATAATCCTAAACTAAAATGATCCATGTTGGACTTATTCCAAACAGTGGCCATGTGAAGTTTGGTGATTTTTGAAAGTGCCTAACTATTTTTAGAAATGCCACAAACTTACAGAAATAAAAGAAAACAGAAAATAAAAGGAAAACTACTTACCTAGCTGCAACCCACCAACCGACCCACCTGGCAGCCTAGCACTATGCTGGCCCGTGCCAGCCAGCTGCTTCCTCCCGCCAGGCAGGTAGGCAGGAGGTGACGCCGGCGCGCGAGAGCTCGCCATCACGCCACCTGCTTGCCACCCACGCCCGTGGACACCTGGGCGAGCTCCACATCACCGCCTTGACCTCGCGGACACCTCGCTCACTCCTCGGTCTCTTTCCCTCGCCCTCTCCTCGCCATGGCCGACGCTGCCTTGCCCGCGCCGCTGTAGTTCTGGTGTCCACCGTCGTCCCCGCGCCGCGCTGCTGTGTCCAAGAGCTTCGCCGTCCTCCTCTCCGTCGAGCAGGCCGAGCCCCGAGCGCTCACCTGCCCTGGAGCCACCGCAACAACCTCGCCCGACCTCGCCGTCGCCGGAGATCCCCTTCCCCGTCACCACCGCTCTAGCTCATTCCCAACCTCGCCATCTGCTCTTCCGTGATCGCCATGAGCTCAGCTACCTACCCATCCTCTCCGTTTGCCTTCTCGAGCATAGCAGCGACCGCACCAAGCTCGGCCGCACCCCCCGCTGCCACCGCACGTCGCCGTCGTGGCCACAGCCACGTTGGCTCGCAACCGAGCACATCATCATCTTCACCGCACTCGCAGGAGCCCGTAGCACCCTCGCATGCTCCTCGCCATGCCTCCTAGCGACTAGTTCGACCTCGCCCGAACTCCGGCAGCCGCAACGCTCGTCGCTAGCGACGTTTCCGGCCACCCCAGCTCCACCCACTGCCACCACTCAACACAGCTTGCTCCCAGCTACGCGTAGGAGGCCTCCGCCGTCCAGTTGGTCGTCGGAGTGCAAAACCCGCACTGCCCCGCGGCGTCTGGCCACGCCGGCGGCTAAACGTCGGCGAGTTTGACTCAGCTGACTCGGTTTGACCTCGGGTGGGCCCAATTTGACCCTCCAGGGTCACTGACGTGTGGGCCATGCCCCTGTTTAGTTTAGTGTTAGATTAGTTAACACTAATTATTTTAGTTAATGGGTTGACTCACTGACATGTGGGCCCAGGCCCTAACTAACCTAGATTAGTGCTAACCTAACACTAACTAACTCTGTTAGTTAGTTGTTACACTAACAGACGGGACCCACTGGTCAGGTTTGACCTGGGCTGGCGGCTTTGACATGCTGACGTCACCCTGATGCATTGCTGATGCAATAAGTATTTACTAGAATTATTCTTATATAGGAAATTCTAGAAAATGTTCTAAACTTAAAAAATTCATAGAAATTAATCTGTAACTCCAAATGCAAAGATTTATATATGAAATTTGATCAGAAAAATTCAATCTTTCCATCTATAATGGTTTCATGCATGACAGAACACTTTAACCTTGTTGTTTAAGTGAAACAAGCTAATGCACTTATATGACTTAATAACATGATCTTCCATTTGAATCTTTGATTCAAATAGACTCAAACCAACATGTTTTACAATCCATTAGCCAAGACACACCATATTGCCATGTCATGGCATGCATCATATTGTTGCATATTGCCATGTGATGATTGTGTTCTATGGTGTCTTTCATGGTAGGTTCTACCTCCGAGGATACCTTCAAATATCCGACTGAAGGGCAGTACCCTACTACTACTCCATCAGGCAAGCAGCCCCATTGATCATATCGATACAATCCCATGTTCTCGCTCCTACTCTCATTTACTGCATTTAAGACAACAACGTTTCAAACTGTTGTGTACCGCGGTAGTTGAACCCTTTTCCTCTGCATGACCTGTCATTGCCATAGTAACTAGATGAAACCCACTAGCATGTGTAGGAGTTGATTGAGCCATGTATGTGTTTCCTACCTTGCTATGCCCGCTATGCTTAGAGTTGTGTCAGGTCTGGTTCATCTGGGTGATGGGCTAGAGTGAAATTAATATGTCGGTAATGCGAGTGATGTGTTGATCATGATTTGGTAAAGGTATCGATGAGAGGCCATGTAGGAGTACATGGTGGGTTGTTTCATTGGAGCCGTCCTTAAGCACCGGATCTGTATGTGTGATTCAAGAACCAGCTACTACCATGCATTGGGCCCGAAACCAATGGACCCTCTCGGCTTATTAACAACCCTAGCTCTCAGTCCAGGAGCTGCAACTAGTTTCTGGTGTTTATAGGATATGTGTTGGCGGTCGTGCGTAGCGCTGACCCTAGGGGTGGGCTATGATGCGGTAGATACACCGTGGCCGGGTATGCCGGGCGCCCGTTTGGCGTCTCGGGACCCTGTACACATTGTTCGGGGCCGTATGTGGAAACCTCGGCTGGACTCCCTGCGGATGGAAGCTGGATAGGCGATAGACCTGGACTAGAGACTTGAGTGTTTAGGTAGGCCGTGGCCGACACCCTCGTTGGGCTTCCGCTTGAAGGTTCCCGAGTACATATCGTGTAAACAACGATAAATGGTGAGAACGTGTATGAAGAAGTACACCCCTGCAGGGTTAACATCATCTATTCGAATAGCCGCGTCCGCGGTAAAGGACTAATTGGTTGCCTATACAGTTCATAGACAAGTTAATGGTTACTACTAAAAGACTCAAGATAAGTGTGAGTACCGCGGATGGCCCTCTCGTAGGATGACGAGGGAGGATCCATGGTGGAGTATTGTGATGGTGTTTAGTGGAATCGTGTGCGCAAAACATTTACAAGTGGTGTCTCGTAGGATATCTTAGCCAAGAGTCAAAGCTCGCTTGCTGCTATAACTCCACTACCTTCTTGAGAATGAGCATGTATAGTAGGATATGTTGTAAGACTTGTTGAGTACCTTTGTACTCATGTTGCTTTAATTACTGTTTCAGACGACAACACCACCCCCTCCGACGGGTTTTACGTAGATCTCGACGTCGATGAGTGACTTGCCACCCAGGTGGTGATTCCGAGCCATGGATGGCCCTATGTAGATAGACAGGCTTCGTTAAGCCTTCTTTCTTTCTAGTGCCTGTACTCAGACTAGTTTGCTTCTGCATGTGCTTGTATGTTTGTATGAGTTGAGTGTCGGGTCATGTGACCCCTACCTGTATGAACATGTTATGTATGGCTCTCCGGAGCCTTTAAATAAAGTACTTTGAGTTGTAGAGTTTTGTTGTGATGCCATGTTGTATTTACACATATCGAGCATATTGTGTGTACAATCTAGTTGTTTATCCTTGGCAGCTTCTCTTATGGGGAAATGTAGTCTAGTGCTTCCATGATCCATAGTAGTCCGCTACAGCCCGGTTCACCGGAGTCCTATTAGCCCAACACTACTGCTCCGGAACACTTGACCGGCCGGCATGTGTTTCACTTTGTTCCTGTGTCTGTCCCTTCGGGGAAATGTCACGCGGTGACATCCGGAGTCCTGCCTAGCCTGCTACAGCCCGGGTTCCCGGAGTCCTGCTAGCCCAGTGCTACAGCCCGGATTCACACGCTGCTGACCGACATGCTCGATGTTGATTCATGTATGCCTGTCCCCGTAAGTTTGTGCCGCTTAGGGTTCACGGCTAGCCATGTCGGCCCGGGTTCTCTGTCACATGGATGCTGGCGACACTATCATATACATGAGCCAAAAGGCGCAAACGGTCCCGGGCCATGGTAAGGCGACACCCGTGGGAATACCGTGCGTGAGGCCGCAAAGTGATATGAGGTGTTACAGGCTAGGTCGGTGTGACTTAGAATCGGGGTCCTGACATCAACATGTATTCTATTTCGTAGCTAGCAATTTGGAATGTATCCATGTAAGTGAAAAATGTATAAAGTACTTCACACTAACAACATGGAGTGCACTAATTAATGTTTACATATGAATTGCAAAAGCAATGCATTGTCTGCATTTCAAACCGCTCTCAGGGGCAGTTCTTTTGGCGGCTTAAAAGATAAGCCGCCTCTTCCTCAGCTTTTCCCATAAGCTACCTTCCTCATTCATTGGGGCTTCTGAACTAGTTATGGGATTACTAATCTAGAAGCCTTAACAAATTTTGCAAGCGGTTTATTTTTTAAGTTGGGAAGAGGCAACTTATTTTTTAAGCTGCCCAAAAGAACTGACCCTCAATCAATGGATCAATAATATGAAATAAACACATCCACATGCTAGAATTCAATAGAGTATGGGTGTCTGATAGACCGATTTTCGTTGATACGCAAGTTGCAAAATTCATGATCTCATCCAAAAATAATAATGCCATTTATATTTTAATTTAATGCGTAGAACCGCCTTTTACACGTAGATGCACTATGCCTCGGCCCGTTCTCACACAAGCACTATATCTCTCTCTATCTAACACATAAGTTCACACACTTTATACATCGACATTTTTCTCTCACACATGCTCACAATCTCTCCCGAGCTGTCGGGGTGTGTCTCACCCACACACTCTCTATATATCTCCCTCTCTTTTTCTGACTTCTATGTACCACTCTTTTCACTAATCTCAGTTGGAAAACACTATTTCTCTCACATGCATATATACACACACGCACGGTCTCTACTATCCCTCTATACGCACATATATGTGCCTACGTGTCTCCTGCACGCACATTATCTTTAGGCCTCTCTCGCACACATCCACCCATAGACACACCTCTCTCTTAGTAGTTGGCAAATATGATTCCATCAGATCATTCGGTAGGATATCCCTGACTGTTAGGCTGGTTAGTAATATGAGGCAAAGTTTTACCCAAGTCCGGGCCCTTGCAGTTGAGGAAAAAGCCTACTCTTGGTATTGTATATTTGTGATAGGGGTGTGTACAAAGTACACGTGAATACCAGGCATTGTGTGTGTCTGTATACTATCAACGAACTAGCCCCCGGGCTTCTATAACATACTCGGGGCCTAGGGTTACAAATCATATATAGTCGGCTTATCATCAGTGGGGATAGAGTCCTCCACGACTCTGGTAGCTTCATCTTGTACGCCGAGTCCTCCACATGGGTCTTCGTATAATGCGTCTCGGTCCAATCTATGTGGCACAGGATGGAACCGACCCATGAGTCCTTAGTTGACCCACCACAACTAGAAATGACGTGCCCACCACACCACACACGCAATCGCACACAAACTATCTCTCGTCCCTCTAAAAGTATGCATGCCCCTAACACATTCACGTGTGACGTTCACTGTATTTCAAGCGAAAGCACTATACGGTCACTGGACTTTAGAATATGCTCATTACGGTCACCGTGTACATTCTCGTGGTCATCATACGGTATCTAGCTCATGATACGTCTCCGTATTTTGTTGATGACACTGATGGACATTGTATTTGATGCGTGCTCCGTATTTTGTTGACGACACTTACAGTCATTGTATTTGAAGTGAAAGCACGATATGGTCACTGGACATCAGAATAAGCTCATCACGGTCACCACATACATTTTGTGGTGCTACTACTAAGCAACCTGTGGTTGGATGGTTAGGAGGACAGTGGTTTCCCGAGCCCACCAGTGTTATAGTTCCGGTGCTCGCATTTATCCTAGATTAATTTCAGTATTTTGGCGATGTGCGTTCAGTGGGAGGAGACGTTCCCCTCGACCATGAGGCACCTATGGTGACTTCATAAAATGTCAAGATCATATGCTGGCTCACTCTCTCCAAGGTGCTGATAGGGGTAGGGTCTGCGTGGTTGCGCTTGTAGAGATGAGTGTTTGCACGTATATATGAGCGCTTGCATCCGTACCATGTTAAAAAATACATGTCGTGATTATACGGTCACTGGCTCACCCGTAAACTCTGTATTTTGTTGATGACACGATCAATTGACCAGTCAAACGTTCCACATGGCGCAACTAGTGTTGCATCATCGGCAGGCATAACCGTGGGGCCCACCTGTCAGCGCGCATATGAAAGAAAGAAATGGTAGTTTGAGTATGTACTGTGTTAATAAAATACATTTTATGGTGATCATACGGCCAGTGGCTCACCATGCAGCTCCGTAATTTATTGATGACACGATCAATTGACCAGTCAAACGGTCCACATTCAGCATCGCACATTACCATAGGGCCCACCCGCCAGCGCGTATATGAAAGAAAGAAATGGTAATAAATTAGTGGTCGGTGGGGATTCGAAGTCGTGAGACCTCTGGCTGGCAGTCGCCGGCGGTGGGGGCGCGGTGATTGGGCGGTGGCGTGAGGATCGCCGGAGAAAAAGCTCGACGGAGGGGGACTAGAGGGATAGTCAGGCCGGCGGCGGACCGATGGTGGGGTGTGGTTTCTGGGCGGGCGGGGTGGTGAGGCGGCGGGGGCCAGCGGTTCGGCCGGTGGTGGCTGGTGGCTCAGGGGGGTGGAGGTTGAAGATGAACTGCAGGCCCTTGATTTCGTATCCAACGGCTAGAAAATCGACTGACCAGATATGAAAAAGTCAGTCGAATGATGTGTAGCCCCACCCCGCACATAGACATGCGTGCACACAACACTCGCACGAACACACGCATGCATGCGGGCATACAACATTGACGCACACACACACACGCACGCACTCACAAACACACGCACGCATGCAGGCCTGCAACACTGACACGTACACATGCACTCACGAACACACGGGCGCATGATAACCCACAAGTATAGGGGATCACAATAGTTTTTGATAAGTAAGAGTGTTGAACCCAACGAGGAGCTAAAGGTAGAACAAATATTCCCTCAAGTTCTATCGACCACCAATACAACTCTACGCATGCTTGACGTTCGCTTTACCTAGAACAAGTATGAAACTAGAAGTATTTTGTAGGTGTTTTTGGATAGGTTTGCAAGATAATGAAGAGCAAGTAAATAAAAAGTAGGGTCTGTTTAGATAAAGACACAACTAAATTAGTTTTAGTAGAGAGCTTTTTGTTACGAGAAGTTATTTGTCCCTAGGCAATCGATAACTAGACCGGTAATCATTATTGCAATTTTATATGAGGGAGAGGCATAAGCTAACATACTTTCTCTACTTGGATCATATGCACTTATGATTGGAACTCTAGCAAGCATCCACAACTACTAACGATCATTAAGGTAAAACCCAATCATAGCATTAAAGCATCAAGTCCTATTTATCCCATACGCAACAACCCCCTTACTCGGGTTTGTGTTTCAGTCACTCACGCAACCCACTATAAGCGAATCATGAACATATTGCAACACCCTACAGTGGGGATCCCTCATGCTTGCGCGACACGGAGAGCACCAATAATAAAACATGCAACTCAAACAAATCTTGATCATCAAATAGCCCATAGGACAAAACGGATCTACTCAAACATCATAGGATAGCCATACATCAGTGGGAAGTAATATATAGCGTTGAGCACCATGTTTAAGTAGAGATTACAACGGATAAGAGAGAGGTTACACCGCTGCATAGAGGGGGGAAGAGTTGGTGATGATGGCGGTGAAATTGTTGGTGAAGATTGTGATGATGATGATGGCCCCCGGTGGCACTCCGGTGCCACCGGAAGCGAGGGAGAGAGAGACCCCTCCTTCTTCTTCTTCCTTGACCTCCTCCCTAGGTGGGAGAAGGTTTTCCCCTCTGGTCCTTGGTCTCCATGGCATGGGAGGGGTGAGAGCCCCTCCAAGATTGGATCTGTCTCTCTCTGTTTTTGCGTTGTCAGATTCTACCATTTCACCGTTTCTTATATTCCGGGAGATCTCTAACTCCGATTGGGCTGAAATTTTAACACGATCTCTATCCGGATATTAGCTTTCTTGCGGAGAAATAAGGGCATCAACCGCCTTACAGGCTGGCCATGAGGGTCAGGGGTGCGCCCCCTTCCTCGTGGCCCCCTCGGGCATCGTCTCGCGTGGATTTTTCTTCCCAGAAATCATATATATTCCAAAAAAATCCCCGTCAGTTTTTATCCCGTTTGGACTCCGTTTGATATAGATATTCTGCGAAACAAAAAACATGCAACAAACAGGAACTGGCACTGGGCACTGGATCAATATGTTAGTCCCAAAAATAGTATAAAAAGTTGCCAAAAGTATATGAAAGTTGTAGAATATTGGCATGGAACAATCAAAAATTATAGATACGACGGAGACATATCAGCATCCCCAAGCTTAGTTCCTGCTCTTCCTCGAGTAGGTAAATGATAAAAAATATAATTTTTGATGTGGAATCCTACCTAGCATAATCTTGATCATGTATCTAATCATGGCATGAATATTAAGACACGAGTGATTCAAAGCAATAGTCTATCATTTAACATAAAAACAATAATACTTCAAGCCTACTAATAAAGCAATCATGTCTTTTCAAAATAACATGGCCAAAGAAAGTTATCCCTATAAAATCATATAGTCTAGCTATGCTCCATCTTCACCACACAAAATATTTACATCATGCACAACCCCGATGACAAGCCAAGCAATTGTTTCATACTTTTGGCGTTCTCAAACCTTTTCAACTTTCACGCAATACATGAGCGTGAGCCATGGACATAGCACTATAGGTGGAATAGAATGGTGGTTGTGGAGAAGACAAAAAGGAGAAGATAGTCTCACATCAACTAGGCATATCAACGGGCTATGGAGATGCCCATCAATAGATATCAATGTGAGTGAGTAGGGATTGCCATGAAACGGATGCACTAGAGCTATAAGTGTATGAAAGCTCAAACTGAAACTAAGTGGGTGTGCATCCAACTTGCTTGCTCATGAAGACCTCAGGCGTTTGAGGAAGCCCGCCATCGGAATATACAAGCCAAGTTCCATAATGAAAATTCCCACTAGTATATGAAAGTGATAACTCAAGAGACTCTCTATATGAAGAACATGGTGCTACTTTGAAGCACAAGTGTGGTAAAAGGATAGTAACATTGCCCCTTCTCTCTTTTTCTCTCATTTTATTTATTTATTTATTTATTTTACATTTTGGTGGGCTTCTTTGGCCTCTTTTTTTATTTGGGCTTCTTTGGTCTCTTTTATTTATTTTTAAAGTCCGGAGTCTCATCCCGACTTGTGGGGGAATCATAGTCTCCATCATCCTTTCCTCACTGGGGCAATGCTCTAATAATGATGATCATCACACTTTTATTTACTTACAACTCGATATTACAACTCGATACTAGAACAAAGATATGACTCTATATGAATGCCTCCGGCGGTGTACCGGGATGTGCAATGATCTAGCGTAGCAATGGCATAAAAAAATGGACAAGCCATGAAAACATCATGCTAGCTATCTTATGATCATGCAAAGCAATATGACAATGATGCTCAAGTCATGTATATGATGATGATGGAAGTTGCATGGCAATATATCTCGGAATGGCTATGGAAATGCCATGATAGGTAGGTATGGTGGATGTTTTGAGGAAGGTATATGGTGGGTTTATGGTACCGGCGAAAGTTGCGCGGTACTAGAGAGGCTAGCAATGGTGGAAGGGTGAGAGTGCGTATAATCCATGGACTCAACATTAGTCATAAAGAACTCACATACTTATTGCAAAAATCTATTAGTCATTTAAACAAAGTACTACGCGCATGCTCCTAGGGGGATAGATTGGTAGGAAAAGAACATCGCTCGTCCCCGACCGCCACTCATAAGGAAGACAATCAATAAATACCTCATGCTCCGACTTCATTACATAACGGTTCACCATACGTGCATGCTACGAGAATCACAAACCTCAACACAAGTATTTCTACCAATCCACAACTACCCACTAGCATGACTCTAATATCACCATCTTTATATCACAAAACTATTGCAAGGAATCAAACATATCATATTCAATGATCTACAAGTTTTATGTAGGATTTTATGACTAACCATGTGAATGACCAGTTCCTGTCATCTCTCTAAATAGATATAAGTGAAGCAAGAGAGTTTAATTCATTCTACAAAAGATATGCCCGTGCTCTAACAAATATAAGTGAAGCAAAAGAGCATTCTACAAATGGCGGTTTTCTATGTAAAGAGAATCAGGCAATCCAAACTTCAAATGATATAAGTGAAGCACATGAAGCATTCTATAAAGCCATACTCAAAAGATATAAGTGAAGTGCATAGATAACTCTATAAATAAACCAAGGACTATCTCATACCAGCATGGTGCATAAAAGAAAAATGAAAACTAAATGCAAAATACGCTCCAAGATTGCACATATCGCATGAACGAAACGAATCCGAAAACATACCGATACTTGTTGAAGAAAGAGGGGATGCCTTCCGGGGCATCCCCAAGCTTAGACGCTTGAGTCTACTTGAATATTTACTTGGGGTTCCTTGGGCATCCCCAAGCTTGAGCTCTTGCCTCTCTTCCTTCTTCTCACATCGAGACCTTCTCGATCATCGAACACTTCATCCACACAAAACTTCAACAGAAAACTCGGTAAGATCCGTTAGTATAATAAAGCAAATTACTACTCTAAGTACTGTTGCAAACCAATTCATATTTTGTTTTTGCATTGTGTATACTGTAATATAACTTTTCCATGGCTTAATCCACTGATATAAATTGATAGTTTCATCAAAACAAGCAAACTATGCATCAAAAATAGAATCTGTCAAAAACAGAACAGTCTGTAGAAATCTGAACATTCACCATACTTATGATACTTGAAAAATTCTACCAAAATTATGAAAAATAAAACATTTTCATATAAAGACAATGCAAAAAGAATCAGAACCATTTGACGTTCCAGCTAAAAACGTAAAATCGTGCACTACAGACAAAGTTTCTGTCCTGCACCGTACAGACCATCAAGCAAATGTAAACATCCTAAAGGCAAACCTTGGCACATTATTTTTATAATACAATGGAATTGTAAAAGGGGATAATTATTTTTGTTGAAAAGTTTCTGTAATCAAGATTCATGAAGTTTCAGTGAGCATGAACAAAGTTCAAGGAGCTCTCCCACTTCAACAATGCTTGTCTTTCTCACTTTCACTTTCCTTTTTGAAAAAGTTTTGGGTTCCCCTCTTTATTTTTGTTGTTTTTAAACTATATGAAAGCACTCAACAGAAATAAATGACTCTCTAAACTTCCGGGTTGTCTCCCTGGCAGCGCTTTCTTTAAATCCATTAAGCTAGGCATATAGTGCTCAAGTAATGGATCCACCCGGATCCCAAGGTATATCAAAGCCAATTTTAATTAACAATGATTTGTAATTTAGTAGTGAGCACAAAGTAACATATATCATGCAACAATGAAGTCTAACTCTCTTCCTATGCATCGCCATGTCATAAAAGAACAATTCATGCACACATAGTAAAGGCCAATGCATAGTATAAACAGTCTCTTGCAATTTTATCATGTGGGAAGCATAGAGAGGTGGAGATATAGTTCCTCTCTCATAATAATTGCAAGTAGGAGAATAAAGCACATGCATATTATATTCATCAAAATCATCATGTGTAACGGTAAAAGGCAACCCATCAATATAATCCTTAATAAGGGCAAACTTCACCGATATAGTGTAGTCGGGAGAATTCAAAAAGATAATATGACTATCATGTGTGGGTGCAATAGTAACAATTTCATGTTTAACATAAGGAACTATAGCAAGTTCATCTCCATAAGCATAATTCATATTGGCATCTTGGCCACAAGCATAGCAATCATCATCAGAAAGGGATATTTCAAGAGAATCAACGGGATCATAATAGTCATCATAGCAATCATCCTTCGGTAAGCATGAAGGGAAATTAAACAATGTATGAGTTGAAGAGATACTCTCATTAGAAGGTGGGCACGGGTGATCAATCCGCTCTTCCTCCTTTTGTTCTTCGCTCTCTTCCTCATCTTTTTCATCTAATGAGCTCACAGTTTCATCAATTTGTTCTTCCATAGACTCCTGCAAAATATTATTCTCTTCTTGGACAGCGGAGACTTTCTCAATAAGTGCATTAATATCGTAATTGTATTCATAATTCTCATAACAATATTTAAGGATAGCTAAATTTTCAGGTCTATAAACCGAATCATCAAAGTCTTCAAACTCTTTAAACATAGATTCAATTTCATAAGCACCCATAAAATCAACAAATTCTTCTATTTGTTCCACATCATAGTAATCATATATACCATTAGCATAAGAAGCTAAGGTTTTATTATCATTAAATTCGCATAAAAATGGAAGGTGTGGAGCCCTTATCCTAGAGCAACAAGTATAATCATATCTCAAGCATAGTTGCCTAGCATACCAATTCAATATATGAATTTTATCCCATAATAGTTTCCCTTTTTGTGTCAAGCGGTAATCCCTAAAGTATTCACGTTGATCCAATGTTACTCCCATTACATAATTGAATGGGGTTTTCTCAGGATTATTAAAGTAGTACATAATATCTTTCACATAACCAGCATCGAGGGTTTTAGGAGGTTCCCCATCTCCATGAGTAGCAAGTACACCTATTTTTTTGGTATTTCGTGTTCCATATCCATAACTAAAGATAAAGAACAACTAAGAACAGCAAATAAAAATTACTTAGTGATAAAGTAAACAAGCACACACGAGAATATGCACCCCACGCTATGGCTCCCCGGCAACGACGCTAGAAAAAGGTCTTGATAACCCACAAGTATAGGGGATCGCAACAGTTTTCGATAAGTAAGAGTGTCGAACCCAACGAGGAGCTAAAGGTAGATCAAATATTCCCTCAAGTTTTATCGACCACCAATAGAACTCTACGCACGCTTGACATTCACTTTACCTAGAACAAGTATGAAACTAGAAGTATTTTGTAGGTGTTTTTGGATAGGTTTGTAAGATAATGAAGAGCAAGTAAATAAAAAGTAGGGGCTGTTTAGATAAAGACACAACTAAATTAGTTTTAGTAGAGAGCTTTTTGTTACGAGAAAGTTATTTGTCCCTAGGCAATCGATAACTAGACCGGTAATCATTATTGCAATTTTATATGAGGGAGAGGCATAAGCTAACATACTTTCTCTACTTGGATCATATGCACTTATGATTGGAATTCTAGCAAGCATCCTCAACTACTAAAGATCATTAAGGTAAAACCCAACCATAGCATTAAAGCATCAAGCCCTCTTTATCCCATACGCAACAACCCCCTTACTCGGGTTTGTGTTTCAGTCACTCACACAACCCACTATAAGCGAATCATGAATGTATTGCAACACCCTAAAGCGGGGATCCCTCACGCTTGCGCGACACGGAGAGCACCATAGCACAGCACCAATAATAAAACATGCAATTCAAACCAATCTTGATCATCAAATAGCCCATAGGACAAAACGGATCTACTCAAACATCATAGGATAGCCATACATCATTGGGAAAAAAATATATAGCGTTGAGCACCATGTTTAAGTAGAGATTGCAACGGGTAAGAGAGAGGTTGCACCGCTGCATAGAGGGGGGAAGAGTTGGTGATGATGGCGGTGAAGTTGTTGGTGAAGATTGCGGTGATGATGATGGCCCACCGGAAGAGAGAGCCCCCCCTCCTTCTTCTTCTTCCTTGACCTCCACCCTAGGTGGGAGAAGGGTTTCCCCTCTGGTCCTTGGTCTCCATGGTATGGGAGGGGCGAGATCCCCTCCGAGATTGGATCTGTCTCTCTGTCTCTCTCTGTTTTTGCGTTCTCAGATTCTACCCTTTCACCGTTTCTTATATTCCCGGAGATCCGTAACTCCGATTGGGCTGAAATTTTAACACGATCTCTATCCGGATATTATATTTCTTGCGGCGAAAGAAGGGAATCAACTGCCTTACGGGGTAGCCACGAGGGTCAGGGCACACCCCCTGCCTCATGGCCCCCTCGAGCATCGTCTCGCGTGGATTTTTCTTCCAAAAAATCATATATATTCCAAAAAAATCTTCGTTAGTTTTTATCCCATTTGGACTCCATTTGATATGGATATTCTGCGAAACAAAAAACATGCAACAAACAGGAACTGGCACTGGTCACTGGATCAATATGTTAGTCCCAAAAATAGTATAAAAAGTTGCCAAAAGTATATGAAAGTTGTAGAATATTGGCATGGAACAATCAAAAATTATATATACGACGGAGACGTATCAACGCATGCACACATGCATGGAACACTGAAACGTACACATGCACACACGCAACACTCGCACTCCTGCATGCACACAGCACACGATGCAATACACATGCTCAACCTATACGTGCATGCACCCTTTGTTAAGGACATGGATTGTTATGGGTATCAATCAATCTTATCTGTGATAAGCAGAACATTGATGTTTTTAACGGTCTTTATGAATCACAACATATCGAACGGGCTATCAACGCAAATATGAAAATTTTAAAATTCTCTTACATTATATAGTAGGCTTATCTACATGAAATAGATGACGTCACAGTCAATGAACAATCATCGGTTTATGAAATGCCCGCTTCTGACCGCCGTGGCCCACCAAAAGCTCCTCTGCCATGCGCTGCCTGCGTTGGGTCACTGACATGCAGGCCAGGTACCCAAAGAGCCCACACATCAGTGGAAGAACAGCACGATGTCGTACGTCAGAGTTGACGGCGCCACTCACTGCACGCCCGACTAAACACGCCTCCTTGCCGCATTCAAACACCCTCATGAAACCCGTGTGGAAGCTGAGAAACCCACTCTTGACACACGTCCGTTCATGACCAGGCCGACACTAAACGCAATGTTGTCTGAGCTCTTCCCGTCCGCCATCTCTTTAATCTCCTATTTAAACGAGGCCAGGCGCCAGCCAAGAATCACACACCTCCACCGCTTCCCTATCTCCTCCTTCACCATTTTGTCCACTCTTACAATGGCTTACTAAGAGTAGTTATCCGGCATCCAAGCCGGCCGGATGGCCTGCCAAGCCCGCCAAATACAAGCTATGCAGCTCGCTGATGCACCTCCCCCCTTGCCCGACGGAGCAAGTTTCTGCCCCAAGCTGGCGCGCGGTTCAGCAACTCGCCGCTCTAGGCCAGCTCAACGAGGAGCTGCTAGCTGCTCCACGCCGGCATGGCGGGGAGCACGGACGTCGTCACTGCTGTCCATGCCGACGCCTCGTACCGCACCTCCCATGCCTGCGACCGCGTCTCCCGTTTCTATGGCCGAGACTCCCATGCTTGCAGCCGCGCCATGCAAGCAGAGACAGAAGCCGGGTGCATGGAGAGCGATGAGTCGGTGGCCAGTGCCTCGTCAGCCGCCATCATCGAGGAGAAGTAGAACACGGGAGGCCGCCATCGCTTGGGTCCCATGAAGGCCACCGCGGAGGCGACACCGGCGTACACAGCAGGTGTCTTGCCGGATCCTTTTGTTGCGAGAACCTTCGTCGACCCCGCATGGGCTCCACGGAAGCGGAGAAACCCCCTTCCTCCTCCCTCTTAGGCATCAGCCAACGATGTCAGTTGGGCAGTGGGGAAGCGAGCCGTCCTTTGCGCTGAAGCATATACCTCTGAGGCTCCCGGTAGTCCAGTGATCGTGCTGCCGGACATGAGGAAGACAAATGGATCGGCGAGCGACCATTTAGGCTAGGTATTATTATACTTGTGCTGTTCAGGACTAGCACCATGCTACCTCTTGAGCACTGCGTTGGTTTTCCCTTGAAGAGGAAAGGGTGATGCAGTAGAGTAGCGTAAGTATTTCCCTCACTTTTTGAGAACCAAGGTATCAATCCAGTAGAAGACTACATGCAAGTCACCTAGTACCTGCACAAATAGAAAAGAACCTCGCAACCAACGCGATAAAGGGGCTGTCAATCCCTTGACGGTCACTTACGAGAGTGAGATCTGATAGAGATAATAAGATAAATATTTTTGGTATTTTATTATATAGATTGGAAAATAAATATAGCAAAATAAAATAGATTGGAAACTTATATGATGGAAGATAGACCCGGGGGGCATAGGTTTCACTAGTGGCTTCTCTCAAGATAGCATAAGTATTACGGTGGGTAAACAAATTACTGTCGAGCAATTGATAGAAAAGCGAATAATTATGAGAATATCTAGGCATGATCATGTATATAGGCATCTAGTCCGCGACAAGTAAACCGAAACGATTCCGCATTTACTACTATTACTCCACACATCGACCGCTATCCAGCATGCATCTAGAGTATTAAGTTCATACGAACAAAGTAATGCATTAGGCAAGGTGACATGATGTAGAGGGATAAAGTCAAGCAATATGATATAAACCCCATCTTTTTATCCTTGATTGCAACAATACAATACGTTCCTTGCTTCCCTTGCTGTCACTGGGAAAGGACACCGCAAGATTGAACCCAAAGCAAAGCACTTCTCCCATTGCAAGAAAGATCAATCTAGTAGGCCAAACCAAACTGATAATTTGAAGAGACTTGCAAAGATAATCATACATAGAAGACTTCAGAGAAGAATCAAATATTGTTCATAGATAATATTGATCATCAACCCACAATTCATCGGATCTCGACAAACACACCGCAAAAAGAATTACATCAAATAGATCTTCAAGAAGATCGAGGAGAACTTTGTATTGAGATCCAAAGAGAGAGAAGAAGCCATCTAGCTAATAACTATGGACCCGAAGGTCTGTGGTAAACTACTCACACATCATCGGAGATGCCATGGTGTTGATGTAGAAGCCCTACGTGATTGATTCCCCCTCCGGCGGAGCTCCCGAAAAGGCCCCAAGATGGGATCTCTTGGGTACAAAAGGTTGCGGCGGTGGAAATAGGGTTTCATGGTGCTCCTGGATGTTTCTAGGGTATATGGATATATATATATATATATATTGGAGGAGGAAGTAGGTCGGTGGAGCTGCGAGGGGCCCACGAGGGTGGGGGGCACGCCCAGGGGGGCAGGCGCGCCTCCCTGCCTCGTGGCCTCCTCGATCCTTTCTTGACGTCTACTCAAAGTCCCATGGATCACATTTGTTCCAAAAGTAACTCTCCCGAAGGTTTCATTCCGTTTGGATTCCGTTTGATATTCCTTTTCTGCGAAACATTGAAATAGGCAAAAAAACAGCAATTTGCACTGGGCCTTGGGTTAGTAGGTTAGTCCCGAAAATAATATAAAAGTGTATAATAAATCCCATTAAACATCCAAAATAGATAATATAATAGCATGGAACAATAAAAAATTATAGATACGTTGGAGATGTATCAAGCATCCCCAAGCTTAATTCCTGCTCATCCTCGAGTAGGTAAATGATTAAAAACAAAATTTTTAATGTGGAATGCTACCTAGCATAATTCTTAATGTAATTTTTTTTGTGGCATGAATATTCAGATCCAAGAGATTCAAGACAAAAGTTTAATATTGACATAAAAATAATAATACTTCAAGCATACTAACTAAGCAATCATGTCTTCTCAAAATAACATGGCCAAAGAAAGTTCATCCCTACAAAATCATATAGTTTGGTCATGCTCCATTTTCGTCACACAAGAATGCTCTCATCATGCACAACCCCGATGACAAGCCAAGCAACTGTTTGATACTTTAGTAATCTCAAACGTTTTTCAATTTTCACGCAATACATGAGCGTGAGCCATGGATATAACACTATGGGTGGAATAGAATATAATGATGGGGGTTATGTGGAGAAGACAAAAAAGGAGAGAGTCTCACATCAACGCGGCTAATGAATGGGCTAGGGAGATGCCCACCAATTGATGTCAATGCAAGGAGTAGGTATTGCCATGCAATGGATGGACTAGAGCTATAAATGTATGAAAGCTCAACAAAAGAAACTAAGTGGGTGTGCATCCAACTTGCTTGCTTATGAAGACCTAGGGAATTTGAGGAAGCCCATTGTTGGAATATACAAGCCAAGTTCTATAATGAAAAATTCCCACTAGTATATGAAAGTGACAAAACAAGAGACTCCCTATCATAAAGATCATGGTGCTACTTTGAAGCACAAGTGTGGAAAAAGGATAGTAGCATTGTGCCTTTTTATTTCTTTTTTTGGGGCCTTTTTTGGCCTTTCCCCCTTTTTTATTTGGGACAATGCTCTATTAATGATGATCATCACACTTCTATTTATTTACAACTCGATGATTACAGCTCGATACTGGAACAAAATATGACTCTATATGGATGCCTCCGGCGGTGTACCAGGAAGGGCAATGAATCAAGAGTGACATGTATGATAAATTATGCATGGTGGCTTTGCCACAAATACGATGTCAACTACATGATCATGCAAGGCAATATGACAATGATGAAGCGTGTCATAAATGAAACTGTGGAAAGTTGCATGGCAATATATCTCAGAATGGCTATGGAAATGCCATAATAGGTAGGTATGGTGGCTGTTTTGAGGAAGATATAAGGAGGTTTATGTTTGATAGAGCGTATCATATCACGGGGTTTGGATGCACTGATGAAGTTTGCACCAACTCTCAAGGTGAGAAAGGGCAATGCACGGTACCGAAGAGGCTAGCAATGATGGAAAGGTGAGAGTGCGTATAATCCATGAACTCAACATTAGTCACAAAGAACTCACATACTTATTGCAAAAATCTACAAGTCATCAAAAACCAAGCATTACGCACATGCTCCTAGGGGGATAGATTGGTAGGAAAAGACCATCGCTCGTCCCCGACCACCACTCATAAGGAAGACAATCAAAGAACACCTCATGTTTCAAATTTGTTACACAACGGTTACCATACGTGCATGCTACGGGACTTGCAATCTTCAACACAAGTATTTCTCAAATTCAGAACTACTCAACTAGCACAACTCTAATATCACCATCTTTATATCTCAAAACAATTATCGAGTATCAAACTTCTCATAGTATTCAATGCACCTTTTTATGAAAGTTTTTATTATACCAATCTTGGATGCCTATCATATTAGGACCAAATTTATAGCCAAAGCAAATTACCATGTTGTTCTAAAGGACTCTCAAAATAATATAAGTGAATCATGAGAGATCAATAATTTCTATAAAATAAAACCACCACCGTGCTCTAAAAGATATAAGTGAAGCACTAGAGCAAAATTATCTAGCTCAAAAGATATAAGTGAAGCACATAGAGTATTCTAATAAATTCCGATTCATGCGTGTCTCTCCCAAAAGGTGTGTACAGCAAGGATGATTGTGGTAAACTAAAAAGGTCAAATCATACAAGGTGCTCCAAGCAAAACACATATCATGTGGTGAATAAAAATATAGCATCAAGTAAAGTTACCGATGGACGAAGACAAAAGAGGGGATGCCTTCCGGGGCACCCCCAAGCTTAGGCTTTTGGTTTCCCCTGAATTTTACCTTGGGGTGCCTTGGGCATCCCCAAGCTTAGGCTCTTGCCACTCCTTATTCCATAATCCATCAAATCTTTACCCAAAACTTGAAAACTTCACAACATAAAACTCAACAGAAAATCTCATGAGCTCCGCTAGGATAAGAAAACAAACCACCACTTAAGGTACTCTAATGAACTCATTATTTATTTATATTGGTGTTAAAACTACTGTATTCCAACTTATCTATGGTTCGTACCCTCCGATATTGCCATAGATTCATCAAAATAAGCAAACAACACACGAAAAACAGAATCTGTCAAAAAACAGAATAGTCTGTAGTAATCTGTAGGTTTCGAATATTTCTGTAACCCCAAAAATTCTGAAATAAATTGGTGGACATGAGGAATTTGTATATTAATCATCTTCAAAAAGAATCAACCTAATCACACTCTCCAGTAAAAAAATGGCAGCAAATCTCGCGAGTGCTAAAGTTTCTGTTTTTTACAGCAAGATCGCAAAAACTTCCCCCAAGTCTTCCCAAAGGTTCTACTTGGCACAAACACCAATTAAAAGTATAAAACCACATCTAAACAGAGGCTGGATTAATTATTTATTACTAAACAAAACCTAAAATCAAGAAACAATAATAAAATTGGGTTGCCTCCCAACAAGCGCTATCGTTTAACGCCCCTAGCTAGGCATTGCTAATTTCAATGATGCTACATGAAAGACAAGAATTTAAGCAAAAAGAGAGCATCACGAAACACGTGACAAACACATCTAAGTCTAACATACTTCCTGTGCATAGGCATCTTATAGGCAAACACATTATCAAGGCAAGCAAAAACTAGCATATGCAAGGAAGCGGAATGAAACAATAGCAATCTCAACATAACAAGAGGCAATTTAGTAACATGAAAATTTCTACAACCATATTTTCCTCTCTCATAATAATTACATGTAGGATCATAAGCAAATTCAACAATATAGCTATCACAAAACATATTCTTAACAAGATCCACATGTATTCAAATTTAACACTCTTCCAAACTAGTGGGATTAACATTAACTAAAGTCATGACCTCTCCAAACCCACTTTTATCACAAACTTCATAAGATTGAACACTCTCCAAATATGTGGGATCTAAAGTTGACACTCTTACAAACCCACTTTGAATAATATTGCTAACACCATTATCAATCTCATATTCATCATGGGACTTAAATAAATTTTCAAGATCAAAAGAAGTATCACCCCAATCATGATCATTGCAACAAATAGTAGTCATAGCAAAACTAGAATCCCCAAGCTTGAGGTTTTGCATATCATTGAAACCATTGACATTAAGAGAATTTATGATAACATCATTGCAATCATGCTTTTCATCGAAGGAACTATCAACTATGGGTGCGATAGCAACAATCTCATGTTTAACAAAAGGAACTATAGCAAACTCATCTTCATAAATATTGGCATCATGGCCACAAGAATAGCAAGCATCATGTTCATCAAGGGATATTTAAATCAAATCGTCGGAATCATAATTATCTATAGATTCATGCATATCATTATTTTCTTTCGAAGCAATGGTTAATTTTTCAATAAATTCCTTGACATAGACATTATGAGCATAGTTTTCATGGCAATATTTAAGTATGTCAAAAAAATTCAGATTCGTAGAGAGTAATATCATACTTTTCAATCAAAGAAGCAACTTCATAGGCACCCTTAAAAGCAACAAATTCTTCAATTTGTTCGATGTCATAGTAACTATAAACACCCTTTGCATAAGAAGATAGGATTTCATTATCATTAAACTCACATAGGCAGGGGAGGTGTTTTTAGGGTTCCTAGAGCAACAAGTAAGATCACAAATTTCACAAAGATTCCAAGCATAACATAGCAATCTGTTTATTTGATCCCATAAGAGTCTCCCTTTTTCAGACAAACGGTGACGCACAAAATGAGCATGCTCATCTAAAGATTTCCCATCAACTGGGCTAGTTGGGGTTTCAGCATGAGCGCATAAGGATCGAAGATGATCCAAGTAGAACACTTTAAGTGGATCCATATCAATAGATTTTTAGCAAGCAAAGATGCAAGCAAATAGAAGGCACATGGAAACACAAAGAAAGATACATATGGGAAGAAGGCGAACGGAAAAAGGGTGAATAAAACGGAAAAGGTGAAGTGGGGAAGAGGAAAACGAGAGGCAAATGGCAAATAATGTAATGCGAGGGATAAGAGTTTGTGATGGGTACTTGGGATGTCTTAACTTGTGCGTAGATCTCCCCGGCAACAGCGCCAGAAATCCTTCTTTCTACCTCTTGAGAACTGCGTTGGTTTTCCCTTGAAGAGGAAAGGGTGATGCAGCAAAGTAGCGTAAGTATTTCCCTTAGTTTTTGAGAACCAAGGTATCAATCCAGTAGGAGACTACACGCAAGTCACCTAGTACCTGCACAAACAAACAAGAACCTCGCAACCAACGCGATAAAGGGGTTGTCAATCCCTTCACGGTCACTTATGAGAGTGAGATCTGATAGACATAATAAGATAAATATTTTTGGTATTTTCATTATATAGATTGGAAAATAAAGATTGCAAAATAAAATAGATTGGAAACTTATATGATGGAAGATAGACCTGGGGGCCATAGGTCTCAATAGTGGATTCTCTCAAGATAGCATAAGTATTATGGTGGGTAAACAAATTACTGTCCAGCAATTGATAGAAAAGCGAATAATTATGAGAATATCTAGGCACGATCATGTATATAGGCATCACATCCACGACAAGTAGACCGAAACGATTCTGCATCTACTACTATTACTCCAGACATCGACCGCTATCCAGCATGCATCTAGAGTATTAAGTTCATAAGAACAAAGTAATGCATTAGGCAAGGTGACATGATGTAGAGGGATAAACTCAAGCAATATGATATAAACCCCATATTTTTATCCTCGATGGCAACAATACAATACGTGCCTTGCTGCCCCTGCTGTCACTAGGAAAGGACACCGCAAGATTGAACCCAAGGCTAAGCACTTCTCCCATTGCAAGAAAGATCAATCTAGTAGGCCAAACCAGATTGATAATTTGAAGAGACTTGCAAAGATAAAAAATCATACATAAACTATTTCAAAGAAGAATCAAATATTGTTCATAGATAATCTTGATCATAAACCCACAATTCATAGGATCTCGACAAACACACCACAAAAAGAATTACATCGAATAGATCTCCAAGAAGATCGAAGAGAACTTTGTATTGAGATCCAAAGAGAGAGAAGAAGCCGTCTAGCTAATAACTATGGACCTGAAGGTCTGTGGTAAACTACTCACACATCATCGGAGAGGCCATGGTGTTGATGTAGAAGCCCTCCGTGATTGATTCCCCCTCCGACGAAGCTCCAAAAAAGGCCCCAAGATGGGATCTCTTCTGTACAGAAGGTTGCTGCGTTGGAAATAGGGTTTCGTGGTGCTCCTGGATGTTTTTGGGGTATATGGATATATATAGGAGGAGGAAGTAGGTCAGTGGAGCTGCGAGGGGCCCACAAGGGTTGGGGCGCGCCCAGGGGGCAGGCGCGCCTCCCTGCCTTGTGGCCTCCTTGCTCCTTTCTTGACGTCTTCTCCAAGTCCCGTGGATGACGTTTGTTCCAAAAATAATTCTCCCGAAGGTTTCATTCCGTTTGTATTCCGTTTGATATTCCTTTTCTGTGTAACACTGAAATAGGCAAGAAAACAGCAATTTGCACTGGGCCTTGGGTTAGTAGGTTAGTCCCAAAAATAATATAAAAGTGTATAATAAAGCCCATTAAACATCCTAAACAGATAATATAATAGCATGGAACAATAAAAAATTATAGATACATTGGAGACGTATCACACCACTTAGTTGATTTGAATGTAATGAAATCCATAATGTTTGTATGAAAATCCGATATTTTATATGAATTTTCTCATTATTAATATGAAATCCGTAATGTTTCTCATAATCCTTGCATGCAATGAGTTAATGCACCTTGAAATCTGAGCATGTGATGGGAACAATCAAATTGAGACTTATAAAACGGGAAACCGACATTTTTGAGATAAGCCCTATAAACTGGGAAGGAGGGATCATCGCCGTGTTTGCATGAATTTCGTCCGGTTGGTTGAGTTGCTGTAAGAATGTGTGCGGCTACAGTTGGATGGCGTAATTTGCGGGTCGCCGGTCGGTTTGCGGCCGGCTCGGGCAGCGTGGTGGAACAAAAAAAGCACAGCTCGTGCGAGCTTGTCTCCAACGCACGCACTGGAGGATGCATGAGCACCCGAGCTCTCCCTCATTCATCGATGGCAAAGCCATGGGTGGAGAAAAGGGTCTCCAATATTTTGGCTACCCCGGGCAAGATCCAAACAGCCATTCCCAGCCCAACCCCTCCCAGCACATTCAAATCCCTCGTTGCCATGAAATTTTGCCATGTGTTTTTTTCTTGGACTAGCATGATGCCCATGCATTGCACGGAACATCAAGATGCATTTTTCTACAAAACACCTATTGTGATTGACCCATGCAGTAGTAATCCCATGTGTAAAAACTAATGATATCTCGAGAATTTTATTGGAAAAATGGTATCTCGAGAATTTCATCGAAAAAATGATATCTCGAGAAAGACGAGAGATAAGGTGAGGAGGAGTGGGGTGTGGTGGTGACTGGTGGTCGGACTTGGCAGAGACATGGGGATGGATGGCGCCGACAAGCGGCAGCGGCCACCATGCTAGATTGTCCTAGATACTTCATTTTTTAATTTCTTAGCAATGATGTTGTGGGAGATAAGGATGAATGAGGCAAGGCCTTATCGGTAAATGTGGAGAGAGGTGCGGGTAGCTTTTGTAAAATTGTCATAGTTTGCTTTCTATTCGTCAGATATAGATCGGACGGTCTATATTACAAGATGGCAGGCACACCATCATCACCAACTCGGTTTTTTATCAGAGTAGAGATATTTTGTTGTGTGACAACAAATTTAAATATGAATGAATAATTAGTGTCCGCGGTCTTCTGTCGGGAGCCCAGGACATAGTTGGATGGCCTCATAGTAGTAGTAGTCTACAGTACTACTAGTACTACTAGATAGTGAGTGTTTACTATTGTATCTACGTGCTAATTGCAACACATGCATGTGTTAGCAGTATAATGACCATATATGGATTTGATGGTCAGATTTGTGTAAGTTGGATGTCATATTATTGCTCTAACATGTGGTCAAAGTTAGCCTCCAAAACGCATTTTATACCCTATATGGATTGAGGGAGTACATGCATTGCTGAGGTTTCTCTTAATCCTTGAGTCCAACGTTTTTATTGAATCTTGAAATGTGAACATGTGAATGGGAGGGACTACTACAACCATTCCAAAAGAACTGTTGTACTAATGGTATCGTACTCCCTCCGTTGACCATCTCACATGCTCATGTTTTCATTTGATAAGAGGCAAACCATGTGGGGCCTATCTTAGAGTACGTATGACTTTTGATGTGTTCCATCAACTCGCAGAATGAGGAGAAGCTTACTTCGTACACTGTCTCCCCTGCCCACGGGCGTGGTGGCTCGCACAGTCACGGGACGAGGAGAAGCTTTCTTACTACACCTACGCCTACTGATACGCCCATTTTGTCGGATTTCGGGTTCCGGCAGACCCTTGAGGTTCGAACACTGGGGTGCGCGCGGAGATTTCGCCTCCTACCTCCCTGCACCCCTCTGCCACGCTAGGATCAAAGCTACGAAAAGAACAACACGAGGGACACAGGGTTTATACTGGTTCGGGCCACCGTTGTGGTGTAATACCCTACTCCAGTGTGTGGTGTGATGGATTGCCTCTTAGGCTGATGATAATGGACAGTACAAGGAAGAACAGCCTCGCGAGGGTCTGTTCTTGGCTGGGGCGATGAACTGCTGGGAGAAGTTCAGCCACCTCTCTCTATCTTTCTCTCTCTTTACCATCTCTCAACTTGTCGAGCCCTTGGAGGAGACTGAGCCGAACCCTTTACTACGCGGGTAGCTGGTCCTATTTATAGTGGCCCTGGTCCTATCCCCAAATATTGAGCGGGAAGGGAGCCAACAATGGCGGGCTAATTTGAAGGGGGACAGCAAGTATCAACTATCCTGACAAAAGTAGTCTTCGCCTGCGCAAAGCTCTGGTGATGACGCCGTCTTGGGCTCCACGGTGACCTCCGTCTCGTAGTCCTCCCGGTCTTGGTCTCGTTGCACCGAAACGGCAACCTTTGCCTGATGCCTCGGTACTCCGCGGCTGCGCTTGCCCCCTTTGCAGCAAAGAGGAAAGGAGGACACTGCGCGGGCTGGCACCCGCCTGGCGCCCTGAGTCGTCATGGCTTGCGTCACGGGCACCTCGCGAGGTACCCCTCCTTGATCTCTCCACCTCCTCGTGAGCCAGCCTGACGAGGCCGTGCCTGAGGAAGCTCCGTGTCATCCGCCCCGCGAGGCTTGGCCCCTCGCGAGGGTCTTGGGTTTGTGCTGGTGAAGATGGGCCGTGCTGGGCCCCCCTTTGAGCCATGCCGCAGGCCACAGGCAGGCAAGTCTGGGGACCCCCGTTCCCAGAACGCCGACAAATTTTGCATCATGTTTTATTACTGTTATTTATAATGTTTCTATCCATAATAATGCTTTTTGGAGTAATTCTAATGCCTTTTCTCTCATATGCAAGGTATACACAAAGAGGGAGAATTCCGGCAGCTGGAAATCTGGACCTAGAAAAGCTACGTCAGGCCACCTATTCTACACAACTCCAAACAAGCTGAAACTTCATGGAGATTTTTTATGGATTATTTGAGGAATATTGGAGTGAATAACAACAAGAGGGGGACCACCATGTGGGCACAACCCACCTGGGCGCGCCAGGGAGCCCAGGCGCGCCCTGGTGGGTTGTGCTCACCCAGGCCCACCTTTGGTGCCCATCTTCTGGTATATAAGTAATTTTGACCTAGAAAAAAATAAGGAGAGGACTTTCGGGACGGAGCGCCACTGTCTCGAGGCGGAACTTGGGCAGGAGAACTTTTTCCCTTCCGCGGAGTGACTCCGCCGGGGGAACTTCCCTCTCGAAGGGGGAAACCATCGTCATCATCATCACCAACAACTCTCCCATCATGGGGAGGGCAATCTCCATCAACATCTTCAACATCACCATCTCATCTCAAACCCTAGTTCATCTCTTGTGTTCAATCTTGTTACTGTAACTATAGATTGGTGCTTGTGGGTGACTTGTAGTGTTGATTACATCTTGTAGTTGATTACTATATGGTTTATTTGGTGGAAGATTATATGTTCAAATCCAATATGCTATTTAATACCCTTCTGATCATGAGCATGTTTATGATTTGTGAGTAGTTACTTTTGTTCTTGAGGTCATGGGAGAAATCATATTGTAGGTAATCATGTGAACTTGATATGTGTTTGATATTTTGATAGTATGTATGTCGTGATTCACTGGTATGCGTCGGTGCTATAGAAACGGTTTTTAACCCCTTTCCTCGATGACATTTGGAACCGTCGCCAAGTGAGTGTGTGCGATACGGGGGTCCTTCCCACACGACCCAGAAATCGTCGGGGTTAGGCCCTCCTAGGATAAAGGCTATGGACGTGTGCGATCGGGCGAGGCATGGAAACCCAATCATTTCCGTAGGTATGTACATCCCACACGGTGAATGCCAGACAAACATTTCCGCAAGTATGTACATCCCACATGGTGAATCCCAAAAAAACATTTCCGTAGGCATGTACATCCCACACGGTGAATCCCAGAAAAACATTTCCATAGGTATGTACGTCACACACGGTGAATCCCAGTAAAACATTTCTGTAGGTATGTATATCACACGTAGTCAATCTAAGGAATACGTTTCCATTCTTATGTACATCCCACACAGTCAATCCAGGGAAAATGTTTCTGTTCGTATGTACATCCCACATAGTTTTATGCGTAGGCTCGTGTGGGAAAGGTGTAACAATCACACACGCTCTGCCTTGGTTAACCGCTTGCTTTTATCATGTACGTCACACACGATTTGATGAAGAAAACTGTGTGGCATTGGGCTATCCATCACAAGCGCTTTTACTGCTAGAACCATTTTCAAAGGTTCATGACACATTTAGCAGGTTTATTAGTTTACAATTAATAATTCCAGTATTACGCAAATTCACATTTCATATCGAAGAACTGTTTGCCAATTTCATATCAGGCACATAAATATATTATAACATGATAGTACGATAGCTACATCAAAACAGCATAGTACAACACATAGCTAGTTCAAATTCATAAGAACAATATATTCATTTACATAATCGAGATCATTCAGGCTCGTCTTATCCACCTCTGCTTTCAATTCAGTAAGAACCTATTTTGCACAGGCCAACTAGGAAAGTGCCTCCTCCTTCACCAACACCATCTTAGAAAAGTCTGATTAAAAAAATCTGAGCTCATTCTCCACCTTCAACTTTTTATCCCGCATCTTCAAATATTCGTCAGCGTTGACAACAGTTTCTCTAAGCCTACGTCTGTTCTCTTCCTCATACAAGCTCCAAAGCTTCGCTAGGCACATCTTCAAAGACTGTGGCCACTCTTGACCAACCCACTCCAAGTAAGAACACTTTCGTTCATCCTATAATATTTAAACCTAGATCAGTAGCAATTGTAGGGGAAATGGGTTTATAGCAACATAGAAAATCACCAATGCTTATTTTGAAAAACTGAAGAAACATGTTAATTATGACATATCTTCTCAAAAAGATCAATGTGCAAATGAATTAATTGCTACTGAGATAACAACCAAATTCTGGAACATCAGAAGCTATAATTAACTACAACAACGCTACAAGTTCTTACTCATGTACAATAAATAAGAAATTGAACATTTTATGAGGAAGGTAAATATAGCTGCAACAGCATAGCGACAGTGTTTGGATGACAGCAAATTGATAATAACAGGTGTGTACATGCACAAATTTAGTAACATAGAACTAATATCACTAAGGTGTCCACTATGTATGCCAAAACTAGGGTAAAGACAACTGTTGCTACATCTCGCACTGGTGCCCTGCACCAGCGAGCCGATGCAGCGGAAAAAATCAGGGACCCGGTCTCCGGAGCACGTAGTTGCTCCGATGCCCAGTTACTGCGTGCCATAAAGATTTAGTATTTTACTGCTTGGTTGCTCGGATGTGTGACCAAAGTTGACTGTACAAACTACTGAAGCGGTGCCAAATAATTTTCTAATGGCACCGCTGATGAGATGGCAACAATTTAAGATACTAGGTATAAACTATGACACTGTATTAGGATGCGTTTGGTTGAAGCTGTGGTACGAATGGGTTGGGACCATGACAGTGTCTAAATCACATCTAACAAATGATTTGTAACAACGAAAGAGGGTCTAACCTTCTTTGCACATGCCGGAAACTTCCTCCCATTGTCCACAGATTCAAACGCAACTAGCTTCACGCATGGAGATTGATGGTGACAACGAGCAGATAGATCTTCAGCCACCCCGCTCCATTCGTTGCCACTGATGGTCCTAGGGAGCTACAAGAGGAAGAAATGGCTCAAATCGAACGTTGGGTAAAAATCCTTCATTCCAAGTCATAGCCCGAGAGAGAGAAGAGAGGCATACCCGGGTGGTGAAGAAGTCTCCGCTGCCTCCTGCATCTCCAGCTCCCGCTCTAGGACCTCATGAGGAAGAAGGTGCTCCATGGCCATCGCCACCTTTTCGGATGTGGGTTGCATGTTGTAGTCTGAGGTGGCCTGGAATATCTTGGCATGTGCATCATCGATCCTGGCATGGATGGCCTTGACCCGGGCCAGGGAGACATCGGTGGCACGGACGAAATCTCGAGCACTCTCCATGTTTGCAGCCGCAGTCGCAGCTACAGCTGCAGCCGTCTCGGCTACTGCAGCTGCCCTGTCGGCTACCGCAGACACCCTCTCGGCGGAAGCGGCCGCGCTCAATGCGGATGCGGCGGCATTCTCGGCGTAGGCGGTGGCGCTCTCGGCGCAGGCGGCGGCGCTCGAGGGGATGCAGGCATCGTACAGGCCTTCAGGAAGTGTTTCCACGGTGTCATCTTTGCAAGAAGGGGGTGCGTGAATGGGGATCGGGATTCGGGGGTTGCCTGCACTGGAGGAGATTCGGGGAGACATAAATAGACCCAGATATTTTCATTTCAAAGGGTTCCTAGAAAACAACTATGTGATGTCGTAGATATCTTTTATTAGCTCTGAAAGACGAATTTGGTGTAAAGTGACAACAGATGGTGTTTTAAATGTACGACAAATTTTGTAGTACTGACACAACTGTCATGTCAAATTTTGGAAAATTTCAAGGGTCATTTGACCTTTTAAGACATTTATGTGATTTTCTAGCCATTTAATGACCGGAATTCAAATTTGAACTACATCTACATGCAACGGCTAACCAAAACGGTTTGAAAAATCATATTTGTGTATTTGTGTGCAGTAAATTAGAAGGAATTTTCAAACATATTTGTCTCACGACATGGACACATGCATATGTATGCATGGAGTGACATGGCATTTTAATTCCAAAAAATTAGAAAAAATTAGAAACACATGAAACCTTGGTTGATGTAATGTCATGCCACCAAGATGATGTGGTAAAAAATTGGCATGTTTGACGCAAGTTTGGACACAAACCCCTCACAAATCGGAGCAACTCACTAGAAGGCTCGTGGTTCCAAGAGGGAACAATGCAGGTTTGATGACGAACGGGAGATAGCTTCCTCTTACGGCCTTAAATTTTTTCTACATCTAACGTGCACTACTACAACTGTAATGTGAAATTTTGGAAAATTCTAGGTGTCATTTGACCTTTTAAAGACATTTAAGTGATTTTCTAGCCATTTAATGACTGTAATTCTAATTTGAACTAAATCTACATACAACAGCTAACCAAAACAGTTTGAAAAAATATTTGTGTACTTGTGTGCGAGTTAAATCCATTGCAGTAAATTTGAAAGAATTTTCAAACATATTTGTCTTGCGACATGGACACATGCATATGTATGCATGGAGTGACATGGCATTTTAATTCCAAAAAATTAAAAAAAATATAGAAACACATGAAACCTTGGTTGATGTAATGTCATGCCACCAAGATGATGTGGTAAAAAAATTGGCATGTTTGATGAAAGTTTGGACACAAACCGGAGTAACTCACTAGAAGGCTCGTGGTTCCGAGAGGGAACAATGCATGTTTGATGACGAACAGGAGATAGCTTCCTCTTACGACCTTCAATTTTTTCTATGTCTAACGTGCACTACTACAACTGTAATGTGAAAATTTTGAAAATTCTAGGGGTCATTTGACCTTTTAAAGACATTTAAGTGATTTTCTAGCCATTTAATGACCGTAATTCAAATTTGAACTACATCTACATGTAACGGCTAACCAAAACGGTTTGAAAACTCATATTTGTGTACTTGTGTGCGAGTTAATTCCATGTGCAGTACATTAGAAGGAATTTTCAAACATATTCGTCTCACGACATGGACACATGCATATGTATGCATGGAGTGACATGCCATTTTAATTCCAAAAAATTAACAAATATATCAGAAACACATGAAACTTGGTTGATGTAATGTCATGCCACCAAGATGATGTGGTAAAAAAATTGGCATGTTTGACGAAAGTTTGGACACACACCCCTCACAAATCGGAGCAACTCACTAGAAGGCTCGTGGTTCCGAGAGGGAACAATGCATGTTTGATGACAAACGGGAGATAGCTTCATCTTAGGGACTTAATTTTTTTTCTACGTCTAATGTGCACTATTACAACTGTAATGTGAAATTTTGGAAAATTCAAGGGGTCATTTGACCTTTGAAAGACATATAAGTGATTTTCTATCCATTTAATGACCGTAATTTAAATTTGAACTACATCTCCATGCAACGGCTAACCAAAACGGTTTGAAAAATCATATTTGTGTACTTCTGTGCGAGTTAATTTCATGTGCAGTAAATTAGAAGGAATTTTCAAACATATTGGTCTCACGGCATGGGCACATGCATGGAGTGCCATGGCATTTTAATTCCAAAAAATGATCAGAAAAACATGAAACCTTGCTTGATTTAATGTCATGCCACCAAGATGTTGTGGTAAAAAAATTGGCCTGTTTGACGAAAGTTTGGACACACACCCCTCACAATGATAGAGGCAAAGGTGTCCCGATGTTTCAATGAGATAGATATCGTTTTCTGTGGGAGTCGACTTTGATGATCCGACTACGAACGTGCGAAGACGTGGCGCCTTAGCAATCACAAAACCAACTTCCGAGGGTTATTGACCACGCCGGAGCATGATCAACCTGACCACGAGGGTCTATTTCCTGTGAGAAAACAAAGAACAAGCAAGAAACTGAGATTGCAATCTGGATATTGCGAATAAAAGAGGAAAGCTTTATTAATCAAGGTGGGGTTCTATGACGTCTTGGTCTGGTCGTTGGACACAAACGAAGTACGCGAAGTTGTAGCTATGGCGAACTTTTAGTCTAAACAAAACCCAAAGTCTAAATGATGCCCTACGGATTGTATATATGGAGGAGAGAGGGGGGATTTCGTGGCCCTTGGAGGAGGGGTCCTAAATCAACCCTAACTCTTGTTTCCCCACACATACGGACTCTAAAAACAACCTATACTTAAGTATTTTGAAATTACATGTGCCTGGCCCAATAATAACGTGACGCAGCACCTAGAATAGCCTCTGGACGAAATTTATGAAGTGGCATCTTGTATATTTCGTCCAAGGCTTCATGCACCCCTTATGGTGGCTTCAAAGTCCTGAAATCATCACTTGTAACTCCGTTCTTGATCCCCTTGCACATGCCATCATCTCCATGCTTGGTCTTGCTCCAATGTTCATCCCTCTTATCCGTGCCAGGCCCTTCATTTGTAAGCAAAACAAATGTATCCAATTTAGGCAACATCATATTCTCATGAAAATTAGAATCATTACCAAGAGAACGAAAGTACCTGATAATTTAATTGGCGTGCGCGGGCTCTAGTAATTGGTCCAGTATGTATAGCAGCAGGGGCTGTGGGTGTAACAATGGTATTGATGTCCTCATCATCCTCCCCTTCTTGAAATGAAGTCGTCCTCGACGGAAGCTCAGCTTCCTCACCCAAATAAGGCTTCAAATCTGCAATGTTAAAAGTGGGACTAACCCCAAAATCTGCAGGCAGCTCAAGTTTATATGCATTATCATTTATTTTCTCTAACACCTTAAAAGGACCATCAGCACATGGCATTAGCTTCGATTTGCGCAAATTAGGAAATCAATCCTTACGCAAATGTAACCAAACAAGATCTCCAGGTGCAAACACAACATGTTTTCTACCCTTACCTCCAGCATGTTTATATTTAGCATTCATACGCTCAATGTTTTCCTTAGTTAACTCATGCATTTTTAAAATCAATTCAGCACGTTCTTTAGCATCAAAATTATCCGTCTCCGAAGATGGAAGAGGCAACAAATCAATAGGTGCACGAGGTAGGAAACCATACACAATTTCAAAAGGGCACATCTTAGTAGTAGAATGCAGTGAACGATTATAAGCAAATTCAATATGAGGCAAGCATTCTTCCCACATTTTCTTATTATTCTTCAAACCAGCCCTAAGCATAGTAGACAATGTTCTATTGACTACTTCAGTTTGTCCATCAGTTTGGGGGTGACAAGTAGTACTAAAAAGCAGTTTAGTCCCCAACTTAGCCCATAAACATCTCCAAAAGTGGCTAAGAAATTTAGTATCACGATCTGAAACAATAGTATTTGGCACACCATGCAAGCGAATAATTTCACGAAAGAACAAATTAGCAACATTAACAACATCATCGCTTTTATGACATGGTATAAAGTGTGCCATTTTCGAGAACCTATCCACGACAACAAATATGCTATCCCTCCCCTTCTTTGTTCGAGGTAAACCTAAAACAAAGTCCATAGATATATCCTCCCAAGGAAAACTAGGTACAGGCAAAGGCATATATAAACCATGAGGATTGAGTCGTGACTTAGCTTTTTGACATGTAGTGCAGCAAGCAACAAAATGCTCAACATCCCGTCTCATCTTTGGCCAAAAGAAATGTGTAGCAAGTATATCCTCCATCTTCTTGACGCCAAAGTGTCCCATTAATCCTCCTCCACGCGCCTCCTACAACAACAAAAGACGAATGGAGCTAGATGGAATGCATAGCTTGTTAGCACGAAACACAAATCCATCATTAAGAACGAACTTGTTCCAAGTTCTCCCTTCCTTACAATTCTGCAATACATCGTTAAATTCAGCATCATGCATATATTGATCTTTGATGGTCTCCAAACCAAATATTTTAAAGTCAAGTTGTGAAAGCATAGTATAACGACGAGACAAAGCATCAGCAATAACATTTTCTTTACCCTTCTTGTGTTTAATGACATAAGGGAAAGTCTCAATGAATTCAACCCATTTAGCATGTCTATGGTTCAGTTTTGCTTGACTTTTAATGTGTTTCAAAGATTCATGATCGGAATGTATAAAAAATTCCTTGGGCCATAAATAATGTTGCCATGTTTCTAAGGTCCAACCAAGAGCATATAATTCTTTATCATAAGTAGAATAGTTCAGACTATGCCCACTCAATTTTTCAGAAAAGTATGCAACAGGTTTGCCATCATGTAATAACACACCTCCTAATCCAATTCCACTAGCATCACATTCAAGCTCAAAAGTCTTATTAAAATCAGGAAGTTGGATTAAAGGAGCATGTGTCAACTTATTTTTCAATACCATGAAGGCTTCTTCCTGTGCGGCACCCCAAAACAAAAGACACATCCTTCTTTGTAAGCTCGTTGAGAGGTGAAGCAATGGTGCTGAAATCTCTCACAAAACGCCTATAGAAACCACCAAGACCAAGGAAACTCTTCACTTGTGTGACTGTTTTGGGCTACGGCCAACTCTCAATAGCTTCAATCCTGGCTTTATCAACTTCAATTCCCTTTGGAGTAACAACATAGCCAAGAAAAGATACTCGATCGGTGCAAAAGGTGCACTTTCCAAGGTTACCAAACAAACGTGCATCACGTAGAGCAATAAAAACAACACGTAAATGTTCCAAATGTTGCTCCAAAGATTTACTATAAATCAGTATATCATCAAATAATACTACCACAAATCGTCCAATGAAAGCACGTAAAACTTTGTTCATTAACCTCATGAAAGTACTAGGTGCATTAGTTAACCCAAAAGGCATGACTAACCACTCATATAATCCAAACTTAGTTTTAAATGTTGTTTTCCATCCATCTCCCAATTTCATACGAATTTGATGGTATCCACTACGCAAATCAACTTTGGAGAATATTGTAGAGCCACTCAAGTCATCAAGCATGTCGTCTAGCCTAGGAATAGGATGACGGTAACGAATAGTAATATTATTAATGCCTCGACAATCAACACACATACGCGACGTACCATCCTTTTTCGGCACTAAAATGATAGGAACAGCACAAGGACTAAGGGATTCACGTATATAACCTTTGTCGAGCAGCTCCTGTACTTGATGCATAATCTCCTTCATCTCCTCTGGATTGGTACGGTATGGCGCGCGGTTGGGTAATGATGCACCGGGAATTAAGTCAATTTGATGCTCAATCCCTCGAATAGGTGGTAATCCCGGTGGCACGTCTTGTGGAAAGACGTCAGCAAACTCCTGCAAAATGTTAGTGACAGCAGGAGGCAAAGAGGAAGGCATGTCCTCGAATGAAAATAATGCCTCTTTGCACACAAAAGCATAGCAAACAGATTTGCTAAAATCTAGACCATCAATATCAGATTTGGTGGCAAGTAAACATGCACTTTTCAATTTAATTTCAGAAGCGACACTAGATGGTTTATTATTAGGCTTCATTTGTTGCTCAAATTCTTTTGACACAATCTAATTTTCACTCTTATGTTTCTCCTGTTTTGCTTTATTAGCTCTATTAATATCATCTTTCAAAATGGAATCAGGAGTCATAGGAAGCAAAGTAATATGGCTATCCTTATGAACAAGAGTATACTGATTATTTCTACCATGGTGTACATAATTTTTATCAAATTTCCATGGTCTAACAAGTAATAAGGAACATGCTTGCATGGGTACCACATCACAATCAACATAATCAGCATATGTAGAGATACTAAAATGCACACGAACAGTACGTGTTACCTTAACCTTGCCGCTGTTGTTGAACCATTGGATGTAGTAAGGATGTGGATGTGGTCTTGTGGCGGGAGATAGCTTCTCCACCATCTCCATGCTAGCCAAGTTGTTGCAGCTCCCTCCATCTATGATGACGCGAACAGAACGTTCCTTCACAACTCCTTGTATGGAACAAATTATGCCTCTGATTTTGCTCAGCCTGTGTAACCTGCACACTCAAAACACATTGAGCAACTAAACATTCATACCTGTCAGCATCTTCAACAGCCATGTATTGCGTCTCATGATCAGAATCATCTCCATCGTGTTCTTCATGTGTAATAAGAGTCAAAGTGTCCTCATCATAGTCACTAGCGGACTCATACCCACCATCCTCAGTAGCAATCATCACACGCTGAGATTTGCATTCTCTCGCAAAATGTCCTCTTCCCTTACAATGACGACAAATAATATCACTTGTGTGCCCTGTTGATGCCATGGAAGAAGAAGAGCTCTGCGCAGGCCCGGCAGGTGTGCTCTTGGCAGATAGTGGTCGTTGTGCCTGCTTTCTTGTATCACGGCTGGAGGTGGCACCTGATGGAGGTGCTGGTGTAGTGGAAGTAGAGGATGCACGTGGTGTCCATGATGAAGATCGACCTGCAGAAAAGTTAGTTCGCGCCAATGCTTGTTGATCCTGCACTTCACGTTCAGCTTTACAAGCAAGATGGAATAAACGAGTGATATTAGTATACTCCTTATACTCTAGAATGGTCTGAATCTCTCTATTTAATCAACCCATAAAACATGCAAGCATAGCTTCATTCTCCTCAACAATACCACATCTAATCATGCTAGTTTGTAATTCCTGATAATATTCTTCTACAGAATTTTTTCCTTGTCTTAAACGCTGCAATTTTTGAAGTAATTCACGTTGATAATATGGTGGAACCCAACGAGTACTCATAGCAGTTTTCAAAGCTGCCCAAGTAGCTGGAATAGGATATAATCTACAATGTTCAGACCACCAAACACATGCAAAGCTAGTGAAAGCACAAACAGCATCAGGAACACGTCTCTCCTCAGGATATTATAAACATGTAAATCGTTGTTCAGTTTCTAACTCCCAAGTAAGATATATATCAGGAACGTATCTACCCTCAAATGGTGGAATGTTCAATTTCAGTTTAGGGAGATGGTCATGATCACGTACTTGAGGTGGTTGTGCAGCCCTACCATTGCGATGATATGCATGAGGACGACCTAGTGGCGGTGGTGCTAGTGGTTGCACGTAATTCTAATTTTGATCAACCTCATCCTCGTAATCTCCCACAAAATCATCCTCCTCTGCATCAGCAGCAGGAGCCATAGAAGTATCAATAACAACAGCAATAGTTTGGCCAGGTGCAAGAGGGAGACGGCTTGCTCGGCAGAGGGCTGTTTCGTGACGTGGAGGTCGTCGTCGTCGTCGTTGTTGTTGTTGTTGTTGTGGTTGTTGTTGTTGTTGTTGTTGTTGTTGTTGTTGTTGTTGTTGTTGTTGTTGTTGTAGAGATGCGTTAGGTGCAGCCGCTGGTGGTGGTGGAAGACGCGCGAACAATTCATTAAACCTGTTGTCGAGCTTTGTTTCAAACGTCTTCTCCATGCCATCTATCTTCTCCATGGCCTCTTCAAATCTGTTTAGCACATCTTGCACCTGCCCACTCATCATTTGCTGAAATTTATCATGCAACTCCTTATTCGTCCTGTTCTCCCAGTCAGTCTTGTCAGCCTGTGATCCTGCCATGGTTAGCAACAATAGAAACACACAAGAATATGATCCTACAGACTACTAAAAATAGGTGGTGGTGGTGAAACAAATCCGTCAAGCAAATCTCAAATTCTTACTGGTTCTTACCCAGCAGCAGGCGGTGATTGGCAACCGTCGTAGTCAAAACTCTCAAAGCTTGGATAGAGTGATTACCAGGGAGAGTCAAACGCACGACGTAGATGTATGTGGAGCTAGGAAGGCTTATAATATGGTAGCAAAAAGGGTCAGCAATAATCAATTCAGAGATGCAAAGTTGAATAAACGCGCAACGACGGTACTGTGCTGGTCCTAGGCTAAACCGTGCTAGAGACGCGAGCCTAGAACACTAACAAAATCACGACGCTGCACATAAACAAGGGAGGAGCACTCTCTGAAAAAAAATTGCACTTTTTTTCCTCTTTTTTTGCTCCGCAACAATTTTTTGGAAAAAGTCTACAAATGGTCTAAAAACTGCCTAGCCAGAATTTTCCAAACTTAGTTTTTTTAGTTTGGAACTATTTTTCTTCTGCGGGTAGCATGAAAGTTCGGGAGTCCTATGCTATCACGACTCGGAGTATCGCGTGATCTAGAAATCCAAAACAGAGTAACAAAATACTAGACTCGGACTGGTGGCGGAGATGAATCTGGTGGAACTCGAACTGGTGGCGGCGATGAATCTGGTGGAACTCGGACTGGTGGCGTATATATGTTGCAGGTGGACTCGGATTGGCATGATGGCGGTGGATATGTGGTATATGGCAGCAGCGCGATGATGGTGGTATATGGCAGCGGTGATGACGATGGTGGTATATGGCAGCGGTGACGATGATGGTGGTATATGGCAGCGGTGATGATGATGATGCGGCGGCGGCATGACTACTTGTGAACAGAACTCGAAACTCTAAAGGACTAGACACTAAGACCAGCAACTAGACACGACGATGCAACCGCAAACTCAACAATGCAAAACCCTAAAAAGATTATGCAATGGCTCAGATTGGTTCGGATATGATGAACTAATCCTAATATTTTTTGTGGCTTTTTCGTGGACTATAGGTATGAAGAACAAACTCGATCTAAACTACGAAAAACTGTAAAATCTCACCGAGCAACCTGAAAATCTGATACCACTTGATAGAGGCAAAGGTGTCCCGATGTTTCTATGAGATAGATATCGTTTTCTGTGGGAGTCGACTTTGATGATCCGACAACGAACGTGCGAAGACGTCGTGCCTTAGCAATCGTAAAACCAACTTCCGAGGGTTATTGACCACGCCGGAGCACGATCAACCCGACCATGAGGGTCTATTTCCTGCGAGCAAACGAAGAACAAGCAATAAACTGATATTGCAATCTGGATATTTCGAATAAAAGAGGAAAGCTTTATTAATGAAGGTGGGGTTCTGTGACGTCTTGGTCTGGTCGTTGGACACAAACGAAGGACTCGAAGTTGTAGCTATGGCGAACTTTTAGTCTAAACAAAACCCAAAGTCTAAACGATGCCCTAAGGGCTGTATATATGGAGGATAGAGGGGGAACTTCGTGGCCCTTGGATGAGGGTTCCGAAATCAACCCTAACTATTGTTTCCCCACACATACGGACTCTAAAAACAGCCTACAAGTATTTCAAAATTACATGGGCCTGGCCCAATAATAAGGTGACACAGCACCTAGAATAGCCTCTGGATGAAATTTATGAAGTGGCATCTTGTATATTTCGTCCAAGGCTTCATGGACTCCTTATGGTGGCTTCAAAGTCCTGAAATCATCACTTGTAACTCTGTTCTTGATCCCCTTTCGCATGCCATCATCTCCATGCTTGGTCTTGCTCCAGTGTTCATCCCTCTTATCCGTGCCAGGCCCTTCATTTGTAATCAAAACAAATGTATCCAATTTAGGCAGCATCATATTCTCATGAACATTAGAATCATTACCAAGAAACGAAAGTACCTGATAATTTAATTGGCGTGCGCGAGCTCTAGTAATTGGTCTATTATGTATAGCAGCAGGGGCTATGGGTGTAACAATGGTATTTATGTCCTCATCACACAAACTAGAGCAACTCACTAGAAGGTTTATGGTTCCGAGAGGGAAGAATGCATTTTTGATGACGAACAGAAGATAGCTTCCTCTTACGGCCTTCAATTTTTTTTCTACATTTAACGTGCACCAATACAACTGTCATGTGAAAATTTGGAAAATTTCAACAATCATTTGACCTTTTAAAGATATTTAAGTGTTTTTCTAGCCATTTAATGACCATAATTCAAATTTGAACTAGATCTACATGCAATGCCTAACCATAATGGTTCGAAAAAATCATATTTTGTGTACTTGTGTGCGAGTTAAAAAATCATCAGATGATGTAAATATCTGGTGTTCAAAAAAGAAATATAAAATTCTGGCAGGACAACCAGCCCCCACATGATTGGCACTCTATCTTGCGGCTCGAGGTTTGGTAGGTGTGTGGGGGGATCATTAATCAGACATGGTTCTGTATTGGAAACCGTCAGCTATTATGTTCACACACGGATTTTGCTACGGGAATCATGTGTAATTCAAACTACAGTACTCGTAAATTCCGGCGACCGGCGTGTGTACTGTCCCCGTTAATCTAGATTCTGGCCGCCAATAAATACTACCTTGCTCATGTCGTCCCACCTACATTCTCATCTACATCCTCCCCTTGCTCGCCCTCTCTCTCTCGCTCTCAAATCTCTGCCATGGCATCGCCGGTCTACCCACGCGCTGACGAGGAGTCGCCGCCCCCCGAGGAAACTCACTCGATTAGCAGCGATGAGGACCCCTATGCGCCGCCTAACGAGGTTTCTCCGGACCCCCCAACTTTGGATTGGTTTTGGGGCCAGTACAATCTTTGTCTGTGGAAGTCGCTGCCACCGGCTGAGAAAGCCAGACAAGTGGCGTTCAAGAACGAGATGGCGGAGGAGGAAGCCAGGTACCAGGTGGCCTGTGAAGCCCGTGATACCGCCCGGAAAAAGGAGGCGGTGGAGCTTTGGGGACGGGCGCGTCGTCGTGACGAGGAGGTGTACGAAGACGGGTACTTCCCGAGGAAGGTCATAGGCGCTGGGCGCCTTGCCGCTGCGTGGAGGTGGGCTGATAAGCTCCAGCGTGCCACCAACGAGGAGCTCCGGTGAGCGCCCAACAAAATGGAAAGATTGTCCGCGTGCATCTACCAACAAGAGGCACATCGGTACGTCAAGCGCTGCGAGGCGGAGGAGGCGGAGTATTGCCTCCGCACTGGGAAGACGCCGCGCACCAGGGAGCCGCTGGCGAGGGGCTGCCGGAATACTGGCCCCAGGAAGGATCATTAGTTTTAGTATTGTTTGTTTTCAATTTTATGCATTGTACCTAGTAGTTAAGTATCATCACGTATATGTGATGGTATTATATATATATATATATATTCTGTGATGAACTAATGCAAAATTAATATATATATATATATATTATGAATTCCATTTTCTATCTATTTTTGTATACTAATTTGAATCTAGCTGTTATCATCCACATATACATAATGGAAAGTGTATATACACACATTAAAACAGAACATATAAGAATGGAAAACAGAGTACACACATTGAAATGGAGCAATAAACAGAGCAATACTATGATTGTTGTGAATACATAGCTCTCCACGTCGAAATGACTCAACAAAATAAAACGCGTCCATGAGACCATGACCAACAACCCTTGCATATGGTAGCTCTTGGCTCTGCGTGAACTCGTGCAGGCGTTCGTCCAAGCGGTCGATATGCTCGCAGTACATCTGGAGCGCGATCTCGAGCTCCAAGTTGGCTATTTCATCGGAGATCACCAACTCGAGGATGCAATGGCCATGTTCCTCTACTGCGCCCTGGTGGACACCTGGGCCAAGGAGGCGGCCGAGCCTACGGACCAGCGCATTGGCATGTAGTGGGCTGCACACTACTAGGAAAAGGCATGCTAGTGGAGCACCAAATTTGCCTTCTAATGGCGCACTACCGGTGCGCCACTGGCATCACGCCATTAGAATTAAATTCTAATGGCGTACCACCGGTGCGCCATTAGTATCTGGTGTTCTAATGGCGCACCACGTAGTGCGCCATTAGTATAGCCTGCAGTGTGCCATTAGAACGCCTCCCAGGGGGGCATATGTACCCATGTGCTTTGGCATTCTAATGGCGCACCAGCAGTTAATGCGCCATTAGTGTGATGATGACAGTGCGCCATTAGTGTCTTGTGTGGTGCGCCATTAGTATGAATATTAGGTTTTATTTTTTTTGCTTTTCTGATTTTTGCACAGGTTACAAAATATATTATTGGACAGAATATAGACAGCAGCACACAGCAACATCAGATTCATCGAATACAATAGAAGATTAGTCTCCGAATACAATTCATCATATTAGTCTCCGAATTCAAAAGACCGAACAAAGATAAAACATTACAAGTCTCAAGACCGCGAGTATCGAGTTTGCCTTCACATTACAAGTCGATATCGATCATCTAAACTACCATCACATAGAAGAGAGTTGTGGTCATCACGATGAGCATCATCCCGATCAAACTGGTCTTCATCCGGTTCCTCCAACGCTCCCTCCTCTCTCCCTCTAGATAGCGGGCATATCTACATTCGGCCTCCGCCCTAGTGGTGTACCCTTTGTAACTGTTACCGCTAAAACGGTGAACCTGTCTCCGACACTCCTCCCAGTCGTCGTAGACTCCGGGAACCTTACCCTTGTACACGACATACGACGGCATCTCTATGCACAAGCCAAACAACAGACAATACATAAGCAATATGTAAGTATGCAACAAAAGGATCGGAAGAGAAAAGCAAGACATTAATAGCACGATTCATGGTCCTACTAATAAATAGCATCAATTACATCTAAGTTGAACGACTGTCCAAACCAAAGAGACACACGAATTCATTAAAGTATAATTACAACATGAGCCAGTCAATGTTTCAGAACTACACATCACTACTTTCGACTCGACTCATCGGACAGGAACGTGGATGAAGCTGCCGTCTGTCGTGATGGTCATGAAATCGCGGTCGTTGTCACCCTGCATTTGTAGCATTTCATCTATCTCACTATTGGACGGTTGATATCTGAGGAAGAACTGCCCCGAGGTATGAAGGACATCTTGATGGATGATGTCCGCAAACTCCGACTGGATGCGAAAGAATTCTTGTCTGAGGTCCGCGTCCTGGACTGCTGACAAGCTCGCGGCCCAATCTTTGAGATTATCTGGTAGCAGAAGTTGATGATGGTCCCTTACGATCGCCCGCATGTGATGGAGGGTGTAGTAGGCATCCTTCTGACCGCCAGGCGGCTGCTTGACGCAGCAGAACTTCGTATTGTGTGATAACATGTGCTTGCCGTACTTACGAACTGCCCTGGTGAAGGTGCCTCCAGATTTGGCGTAGGCGGGGAGAACATCATCAAGAATTTTCTTGACATTTGTGTAGTCTATCTTGGAGTTACGGTTCGGGTCTAAATACGTGGCCATAGAATATTTCGGGCTTAAGAGGATGAGTGTGCAATGTGTGTCACTGCACAAAACACAGAATGTTAGAAAAAAAAGAACGATCGAAATCTAAGAAATCATATGTTACGGGGCGGTTAAGGGATGACTTACTCGGGAAAGTAAGCCACAAGGAAGTTATCCTTATCTGGGTTTGCCAGAATGACGCCTTCGAGGTGTGAACTCGCAACTTGGCGGTCCCCAGCGCTGCTCAAGTGCTTGGCACGCATGTAGAAGGGGTCGACTATCACGATGTCCGGGGTCTTGTCTCTAATGATCCGCATCTCCATACTCAGCGAAAACAGCCGAACGAAGGTGTAGTGCAGCGGATGAAGGTTAAACATAGCAAAGATGTCATCAAACTGCAGGACGATCGTACCCCCGATGTCGCCATCCACAAAGCCCTTTCCCTCTGGCACCTTGGCCACGAAAACCGGGTATGCCACATCCTTCTCTCTGAGATGCCGCTTCTCCAAAGAAAGAACACTGTCGTGCAGACTCCGCATAGCACCGGTTGCAGCATTCAGTATATTTGGCGGTAGCATCGCGCTACCCGCCACATGCACCCTCCTCGAGATATACTTAGGTGAAGGTGGCCCGTCCTGAGGACGGATCGAACTCGGTGCCGGCTGGCTCGCACCGGCGCCCTTGTTAGTCTTTTGTTTCCGTCCCTTCTTCTTGATCTCCTGTAATGGGACCGAGTTCTGCTCATAGACCGCCTTCTTGAGCGTGTTGGGGCTGATAATATTTCGCACCTCAGCTATCTGAGGCTCGGTGAAGGCAGGAGCTGGAGGCATGTCCTGAGAACTGAACGCCAGACGATGCCTGTTGCAATTGATTTCTCCGCCGTACCAGCTAGATCACGGTTGTCTTGGTTGGGTTCTTGAGAAAGAGGCCCGCAGAACTCGTCAGCGTACCCATGTTCGGCAAAGTACTTATCAACTTTGGTAAATGTACCGTCGTCATTGTCGTCGCCGTTCGGATCCTGTGCCATAGGGCTGTCCTGATCCTGTGCCATAGGGATGTCCGGCAGGTCCAGTAGCATTGCGGCGTTCTTGCCATGGCTTGGCGCCGGCACGACTGGGGGTCTTGTCTGTGGGGTGGTGTCCCCCGCCCCCAAACGAATCTGGCTCTTCGGCCAAAGCAGGGGCCAGTTTACGCAGGTGCTGAGGGTCATCTCATCTTCTTCGTCGGCCCCAGCGGGTCGAATCGGAGGTAACAGCTCGTCGCAGCCTGGCAGCACCCGAACCACTTCAACCCTATACATTGTGGGTGGCATCGGATTACCATGGAACATGGGGTTGCCCGGTTGAATGATTCTGCCCTTGGCGACATCGACCAACTCGGCGCCCACGAAGTGCAGAAGAGTGCAAGGAACGTCGGCGGTGCCCTGTGAAAACATGTACAGGGCGTCAGGGATGCCTAGTCAAAGGCAAGGAGATGAAGTCATCGGCCGAGAGGCTTAGTTACCATGATGCCGTCGAGCTCGGCTAATGTCGAGGCACCGCCAACGGCGGGCATGCAACTGACGGAGGGGGCGCTTGCTGGCGAGGTGCCGGCCGGCATACACCCGGGTGCATTAAGCTCCAATTCCCGTGCCGGCGCCGGAGACACGAATACCGCTTCCACCGGAGACACCAATGGCGCCGCCGCCGGAGACACCAATGGAGCCACCTGCGCGCTGTGCGAGTTGCTGGCCGTGAAGCTGGGAACTGTGGGAGGCCCCTGTTGGCCGCCCGCAATCCACGTCGTCAGCCCATGAATCAACGTAGGCACCATGGCGTTGAGTGTCGTTCCAAGTTGTTGTTGCACTTGCTCTTGGACAAGCTCCGGAATCCGCACCACTTGTGCCTTGAGTTCTTCAACCTCGCGTGTCTGGCTTTCCGAGCTGGTCTTTTTCTCCTTCCGCACACCAGCGGTATAGTATGACCCCCATTTTGTGGACAAGCCTTTGTCGGCCACACGACCAGCTGACGTCGGCTTAGTGAGCTTATCCTTTTTTTCATTATGTTCAACGCCCTATTTAAAGGGGTGTCGAAAGGGGAGCTCTTAGACGACCCAGCGCTACTGCTTTCAGTGTCCTGCGAAAGGAACGTGAACCATTTAGAAATATTGGGGATTAATTAGAGTGCAACCATATGGACCTAATTACGCGGGGGTGTATTCCTTACCAGAAGAAGCTCAAGCGCCCTAGTCTTCGGATCCGTGCTAAGCTCCTTTGTTATCGGGTCCTCCTTGTACCGGGCCCTGACATAGTTCCTGGTCTGCTTGTCACCGCTGTATTTCTCAAAGCGGGGCGGTAGGCCTTGCTCGGCATGCTCCGCGTCCTCCGTGTTCCATATAGGCTCCGCCACTCTGTAACCGCCGGGACCGAGTTTGTGTTCCCCTAAGTTCAACTCCCGCATTTGTTTCCCCCACTGACTTGATTCGGAGGTTGCACTACTCTCGCACTTGATCTTGAACTCCTTGTACTCATCTTCGCTCATCAAAGGATATTTCGCCTTGATCTTCTCATAACTATCACCTTTATCAATCATTATCTTCACCGCGCTTTTCCAAGTAGACAGGGCCGTGCTCATCTTCGTGAGGGCGGCACTGTTCACTTTATTCCCTAAGAGCCGTGTGTTTTCAAATTCGGTGGGGAACTTGTATCGTTTGTGCAGCTTCGTGAAGAGGAGGTTGCGCAAATTCCCTCGGTCCTTATGCCTAAGGTTCTCGGTGTTGATCGAGACAGTGCTCCGGAGAATGCACCCGAGCTGAACCGAGTACCCCTTGACTATATGTTTGGGCTCCGTTGGATTCCCTTCGGAGTCCACTTGAGTGAATTCCTCCTTAACGGTGTGGAGCGCATTCGGGCACCAGTCCTTCCTTTGCTTCTTCGGTTGGCTGCCATCTGTGTGTGCGCCGCCATCATCAGTGGTGGCATCCTCGGCGGCACCATCAGTGGTGTCATCCCCGATGCCACTAGGGGTTGTGTAATCAGGATCGGTGTCTTCCGCGGCGTCCTCATAGCGGTGAGGTTGTTCCTCCATCTCCTGGGACAGCTCCCAGAATTGCTTGCCGCCCGAACCACCGGCCTCATCGTTGTGGGCCATGTTTTGCTCTAAATAGGAAAAAAGTTTGGTCAAAAAGTTGGTTATTATCAAGGAACAAGATCATGGTCTCATCATTTAGGGTTTGTCGACACCGAGGCACCCTAAAAGCCTAAGCTTTCATCATTTACGGTTTGTCGATGCCGAGGCACCCTAAAAGCCTAAGCGTACATCATTTAGGTTCTCATCGACACCGAGGCATCCGGGGCAGCCAAGTTAAGTTTTCATCATTTAGGGTTTATCGATGCCGAGGCACCCTAGGTTGGGCCTAATCACTTGGCACTAATCACTTGGCTCTATTGCCACCTATGGTTTAATACAGCAAGAATAAAGGGGCAGTTGATCCTACTTAATTAAGTACTAAGATACCCCGGCCCATGCATTAGTAGCAAGTACCTCATATGTCCGATTTTTAGCAAAGTCATGCTAAAATTCACGGAAAATTTCAGCATGACCTTTGCTGAAAATAGGACATATGGAGTACCTGAATTTGCCGGAACGGAAGTTAATCGACATTCCGGCAAACTCAAGGGCCTCTCGGGGTACCTGCAAAATCATCACGACACGAAGGGCCTCTCAAGGGCCTCAAGCAGCAGCGGCGTCTCCCAAGACCCCATTTTTTGCTAAATTTCTTTGAGCAACAATCAGAGTAGAAAATTGAGCATATTTCTATACAACAGCACTGTAAAGATGAAGAACAGTTCTACAGCAGCCCATCTTTGATCATCATCTTTGCATCTCTTTCTCAATGTGATCACAAGTAATTCAGAGGCATCACAAGTAATTCAGAGCATCACAAGGCATTAGTAGTTCAGTACATGAACAAGTTTTACAAAGCACATCAATATGTTACAGCAAACAAAAGTTCTGAAATTTTTGTGCCTAACTGAATTTTTAGTAACCGAATAAACTGAATTTTCAAAACTGCAAGAAGCAATTTAAAAAAAATCCTCTCATCTCATATGAGGAGTGTTAATCCTAAGACTAATAGTTTGTTGTCCATGTCCATTTGTCCCTCCCCAACTAGATACTAGAGTAGCACTATTGATGCCCTGTTCTTGCTGAACTTTATGACAGTATATACAACAACTTATCCTAAATGTGGCTAGAACTACAGATTTAGAAATTAAAGGACACAAACTCAAGCAAGCTTCCTGAATAATACCCTGACAGAAAACATAGGACAATCAATGAATTTATATAACCAGTAAGAACAAGGGGATGATTTTAGCAAGTTAAGTGCAGCTCTAGCACCTGTGCATGAAATGGATCATGTATCAAACCATCAATTAGCTGCTGAAAAACATAAATGTACCATGTGAACATATAATACCTTCACGAGCGAACTCAATGAGTGTGAACCAACAGAGTGTGGGTCACCACAGATTGTGTAGTCAAAAACCTTCAGGACAGAGTGAAAATAGTTACAATATGCTTGCAAGTAATTTGAGGAGGGAACTACACTACACAAGAACTAAACTTTGGTTAACTGAATGCATTAGCTACTAAGATGTCTAGATTAACAAACTACAGTGCACAAATCTCCTGTCATCATCAGTAAGTTCACAAATCTGATTAGGCAATGTTCGACTGTGTAGTTCACAAACTATAGTTCACAAATCTGATTAGGTAATTTGATTAGGCCCCCCCACGCTTCTGCAAACCAGCCCAGTGTTCCAACCAGTGAGAGACTTGAGTAATAACTTAGTCAATAATATACTATTCTTAAACATCAACCACAAGATAACTGTAATCTTAAGAGGTACTTTAATAAACCATAATTTTCTAAAATGACATCTAACTTGCAAAGCTTTGATCATCAGGTACATTGATCTAATGGTAAATTCACCACATGTAGTTAAATTCCACACGCACTTATCTCTCTCCTCACTTTGAACCACGTCCTCACAGAGATATTGCAACTGCTGCTCAGCCAAATCACCCAACCTCCTCCTAATTTTGACATTATCCCAACAACCCCCAATCACCTCTGCTACAATAATATTAAAACTGGTGTTAGCATTATAAAATCTATGGAACTTACTACACAGTGGAACATTACCTAATCCATCATGGAGATTTGTGCACTGTAGTTTGTACACAAATCTCCTGTCATCATCAGTAAGTTCACAAATCTGTCATCATCAGTAAGTTCACAGTGGAACATCATCTACAGTGCACAAATCTGAACCTAGGAACCTAGGAACACAGGAGAGGGAGGAAGGAGGAAGGAGGAAAGGTACCTGGGCGGGAGGACGGCGTCGTCGACGAACTCGAGGGCAGGGGCATCGGATGCTCCTCTCGTTGATGTGGGAGGGGAGGGGCTGGAGGCAAACCCTAGCCGCCAAGCGCACGAGTGCTGCAGCTAGTTGGAGTAACCTCTGCCGGAGACGACGGAGCAGGTGGCCGGCGTCGTGGTTGGTGAGGAGTAGGTGGCCGGCGTCGTGGTTGGTGAGGAGAGCGCGAGGAAGAGCGCCCCGTGCACGATGAGGAGGTGCGGCATCGGCGTCGTGGGTCAGGAGGCGGCGCACGTAGGGGGAGGCAGCGCTCGAGGGGGAGGAAGGGGAGAGGGAGACGGCGGGGGCGCGTGGGCGGCTGCAGCGCCGTGTGTCGGGGCAGCGGCGGCGGCGCGGTGGAGGGAGGGACGAGGGAGGGAGCGGCGCGGTGGAGGGATAGGAAGGACGAACTGTCTGGCGAGGGCAGTAGGTGGAGTGGGGGGAGGGTTCTAACGGCGCACCTCCCCTCGGTGCGCCATAAGTACGACTATTCTAATGGCGCACCTCCCCTCGGTGTGCCATTAGAATTTTGTTTTAATCTAGCCCACTAACCATTTCTATAGCCTAACCCTATCTACAATAGAACCCACCCACTAGCCCGACTGGTCAGCACGCAGCACACACACCAGGAGGTCCTGGGTTTGATTCCCAGGCTCCCCAATATTTTTTTATGCATTTTAAATGCGGTTTTTGATATTTATTTGTGTTTAAATATGTTCAAACTTGTTTAAATCATAACAATAATATTTTTTTATAAAAACAATAATATTTTTTTAAAAAATATGTTCAAATTTGTTACTTGAAAATATCATCGGCGGTGGCGGTGGAGCGGGGGAGTGTGCGGGGGGTGCCCGTTGGCGGCGGTGGAGGGTGCGGGGGGCCGGGTGCTCGTCGGCGGTGGTGGAGCGGGGGAGGGTTGCGGTGGGTCATCGGCGGCGGTGGAGCTAGCGGGGGAGGGTGCGGGTGGGATCGAGATGGAGGGGGATCGAGATCGAGATGGAGGGGGAATCGAGATCGAGATGGAGGGGGATCGAGATCAAGTGTCCTCATGAATTCAAAAAGTGCCCATGAAATTTAAAAATATTCATGATATCAAAAAGTGCCCATGAAATACAATCGAGAAATGAAGACTACGATTTAAATACAATCGATCTTAGCTAGCTATCTGTTCACAATCTTCTTGCCCTTCTTTTTCGCAAATGGAGTTCTTCTGTGGAACGGACGTCCTTTAGGTAGGGTGGTCCTGCTTCTTCTTGTGGTGTGTGCTGCTACTTCATCGTCGTCGTCATGTTCGATCTTCGGGTCGCCATACTTGTCGAAGTCTTGCTCATTGGCTACTCCATCCATTCCGATGATCTTCCTTTTGCCTCTCCTCACGACAACACGACTGGGCTTTGACGGGTCGGTAATGAAGAAGCATTGGTCCACTTGGGAAGCTAGTACCCATGGCTCATTTTTCGCAGTGACGTTTGCCCCCGCGGTCTTGGATTTGGCTTCGGGTATAACCATGGTGGTGAAATACCGGTCTTCTTTTAGGACGCTCTTGGCCCATCTGACACGGAACATCGGGACCTTCTCTCCAGCGTAGCTCAGCTCCCAGATCTCCTCGATCCTTCCGTAATATCTGTCCTTGTCGTTACCGGTGTAGGATTCCATCGTTACCCCGGAGTTCTCATAACCATCGCTCTTCATGTCCTTGTCCTCGGTGTAGAATGTGTAGCCGTTCATATCGTACGCCTCATAGGTCATCAGGTTGTGCTCGACACCCTGTGACAAGGTGAATATGAGTTGTTCTTCCGCGGAAGAATCTTCATGTAAAGGGTACGACAAAAGCTTCTGCTTGAACCAACGCGTGAAACATGAGTTGTGCTCTTTGAGTATATCTCCGTCCGTCCTCTGTTGGCCTCGGTCATTGTACGTCTTCTCAATAAAGGTTTTGTGCTCTACCACCCAAGGATCGACCACGTCTATGTGTTGTAGCGCGACTAGGTTTGCTCTTTCAAAGTCGGCGAGTCGACCCTCAAAGTCGACATGCATTTCGCGGCGACCCTCACGGTGACCCCATCCAGCGAGCCTGCCGAGGTGCCTATTGACGGGCAAACCAACGGGGTTCTCGATGCCTAGATAATTCGTGCAGTAGGAGATGCACTCTTCGGTCAGAAAGCCCCTGGCTATACTTCCCTCTGGACGTGACATGTTGCGAACGTATCCTTTGATGACACCATTCATCCTTTCGAACGGCATCATGCTGTGCAGGAACGTCGGCCCGAGTTGGATGATATCCACCACGATATGGACCAGCAGATGCACCATAACGTCGAAGAATGTGGGCGGGAAGTACATCTCAAGCTTGCATAGTATCACCACGATCTCTTCCTGTAGCCTTCTGAGTTGCCTCACGCCAATCGACTTCCGAGAGATGACGTCGAAAAAGTTGCATAGGCCAAATAGCATTTCACGGACGTGCGCGTCCATGATCCCACGGATTGCAACTGGAAGTATCTGCATCATCAGCACGTGACAGTCGTGAGACTTCATCCCGCTGAACTTCTGCTTCGCTGGGTCTAGGTATCTGCTTATCTTCCCCGCATAACCGTAAGGAAGTTTTACTCCTAGTAGGCAGGTGAAAAATTGCTCGATCTCCTCCTGACTTAGAGTGAAGCACGCGGGAGGGTAGTCATTTCCGGTCTTCTTGGCCTTTTTGCCTTTGCGACGACTTTCTGTGTCCTGCTTTGCCTCATTATCATCATCATCATCATTAGCGTGAACCTCCTTCCTGATGCCCATTGATTTCAAGCCTGCCCTTGCTTTCGGCCCATCTTTGGTCCTCTCTGGCATGTTGAGCAGGGTACCAAGCAGACTCTCGCACACGCTCTTCGTGATATGCATGACATCAAGGCTGAGGCACACGATGGATCTTCCAGTACGGCAAGTCCCAGAAAACAGACCTTGTTTTCCATACCTTCAGCAGCGGCTCTGGCGCCTTTCGCTTCTTTCCCGGCTCTAGCGCATTTTGCTTCTTTCCCGGCAGTGGGCAGTCTTTCCAATTTTTCAACAGCTCATCTATTTCCTCGCCGCTCCTCGTACACGGGCGTTTTTGGGGTTCGGTTTCACCATCGAACAGATCCTTGCGTTTCCTCCACGGGTCATCGTCGCGAAGCCACCTTCGATGTCCCATGAACACGGTTTTCGAAGACCTGGGATCTCTATCTAGCTGGCGATACATTGTGTCATCCATGCACCTTACGCATCCAGAAAATCCGTGGACTACCTGCCCCGCGAGATATCCGTAACCGAGATAGTCGTGCACCGTCGTGAGCAGTGCGGCTCTCATAGGGAAATATTCTTTCTCTGCGGCATCGCACGTATTGGCTGGCGTTTTCCACAGCGTGTCTAGATCCTCCTTCAACAGCCCCAGATACAGATTGATGTCGTTCCCTGGTTGTTTCGGCCCTTCAATTAGCATACTCATGTGAATGTACTTCCTCTTCATGCACAACCAGGGGGGAAGGTTGTACATCCACACAAACACAGGCCAGGTGCTATGTGTGCTTCTCTGGCTGCCAAATGGATTGACTCCATCGGTGCTCGCGCCCAGCACGATGTCCCTTGGATCCTTCCCAAATTCTGGGTATTCGAAGTTCAACGCTTGCCACTGGCTCGCATCCTTAGGGTGACTCAGCATCTTGTCTTTTTTATTTATCTCCGGATCATTTCCGTCATCTTCCCGCTTCTTCTCCTCCCTATCCGCGTGCCAACGCAGGAGCTTTGCTACCTTAGGGTCCGCGAAATACCGCTGCAGACGAGGAGTGATCGGAAAGTACCACACCGATTTTCGAGGAGCTTTCTTCCTCTTCTTGTATCGAGTGACGCCGCACACCGGACATATGGTAGACTCCGCGTGCTCGTCCCGATAAATGATACAATTGTTCATGCACACATGGTATTTCACGTGCGGTAAATCCAGAGGACACACGATTTTCTTCGCCTCCTCGAAACTGGTCGGGCACTTGTTCCCCTTGGGAAGACGTTCGTGCCAGAATGACATGTTCTCGTCGAAGCATGCGTCGGTCATTTTGTGTTTTACCTTCATCTCTAGAGCCATGAGCGTTACTTTCAGGCGGGTATCCTCGGGCCTGCATCCTTCATACAATGGAGTAACCGCGTCTATCTCCAGTTGATCCAGCTTGTTTTTCTCTTGGGCGGTAGCTCTTGCGTTATCCGTCTGCTTGAGAAGCAGCTCTTGAATATGAGGGTCCTGCACCCAGCCTCCATCGTCGTCTGCTCTGGCATCTTCATCTTCATGATCATGCCCTTCGTCTTGATCTTCCTCATCATCATGTACGACATCTTCTACATGATGACTGTGTACAGCATCACCGTCGTGATCATGTCCTGGAGATTCTTCGTCTTCTCGCCCGCCCTCGCCGCGGTGGTACTTGTCTTGTTGCACTTCCTCATTTCTTTCCCGGCCCCCATGGACGACTTCATAGTCATCTTCATCACCTTGCCACCGATAGCCATCCATGAAACCACGCAAGAGCAGGTGGTCCCGCACCTGCCCGGAATCCGGGTCCGCAATAAGGCTCTTCAGCTTGCATCTTCGACACGGACATCTTATCTCCGTCTCGTTCTTTTGAAGCATCTCGGCCTTCGCGGAGCTCAAAAACCTATTCACGATGCCTTCAGTCATCGTGCGGACCATGGTCACCTGCGGGGTAGAGCAAAACAATATTTTAGAACCAAGAAAAAATTTGGCATGACCTTCCCTAAAAATTGGACCAAAAAGAATGCATAGTGCCAAAATTCTCGCCGAAACGGAAATGAATCAAAACATTCTGGTAAAATATTGGCAACTATCGCATTTCAAATACCGGTACCTTCAAACACAAACATATATGCAACACCACAAACACATGCAACACCACAAACATACATAGATCTAGCTAGGCCACAAAAAGTGCATGTGCACGTTGTTGGAGCGAGCTAGGGAGAAAAAAAGTAGATCGACATCATGAAGATAGCTTTCCCCTTACTTACCTATCAAAAAAAGGTAATTTCACCACTTAATTTTGATGAATCTATGGTGGAAATGAGGTGAGGAGGAGGAGATGGCCGAAAGCTTGGAGAAGGATGTGGAGGGAATGAAGTGGGGAAAGTGAGTGGGTAGGTGTGGGGCTATCCAAAATATCTTGTTGGGGTCCCAGGTTACTAATGGCGCACCACCAGCAAATGCGCCATTAGTAACCCTGGTTACTAATGGCGCACCTGCAGGTGGTGGGCCATTAGTAGTTTTGCAAAAAAGTATAAATAAATAAATATATACACTAATGGCGCACCGGGTAATAGTGCGCCATTACTAGTTTAAACTAGTAATGGCGCACTGTGAAACAATGCGCCATTAGTAGTTTTGCAAAAAAAAAAGAATAATTTTTTTTACAGTAATGGCGCACTGTCTGCTTGGTGCGCCATTAGTACTTAGAACTAGTAATAGCGCACTTCGACCTGATGCGCCATTAGTATGTATGGAAAAATGGAAAAAAATAATTTAATACTAGTGGCGCACCCTGTTTCTGGTGCGCCATTAGTGTCTTCCACACTAATGGCGCATCACCAACCGGTGCGCCATTAGTATATAGTAGTGGCGCACTGCTTCCATGGTGCGCCATTAGTATCAATCCTATCTATAGCCCTTTTCCTAGTAGTGGTAGACAAGGCGAACGGCGGCACCCATGCGAACGACGCAGTGGGCGTCCGGTGCAAGTACAGCACGACTGGACTATGGTGCAAGTACAACGCCGAGGGCCTCTGCCCACTCCTGGCGAGGGATGGGGGTACTGACGGGACGTGTACCTAGCTGCGACACCGTGTCGATAGCACGCAAGCGCCGATGGATCCGCTCTTGCTGTGCGGCGTGTCACGCCTCTCGCTCTGCGGAACTCCAACGGTCTCGCCATGCGGCGAGCCACAGCCTATCTGCACGGACACGCCTTTCTTGCTCTGCAGCGTGCCATCGATCATGTTGTGCAGCGAGCTGCAGCCTGTCGGCACTGACATGCCTATCTTGATCCACGGCGCTCAAGCGCCCTGCGCCAAAGGTCTGCTCAACCCTGGCGATGACGCACATCACAACGTCGTCCATCACGTTGCCGGGGAGTGCCTCGGCCTCGATGGGCCGTGGCACCTGCTCGTTTTCCTCATCGACGAGGTTGATGGCAGATGCGGCGCTTTGGTGGGTTGGCATGCTTGGAAAAGGTGGATCTGCTGCAGGCTACGCTTTTCGCCTCCGTGCGTCGCGCGCCGCCTATGCGCAATATCACTGGGTGGTAGGAAACAGGTGAGGAAATGGTGGGGAATAATGGCGTGTTCATAATACACCATCAATTAATGGAAACTTAGCATAGAAGGAACATCGAGCTAGCACAAGAAGTAGATGATGATCAAATGAACATGGACCACATTTGGGAACCTGTCGGTGATGAATTCATCAATCACAGACGGTTGAATACTAGCAAGCGTTTTCCCACAATGCACACGACATATTCCATCACAAATAGGTTAGATGGATCAACTGTATGCCACGTATCGCACATTGTCAAAAAGTAATGCGGTAGACCTTCTTTAACATGTGTTAAAAAATAAAAAACAAGGACCTCGAGGTTAAATTAACTCAAGGGATGGGTCGTATCAGTAATTTAATTTGACAAATTCGACCCAACCTATCAGTTAATTTAACATCAACAGAACTTCCCATCCAGTCACCCATCCGATGGCTGCTCCAGCCTGAGCACACATAACTTGAGAGTTCTCTTACATGAGCTAATGGTGGAACAGCTAGTCCTTGCTGATAGGATGCCTCTTCGCATCCTTATGGCGTATCCGGATGACCGCCCGCCCCCCAATGGCCAATAGATGTTGTGTTGACAGAGCATATCACATACGTATTATTAGAAGCAATCGTTTATGTTATTATCGGTCTTCGCACACATTTCTGATTACAGACCTATTTGCCACGTATCACACACGTCCTGTTATATTGAACCGTTTATGTTCTCTTGTCTCAACGCAAACAGTTCATCCGAGTGAACCACTTGCCATATATCGCACACACACCTTCATCTGTTTGCCCATTTATTTTGTGTTGCCTAACCACAAATAGTTCATCCGAGTGAATCGTATGCTGTATATCGCACACACCTTCATCTGACTGCCCATTTCTTTTGTTCCTCCTCGTCGCAAACAGTTAATTGAGCTGAACCGTATGCCCTGCATCGCACACACAACTAAAATCTAAACCGTGTTTGATGCATCCTCCATCGCAAACATTTTGCACCTTTTGACGGTTTTTTTACACCACCCTTTGCGATTATGGCATCGCACACAATTTTGTCGAAGGGTCTCTGATCGTAGTATCATGTTAGCAGCAACCTGCAGTAGTGATTCCCTTAGTGGTGTCATGTGAATGTCAACTACATGACACTTCACCATATTTGGGCCTAAGGGAATGCATTGTGGAGTAGAAATTAGGTGATGGGTTGCGAGAGTGACAGAAGCTTAAACCCCAGTTTATGCGCTATTCTATAAGGGACTAATTGGATCCAAAAGTTTAATGCTATGGTTAGAATTTATTCTTAATGCTTTTCTCGTAGTTGCGGATGCTTGCGGGAGGGTTAATCATAAGTAGGAGGTTTGTTCTAGTAAGAACAACACCTAAGCACCGGTCCACCCACATATAAAATTATCAAAGTACCGAACACGAATGAAGCCAACATGATGAAAGTGACTAGATGAGAATCCCGTGTACCCTCAAGAAAGCTTTGTTTATCATAAGAGACCGCTTTGGCCAGTCCTTTGCCTCAAAAGGATTGGGCTACCATGCTGCACTTTGTTACTACTATCATTACTTGCTCGTTACAAATTACTTTGCTATCAAACTACTCTGCTACTTACAATTTCGGCACTTGCAGACATTACCTTGCTAAAAACCACTTGTCATTTCCTTCTGCTCATCGTTGGGTTCGACACTCTTACTTATTGAAAAGAGCTACAATTGATCCCCTATACTTTTGGGACATCAAGGCAATTTTATGGCATCGTTGCCGAGGAGTGAAGCGCCTTTGGTAAGTGGAATTTGCTAAGAAAACATTTATATAGTGTGATGAAATTTACTATCACTTGTTACTATGGAAACCAATCCTTTGAGGGGTTTGTTTGGGGTATCTTCACCTCAACCGAAACCACAATTAGCTACCCCTCAACCTACACACCTACTGAAAATATTGAATATGAAATTCCTTCGGGTATGATAGAACAACTGCTAGCTAATCCTTATGCAGGAGATGGAACCGAACATCCTGATATGCACTTGATATATGTAGAACAAATTTGTGGATTTTTCAAGCTTGCAGGTTTACCAGGAGATGAATTATGAAAAAGTTTTTCCCTTTATCTTTGAAGGGAAAAGCATTGGCATAGTGTAGGCTATGCAATGATATTGGATCTTGGAATTGGAATCGATTGAAATTGGAGTTTCACCAAAAAAATTATCCTATGCATCTAGTTCATCGTGATCGGAATTATATATATAATTTTTGGCTCATGAAGGAGAAAGTATCTCTCTAGCGTGGGGGAGGCTTAAGTCAATGTTATATTCATGCCCCAATGATGAACTCTCAAGAGAAATTATTATCCAGCATTTGTATGCTCGACTTTCTTATAATGATCAAACCATGCTTGATACTTCCTGTGCTAGTTCGTTTATGAAGAAGACTATTGAATTCCGGTGGGATCTTTTGGAAAGAATTAAATGCAACTCTGAAGACTGGAAACTTGACAAAGGTAAAGAGTTGGGTATTAAACTTAAGTATGATTGTGTTAAATCTTTTATGGATGCCGATGGTTTTCAAAAGTTTAGCACTAAATATGGACTTGACTCTGAGATAGTAGCCTCCTTTTGTGAATCATTTTCTACTCATGTTGACCTCCCTAAGGAGAAGTGGTTTAAATATCACTCACTTATTAAAGAAGAAATCAAAGAACCGGTACCAGTTAAAGAAGAAACTATACTTTACAATGTTGATCCGGTGGTTCCTACTACTTATATTGGGAAACCACCTTTCCCTGTTAGGATAAAGGAACATGCTAAAGTTTCAACTGTGGTCAACAAAAGCTATATTAGAACACCTAAACTAGATGAACAAATCAAAGTAGAACCTAGTATTGCTATGGTTAAAGATCTCTTGGAAGAAGATGTAGATGGGCATGTTATTTACTTCTATGAAGAAGCTACTAGAATTGACAAACCTGATAAAAAGGATAAACATAGACATGTTGTTAGCATGCCCGTTATCTCAGTTAAAATTGGAGATCACTGTTATCATGGTTTATGAGACATAGGTGCTAATGTGAGTGCTATTCCTTACACCTTATATCAAGAAATTATGACTAACATAGCACTCGCAGAGATAGAAGACATAGATGTTACTACTAAACTTGCTAATAGAGACACTATTTCACCAATTGGGATTGTTAGAGATGTTGATGTCTTGTGTGGGAAAATAAAATACCCTACTGATTTTTCTGTTCTTGGTTCCCCACAAGATGATTTTTGTCCCACTATCTTTGGTAGACCTTTCTTGAATACCATTAATGCTAATATAGATTGTGAGAAAAAAACTTTCGGTGTTAGTTTTGGTGATGAGTCTCACGAGTTTAATTTTTCCAAGTTTAGTAGAAAGCTTCATGAAAAAGAATTGCCTAGTAAGGATGAATTAATTGGTCTTGCTTCTATTGTTGTACGACCTACTGATCCTTTAGAACAATATTTGCTAGACAATGAAAATGATTATCATATGCATGAAAGAAATTAAATAAATAAGATTTTCTTTGAACAACGTCCTCTACTTAAACACAATTTGCCTATTGAAACTCTTTTTGAATTAAAACAATTGCCAGACACTTTGAAATATGCTTATCTTGATGAAAAGAAGATATATCATGTTATTATTAGTGCTAACCTTTTAGAACATGAAGAAGAAAGATTATTGAAAGTTCTAAGGAAGTACCGAGCTGCTATTGGATATACTCTTGATGATTTAAAGGGCATTAGTCCCACTCTATGTCAAAACAAAATTAATATGGAACCTGATGCTAAACCCATTGTTGATCACTAACGTTGGTTAAATCCAAAAATGAAGGAAGTGGTAAGAAAAGAAATCTTAAAACTTCTGGAAGCAAATATAGTCTATCCCATAGCTGATAGTAGATGGGTAAGTCATGTTCATTGTGTCCCTAAGAAAGGAGGTATAACCGTTGTTCCTAATGATATGAATGAACTTATTCCACAAAGAATTATTACAGGTTATAGAATGGTAATTGATTTTAGAAAATTGAACAAAGCAACTAGAAAACATCATTACCCTTTGCCTTTTATTGATCAAATGCTTGAAAGATTATCTAAGCACACACACTTTTGCCTCCTTTATGGATATTCTACTTTTTCACAAATACATGTTTCTCAACCTGATCAAGAAAAGACCACTTTTACTTGTCCCTTTGGAACTTATGCTTATAGACGTATGCCTTTCAGTTTATGTAATGCACCTACTACTTTTCAAAGATGTATGACTGCTATGTTATCTGACTTTTGTGAAAAGATTGTTGAGGTTTCATGGATGACTTCTCTGTTTATGGGAAGTCTTTTGATGATTGTTTAAGCAATCTTGATTGAGTTTTGCAGAGATGTGAACAAACAAATCTTGTCTTGAATTGGGAGAAGTTCCACTTCGTGGTTAATGAAGGCACTGTCTTGGGTCATAAAATTTTGAAAGAGGTATTGAAGTGGACAAAGCTAAGGTTGATGCAATTGAGAAAATGCCATGTCCTAAAGATATAAAATTTATTCATAGTTTCCTAGATGATGCTGGTTTCTATAGGAGATTTATCAAAGACTTTTTCTAAAATTTCTAGGCCTCCCATGAATCTTTTGCAAAAGGACATTCCCTTTGTTTTTGATTATGATTGTTTAGAAGCCTTTGAAACACTCAAGAAAGCCTTAATTTCTGCACCTATTGTTCAACCACCTGATTGGAACTTGCCTTTTGAAATTATGTGTGATGCTAGTGATTATGTTGTTGGTGCTGTTCTAGGACAAAGAGTTGATAAGAAACTGAATGTTATTCATTATGCTAGTAAAACTCTAGACAGCGCTCAAAGAAATTATGCTACTACTGAAAAAGAATTATTAGCGGTGTTATTTGCTTGTGATAAATTTAGACCTTATATTGTTGATTCCGAACACATACCATGCTGCTATTAAATATCTTAGGGAAAAGAAAGATCCTAAACCTAGACTTATTCGATAGGTTCTCTTGTTACAAGAATTTGATTTATATATCATTGATAGAAAAGGAGCTAAGAACTCAGTAGCTTATAATTTATCTAGGCTTGAAAATGTTCTAGATGACCCACTACCTATTGATGATAGTTTTCCTAATGAGCAGTTAGCTGCAATAAATGTTGCTCATATTACTCCTTGGTATGCTGACTATGCTAATTATGTTGTTGCTAAATATTTACCACCTAGCTTTACATACCAAGGAAAGGAAAAAATCTTCTATGATTTAAGACATTACTTTTGGGATGACCCACATCTTTCTAAAGAAGGAGTAGATGGTATTATTAAACATTGTGTACCTGAGCATGAACAGGGACAAATCCTATGGAAATGTCATTCGGAAGCTTATGGAGGGCATCATGCTGGAGATAGAACTACTCACAAGGTATTGCAATCTGGATTTTATTGGCCTACTCTCTTCAAGGATGCCCGTAAGTTCATCTTATCTTGGGATGAATGTCAAAGAATAGGTAATATCGATAAGCGTAAAGAAATGCCTATGAACTATTCACTTGTTGTTGAACGATTTGATGTTTGGGGATTTGATTACATGGGACCTTTTCCTTCCTCTAATGGGTATATACATATTTTGGTTGTTGTTGACTATGTTACTAAATGGGTAGAAGCTATTCCAACCAGTAGTGCTGATCACAACACCTCTATTAAAATGCTTAAGGAAGTTATTTTCCCAAGGTTTGGAGTCCCTAGATATTTAATGACTGATGGTGATTCACACTTTATTCATGGTGCTTTCCGTAAAATGCTTGCCAAGTATGATGTTAACCGTAGAATTGCGTCACCTTATCATCCTTAGTCTAGTGGTAAAGTTGAACTTAGCAATAGAGAAATAAAGTTAATTTTGCAAAAGACTGTCAATAGGACCAGGAAGAATTGGTCTAAGAAATTAGATGACACACTTTGGGCTTATAGAACAACCTATAAAAACCCTATGGGTATGTATCCTTATAAAATGGTTTGTGGAAAAGCTTGTCATTTGCGTCTTGAGTTAGAACATAAAGCATATTGGCCATCAAAGTGCTCAACTATGATTTCCAACTTGCTGGTGAAAAGAGGTTATTTGATATTAGCTCACTAGATGAATGCAGAACCCAAGCTTATGAAAATGAAAAATTATTCAAAGAAAAAGTTAAAAGATGGCATGACAAAAGAATCCAAAAGTGTGAGTTTAAAGTCGGAGAATATGTTCTTTTGTATAACTCTCATTTCAGATTCTTTGCAGGAAAACTCCTCTCAAAATGGGAAGACCCTATGTTATCGAAGAGGTTTATCGGTCTGGAGCCATCAAATTAAATAATTCCAATGGTAGTAACTCGAAGGTTGTCAATGCACAACGAATAAAACATTATATCTCAGGTAAGCCATTAATGTTGAAAGCAATATTATCCAAACTATGACACCGGAAGAACACATAAAAGAGTCCTTCCAGAGCACTCCAGAATCGTGAAAATAAGGATGTACATGATACGTTAAGTAAACGGACTCCGAAAAATCCGCAAACATATTTTTTGTTAGTTTTGGAATATTTAGAAAAATAGCAAAATAATAAACTACCGGGAAGCATACACTGTCGGTGTCAAAACCAGCGGATCTTGGATAGGGGGTCCCGAACTGTGCGTCTAAGGTCGATGGTAACAGGAGACAGGGGACACAATGTTTACCCAGGTTCGGGCCCTGTGTCTATGGAGGTAATACCCTACTTCCTGCTTGATTGATCTTAATGAATATGAGTATTACAAGAGTTGATCTACCACGAGATCGTAATGGCTAAATCCTAGAAGTCTAGCCTGTCTGACTATGATTATGAGGATATATGTCTACGGACCTAGCCCTCCGGTTTATATAGACACCGGAGGGATCTAGGGTTACATAAGGTCGGTTACAGAGAAAGGAATCTTCATATTTGGACGCCGAGCTTGCCTCCCACGCCAAGGAGAGTCCCATCCGGACACGGGTAAAGTCTTCGGTCTTCGTATCTTCACAGCTCATCAGTCCAGCCCATGTCTAATAGGTCGGACGCCCGAGGACCCCTTAGTCCAGGACTCCCTCAGTAGCCCCTGAAACAGGCTTCAATGACGAGGTGTCTGGCGCGCAGATTGTCTTCGGCATTGCAAGGCGGGTTCCCCTTTCCGAATACTCCAACATAGTCTTCGGTCGTAATGAACATGTCCGGATCTGGAACACAAGTACCACACACAACCGTAGAGAATATAATATTACACAAGTCCAATCCGCTGACAGCTTTTTATATTGTGACATCACGTCTTCTTGGTCATCATTTCGAACCGTTTTCCGTCTGCCGTTCCACGTCTCGAGACATGGTTTTAATAGGCATGTCTTTTCGAGCAGAGATCGTGTCCCCTTATTGCATGATTTTCATCAAAACGGGTGTGGGTAATATAACCGTGTCGTTTACACAGCCCTTGGGAACAGGCGAGTGGGGAGGCGCTTGATATTCACTGCCTTTATAAGGAGATAAGAATTCCCTTTTCTTCACCCACGCCTTCTTTCTTCCTCTGCCCTTGCATTCTCAAGTTCCAGCGCCCAAGTCCTCATTCTTTCTGCCTCAAGGAAGCACTCAACCATGTCCGGATCTGGAGGGCAAGGCAAGCGGATGGCCTCCTCCATTTGGGAGAAGGACATCACCAAGCTTCGGGAGGCCGAGTATCTGGCGAAAGAAATCGCCCACCGGCTTCCAGCTAAGGGACAAATCGTCCCTACCCCGAAGCCCAACGAGAGGGTGGTCTTCATCCCCCATTTCATTCGTGGGTTAGGGTTTCCTCTCCACCCTTTCGTTCGTGGGCTTATGTTCTATTACGGGCAAGATTTCCATGATCTAGTGTAACGCCCCGTATGTAATTTGCCATATTTGTATTCCAACTCTTGCCATTTTCGGCACTAAGTTATGATATTCCCTCGTGGTTGGGTTTTGTCTTCATTTTGCTTTTGCCCTTGTCATGCATCTCATAACATGTCATCATGTGCATCACATTTTCATACATGTTCGTCTCATGCATCCGAGCATTTTCCTCGTTATCCGTTTTGTATTCCAGCACTCCTATGTCCTCCGGCGTCCCCTTTTTCCTCTTTTCGTGTGCGAGTGTTAAACGTTTTCACATTGGACCGAGACTTGCCAAGCGGCCTTGGTTCACTACCGGTAGACCGTCTGTCAAGTTTCGTGCCATTTGGACTTCGTTTGATACTCCAACGGTTAACCGAGGAACCGTAAAGGCCCCGTGTGTGTTGCAGCCCAACACCTCTCCAAAGTGGCCCAAAACCAACCAAAACCCCCTCCATCCTCTCGGTCGTTCGATCACGATCGCGTGGCCAAAAACCGCACCTCATTTGGACTCTCCTAGCTCCCTCTACCTATAAATATGTGCACTCCCCAAAAAAATTCCGGATGAAACCCTAGCAAATTCCCCTCTCCGCCGCCGGACGAACTCCCCGCCGACGGACATGTCCGCCGCCCTCGCCGCCGCCATGTGTCGCCTCCTGGTTCATTGAGACGCCTCGCCCACTTTGCCGTCCACCCGCGCGCCGGCCCGCGCGTCCGCCCGCTGCCGCCTGCGAGCCGCGCATGCCAGCGCCGACCTCCGCCGCCGCGCTCCAGCTCCACCGCGCCAACTCCGGCCGGACAACTCCGCGTCGGAGCGCCGCCGCGGCGTACCTTTCCGCACCAACTCCGACCACCGCACCGCCGCTGCCGTCTTCTCCGGCCACCGGCGCCGCCCTCCGTCGACCCGGATCCGGCGTCCCCTCGACTCCAGGCATCTTCATCTTCCCCGGCAAGTCCCCGCAACCGCAGGGAAGAACTCCGGCGAGCTTTTCCCCGGCCAACCTCGGGAGCCGTGCTCAGATCCAGATCCAGCTACAGTAACCCTAGGGGTTGACCTCATTCCCCCCGAAGTCTGCATTATTTTTAGCATTCTTCATATTGCCATAACTCTGCATCCGTAGCTCCGTTTTGCGCGTGTGATATATCAAATTGTTCATCTGGATGTGCACTTCATTTCATTCCATTGCACCATGCTTGTTTGAGTCCATCTTGATGCCCTAAATACTGTTGCAAGAGTGCTATGTAATGTTAATTTCTGTTTCTTAACAGATTATGGACATTTGTCATTTTTGCCATGTTTAATGTGTGCCTCCTATGAACTTGAGCCATACATGTGTTTTGGGATATGCCATGCCATCTTTACAGGGGTGTATTCCATGTATTTTTGTGATCATTGTGGTGACTAGCACAAGCATGCAAAGTAGCTCTCATGATGTTGCTGATTTCAGGGACTTAGAATTCTTCCAAGTCATTTCCCTGATGATATTTTTATGCCATGTATTCATGTTGCTACAGAGTGATCCATGCCTCTTTTGAGCATGTTCAGTAAGGATGATTTTGAGATATTGTTATGTTCTATCCATCCATGTCTTTGTTTGCAATTATGCAGTACCCTAGCATGACACAATCTTGCTCTACTTTTACTATAAAATGTTCCTGGCAGATTGTTTACATGTTATTCAATTTTGCCGATGTTGTTGTAGTTGATCCATGCATGCTATGAGTTTGTTCTTGCCATGGTTAGCTTACTGATCATGTCTTCTTGCTGGGTGTATGCTTAGTTTGTCATGCAATGCCTTGTGGTGAGTGCATCGAGCTCGCAAACATGCCTACGTAACTCTGTTTTTGCCATGTCCAGTTTTCTGCTAAGTCTGAATCTGTTAACGAAACTTGCTAGGTTTACATGGTTGCCATTGTATCTTCTGATCCTTTTTGGCTTATGGTCAGTAAGGGACTTTTGTTACATGCTTTGTGTAGTTTCATGCCATGCCTTGCTTTGCCATGATATGTTCCTATAGCATGTTGTTAACTTGCTCTAAACTTTGCTTCCTGATGTTAAATCCTGACGTGTTATTTTCACCAAGTCTGAGAACCTGATATCTTTTGCACTTTTGCTATGCTTGTTTGAACCTGCTATTTTGTGATTTATCCGTAGCTCAGTGTTTATCTTTTGTCAGGCATCTTGACTGGATCACTTCCATGTGCTTTGTTGCTATGTTAGAGTGCAGTTGCTCATTTTCTTGATGCATTTTAGATGGCATCGTGCTGTTAATCGCAGCTTAGTGCCATTATTGTTTTGCTTGCCATTTGCAAACCGTGCATCCGATTCCGGTGATCTTTATATTGATTTCGACCAAAATAAACTCATCTTTCCAGAGGTACTCTTGGTTTTTTTAGTTGAGGCCTGGTTCAATCTTTTCCTTCCGGAGCACGCATATTCATTGCATATCACATCCCGCATATCATGCCATGTTTTGCATCATGTTGCTTGCACATTGCACCGTGGTTGATTGTGTTTCCCTTGTTTGTGTTCTTGCTTTGGGTAGAGCCGGGAGACGAGTACGTGACCGAGGAACCTGTTGAGAACGCTTACGAGGATCAAGCTTACGTCAACTCGGAGAACTTTGCATGCAAGATGACCATACCCTCGAAATCACTTCTATCTTTGCTTGCTAGTTGCTCGCTCTATTGCTATGCCTATGCTGTGATACCTACCACATGCTATATCATGCCTCCCATATTGCCATGTCAAACCTCTAACCCACCTTGTCCTAGCAAACCGTTGTTTGGCTATGTTACCGCTTTGCTCAGCCCCTCTTATAGCGTTGCTAGTTGCAGGTGAAGATTGGAGTTTGTTCCTTGTTGGAACGTTATAATTGTTGGGATCTCATTATTATAACTTGTTTAATTTAATGCATCTATATACTTGGCAAAGGGTGGAAGGCTCGGCCTTATGCATGGTGTTTTGTTCCACTCTTGCCGCCCTAGTTTCCGTCATGCCGGTGTTATGTTCCTTGATTTTGCGTTCCTTACACGGTTGGGTTATAATGGGAACCCCTTAATAGTTCGCCTTGAATAAAACTCCTTCAGCAAGGCCCAACCTTGGTTTTACCATTTGGCACCTAGCCTTTTTCCCTTGGGTTTCACGGACTCAAGGGTCATCTTTATTTTAACCCCCCCGGGCCAGTGCTTCTCTAAGTGTTGGTCCAACCTGAGCGATGTCCGGCGCCCCCTGGGCAACCAGGGTCTATGCCAACCCTACATCTGGCTCATCCGGTGTGCCCTGAGAATGAGATACGTGTGACTCCTATCGGGATTTGTCGGCACATCGGGCGGCTTTGCTGGTCTTGTTTTACCATTGTCGAAATGTCTTGTAACCGGGATTCTGAGTCTGATCGGGCCGTCCTGGGAGAAGGAATATCCTTCGTTGACCGTGAGAGCTTGTGATGGGCTAAGTTGGGACACCCCTGCAGGGATTTGAACATTCGAAAGCCATGCCCGCGGTTATGGGCAGATGGGAATTTGTTAATGTCCGGTTGTAGAAAACCTGAAACTTAACTTATTAAAATGGATCAACAACGTGTTTAGCCGTGATGGTCTCTTCTCAGCGGAGTCCGGGAAGTGAACATGGTCTCGTGTTATGCTTGAACATAAGTATTTCTAGGATCACTTCTTGATCATAGATTCTCGAACGTGCTTTTCCTTCTCTTCTCGCTTTCATTTGCGTAAGGTAGCCACCATATATGCTAGTGCTTGCTGCAGCTCCACCTCATACCATTTACCTACCCATAAGCTTAAATAGTCTTGATCGCGAGGGTGTGAGATTGCCGAGTCCCCATGACTCACAAATTACTTCCAAAACCAGATGCAGGTGCCGATGATACCGTTCCAGGGGATGTGACTAAACTCAAGTGGAAGTTCGATGAGGACTCAGGACGTTACTACGTTTCCTTTCCAGACGATCAGTAGTGGAGCCCAGTTGGGGTGATCGGGGATCTTATGCATTTGGGGTTGTCTTTATTTTGGTTCCGTAGTCGGACCTTGATTGTATTTGGATGATTGTGTTGTTATATTTATGTATTGTGTGAAGTGGCGATTGTAAGCCAACTCTGTACCTCTTTCTTATCAGTACATGGGATGTGTAAAGATTACCCCTCTTGCGACATTGCCTACAATGCGGTTATGCCTCTAAGTCGTGCTCCGACATGTGGGAGATATAGCCGCATCGTGGGTGTTACAAGTTGGTAATCAGAGCCTACCCCGACTTAGGTGCCCCCTGCTTGATCGAATCGTTTGCGTTGTTGAGTCTAGAAAAATGTTTTGAGTCTTTTCGGATTATATATATCAGAGAGTAGGATTCTTTTTACTCCTCGGTCCCTTCGTCGCTCTGGTGAGGCATCCTGACGTAGAGTTTTGACTCTTCTCTTCTCAAAATTCACTAAATTTTTTTAGGATCACGCGGGTATCTTGGAATCGTTCCGATGGTTTTGTGATGAGAACATTGTTCTTGGTGCCTCCTGACATTTAGGGGTTGTGGCAGTGTCCCGGGGAGTTGAGCTCCGAGGTGTTGTTGTCACATTTTTATCGTTGCAATTTTGGAATACCTGAGTTTCGCCGACATCGAAAATCTCTTTTATGCAGTTGTTGGTGAGATAACCTCAACGCCACCCAGTACTGGGGCGGGAGTTCGGGAGTATTGCCATAACTCGTATAACGGATGCTTTTCGAAGGTTGAGGTAAATGATTTCCGAAGGTTTCTTGGTTATGTGTTGAAGGATGGATACAGCTGGATGTAGGATTTGCTAGTTTTGGGTGAGATATTATGCTTCCCCTGTATCCCAAACACCTGATTGCATAACCGGAAAATTTCGGGAGTTTCATAGGTGGGAATTCATGTAGCTCTAGTATTTCTTCTGCAGATATTTGGTTCGTGATTGGGTAATCCTTACCAAGTATTTGTTCATATCCGTACCTTGTTATTTTATTCATCTACTTCTATCTAAGTGGCTTCTCAATTTATGGAAGTGTGACCATTTAATTTGCAATTCATTCATACATTCTTGTTCGAATGTTAAGGCTATATGTTGCAATTTCGATCCATTTGATTCAGCTTGAATATATGTCTTTCAAGATGCTAACGGATGTCACCCTCTTCAGGATGGCTCCTCCAACGCTTCAGAATCCGGAACCGCCGCCACAACCTCCACCTCCGGAGGCATGGCAAGTTGTGATGGCCGCTACCAACGCCAACACGCAGCTGATTATGCAACTCTTGCAAGAGCGCAACCAAGGAAATCAAGGCAATGGCAACAATCAAAATCAGTTTGCTACCCTCAACTAGTTCCTCGCTAACCAGCCGAAGACCTTCAGTAACTGTGTCGAGGCCACAGATGCTGATGATTGCCTCGTGGATATCTGCAAACATTTCGAGTGCAGCGATGTCAGGCCTGAGGACTTTCTCAAGTTTGCTTCATTCCAACTCAAAGACCAAGATGCTGAGTGGTATCAGCAATACAAAGATTCTAGAGGAGGTCATGTGATTACCTGGGATGATTTCCGCCAAGACTTCAGAGCTCACCACATTCCTCAGAGTGTTGTTGAGAGCAAGCATGAGGAGTTCCACAATCTGAAGCAAGGCAGCTCGTCTGTTTACCAATACAACATCATGTTCCAGAAGCTCGCTCGCTTCGCCAAGCAAGACGTCCCTGACAAGAAGAGCATGATTTATCAGTTCAGAGGTGGCCTCAGAGAAGATCTGCAACTAGCCCTCGTGCTTTTTGAGCCATAAAAGTATGATGAGTTCTACAATATGGCACTAAAGCAAGAGACTGCTCAGCTTAAGTGCGATGCTTCCAAGAAGAGAGTCAGGGATGCAACTCCTTCTTCTTCCTCAACTCAAGTGGAAGCTAAGCAGCAAAAGTTCTGGTTGCCTCCTCCTCCTCCGTTCCGTCAGCCTTATCAGCAGAAGAGCAAAAGTGGCAATGGATCTTCCCACCCACCCAACCCAGGCTTTCAGAAAAAGGCTTCGTCTCATGCCCCAAGATCAAGTGCTCCGTATCACCGTCCGCTCTCAAAGGTTACGTGCAACAAGTGTCAGCAGAAGGTTTACTATGCAAACAAATGCTTCAACCAGAGGCGTCTTCCACCTCCTCCTCCTGTGAGATCTGCTAGCGATGCAGTGGTCAAGCATAATCCCAAGCATGCTAAGGTCAACTTGATGAACGCAACTCAGGCAGAGGACTCGTCAGAAGTGATCATGGGTAACCTTCCAGTTAACTCTATTCCGGCAAAAGTTCTTTTTGATACTGGTGCATCGCATTCTTTCATTTCAAGACCTTTTGTGGCTATGCAAGATTTGGTTACTCAAGTTTTGCCGAGATCTTTGTCTATTGTTTCTCCGGCCCGACAAATGACTTCTCGAGTTTTCGTTCCAGATAGGTCTATCAAGATGGGCGACTATAAGTTTCTGTCTTCTCCTAATGTTCTTGGTGACTCGGATATTGATTTAATTCTCGGATTGGACTGGCTTTCTAAGCACAAGGCTCAACTTGATTGTTCTGCCAGGCAGATTCAATTGACACACTCATCTGAGGATGTGATTGTCTTTGAGGCTCGTGATGATACCATTCGACTGTTTTCTCTCAATGAGAAGGGAGAGTTGGATGCCATCTCTCAGATTCCAGTCATTTGTGAATACCAAGACGTCTTTCCAGAAGAGCTTCCAGGAATGCCTCCTCACCGTCCAGTTGAATTCGTCATCAATCTTCAGCCTGGCACGGAACCTTTTTGCAAACGTCCTTACAAGCTTCGACCAGAAGAGTTGAAGGAGCTAAAGAAACAACCCGATATACAAGAGCGTATGGGTCTCATCCGACCAAGTTCTTCTCCATGGGGTTGTGGTGTTCTTTTTGTCAAGAAGAAGGATGGAACGGACCGACTTTATGTCGACTACCGTCCATTGAACAAGAAGACCATAAAGAACAAGTACCCACTTCCCAACATCAACGAGCTTTTTGAACAAATCAAAGGTGCTCAAGTATTCTCCAAGCTTGACCTCCATATGGGCTATCATCAGATTCGCATTTGTGAACAAGATATCCCCAAGACAGCATTCAGGACAAGCTATGGTTCCTATGAATACACTGTCATGTCTTTCGGCCTTGTCAATGCTCCTCCAACATTCTCTCGCATGATAACTTCATCTTCAACCCCTACACAGATGACTTCATCTTGGTCTATCTCGATGACATTTTGGTCTTTTCCAAGAACAAGGAGGATCATGCCAAGCACTTGAGATTGGTGCTGGACAAACTCAGAGAACATCAGTTCTATGCGAAGTTTTCAAAGTGTGAGTTTTGGCTTGATGAGGTTCTCTACCTTGGGCATATCATCTCCGCCAAGGGCATAGCTGTTAATCCTGAGAAGGTGTCTGCAATTGTGAATTGGTTACTGCCTCAGAATGTGAAGCAGCTCCGCAACTTCCTTGGGCTCACAAGCTATTGTCGAAGGTTCGTTGAGAATTTCTCTAAGATTTTGAAGCCTCTTTCCAACCTCCTCCAGAAGCATGTGAAGTATGTTTGGACGCCTGAATGTGACTTAGCTTTCAACACCCTCAAAGAGAAGTTAGTCACAGCTCCAGTTTTGACTCCTCCTGATGAATCCAAACCATTCGAGGTTTTCTGTGATGCTTCCCTTCAAGGTCTTGGTGCTGTGTTAATGCAAGAGAAGAAAGTTGTGGCCTATACCCCTTGCCAGTTGAAGCCCAACGAAAAGAACTACCCCACTCATGACCTCGAGTTGGCGGCAGTTGTCCATGCTCTTTTAACATGGAGACATCTCTTGTTGGGAAGGAAAGTGGACATCTTCACTGATCATAAGAGTCTCAAGTACATCTTCACTCAGCCCAACCTCAACCTCAGGCAGACTCGTTGGGTCGAAATGATTCAAGAGTATAATCCGAGTATCGAATATACTCCAGGCAAGGCCAATGTAATTGCGGACGAATTGAGAAGGAAGGCTTACTGCAACAGTTTGATTCTCAAGCCCTATCAACCGAAGCTTTGTGAAGCTTTCCGCAAACTTAATCTCCAAGTTGTTCCTCAAGGATTCCTTGCCAACCTCCAAGTCTCTCCTACTTTGGAAGATCAGATTCATGAGCAACTTCTTGATGCTATGGTGAAGAAGGTGAAGATTGGGATTGCCAAGAGCCAACTCAAGTACAAGTGATATCGCCTTGATGACAAGGATACTCTATTATTCGAGGATCGCACTGTTGTTCCTAAGGGTGACCTTTGTAAAGTCATTATGAACGAGGCTCACAATTCACTCGTATCTATTCATCCTGGAAGTACAAAGATGTACCATGACCATAAGCAGTCGTATTGGTGGACTCGAATGAAGCGCGAGATTGCTCAGTTCGTGAATGAATGTGTTGTCTGCAGAAGAGTGAAAGCAGAACACCAATGACCAGCTGGCCTCCTCCAACCTCTTGCCATTACAGAATGGAAGTTTGACCATATTGAGATGGACTTCGTGACTGGATTTCCCAAGTCCAAGCGTGGCAATGATGCTATCTTCGTTGTCATCGACAAGCTCACTAAAGTGGCTCATTTTCTTCCTATCAAAGAATCTATCACAGCAGCTCAGTTGGCAGAGCTATATACCTCCAGGATTGTCTCTTTGCATGACATTCCACAGTTGATATCTTCAGATCGTGGAAGCATCTTTACCTCTAAGTTCTGGGATTCTTTTCAGAATGCCATGGGCACCAGCATTCGCTTCAGCACAGCCTTTCATCCTCAAACTAGTGGACAAGTCGAGCGAGTAAATCAAATTCTTGAAGATATGCTCAGGGCATGTGTCATTTCTTTCGGTATGAAGTGGGAAGATTGTCTTCCATATGCCGAGTTCTCCTACAACAACAGCTTCCAAGCAAGTTCGGGCAAGGCCCCATTCGAGATTCTCTATGGTTGAAAGTGTCGTACTCCTCTTAATTGGCCAGAGACTGGTGAACACCAACTTCTTGGCAATGACTTGATCACAGAGGCTTAAGAAATGTGCAAAGTCATTCGTGAAAATCTCAAAGCCGCGCAATCGCGCCAGAAGAGTTACTATGATAGCAAGCATCGTGACTTGGCTTTCGAGATCGGAGACCATGTCTACCTCCGCGTCTCTCCAATGAAAGGTACTCGTCGCTTCGGTATCAAAGGGAAGCTTGCCCCTAGATACGTGGGTCCTTTCAAGATCATTGGCAAAAGAGGCGATCTCGCCTATCAACTTGAGCTTCCGTCCAACTTTGCAAATGTTCACGATGTGTTTCACGTGTCTCAGCTTCGCAAGTGTTTCAAGACCCCTGACCGCACCATCAACTTCGAAGAGATTGATCTGCAAGAAGACCTGTCTTATCATGAGCATCCCGTTGCTATTCTTGAAGAAACTGAGCGCAAGACTCGCAACAAGTCTATCAAATTCCTAAAAGTGAAGTGGTCAAATCATTCCAACCGTGAAGACACCTGGGAACGCGAGGACCACCTCCGTTCCGAATATCCGGAGTTTTTCCAGTCCTAGATCTCGGGACGAGATCCTTTCGTAGTGGTGGAGTGTTGTAACGCCCCATATGTAATTTGCCATATTTGTATTCCAACTCTTGCCATTTTCGGCACTAAGTTATGATATTCCTTTGTGGTTGGTTTTTGTATTCGTTTTGCTTTTGTCCTTGTCATGCATCTCATATCATGTCATCATGTGAATCGCATTTGCATACATGTTCGTCTCATGCATCCAAACATTTTACCCGTTGTCCGTTTTGCATTCCGGCACTCCTATGTCCTTCGGCGTCCCCTTTTGCCTCTTTTCATGTGCGAGTGTTAAACATTCTCAGATTGGACCGAGACTTGCCAAGCGGCCTTGGTTCACTACCGGTAGACCGCCTGTCAAGTTTCGTGCCATTTGGACTTCGTTTGATACTCCAACGGTTAACCGAGGAGCTGTAAAGGCCTCGTGTGTGTTGCAGCCCAACACCTCTCCAAAGTGGCCCAAAACCCACCAAAACCCCCTCCATCCTCTCGGTCGTTCGATCACGATCGCGTGGCCGAAAACCGTACCTCATTGGGACTCTCCTAGCTGCCTCTACCTACAAATATGTGCACTCCCCCAAAAAATCCCGGATGAAACCCTAGCAAATTCCCCTCTCCGCCGCCGGACGAACTCCCCACCGACGGACATGTCCACCGCCCTCGCCGCCACCACGTGTTGCCTCCTGGTTCATTGAGATGTTGTGCCCACTTCACCGTCCACCTGCGTGCCGGCCCGCCGGGGCCCAGGCGGGGCCCTCCCGGCCCGCGTGTCCGCCCGCCGCCGCCTGCGAGCCACGCCTGCAAGCGCCGACCTCCACCGCCGCGCTCCAGCTCCACCGCGCCAACTCCGGCCGGCCACCTCCGCGTCGGAGCGCCGCCATGGCGCACCTTGCCGTGCCAACTCCGACCACCGCGCCGCCCGCTGCCGTCTTCTCCAGCCACCGACGCCGCCCTCCGTCGACCCGGATCCGGCGTCCCCTCGACTCTGGCATCTTCATCCTCCCTGGCTAGTCCCGGCCACCGCAGGGAAGAACTCCGGCGAGCTTTTCCCCGGCCAACCTCGGGAGTCGTGCCCAGATCCAGATCCAACTATAGTAACCCTAGGGGTTGACCTCGTTTTCCCCCTAAGTCTGCATTATTTTTAGCATTCTTCATCATGCCATAACTCTGCATCCGTAGCTCCGTTTTGCGCGTGTGATATGTCAAATTGTTCGTCTGGATGTTCACTTCATTTCATTCCATTGCACCATGCTTGTTTGAGTCCATCTTGATGTCCTAAATGCTGTGGCAATAGTGCTATGTAATGTTAGTTTCTGTTTCTTAATAGATTATGGACATTTGTCATTTTTGCCATGTTTAATGTGTGCCTCCTATGAACTTGAGCCATACATGTGTTTTGGGCTATGCCATGCCATCTTTACAGGGGTGTATGCCATGTATTTTTGTGATCATTGTGGTGACTAGCAAAAGCATGCAAAGTAGCTCTCGTGATGTTGCTGATTTCAGGGACTTAGAATTCTTCTAAGTCTTTGTTTGCAATTATGGAGTACCCTAGCATGACTCAATCTTGCTCTACTTTTGCTATAAAATGTTCCTGGCAGATTGTTTACATGTTATTCAATTTTGCCGAGGTTATTGTAGTTGATCCATATATGCTATGAGTTTGTTCTAGCCATGGTTAGCTTATTTATCATGTCTTCTTTCTGGGTGTATGCTTAGTTTGTCATGCAATGCCTTGTGGTTCATGCATTGAGCTCGTAAACATGCCTACGTAACTCTGTTTTTGCCATGTCCAGTTTTCTGCGAAGTCTGAATCTGTTAACGAAACTTGCTATGTTTACATGGTTGCCATTGTATCTTCTGGTCCTTTTTGGCTTATGGTCAATAAGGGACTTTTGTTATATGCTTTGATTAGTTTCATGCCATCCCTTGCTTTGCCATGATATGTTCCTGTAGCATGTTGTTAACTTGCTCTAAACTTTGCTTCCTGATGTTAAATCCTGACATGTTATTTTCACCAAGTCGGAGAACCTGATATCTTTTGCACTTTTGCTATGCTTGTTTGAACCTGCTATTGTGTGATTTAGCCGTAGCTCAGTGTTCATCTTTTGTCAAGCATCTTGAGTGGATCATTGCCATGTGCTTTGTTGCTATGTTAGAGTGCATTAGCTTATTTTCTTGATGCATCTTAGATGGCATCGTGCTGTTAATCGCAGCTTAGTGCCATTATTGTTTTGCTTGCCATTTGCAAACCGTGCATCAGATTCCGGTGATCTTTATATCGATTTCGACCGAAATCAACTCATCTTTCCAGCGGCACTCTTAGTTTTCCAAGTTGAGGCCTGGTTCAATCTTTTCCTTCCGGAGCACGCATATTCATTGCATATCACATCCCGCATATCATGCCATGTTTTGCATCATGTTGCTTGCGCGTTGCACTGTGGTTGATTGTGTTTCCCTTTCTTGTGTTCTTGCTTTGGGTAGAGCCGGGAGACGAGTACGTGATCGAGGAACCCATTGAGAACGCTTACGAGGATCAATCTTACGTCAACTCAGAGAACTTTGTAGGCAAGATGACCATACCCTCGAAATCACTTCTATCTTTGCTTTCTAGTTGCTCGCTCTATTACTATGCCTATGGCGCGATACATACCACATGCTATATCATGCCTCCCATATTGCCATGTCAAACCTCTAACCCACCTTGTCCTAGCAAACCGTTGTTTGGCTATGTTACCGCTTTGCTCAGCCCCTCTTATAGCGTTGCTAGTTCCAGGTGAAGATTGGAGTTTGTTCCTTGTTGGAACATGATTATTGTTGGGATATCATTATTATAACTTGTTTACTTTAATGCACCTATATACTTGGCAAAGGGTGGAAGGCTCAACCTTATGCCTGGTGTTTTTTTCCACTCTTGCCGCCCTATTTTCCGTCATACCGGTGTTATGTTCCTTGATTTTGTGTTCCTTACACGGTTGGGTTATAATGGGAACCCCTTGACAGTTCGCCTTGAATAAAACTCCTTCAGCAAGGCCCAACATTGGTTTTACCATTTGGCACCTAGCCTTTTTCCCTTGGGTTTCGCGGACTCAAGGGTCATCTTTATTTTAACCCCCCCGGGCCAGTGCTTCTCTAAGTGTTGGTCCAACCTGAGCGATGTCTGGCGCCCCCTGGGCAACCAGGGTCTATGCCAACCCTACGTCTGGCTCATCCGGTGTGCCTTGAGAACGAGATACGTGCGACTCCTATCGGGATTTGTTGGCACATCGGGCGGCTTTGCTGGTCTTGTTTTACCATTGTCGAAATGTCTTGTAACCAGGATTCCTAGTCTGATCGGGCCATCCTGGGAGAAGGAATATCTTTCGTTGACCGTGAGAGCTTGTGATGGGCTAAGTTGGGACACCTCTTCAGGGATTTGAACTTTCGAAAGCCGTGCCCGCGGTTATGGGCAGATGGGAATTTGTTAATATCCGGTTGTAGAAAACCTGAAACTTAACTTAATTAAAATGGATCAACAGCGTGTGTAGCTGTGATGGTCTCTTCTCGGCGGAGTCCGGGAAGTGAACACGGTCTCATGTTATGCTTGAACGTAAGTATTTCTAGGATCACTTCTTGATCATAGATTCTCAAACGTGCTTTGCCTTCTCTTCTCGCTCTCATTTGCGTAAGGTAGAAACCATATATGCTAGTGCTTGCTGCAGCTCCACCTCATACCTTTTACCAACCCATAAGCTTAAATAGTCTTGATCATGAGGGTGTGAGATTGCTGAGTCCCCGTGACTCACAGATTACTTCCAAAACCAGATGCAGGTGCCGATGATACCGTTCCAGGGGATGCGACTGAACTCAAGTGGGTGTTCGATGAGGACTCAGGATGTTACTACTTTTCCTTTCCAGACGATCATTAGTGGAGCCCAGTTGGGGCGATCGAGGATCTTATGCATTTGGGGTTGTCTTTATTTTGGTTCCGTAGTCGGACCTTGATTGTATCTGGATGATTGTGTTGTTATATTTATGTATTGTGTGAAGTGGAGATTGTAAGCCAACTCTGTACCTCTTTCCTATTCAGTACATGGGATGTGCAAAGATTACCCCTCTTGCAACATTGCCTACAATGCGGTTATGCCTCTAAGTCGTGCTCCGACACGTGGGAGATATAGCCGCATCATGGGTGTTACATCTAGCCCCGAACTCTTTCCACAACATCTCGGCATTCATTGTCGTGTGCGAGGCCTTCCTTCGCATCCAACCCCACTTTGGTTTGTGGCTCAAGATTTTCAACATGAAGCTGAAGGTGGTGGACGGCCAGCATGCGGAGTGCGGAGGCGCCATGGTGAGCAAGCTGCCCAATGTCACATGGCCCAAGGGTAATTTTGTGGAGACCATCAAGGAGTGGAAGATACTGTGGTTCTATATCACAGAGCCCCGCGACGCCACTTTGGTCGCCGCTTCCGAATACAAGTCTGGAGCTCCAGTGTGGCTCGCCTCCTGGATGGAGAAGGGCCCAAATTGGTCTTCGTCGGATGAGCTGATAGTGCTGCAAACGTGCATTCAAAGCATGGTGGATAAAAACATCAAGCTTGTCAACGTAATCCAGGTGATGCTGGTTCACCGGATTCTCCCATGCCAAAGCCGAGGCTGCCCCTTATGGGAATTCAACCCGAAGAAGCACCAAACCTTGGTAAGGCTCTTCGGAACCACTCATGAAAATGCCTGGAAGTTGCTTTGTAAGGGCAATGAGATGCTGCCAGCCATAGACTCGGACCAAGGGCACGACATTACTCATTCCGCCAACGAGGTAAGCCTTTTACGTCTCTACACGCATCCTCTACTTGCTTGTTTCAAGGAGGATATCTAAACTTTATTATTTCAGGTATGGACAGAGAGAGCAGAGCGCATTCGATGTTCGGCTCCGCTAACCGAGGAACCAGTCATCCCGCTCCTGGCGAAGATGCTGGTACCGACACCCTATAAGGCGCCGGAGAAGAAGGCCAAGGGCGTCCGGAGTGGCCCCCGCCGCAAGGGAGCTTCAGACGTAACGTCCGAAGACAAAACTCACTCCTCCGCCACCGAAGACGATGATCAGGAGGAGGAAGAAAGCACCTCTCCCCCTGATGGGGGGGAGGAAGAAGAGGGCGGCCACCACAAATCTGGAGGCGAAGGCACCCAAGAGGGGGAAAGGTCCCCTTGCGGATAACACCGCGTGGGACATCGACAACAGCCCGGAACGACGCCCCCGAAACAAGCCCCTGGCTGCATCGTATGTACTAAAAACCCGCATACGTCCCTACATCCGGCCTCTCTTTGCTTCATGATATTAATATGTTTAAATGATGCAGTCCGGCCCACGATAGCTCCCAGCGGTCCTCATCAAGAGGTTTGTTGGATCCGAAGGTGATGTCCAGTGGGTCACCACCGGCCGCTCACTCTCCCATGGCCAAGGGCGACGATGAGTTGTTGTCCCAAAGGACCTTCCCATGCCAGGGAGAGGTTTAGGAGGCCGCCAGGGTGAAGGCCGAAGGGCGGAACATCGGCTGCCGGACACATGGGGGAGCAGACCCCCATGACGACTGGGGGTGGTGGCCTTTCTCAATTCGGCCCCCAGCCGATTACAAGTCCGGAGACCTATACGTCTCTGGAATACGGCGAGCAACCTCCTTCTAAAGAAGGGGGTGTGCCTATTCTGCCGGTGACCTCTATCCAACCAAAGGCACTGGATAATCTGCTGGAAGTGCTATGACGCGCTTCCTTTGTGGATGAACACCGTATCCTTATGGGTACGATGATTGAGAAGGTTCAGTCCATCAAAAGCGGACTGACCGAGGCCTGCGGCAGCCTGCTGACAGGCTTTGAGGTAAGCGACGCAAAAGAGAAAATCCCAATATAGACAGTAGACCCTGAGACACTGTCCGGTGTTTGGGAAGAAGAGACGGATAGAGGATCAATTTATTTTCGCAGAAAACTAACTAAAATATGTCTTATATGAATAAGCAGGCGTCATTGCTGGCCGTGACCTCACACACTGCCGAAGTCTCCGGACTAAAGCAGAGACTGGAGCGGGCTGAGGAGGAGCTCGGCCAAGCGAGGAAGTAGCTAGAAGACCAGCAAGGTATGTACTGACTAGCTGTATATTCGGAAAGAATAAATAATGCATATTGACTGTAGTGCCATGATATGTGTAGGAGCAGCGACCAAGGTCGAGGTCCTTAAACAGGCCCTGGCCCAGGCCGAGGAGAAAGTTGCCAAGGAAAAAGCCGCCCGCGAGAATCAGGAGGCCCGGCTGGATGAGGTCCAGCAAGAGGTCCAGGATGCGGTGAAGAAATGCGAATCCTTGGAGCGCGAAGTTTCGGCTCGAGAGACCGAATTCGCTACGGCCCTCCAAAGCGCGGTAGAGGCCTGGATTGAGGCCCGGGCGCCCTCCAGGAGATCCAGGAGGCCAAGAAAATCACGGCGGGTAAGGCGTTTAGTATGCAAAGCAAATATGTGAAGAAGAAGTATATCTTACTAACCCGGACTCGGAGTCCTCCAAGCGCGTTTGCGGATCTGCCACGCAGTATGTCTGACACTGCGGAGTTCTTCCGAGCTGAATAAGGGAGCTCTACGGAGAAGCTGTTCTGGTCGCAATATCTTGCGCCAGAACATCCAGTGCCCTTCAGCAATCAGCTAAAACAGCTGGTCGAGCTGCATAGGGTGGCTGAACTAGCCATGATGGATTTAATAATCCGGCTATGGCCTGCCGAAGCTATGCCCGGCAGCTACTTCGGGCTCGTGAAGCGGCTGGTGAATGCCTGCCCTCGGCTGGACGTTGTCAAGCGGTCGGTCTGCATGCAGGGCGCGTGCATGGCCTTCGCCCACGTCAAGGTGTGGTGGGCAAAGATGGACGCTGTCAAGCTTACAAACGGGGGGCCACCAGAGGGCAAGGAGCACCGCACGCCTGGGTGGTACTTTGAAGACATCCTGGAGGGGTCTCGTATTGTGGCAACGCAATGTGCGCAAGACATTATTTTCGAATGAATACATTCATGTTGTCTCTGCCTTGTATGATGGAACAAAGTCGTTATGTAATATAATGTTTGTTATTTAAAAAATTTCACCTCCTGTGCAACCGTGTTGTGTGAAATCTAAGAGTTGGCCAGTCGTCGGCTTCTGCCCCCGCCTAGGTAGTACGTGGGTCTTCGGGGTGTAATATAAACACTCTTGATCCAATTGTTTGGTCCTTGAAGGAGGTGTTTAGCGCGACGAACTAGACAATCGGACTATGTGGCTTTAGCACCCTCACTTAGCCATAGGAGTTTGACAATAAAAATATAGGCACAGCCCGTAGTATCCGAAGTAGGATGCTATAAACACCTGATCGGGTAAGTACCGATCCCTCGCGTAATGCGGGAAAAATCTCTAAGGATTTGAGACCTCCGAAGAGCTGGCCGGCTCTTGCCACATCATGACAGTCAGTTTTCGGCTTTCTCTACTGAGGTGCTCATCCGGGTAAACCAGGGCACAATCGCAGTAGTTCTCCCTTTACTACCCTAGCCGATATAGCGGAACGTAAGGTAGCAAGCACATGAGCCGGGAAACCCAACTATTGACCAAAGACATGATTTGGAGCCAATGCATATAGTGCTAAATTAGGGATGCCGAACAATACTATAAAAACTGTTCGGACTTTGTTGCCATGTTGTGGGGCGCTATGAAGCCCCTGGCAAATTGAAACATACCAAAGTGTACGGGTGCTGTTTGATAAAGTTATCAAAAAAATAAAAAGAAGAAAGGGTAGTAAGCTAGAGCCGTAGAATTTGGGCTGCAAACAGTTTCCATGATAATTTCATTAGTGCGTCAAAGCGCATTTATACAAGTAGTGCAATAAGCAGAAGGCTATTTAATATGCCTTAACCAAGGGTGAGCTGCGTGTCGGTCCTGAAAACAGGTAGAGGGATCGTTAAAGGAAAACCTAAAAATTCCCCCGTACGTCCATGCTTCTTGTCGTCTTGGTGTGTTTATCCTTGAAAAGGACCAATGGTCAGGCTGTCAGAGAAGGCCTGTGGAAAAGAAACCTGAAAAGGAGAGAGAAGAAAAAGTGAAAGTACATGTGTCCGGGGGCGGTCGAGCCGTATTGTGGATCACAAGCTAGTTATGCCTCCATCTGTGCCCAAGGTATTTTGAGTGCGTTGTTATGTACATGCGGTACAATTGCCGCCACTTGGACGGGACTAGGACGGAGGCCGAATTGCAAGCCGAGCTCTTGACGAGCCAAGCTGTCCTGCTACAGAATAGTCCAGACTCTCTTGACAGTGTCCGGGAGCTCGACTGCCGAATTAAGATTCTTCTTGAAAAGGTCGCTTTGTACTTCTGCTGCTAAAGCAGCGGTGTGCTCCTCGGTGCAGAGGGAGCGTTCCATGTTTCCATTAACTGTTATGATGCCGCGTGGTGCGGGCATCTTGAGCTTGAGATAAGCGTAGTGTGGCACCGCGTTGAATCGAGCAAATGCGGTTCGTCCAAGCAGTGTGTGATAGCCGCTGCGAAAGGGGACGATATCGAAGATTAACTCCTCGCTTCGGAAGTTGTCCGGAGATCCGAAGACAACCTCTATTGTGATTGAGCCGGTACAGTGGGCCTCTACACCTGGTATGACTCCTTTACAGGTAGTCTTTGTGGGCTTGATCCGTGATGGATTAATGCCCAGTTTGTGCACTGTATCCTGATAGAGCAGGTTGCTGCCACCGTCCATCAAGACTTGCGTTAGGTGGAACTCATCAGTTATTGGGTCTAGGACTAGTGCGGCTGAACCGCCGTGACGGATACTAGTCGGATGATCCCAACGATCGAAAGTGATCGGGCATCACGACCATGGATTGAATTTTAGGGCGACCGGCTCTATCGCGTAGACGTCCCTGAGCGCGCGCTTGCACTCCCTCTTGGGGATGTGGGTAGCGTATATCATGTTCACCATTTTGACCTGAGGGGGAAACTTCTTCTGTCCCCCTGTGCTCGGTGGCCGGGGCTCCTTGTCGTCGTCCTCGCTTTGCGATCCCTTCTCCTTGCTCTTGGCGTTTAACTTGCCGGCCTGTTTAAAAACCCAACAATCTCTATTGGTATGATTGGGTGGTTTGTCTGGGGTGCCATGGATCTGGCACGGACGATCGAGTATGCGGTCCAAGCTGGATGAGGCCGAATTGTTCTTTTTGAACGGCTTCTTCCGTTGACCGGACTTAGAGCCACTGAATCCGGCATTAACCGATGTATCATCGGTGTTGTCATTGTTGTTTCGACGCTTGTGTCTGTTGCGTCGGGACTTGTCGTTGCTATTTCTGGCTTTAGAGGTGCCGGCATTGCTTGCATTGTTTTTGCAACGGGTCAGCCAACTATCTTCACCCGCACAAAAGCAGGTCAAGAGTGCCGTCAGGGCTGCCAAGGACTTCGGCTTTTCTTGGCCGAGGTGGCGGGCGAGCCATTCATCGTGGATGCTGTGTTTAAAGGCTGCTAGGGCTTCCGCATCCGGGCAGTCGACGATCTGGTTCTTTTTAGTGAGGAACCTAGTCCAAAATTTCCTGGATGACTCTCCGGCAAGTTGAAGTATATGGCTTAAGTCATCGGCATCTTGTGGCCAGACATATGTACCCTGGAAGTTGTCATGGAAGGCGTCTTCCAAATCCTCCCAGCTGCCAATAGAGTTTTCGGGCAGACTGTTTAACTAGTGCTGTCGTGGAATTGTCACGGCAGATGTCCTAGTGTGAGGACTTAGTCGTGGAGCCATCGCGATGAGGTTAGCTTAAAGGGGTTAATCGGGACAAAGGACACGAGGAGATTATACTGGTTCGGCCCCTTACGGCGAAGGTAAAAGCCTAATCCAGTTGTGGGTGGTATTGCTTGGGTTTTGATGAGTAGGGAGTGAATACGCTTGACCCGGCTCTCGATCTGTTGTTTCTTATCCTAAGCCGCCACTAGGTCGTCCCCTTATATACACGGGTTGATGCCCTGCGGGCTACAGAGTCCCGTCAGGCTTATACAACGTATCCGGCTCGGTGACCTTTCTTACATGCCGTATAATACAAGTTTACATACATGGCAGTTTATATCCATGGGCCTTAAGCCGCCTTCGGGCCTGGGACCTCTACCAAGCCTATCTATGAACCGCCATATGATCTTGGGCTTCATTGCGATGAATCTTCATAGGGATGACCCGGCCCCTCCTGGGCGGGTCATACCTAATAGGTATATCCCCAACAAGTGCCGAGCTGGCCCTTTGAGTTTTAACGGGAGGTATTTGATGGCGTCGAGGTCATCTTCGCGGGCCATATGGATATGGAGAAGAAAATCCTCAAACCACACCGCAGGATCAGTTGTTCCATCGTATGATTCAAAATTCATGAGTTTAAACCCTTCTGGGAATTCATGCTCCATTACTTCGTCAGTGAAGCAAAGAGGGTGTGCGGCGCCTCTATATCGGGCCACATCGCCTCGTAGCTCCGATGGAGTCCGTTTGCGGTTTTCGGCCCGCGCATGACTAGACTTGTCATGCTCGGCTTGAGAGCCGTCGTTGCGCGTCGGGGCAAGCCCCCGTTATCCACAGATCGATCTGGCTGGTCCTGTTTTATTCTTCAGGCCCTGCCGGAGATCATACGTGTATCCCTGAATAGTTTTGTCTCTGCCTTTACGGCGAGGTAAGGCGGGCTGGTGTTCGGCCTGTGTTGCTACTTTGTCCCGACCACATGGTGGTCCGTCAGCCGCATTGTATACTGACGGCCTGGGCTCCAACGCCTCGTCATCGAATTTAGGCAGCAGTTTGCGCTTCGGGTAACTTTTGAGTGGTCGCTTGAGGTCGTGCTCCTCGGCTGCCAGAACATCATTCCATCTATCATTGAGCAGGTCTTGGTCAGCTTGAAGCTGCTGTTGTTTCTTTTTCAGGCTCCTTGCAGTGGCTATTAGCTGGCGCTTGAAGCGCTCCTGTTCGAGAGGTTCCTCAGGCACGATAAAATCCTCGGTGCCGAGGCTTGCCTCGTCCTCGGAGAGCGAAAGATAATTACTGTCCTCCAAGTCTTCGTGTGTGGCCTGTTTACCAGGGCTAACTTGCCCATCTTCCCGATCATCCTATTCAGAAGTTGGCTGAACGGGGTCTTCGTTGTCTTCGGCACCGTCTGGACTGTTGTCTTCTCCTGTGCCGGTGTTGCTATCTTTGCTGCGGTGTGACTTAGAGCGGCACCGCTGATGCCGGCGCTTTGGTTGTACCTCGGGAGGTTTTTCCTTAACTGGATCCTCCTTGTCATCGCCGCTATTCTATTTTGGTGCATCCACCATGTATACGTCATACGAGGAAGTGGTCGTCCAGCGTCCGGTAAACGGCGGGTTTTGGGCCTCTTCTTCTCCGGCATCGTCGTCCATACCATTGATGTCGTCGGAGCCATAATCGAGTGTGTCGGTTAAGTCTTCGAAAGTGGCTATTAAGTGGGCGGTGGTTGGGAAGCGAAAATCTCCATCATCAGCCTCCAGTTCGAACCGGTATAGTTCGGCTGTGAACCCCCCCGCTACGGATAGTGCTCTTAACGAGTTTAACACGTCGCCCAAAGGCGAGTGCCGGAAGATGTCCGCGGAGCTGAATTCGACGAACGATGATCAATCAAGCTTGACGTATGCAGACGCACAAGGTTCGGAACCTGTAGCTGGAGACGAGTCCATGGTTCCGGTGACACAGATGTCACTTGAAGTTAGGTATGTGTGTGGCTCCAACGCCGTTGAGTCTGAGGCTTGCGCGGCGGGGTTGAGCTTCCCGTCTTCGGATGGCGCGATCTGCTCCGGATATAGGGCCAGAGCAGGTACAGGTACTATCTCCTAGGTATGGACCAATGACAGATTTACATCATGTTCATCGTGATGGCAGGGAGCGGCTGCCGTGGTCTCGGATCCGTCAAAGATCAGGTCCCCATGGATATCCGTGATGTAGTTCAAGCTTCCAAATCTGACCTGAGGGCCAGGGGCGTAGCTTTCGATCTGCTCCAGATGGCCAAGCGAGTTGGCCCATAGTGCAAAGCCGCCGAACACGAAGATCTCTCAGGGGAGGAAGACTTCCCCATGGACAGTGTCGTTGTAGATGATTGAAGGAGCCATCAAACCTTTTGACGACGGCACAGTGGAACTCTCAATGAGAGCACCAATGTCGGTGTCAAAACTGGCGGATCTTGGGCAGGGGGTCCTGTCGGATCATGGGTTCCGGCAAAACCTTGAGGTTCAAACACTGGGGTGCATGCGAAGGTTTTCTCCCTATCGATCCACGCTCTAGCTCTCTGAGATCTCGCAGATGAACTCAACTAACTCACAATGTAGAAAGACACAAGATTTATACTGGTTCGGGCCATCGTTGTGGTGTAATGCCCTACTACAGTGTGGTGGTGGATTGCCTCTTGGGATGATGAAGAACAGTTACAAGGGGAAGAACAACCTCCTGAGGTTGAGGTGTTCTTGTGCTTGGTGAACTTGCGTGGGTGAGATGATCTTGGATCTGCTTCCGACTTGTGATTAGATCGATCCTCTCTCGCCCCTCTTCTCTGTGGTGGCTAGTTCTACTTATATAGGCCTTGGTCCTCTCCCCAAATATTGAGCGGGAAGGGAGCCAACAACGGCCAATTCGAAAGGGGACAGCTAGTACACGTTATCCTGACAAAAGGTGGTCTTCGCCTGCCAAAGGCTCTCGTGATGACGCCGTCTTGGGCTCCATGGTGACCTCTGTCCTGCCGTCCTTCTGGTCTTGGTTTCGTTACACCAATATGGAAACCTTTGCTTGATGCCTCGGTACTCCGCGCCTGCGCTTGCCCCCTTGGCACCAAAGGGGAAACAAGGACACTACGCACTGGCGCCCACCTGGCGCCTGCCTGGTCTCGATCGTCATGGCTCACATCCACGGACCTTGCAAGTTTTGCCTTTCCTTGATCTCTCCGCCCCTCGTGAGCCTGCCTGGCGAGGCCGCTCCTGAGGAGGTGTTGCGTCATCCGCCTCGCGAGGCTTGGCCCCTCGCGAGGGTCTTGAATGCCTTGTCGATGAAGATGGGCCATACAAACCTGCCAGCCCAGCCATGTCGTGGGCCGCAGGCAGGCAAGTCTGGGGACCCCTGTCGGATTTTGGGTTCCGGCAGACCCTTGAGGTTCAAACACTGGGGTGCGCACGGAGATTTTGTCTCCTACCTACCTGCACCCCTCCGCCACGCAAAGATCTAAGCTATGAAAAGAACAACATGAGAGACACAGGGTTTATACTGGTTCGGGCCATCGTTGTGGTGTAATACCCTACTCCAGTGTGTGGTGTGGTGGATTGCCTCTTGGGCTGATGATGATGAACAATACAAGGAAGAACAGCCTCGCGAGGGTCTATTCTTGGCTGGGGGGATGAACTGCTGGGAGGAGTTCAGTCTCCCTTCTCTCTCTCTCTCTCTCGATTATCCTCTCCCTTTCATCCTGCGGGTGGCTGGTCCTATTTATAGAGGCCCTGGTCCTCTTCCCAAATATCGAGCGGGAAGGGAGCCAACAATGGCGGGCTAATTTGAAAGGGGACAGCTAGTACTAGCTATCCTGACAAAAGTAGTCTTCGCCTGCACAAAGCTCTGGTGGTGACGCCGTCTTGGGCTCCACAATGACCTCCATCTTGCAGTCCTCCTGGTCTTGGTCTTGTTGCACCAAAATGGCAACCTTTTCCTGATGCCTCGGTACTCCGTGGCTGCGCCTGCCCGCTTTGCACCAAAGGGGAAAGGAGGACACTGCGCGGGCTGGCGCCCGCCTGGCGTCCTTGGTCGTCATGGCTTGCGTCACGGGCACCTCGTGAGGTACCCCGCCTTGATCTCTCCGCCTCCTCGTGAGCCAGCCTGATGAGGCCGTGCCTGAGGAAGCTCCGCGTCGTCCGCCCCGAGAGGCTTGGCCCCTCGCAAGGGTCTTGAGTCTGTGTTGGTGAAGATGGGCCATGCTGGGCCCCCTTTTGAGCCACGCCGCAGGCCGCAGGCAGGCAAGTCTGGGGACCCCCATTCCTAGAACACCGACAATAGCCCCCGGGCCCAAGGCGCGCCCGCACTTGGCCGTGCAGGGAGGCGGAAGGGAAAGAGCGAAGCGCCATGGGCCCTAACAGCCTGCGGCCTCGGGTGCCGCGTGGCGGTTGATTGGACGTGGGCGGCACTGTTCCCCCACGCCCTCCTTATTTTGCGCCATGCTAGGCGGACTCGTAGTCGTACACAGCCGTTCCCCTTTCTTTTGCTTGAGCGCCCTCTGTCCTTCCTCCGCTCGAACTCCGGCTTCTGTTTTCAACCCAATCTCGAACCTTCCCCCCCCCTTCCCATCGCCATGGCTCCGACGAAGAAGGAAAGAAACCCGTGTCTCCGCCTTGCCCGCCGCCGTTGGCGGCCCCCGCCGAGGGCTTGGGCAAGTCAGCTCGGCTCTGTCCACCATCTTCAACAAATGCGGGAGGACGACGGCCTGGCCCGCGTCCCACTTCTCCATCGACAGGATAGTCACCGAGGTCCCGTATTTTGCCGACGCCCTGTGGGCGGGTCTGGTTCCTCCCTTTTCTGATTTCTTCAATGCCGTGCTTTCCCACTATCAGATCCACATGATGTATCTGGGTCCTGAATCCATTACTCTCCTTTCGGTCTTCGCCTTTGTTTGCGAGGCTATGATGGGCATCCTTCCTTTGGTTGCCTTGATGCGCCACTTCTTCTCAATGCGCCTTGTCGACCCTACCCAATGCTGGGCATGTGTGAGCTTCGTTGCCGCGTCTGAGACAGCGGCCTCTGGGATTGACTTCAAGCTCCCCCTGCCCGCAGCTGGGTTCCGCGAGTGGTGGCTGTATGTGGACGCAGGGGTGCCCAGCCCCCTGCTATCGGAGCCAACTTCGCCTGCTGTCCCCAATTCAGGCTGGGGCCAGGAGACGCTTGAGAGCCCCCGGCTCATCTTCGTCTGGCACCGCTTCGCGTTCTTGAGGTCGCTTGGCGTGACAGCGCCCAAGGTGGTGAAGGAATTCCTGCTACGCCGCATCGCTCCTCTCCAACGCCACTCCCGCCGGATGTGGGCCTTCAGCGGTCGCAATGATCGTATGAGGCTCCAGGAAGAGGACCTGACTCCTGAAGCGCTGAGGACAGCGCTCTTGACCCTGACTGGGGACCTCAACCCCGGCAGCATCTAGCAGGGAGGGGCCTTGCTGTACCTCTGCCAGAGCAGGGGCGATTTTGTGAAGCAGATGCCTATCTTTGATGAGTGGGGGCCGCGCCCTGCTGGCCTCCAGGGGCCTCGCGAGAACCTAGTGGTGGTCACTGCCCTTCCAGTCGGCCAAGGCGACTCTTCCTCAAGCGGCGGAGCAGGGAGGCATGAGGCGCCAGAGGCCGAGGGGGCTCCTGATAGGGTGACAGCGCCGGGTGATGTTCATGAGGGAGAAGTTCTTGGGGCCCGTGCCGCTGAGGCTGAGGGTGACAAGCAGCTGCCCTCTACGCCTGCGACTGAGGCCCCTGAGGCTCCGGCTGCTTCTCCTGGCGAGGCGATCGGCAGCGCACATCAAGCAGGCGCCCCTGACGCAGATCGCTTTGACGCTCCATCTTCGTCGCTGGTTGATCCCTGCGCCCAACTCTTAGGTCGCTTCCGCGTGGACTTTGAGGCCCTCCGGAAGAGAAGGGAGGCCCTGGGCGACGATTACCCTTGTCGCCTGCTGAAGCGTAGGAAGTACTTCACCACTGATGAGTAAGCCTTCTCCTTTCCCAGCTCCCGATCCTTCTGTTGCTTTTACTGACCCTTGCTCCGCAGGCCCCTTCCAGCCGAGCTTGCGGAGACGGCTGAGGAGCCGTCCCCCTTGGCTTCGCCCCCTCCACCGTCCTCAAGCGCTCCGAGCAGCGGAGCCCTCGTGGTGAGGGCGATCGAAGAGGCGAATCGTCCCGAGACGTATCGTGGCCCTGCGCACCTTGTGATCCTCCTTCGCGGGCCTTCTCGTGGCATAGCCAGCCTGCCGTGGGCTTCTCGCCTGGTCGTGGACTGCGATTGGCTGAGGCGCTCCCTGCGCTCTTCACCTAGGGACGGGCTGGCTCCAGGCCGGGCTTCTGGCGCGGCGTGCCCGGCCGTCGCGAGGGTGCCAGCCCCCAGCCCCCTGCCCGGAGGGGGAGTGCTGATTCGTGGCCCCCAGCGCTTGCTTGGGGCAGATGATGGTGTGGAAGATGTGCTTGAGCGTGCTCGGGAGCGTCGCGCTCTCCGCCAAGGATTCCTTCGAAGGGCGGCTGACGCGGTGAGCCTGCTTGGTGAGGAGCTTGCTGATGAAGACGCGCGCCTTGAGGCCGAGGGCCTGCGCCTGGCTGCGGAGAGGCGCGAGCTGGAGGGCGCCATCGCCCTTGCGCGCCGTCAGTGATATCTTGACGACGCAGAGGCCAAGGAGTCGCTGGTGGCCTCTCGGGAGGCTCGATCTTGGGCCGCTGAGGAGGCCCGGGAAGCCGACCAGCGGCGAAAGGCGGCGGAGGAGCGGGCTCGGGAGCTCCTAGCCTGGTGCCACTCATTGGAGGAGCAGGTGGAGCTGTGTGAGGCAGCCCTCGAGTCGATGAAGGTGGCCTTTGGCGACTCAGCAGAGCTCCAGAAGCGTGAGGAGGCGCTGACGCTAGAAGCTGCCGAACGTACCCGCGAGTACGAGCGTCTGGAGACGAGGGAGCGCTTGGTGACGCAGGCGGAGGATGATGTCGCTGCACAGGAAGCCCGTGTCCTGGAGGAGGTCGGACGTCGGGTGGCGATGGCGCATTTGAACCTCGAGCATGAGTTCGAAGAGAATCTGGGGTTGATCCGGGACGAAGCTGAAGGCAGGATTGCCGCCTTGAGGGCCAAGCTGGAGGAGGCGACGCGGCGGGCCGATGCTTTCCGGGCCGCCCTTGAGGTGGCGCAAGGTGAGTTAACCACCTCCCAGGCCGAGGTGCTCCTTATTCACCAGCGGGTGAAGGAGGCTGAGGCCGTCGCGCGCCAGAATGCGGACGAGATACGTCAACGGCGGATCCTGGAGCATCAGCACGGCCCCATGCTCATCACGCTCCGGGAGAGAGCCAACACAGCCTTGGGAAACACCTGCGAGGCGGCTGTTGGCGAGCCGCACGCAGTCAACTACGCCGGCAATCTTCAGTTCTTCACTGACGTGGTGACGCAGCTGGAGGCGCGGTCGGTCAGGGCTGACAGGTTGGTGGAGGAGAGGAGCCGTGCCCTGCTCCAGCGCGCCTTTTCTCGCGTCTTCAGCCATCTCCGGAACATGGATCCCCACTTCGATTTCGACGCCGCCATCGCCCCAGTCCCCCAGGCCGTCCGAGACGACATGGCGCACTGGGTGGAAGATAATGTGGATGCTCTTATCAGGGCCTTCGCTTCAGATGACGACGGCGTGATCGTGGCTGCTGACGAGGGGGGCGTGGTGCACGTCCTTGACGCTGCTGGCGGCGACGCGGACAGCGATGGCGAGTTCAGCGACGCCAGCAACGGCTCGGGTGGTGCTCCTGAGGACGCATTGGGGGATTTATTCGACTGATTGTGCATCGTTCCTACTTCCTTACCCTGCATGAATAGAACTTAGGTTTTGGCCTGATGGCGGTGAGCATTTTGGAGGGGGAGCCCCTTATGTAAAACTTGTGTTGATCGCGTTAGTAGATGCTATATTTCCCATGCGCCCGCGCCAAGTGGTTGGCTTAAGCGACACGCTGGTCGGCTAGTTTACCTTTGTCCCGTGCTGGCCCTGAGGTAGCCCGTGGGAGGCTGTGGTGTCCTGAGTGCTCCCTGATTGAATCCGTTGGATCTGCAGTAAAACACCCTCCCGAGAGGATGCGGCGGCGGCAGTCTGGGCTGCGCGCAAGCTAGGCCTGACCCGGCTCGCGAGGGGCTCACGAGGGGAGGCAGCTGAGGCGAAGTGGTAACCAAAACGCGAGAAATTGCTAGAACGAGACTAAGCACCCCTTCCCTGAACACACGTAAATCTCAAATTCGAATCCAACCTGAAACCTGCGGCGGAAAGCGACAACCAAAGGGAAAAGCAACGAAAGCAGACAAAAGGCCGCGTCCGGCACCTAGTCTAGTCTTGGACGTCTTCTCAACAGTGCGGAGCTAAGTGCTGCCACTGGGCGTGGGAGGGAGCCCCAGGGCCTGAGGCCGGCACCCCTGAGACTCCGGGGCGTGTACAGCCCCACTCATTATTACGTGAGAGTGTCACGGGGCGGCGAGCTTCACAGGCACTGGGCCTTCTTCACAGGTATCGGCCTTGCTTCACATCGCCAGATGAGGGCCCCGCCTTGCGCCACACTCTAGTGCCATCAACGACGACCGGAAACCAGGACGCCGCCGATGGGGTAGAGCGGTCGCCAGCGGTTCCCGCGACGACCACGGGTCCTCCGCCGGGGGCAGGCCCTGAGGCACCTCCCCAGCGGAGGGCCTACCTCCTGAGAACACCTTGCTCCGAACGCCGCGGTGGTGATGTCGGATCCCGGCCCCTCTCCTGCAGCCCCCTGCGCCCTCCTCCCGAGGGGTAGGAGACTGTGGGAGCGGGGCAGCTGCTCGCTGTGGCGACCTGCACCTCCTACGATCCATGGTTAGCGTATGCCTGCTCCTGAAGAATTAGCGGTACCCGATAATCGTTGCCTCCAGCGCGGCCAGTGAGACCGTCCCGGGGCTCCTGGAAAGGCTCAGCTTCTGGCGCCTCGTCCCCCCAGCCTAGGCTGTGGAGCGAGCCTTGTTCGCCCTCGTGAGGGTGTTCTTGGTCCATCATGAGGGGCACGTATTCCTCTGGCGCCGTCATCCCGAAGGCCACGCCGTAGTGCCCCGTGTGCCACGCGGTCCTGCCTGACGCGCCCATCGTGGGGTGGCAGCGCGGCTGTCCACTGGGGCCGCGGGTCGCATCGCGTCCTTCTTCTTCGCGGACTGGGAGCGGGGGTAGCGCCGCCGCCGGTCTGGTGCTGACAGCTTCGCTGGTGTTGGAGCAGCCTTGGAGCCCGCGGGCGCGCGTGGAGCCCCCGTGCTGGCCGCCCTGGGCTTGAGATGGGAGCTGGGTGCAGAAGGGGTGAGCCCCCGAGGCGGCGAAGCCCAGGAGCTCTGCCACCCACTCCAGCAGCACATCATGGCCGCCCTCCAGCAGCCTGCACTGCAACAGCTCTCGGGCCACCGTGAGCACGGCCCTCGAGTTCGCCTGCTCCCGGCGGGTGTACGGTGTCGTGGTCGCGGCATGATTGGAGGCCCTTGCTGACGACCGCGCCTGCCGTGGTGTGAGAGCTGTCGAAGCCTATCCGCGTCGGTCGCGGCCTGTAGCGCCCTGCGGACCGCGAGCTGCTTGGGGCGCGGGGTCGCCCGAGGCGAGCGGCTCGGCGCGGGCGGGCCACGCCGCCCATGGATCAGGGTTGCCCGCCTGGTCGCCGGACATGGTGATGACGACGCGACGGGGCACGAAGCGGTAGAAGGTGGATTCCGGTGCACCCCTACCTGGCGCGCCAAATGTCGGATTTCGGGTTCCGACAGACCCTTGAGGTTCGAACACTGGGGTGCGCGCGGAGATTTCGCCTCCTACCTACCTGCACCCCTCCGCCACGCAAAGATCTAAGCTATGGAAAGAACAACACGAGAGACACAGGGTTTATACTGGTTTGGGCCACCGTTGTGGTGCAATACCCTACTCCAGTGTGTGGTGTGGTGGATTGCCTCTTGGGCTGATGATGATGAACAATACAAGGAAGAACAGCCTCGCGAGGGTCTGTTCTTGGCTGGGGGGATGAACAGCTGGGAGAAGTTCAGTCACCCTTCTCTCTCTCGATTGTCCTCTCCCTTTCATCCTGCGGGTGGCTGGTCCTATTTATAGAGGCCCTGGTCCTCTTCCCAAATATCGAGCGGGAAGGGAGCCAACAATGGCGGGCTAATTTGAAAGGGGACAGCTAGTACCAGCTATCCTGACAAAAGTAGTCTTCGCCTGCACAAAGCTCTGGTGGTGACGCCGTCTTGGGCTCCACAATGACCTCCGTCTTGCAGTCCTCCTGGTCTTGGTCTTGTTGCACCGAAATGGCAACCTTTGCCTGATGCCTCAGTACTCCACGGCTGCGCTTGCCGCCTTTGCACCAAAGGGGAAAGGAGGACACTGCGCGGGCTGGCGCCCGCCTGGCGCCCTTGGTCGTCATGGCTTGCGTCACGGGCACCTTGTGAGGTACCCCACCTTGATCTCTCCACCTCCTCGCGAGCCAGCCTGATGAGGCCGTGCCTGAGGAAGCTCCGGGTCGTCTGCCCCGCGAGGCTTGGCCCCTCGCGAGGGTCTTGAGTCTTTGTTGGTGAAGATGGGCCGTGCTGGGCCCCCTTTTGAGCCACGCCACAGGCCGCAGGCAGGCAAGTCTGGGGACCCCCGTTCCCAGAACGCCGACAACCCCCATTCTCAGGACGCCGATAGTAGCCCCCGTTCCCAAGGCGCTCTCGTGCTTGGCTTCGAGGCGAATCCAAAGGGTCAAGCGCCAAGCGCCACGGGCCCCCAAAGCCCGCGGCCTCGATTGACACGTGGCAGTTGATTGGGCGTGGGCGTCTCCACTTCCCCATGCTGCCTCGGCAACTGCCCGACTTGACAAGTCCCTGCGACATGCAAGGAAAACCATCATTACCTCTAATCGTGGGGGTGCTGGTTGGCCTTCTCCTGCTATAAATGGGGAGGGGGGCAGAGCCCCTGTCGCCCATCTCTTCCCATCCCAATCGCTTCTTCTTCGTCTGCTCCACCATCGTCTCCAATGGCGCCGTCGAAGAGGTTCTCCACCGCGGAGAAAGGAAAGGCCCCTCACGAAGGGCCCGGCTCCCCGGCACCTAAACAGGGACGTGGTCGCCCCCGCAAGCACACCATGACTCCCACCGAGGCCCCCTGCTCCGGGGTGGCGCCGCTGTGCGTGGCAGGGGTCGATCCAGTCGTGGTAGCCCCTTCGATGAGGGGAGACGTGCCATGGTCGCACGGCCTCCCCGGCCACGCTTCCACTCAGCAGAGGTGCTGCCGGAGTTCGTTGTCTGGTCATGCATCCGGCCGGCAACTGGCTCCAGCTCCCTCGCTTCTTCGTCAATGAGCTGTCGGACCCTGGTCCAGGCGGGCTCTGGCTGCAGGCGGACGGTTGCTGCAGCAGGGCCTCCTGGGTCGCGGTTGAATTCTCCGCCGCGGGCAACATTGCTCTGGCTCACGGTTGGCAGACGTTCGCCCGCGTGCGCGGCCTGGGCAAGCGGTGCATCCTCCACTTCAAGTATGATGGTGATGCGAACCTCTACGTGAGGGCGTTTGGGGAAGATGGTTGCCGCACCGGGTGCTGCCTCGAGACAAACAACGGCGAGGAGGTGCTCGGTCTCGGCGATGGCCGTGACGAGGGTGATCTCACCGGCTGCGCCTCATCCAGCTATAGTGGCTCTTCTCTTGGAGAAAGCTCCAGCAGTGGCGGCTATGACCAGCCACCCCGCCGCCGCGCCCGCTTCGAAGGTGGTAGCGGGTCATCTCTTCATCGTGACTCCGTGAAGTGCAAGGAGGGGTCCAGTTGAGCTCGGGATGTCGCTGGAGGCCTGCCCCCATGGCTCTTTGCAACGCCGCTTTTGTTTTGTTCCTCTTTTGTTTCCTGCATCAAAATGAAACCAGTATGGGCCCATAGGGGTGTGTATCAAACTGTGATTCCTCATTCATTACGCTATGCTTGTTATTTCTATGCTGTGTCGTTATTTCGTGCGGAGATATCTTAGCCTGGCGCGTTCGTGGCGGCTTCTTCTTCATGAGGCATTTGTCTCCTCGTGCCCGTCTTGGCTTGGTGGTTGCTCAGGAACTGCAAAAAAACTTGTTAGGAAGCTCGCTAGGAGACTCATCGTTCACCCGAGCCTTGACCCAGCGCTTCATATCGCGGTACCCGAGGGGCACGGATTAGGAGAGATGTGCCGGTGGAAGGCCCGAACAAGGGTGCCTCGCAAGAAGGCAGTCCGAAGGCAGAGAGAAGGATCAACTCAGGAAGAAGAAACCCTCTCAAAGGCACCGGCCTAGCCCCTTTGTGAGGTATGCGAGACAGAGAGCACAAGCGAACTAGATTCAGAAAAGGCGACGAAACCAAATCTGCAAGTGTCACCGGAAGCAAACTTCGATTAAGAGAAGGCGAGCCAACTACAGAAAGCAAATGAAAAGCCACGTCCAGCACCTAGTCTAGTCTTCGACATCTTCTCACTAGTGCGGAGCTAAGTGCTGCCACTAGGCGTGGGAGGGAGCCCCCGAGGCCCGAGGGCGGCTCTCCGGAGACTCCGGGGCGTGTACAGCCCCACTCATTATTATGTGAGAGTGTCACGGGCGGCGATTCTTCACAGGCACCAGGCCTTCTTCACAGGCACCGGGCCTTCTTCACAGGCACTAGGACTTTCTTCACAGGCACCGGGCCTTCTTCACAGGCACTAGGCCTTTCTTCACAGGCATCGGGCCTTCTTCACAGGCACCGGGCCTTCTTCACAAGCACTGGGCCTTTCTTCACATGCACCGGGCCTTCTTTGCAGGCACTGGGCCTTTCTTCACAAGCACTGGGCCTTGCTTCATGGGTAGAACTTACGGAGGTGCTGGATGGGCACCCCGTCCTGCGTCTCCAGGCGCGCGGCGCCAGGCCTGGAGATATGGACGACCCTGAATGGGCCCTCCCACATGGGTGAGAGCTTGTGCAACCCCTCCCTGGAGAGGACCCGCCTCAAGATGAGGTCTCCTACCTCAAGCATCTTGGGGCGGATGTTGCGGCAGTGGTACTGCCACATCACCTGCTAGTACCTTCCCGCCCTCAGTGCATCTTCGCGGCATCGTTCCTCCCCCAGTACGAGGTCCATCCCCCACATGGCGTCTTGCTGCGTTTCATCAAACGCCAGGACCCGTGCGGAGCGATGCTTGACCTCGTGAGGGAGGACTGCTTCGGCTCCGTAGACAAGGAAGAATGGGGTCTCTCCTGTTGGCTTCGTGGCGGTGGTGCGGATGGACCACAACACGGACCGGAGCTCGTCGTGCCAGCCCCTGCCGCAGGCCTCGAGCTTCTTCTTGAAGGTCCTGGTCTTGAGGCCTCTCAAGACCTCCACGTTGGCGCGTTCAGCCTGGCCATTGCTCCTGGGGTGCGCCACCAAAGCATAGCAGATCTGCGTTCCAAGGTTAGCACAGTATGTTTTGAAGAGGTTACTGGTGAACTGCGAGCCGTTGTTGGTGATGATGCAGTTGGGGACCCCGAAATGGCTCACGAGGCCCTTGATAGATTTAACCGCGGAACCGGCTGGGATGGTGCGGACGGCTTCCACTTCCACCCACTTGGTGAACTTTTCAATGGCGACGTAGAGGCGGTAGCCCCCTGGTGCTCGAGGGAATGGGCCCAAGATATCCAGCACCCAGACCGCGAACGGCCACGTGAGCAGTATAGTCTGGAGGCCCTGAGCAGGCTGATGGATCTGCTTGGCGTGGAACTGTCAAGCTTCGCAGGACTTCACCAGCTCAGCTGCGTCATTGAGCGCCGTGGGCCAGGAGAATCCACTGCGGAACACCTTGCCAATGGGAGTTCGTGACGACGAGTGGTGTCCTCAGTCCCCGTCGTGTATGTCAATCAGCAACTCCTTCCCCTGGTCCCTGGAAATGCAACGCAACGACACATCATTTGGTCGCTTCCTGTAGAACTCACCGTCCTGGATACAATACGCCGTGGCTTGCCGGGCTACGCGCTCTGCGTCCTCCTCCTTATCTGGTAGCGCCCCTTGCATCAGATATTCCTTGGATTCCTTGGTCCAACATCCCTCTTGAGGTTCGAGCGCCAAGAGCAAGTGAGCCCCTGAAGTTGGGCCACAAGATGGGGCTTGCGTGGCTGGCGGTTGTGGGAGCTCCTCCCGAGGCCGCGTCGTGCTTGCAAGTGGTGGCGTCGCTGACAGCTTAAAGAGCCACTCCTAAAAGACGCCAGGCTCTTGGGGCTGCAGCTTGGATGCCCTCCTGGCGATGTCGTCGACTTCCTTGTTGGTGCCACGGGGCACATGCTCCACCTCCATTCCTAGGAACTGCTTTTCCATCTTACGTACTTCCGCGAGGTATGCCTCCATGTGCTCGTCCTTTGGCTCATACACTTTGTTGGATAAGTTGACGAGGAGCTGTGAGTCGCCCCTAACGGTGAGGCGCTTCACCCCTAGAGCTTTCGCGGCCTTCAGACCAGCTATGAGGCCTTCGTATTCTGTGATGTTGTTGGTGACCTTCTCGCCCTATTGAAAACAGAGCTGCATAGCATAGTAGAGCTTGTCCTGCGTGGGTGAGATGAGCACTACTCCGTCCCCCGCGCCCTGGTGCGCGAAGGCACCATCAAAATACATGACCCATCCGTATGGTGCCTCACTCCCTGGCGAGGTGGACCGGTCCTCGCCTGCTTCCAGTGTTGGGGCATCCGTCCATTCCGCCACGAAATCAGCGAGTGCGGCTCCCTTGATGACCCTGGTGGTGCTGAACTCCAACTGGAATGCCTGTAGTTTGATGTTCCACTCGGCGACCCTTCCAACGGAGTTGGGGCTCCTGAGCACCCTCTCCAACGGGTAGGCCAAGATGACTTTGATGGGGTGGCCCTAGAAGTAGTGCCGTAACTTGCTTGAGGTCACCAGGAGCGCGAGTAGGAGCTTCTGAGGCATGGGATAACGTGCCCTTCCGCCCCGCAGCACCGTGCTGACAAAGTAGACCGGGTGCTCGACGAGGACCGGCGTGTTGGTGAGGCTGGCATCTTGCGCAAGCAGGGGTGCCTCCTGAGGTGGTGGGACCTCTAGCGCCTGGTCGCTTGCGGGGATCTCTATGGTGTCATCCTGCTGAGCTTGGTCTTCTGTTGCTGCCGCTATGGCTCTTGCTGCGCCATCCTGATCTTGTGTCATCTCAGCTGGCGACGTAGCTTTGCACGTCGCACTCTTGGCCTGGTGCTCCTCCCAAACTGCCACTAGCGTAGCGCTGGCGGAGTATGGTGTGGCGGCAAGATAGAGTACTAGGGGCTCGAGAGGCCGTGGCGTCACCAATACCGATGGGCTGGTCAGGTATCTCTTGAGGTATTGGAAGGCCTGGTCAGCCTCCGGAGTCCACTAGAACAGGCCCTTTTTCTTCATCAGCTTGAAAAAGGGTAAGGCGCGCTCTCCCAGCTTGGAGATGAAGCGCCCCAATGCAGTCACCCGACCAGCCAGCTTATGCATTTACTTGAGGGTCCGCGGCGGGCTCATGCCTTCAATGGCCTTGATCTTCTCCGGATTCACCTCGATCCCTCTGTGTGACACGAGGAATCCCAACAGCTTGCCAGAAGGAACACCGAACACACACTTCTCCGGGTTAAGCCACAGGTTTACCTGGCGCAGGCTCTCGAAGGTCTCCTCCAGGTCTTGGATCAAGGTTCTCATCTCCCGAGATTTCACCACTATGTCGTCGACGTAGGCCTCCTTGTTCCTCCCGAGCTGCCGCCCTAAAGCGAAGTGCATTATCTGCTGAAAGGTCGCACCCGCGTTGCGCAATCCGAAGGGCATACAGGTGTAGCAGTACACCCCACATGGGGTCAGGAAGGCTGTCTTCTCTACATCTTCCACCGCCATCTTGATTTGGCGATACCCTGAGAATGCATCCAGGAAGCAAAGTAGGTTGCACTCAGCGGTGGATTCGATGATCTGGTCAATGCGCAGGAGAGGGAACGGATCTTGAGGGCACGCCTTTTTGAGGTTAGTGAAGTCGACACACATTCGCTCCTTCCCACCTTTCTTTGGCACCACGACTGGGTTCGCCAGCCATTCGGGGTACCTGACCTCACGAACGGCACCCACCACCTCCAACTTGTGGGTCTCTTGGACGATGAAGGCCTGCTTCTTCGTGGACTGCTGCCATGCACGCTGCTTCACAGGGCGCACATTGGGGCACACCCTTAGGTGGTGCTGAATCACCTCTCTTGGGACCACCACCAGCTGATTGGTCTCCCATGCGAATATTTCCTTGTTCGCGCGCAAGAACTTCACCAATGCGTCCTCTTGGCTGGGGTTAAGGCCGGCACTTATGGTGAAGGTGGCTCCTGAGGAGCCGTTGCTACCTCTTGAGCACTGCGTTGGTTTTCCCTTGAAGAGGAAAGGGTGATGCAGCAAAGTAGCGTAAGTATTACCCTCAGTTTTTGAGAACCAAGGTATCAATCCAGTAGGAGGCCATGCACGAGTCCCTCACACCTACACAAACAAATAAAATCCTCGCAACCAACGCAATAAAGGGGTTGTCAATCTGTCGGGGGTTGGATGCGACATATGCCAAAGGATGGCTTATCATGGTGGGGGCTAGTAGAACGTCGAAGGTGCCTGGAAACGGGATAAGGCGAAGACATGCACGCCAGCGAATCTTACCCAGCTTCAGGGCTCTCTAGTGAGATAATACCCCTACTGCTGCTCTACGAGGTCTCCGCATGATCACTATGGTAAAGTGTTTACACAGTTGCTCCTTGAGCTGTTTCCTGGAGGTAGGAGAAGGCAAGGCTAGCTCTCTCCTTCCTATATGATCTGGTCTAGTGCTAATGGATTCCAACCCTTTGCATGGATGCCCTGGGGGGTTTATATAGGCCTACCCCCCAGGGGTACAATGGTAATCCGGCTGGGTGCGGGCCCAGCCATTAGTCCCTCTGGCCGCCGTCTTAAACGCCGACTCTTGGGGCCCGCCGACTGATGGGCCCCGCCGACTGGCTTGGTGTGGGGCCGACAGGCCGCGTCCGCTGCGGGCGGGTCTTTGCCGGCTGCAGATTACTGTAGCCGTGCCTCTGATGACGCAGGCTCGGTCATGAGGTCGTGGCGATAGCCCCGCCGTCTGGCGGGCGATCACTGTGGCCACTACTTGTCGTGTCTGATTAATGGCGCGTGCGGCCCGTGGGAGGGGCCGGCCGACTTCTGGTGGCTGACTCCCATCCGGGCCGACTGGTGGTGCTTTCGCCGTCTTTCGTATGCCCGCCGACTGGTGGGACCCATCATCCTTGGGTCGTACCAGCAGGCCGTCGTGGACAAAGGGCTCCGCCCCCTGGGGCTGATGTCAGGGCAGGCATGGCAACAGTGTCACGCCGCGCGGAAATCTTCGCGGGTACGGCGTACTGTAGCCACGCCTGCCCTTGGAAAAAAGGGCGGGAGTGGTCCTCACTGTGGCCACTCCCCGTCCCGTCCCTCTTTATGAGTGTTGGAAATATGCCCTAGAGGCAATAATAAATTGATTATTATCATTATATTTCCTTGTTCATGATAATCGTTTATTATCCATGCTAGAATTGTATTGATAGGAAACTCAGATACATGTGTGGATACATAGACAACACCATGTCCCTAGTAAGCCTCTAGTTGACTAGCTCGTTGATCAATAGATGGTTACGGTTTCCTGACCATGGACATTGGATGTCGTTGATAACGGGATCACATCATTGGGAGAATGATGTGATGGACAAGACCCAATCCTAATCCTAGCACAAAGATCGTGTAGTTCGTATGCTAAAGCTTTTCTAATGTCAAGTATCATTTCCTTAGACCATGAGATTGTGCAACTCCCGGATACTGTAGGAATACTTTGGGTGTGCCAAACGTCACAACGTAACTGGGTGGCTATAAAGGTACACTACAGGTATCTCCGAAAGTGTCTGTTGGGTTGGCACGAATCGAGACTGGGATTTGTCACTCCGTGTGACGGAGAGGTATCTCTGGGGCCCACTCGGTAGGACATCATCATAATGTGCACAATGTGATCAAGGAGTTGATCACGGGATGATGTGTTACGGAACGAGTAAAGAGACTTGCCGGTAATGAGATTGAATGAGCTATCGGGATACCGACGATCGAATCTCGGGCAAGTATCGTACCGCTAGACAAAGGGAATTGTATACTGGATTGATTAAGTCCTTGACATCGTGGTTCATCCGATGAGATCATCGTGGAACATGTGGGAGCCAACATGGGTATCCAGATCCCGCTGTTGGTTATTGACCGGAGAGTCACCTCGGTCATGTCTGCATGTCTCCCGAACCCGTAGGGTCTACACACTTAAGGTTCGGTGACGCTAGGGTTATAGAGATATTAGTATGCGGTAAACCGAAAGCTGTTCGGAGTCCCGGATGAGATCCCGGACGTCATGAGGAGTTCCGGAATGGTCCGAAGGTAAAGAATTATATATAGGAAGTGCTATTTCGGCCATCGGGACAAGTTTCGGGGTCACCGGTATTGTACCGGGACCACCGGAAGGGTCCCGGGGGTCCACCGGGTGGGGCCACCTGCCCCGGGGGGCCACATGGGCTGTAGGGGTTGCGCCTTGGCCTATATGGTCTAAGGGCACCAGCCCCAAGAGGCCCATGCACCAAGAGATGAGGGAAAGGAAGAGTCCTAAGAGGGGAAGGCACCTCCGAGGTGCCTTGGGGAGGACGGACTCCTCCCTTGGCCGCACCCTTCCTTGGAGGAAGGGCCAAGGCTGCGCCCCCCCCTCTCCCTTGGCCCTATATATAGTGGGGGAAAGGGAGGGCAGCAACACCTAAGCCTTGGCGCCTCCCTCTCCCTCCCATGACACATCTCCCTCCTCCCGCAGCGCTTGGCGAAGCCCTGTTGGAATCCCGCTACTTCCACCACCACGCCATCGTGCTGCTGGATCTCCATCAACCTCTCCTTCCCCCTTGCTGGATCAAGAAGGAGGAGACGTCGCTGCTCCATACGTGTGTTGAACGCGGAGGTGCCGTCCGTTCGGCGCTAGGATCATCGGTGATTTGGATCACGACGAGTACGACTCCATCAACCCTGTTCTCTTGAACGCTTCCGCGCGCGATCTACAAGGGTATGTAGATCCACTCCTCCCTCGTTGCTAGATGACTCCATAGATTGATCTTGGTGATGCGTAGAAAATTTTGAATTTCTGCTACGTTCCCTAATAGTGGTATCAGAGCTAGGTCTATGCGTAGTTTCTATGCACGAGTAGAACACAAAGTAGTTGTGGGCGTTGATTTTGTTCAATATGCTTACCGTTACTAGTCCAATCTTGATTCGGCAGCATTGTGGGATGAAGCGGCCCGGACCGACCTTACACGTACTCTTACGTGAGACTGGTTCCACCGACTGACATGCACTAGTTGCATAAGGTGGCTAGGGGGTTTCTGTCTCTCCCACTTTAGTCGGATCGGATTCGATGAAAAGGGTCCTTATGAAGGGTAAATAGCAATTGGCATATCACGTTGTGGTTTTTGCGTAGGTAAGAAACATTCTTGCTAGAAACCCATAGCAGCCACGTAAAACATGCAAACAACAATTAGAGGACGTCTAACTTGTTTTTGCAGGGTATGCTATGTGATGTGATATGGCCAAAGGATGTCATGAATGATATATGTGATGTATGAGATGATCATGTTCTTGTAATAGGAATCACGACTTGCATGTCGATGAGTATGACAACCGGCAGGAGCCATAGGAGTTGTCTTAATTTATTTATGACCTGCGTGTCAACATAAACTTCATGTAATTACTTTACTTTATTGCTAACCGTTAGCTGTAGTAGTAGAAGTAATAGTTGGCGAGGCAACTTCATGGAGACACGATGATGGAGATCATGGTGTCATGCCGGTGATGATGATGATCATGGAGCCCCGAAGATGAAGATCAAAAGGAGCAATATGATATTGGCCATATCATGTCACTATTTGATTGCATGTGATGTTTATCATGTTTTTGCATCTTGTTTACTTAGAACGACAGTAGTAAATAAGATGATCCCTCATAATAATTTCGAGAAAGTGTTCCCCCTAACTGTGCACCGTTGCGACAGTTCGTTGTTTCGAAGCACCACGTGATGATCGGGTGTGATAGATTCTTACGTTCAATTCAACGGGTGTTGACGAGCCTAGCATGTACAGACAAGAGACCGAAAGGTCGAGCATGAGTCATATAGAAGATACGATCAACATGAAGATGTTCACCGATGTTGACTAGTCCATCTCACGTGATGATCGGACACGGCCTAGTTGACTCGGATCATGTAATCACTAAGATGACTAGAGGGATGTCTATCTGAGTGGTAGTTCATAAGATGAACTTAATTATCCTGAACATAGTCAAAAGGTCTTCGCAAATTATGTCGTAGCTCGCGCTTCAGTTCTACTGTTTAGTTATGTTCCTAGAGAAAATTTAGTTGAAAGTTGATAATGCGGACTAGGTCCGTAAAGTGAGGTTTGTCCTCATTGCTTCATAGAAGGCTTATGTCCTTAATGCACCGCTCAGTGTGCTGAACCTCGAACGTTGTCTATGGATGTTGCGAACATCTGACATACACATTTTGATAACTACGTGATAGTTCAGTTAAACGGCTTAGAGTTGAGGCACCGAAGACGTTTTGAAACGTCGCGAAACATATGAGATGTTTCGAGGGCTGAAATTGGGATTTCAGGCTCGTGCCCACGTCAAGAGGTATAAGACCTCCAACGATTTTCTTAGCCTGCAAACTAAGGGAGAAAAGCTCAATTGTTGAACCTGTGCTCAGATTGTCTGAGTACAACAATCATTTGAATCGAGTGGGAGTTGATCTTCCAGATGAGAAAGTGATGTTTCTCCAAAGTCATTACCACCAAGCTGCTAGAGCTTCGTGATGAACTATAATATATTAGGACATATATGATGATCCTTGAGATATTCGCGATGTTTGACACCACAAAAGTAGAAATCAAGGAGCATCAATTGTTGAAGGTTGGTGAAACCACTAGTTTCAAGAAGGGCAAGGGCACGAAGGGATACTTCATGAAACGGCAATTCAGCTACTGCTCTAGTGAAGAAACCCAAGGTTGAACCCAAACCCGAGACTAAGTGCTTCTGTAATAAGGGGAACAGCCACTGGAGCAGAATTACCCTAGATACTTGGTAGATGAGAAGGCTGGCAAGGTCGATAGAAGTATATTGGATATACATTGTGTTGATGTGTACTTTACTAGTACTCCTAGTAGCACCAGGGTATTAGATACCGGTTCGGTTGCTAAGTGTTAGTAACTCGAAATAAAAGCTACAGAATAAACGAAGACTAGCTAAAGGTGAGATGACGATATGTGTTGGAAGTATTTCCAAGGTTGATCAAATATCGTATGCTCCCTCTACCATCGAGATTGGTGTTTGCGTTGAGCATAGACATGATTGGATTATGTCTATCGCAATATGGTTATTCATTTAAGGAGAATAACGGTTACTCTGTTTATTTGAATAATACCTTCAATGGTCTTGCACCTAAAATGAATGGTTCATTGAATCTCGATCATAGTGATACACATGTTCATGCCAAAAGATATAAGATAGTAATGATAGTACCACCTACTTGTGGCACTGCCACTTAAGTCATATCGGTATAAAACGCATGAAGAGGCTCCATGTTGATGGATCTTTGGACTCACTCATTTTTGAAAAGTTTGAGACATGCGAACCATGTCTATTGGTGTATATTCATGAAGAAACTCCATGCAAATGGACCGTTTGGACTCACTTGATTTTGAATCACTTGAGACATGCAAATCATACCACATGGGCAAGATGACTGAAAGCCTCGTTTTCAGTAAAATGGAACTAGAAAGCAACTTGTTGGAAGTAATACATTTTGATGTGTGCAATCCAATAAGTGTTGAGGCATGTAGTGGATATCGTTATGTTCTTACTTCACAGATGATTTGAGTAGATGTTGACTATATTTACTTGATGAATCACGAGTCTGAATTATTGAAAGGTTCAAGTAATTTCAGGGTGAAGTTGAAAGATCGTCGTGAAAAGAGGATAAAATATCTATGATATGATCATAGAGATGAATATCTGAATTACGACTTTGGCACAGAATTAAGACATTGTGGAAATTGTTTCACAACTAATACAGCCTGGAACACCGTAGTGTGATGGTGTGTCCGAACATCATAACTGCACCCTATTGGATATGATGCATACCATGATGTCTCTTATCGAATTACCACGATAGTTTATGGGTTGGGCATTAGAGACAACCACATTCACTTTAAATAGGGCACCATGTAATTCCGATGAGATGACACCATATGAACTATGGTTTAGAGAAACCTAAGCTGTCATTTCTTATAAGTTTGGGGCTGCGACGCTTATGTGAAAAAGTTTCAGGCTGATAAGCTCGAACCCAAAGCGGATAAATGCATCTTCATAGGACACCCAAAACAGTTGGGTATACCTCCTGTCTCAGATTCGAAAGCAATAAGGGATTGTTTCTAGAATCGGGTCCTTTCTCGAGGAAAAGTTTCTCTCGAAAGAATTGAGTGGGAGGATGGTGGAGACTTGATGAGGTTATTGAACCGTTTCTTCAACTAGTGTGTGGCAGAGCACACGGAGTTGTTCCTGTGGCACCTACACCAATTGAAGTGGAAGCTTATGATAGTGATCATGAAACTTCAGATCAAGTCACTACCAAACCTCGTGGGATGACAAGGATGCATACTACTTCAGAGTGGTACGTAATCCTGTCTTGGAAGTCATGTTGCTATATAACAATGAACCTACGAGCTATGGAGAAGCGATGGTGGGCCCGGATTCCGATAAATGGCTCGAGGCCATGAAATCCGAGAGAGGATCCATGTATGAAAACAAAGTGTAGACTTTGGCAGAACGGCTCGATGGTCGTAATGCTATTGAGTACAGATGGATTTTAAAAGGAAGACAGACAATGATGGTAGGTATCACCATTAAGAAAGCTCGACTTGTCGTTAAGATGTTTTCCGACAAGTTCAAGGAGTTGACTACGATGATACTTTCTCACTCGTAGCGATGCTAAGAGTCTGTTGGAATTATATTAGCGATTACTGCATTATTTATGAAATCTTACAGATAGGATGTCAAAACATTGTTTCCTCGACGTTTTTTGAGGAAAGGTTGTATGTGATACAAACCGGAAGGTTTTGTCAATCCTGAAAGATGCTAATAAGTATGCAAAGCTCCAACAATCCTTCTAGGGACTGGAGTAAGCATCTCGGAGTTGGAATGTATGCTTTGATGATGATCAAAGATTTTGGGTTTATACAAAGTTTATGAGAAACTTGTATTTCCAAAGAAGTGAGTGGGAGCACTATAGAATTTCTGATGAATATATGTTGTTGACATATTGTTGATCAGAAATGACGTAGAATTTCTGGAAAGCATATAGGGTTATTTGGAAAGTGTTTTTCAATGGAAAGCCTGGATTAAGCTACTTGAACATTGAGCATCAAGATCTATAAGGATAGATCAAAACGCTTAATGGTACTTTCAAATGAGCACATACCTTGACATGATCTTGAAGGTGTTCAAGATGGATCAGTCAAAGAAGGAGTTCTTGCCTGAGTTGTAAGGTATGAAGTTAAGACTTAAAGCTCGACCACGGCAGAAGAAAGAGGAAGGACGAAGGTCGTCCCCTATGATTTTATCATAGGCTCTCTACAGTATGCTATGCTGTGTACCGCACCTGAAGTGTGCCTTGCCATGAGTCAGTCAAGGGGTACAAGAGTGATCCAAGAATGGATCACAGGACAACGGTCAAAGTTATCCTTAGTAACTAGTGGACTAAGGAATTTTCTCGATTATGGAGGTGGTAAAAGAGTTCGTCGTAAAGGGTTACGCCGATGCAAACTTTGACACTAATCCAGATTATTCTGAGTAGTAGACTGGATTCGTATAGTAGAACAGTTATTTGGAATAGCTCCAAATAGAACATGGTAGCTGCATCTGGGAGATGACATAGAGATTTGTAAAGCACACACGGATCTGAAAGATTCAGACCCGTTGACTATAACATCTCTCACAAGCATAACATGATCAAACCCAGAACTCATCGAGTGTTGATCACATGGTAATGTGAACTAGATTATTGACTCTAGTAAACTCTTTGGGTGTTAGTCACATGGGGATGTGACCTTGAGTGTTAATCACATATCGATGTGAACTGGATTATTGACTCTAGTGCAAGTGGGAGACTGTTGGAAATATGCCCTAGAGGCAATAATAAATTGATTATTATTATTATATTTCCTTGTTCATGATAATCGTTTATTATCCATGCTAGAATTGTATTGATAGGAAACTCAGATACATGTGTGGATACATAGACAACACCATGTCCCTAGTAAGCCTCTAGTTGACTAGCTCGTTGATCAATAGATGGTTACGGTTTCCTGACCATGGACTTTGGATGTCGTTGATAATGGGATCACATCATTGGGAGAATGATGTGATGGACAAGACCCAATCCTAAGCCTAGCACAAAGATCGTGTAGTTCGTATGCTAAAGCTTTTCTAATGTCAAGTATCATTTCCTTAGACCATGAGATTGTGCAACTCCCGGATACCGTAGGAATACTTTGGGTGTGCCAAACGTCACAACGTAACTGGGTGGCTATAAAGGTACACTATAGGTATCTCCGAAAGTGTCTGTTGGGTTGGCACGAATCGAGACTGGGATTTGTCACTCCGTGTGACGGAGAGGTATCTCTGGGGCCCACTCGGTAGGACATCATCATAATGTGCACAATGTGATCAAGGAGTTGATCACGGGATGATGTGTTACGGAACGAGTAAAGAGACTTGCCGGTAACGAGATTGAACGAGCTATCGGGATACCGACGATCGAATCTCAGGCAAGTATCGTACCGCTAGACAAAGGGAATTGTATACGGGATTGATTAAGTCCTTGACATCGTGGTTCATCCGATGAGATCATCGTGGAACATGTGGGAGCCAACATGGGTATCCAGATCCCGCTATTGGTTATTGACCGGAGAGTCACCTCGGTCATGTCTGCATGTCTCCCGAACCCGTAGGGTCTACACACTTAAGGTTCAGTGACGCTAGGGTTATAGAGATATTAGTATGCGGTAACCCGAAAGTTGTTCGGAGTCCCGGATGAGATCCTGGACATCACGAGGAGTTTCGGAATGGTCCGGAGGTAAAGAATTATATATAGGAAGTGCTATTTCGGCCATCGGGACATGTTTCGGGGTCACGGGTATTGTACCGGGACCACCGGAAGGGTCCCGGGGGTCCATTGGGTGGGGCCACCTGCCCCGGGGGGCCACATGGGCTGTAGGGGGTGTGCCTTGGCCTATATGGGCCAAGGGCACCAGCCCCAAGAGGCCCATGCGCCAAGAGATGACGGAAAGGAAGAGTCCTAAGAGGGGAAGGCACCTCCGAGGTGCCTTGGGGAGGAGGGACTCCTCCCTTGGCCGCACCCTTCCTTGGAGGAAGGGCCAAGGCTGCGCCCCCCCTCTCCCTTGGCCCTATATATAGTGGGGGAAAGGGAGGGCAGCAACACCTAAGCCTTGGCGCCTCCCTCTCCCTCCCATGACACATCTCCCTCCTCCCGCAGCGCTTGGCGAAGCCCTGTTGGAATCCCGCTACTTCCACCACCACGCCGTCGTGCTGCTGGATCTCCATCAACCTCTCCTTCCCCCTTGCTGGATCAAGGAGGAGACGTCGCTGCTCCGTACGTGTGTTGAACGCGGAGGTGCCGTCCGTTCGGCGCTAGGATCATCGGTGATTTGGATCACGACGAGTACGACTCCATCAACCCCGTTCTCTTGAACGCTTCCGTGTGCGATCTACAAGGGTATGTAGATCCACTCCTCCCTCGTTGCTAGATGACTCCATATATTGATCTTGGTGATGCGTAGAAAATTTTGAATTTTTGCTACGTTCCCCAACAATGAGGGCATGGGGGCTGTTGGCGTCGCGGGCCGACTCCCCAAGGCCGGCTTCTCTGGAAGTCGACGGTCAGGAGTCCGCTTATCCTGAAGTCGTCCCTGGGACTCGGCTGCGAGTGAGCAGCCGGCGGCCTCGCCGCCGACTCTCAGAAGGTGGCTCTTTTTCCTGGGGCCTCGAGGGGCCCAGTCTGCCCCAATGTCTTGAAAGGTTCTGGGCCTGGGTTGGCCTACCTGTGGCCCATTACTCCGACAATAGTCCTTGAAGCCGGTGAGGCTCCGAGGGCGACATGTCATGGAGCCTCACCAGTTTCTTCTTTCCGGCGGTCGGATCTGGGCTTCGCTAGCCGTCTTCTGTCAAGCCGATTAGTCGGAGTCGGACTTGCTCAAGGCCGACTTGCCCCTAAGAAAGTTTGAACGCTGCGGCGGAGTTCAGGTGGCGTGCTTGATAAGCTTTCGGGCCGCCACCCGCGGTTGACCTGTCGCGAGGTGCCACATGGCGGAGCTAGTCTGATCGCCCACGCGCACGACAGAATAGGTCTACAGGCGGGGCCCACCACTACCGTGCCTCGGCATGCGAACGGATCCGTTGTGGCCGTGCGGACGGTTGGGGTTCCCGCACGGTTATTGCGCGTGGTAACTTCGTGTGGTAAATCGTGGGGGTTGTGGGGTCCCGGGCGCAGTTAATTCCACGTCCGCCCCCTCGACTTCTCAGCCCACAAGCCTACAAGTAGGCGGGGGGAGGGGGGGCGAAGCGCGCGCGCCCATTCTCCCCACTTCCTTTCGCTCCTTCTTGCTTCTTCTTCTTCTTGCCGCTGCTGCTCTGAACCATGCCGTGCCCGCAGCGATGAGCTCCTCCGCCGCCGCCGCGCCTCTTGTTGTTCGCTCCGGAGTGTGGGACGGCTCCGAGGTTGACGACGAAGACATCGAAATCCTCCGCCAGACACGATGGCTGCCTGGTAGGGACTTAGTGCGGGTCCGCCTCGTGCCGGAGGGAGAGATATCGCCGGCGCCGGAGGAGGGCGAGCAGGTCATATTCTGCTCGCACCTCATGCGCGGCCTGGGACTGCCGACGAGTGGCTTCTTCCGCTCCTTCTTGGAGTTCCACGGGCTCCAGCCGCACCACCTTACTCCAAACACGGTGGTGCTGCTGGCTGCCTTCGCCACCCTATGCGAAGGCTTCCTCGGCGTTCTCCCCACCATCGAGCTCTGGGGGGAGTTCTTCCAATCCAAGCTTGGCACACACGTTGCCCGCGTGCCAGCCCAGTGCGGTGCATTCATCGCGATGCGGAGATCAGTGGCCGACAATCCGTTTCCCACCATCGCACTGATTAAGTCAGTGAAGATGTGGCAGCGGTCATATTTTTATGTGAAGAACGTCGCCCAGAAGGCGACTGGGTCAACCTGCCGGCTTATGAAGCCGGAGCGCCGGCTGGAAGGCTCTCCAGCTGGTCACACCGAGCCAGGACACTATCTCCCGCTGGTGCTGTTGCCGTCGCATGACTCCGAGTGCTGACGCAGTCGGAGGGCCTGACCGGGGCCGACTTGCTGGCCGCCTTCGTGGCGCGCTGAGTCCTCCCACTCCAAGGCCGACCTCACCTGATCTGCCAGATGAGCGGTCATCGGGACCCGTGTCGGATGTGCTCCAAGGACATGCCTCACGCGGAGGTGGCGAACATGGTGAACTACATTGTGAACCGCGGTCTCTCGGTGGACTGGCGGTTCGGCAAGGAGTCATATTCGCGCGCCAACCCCCCGCCTCTTGTAAGTCGTCTTCCTTCTTCTGTTTCTTTTGCTGCCGAGTTGGACTTGTCAAGTCTGACCGTTTTTGTTTTGAATCAGAATCCTCTCGTCCCTCCCTCGGCCGGCACCGCGGGGCCGGCTTGTCAGTTTGTCCCCGATCGGGCGGAGAGCGATGTCGACGATCCCGACTTGGGGGCGGCAGCCATGGAAGCCAACGCCGTGGGAGGAGGAGGAGAGGCAGGTGGCTCCAGGCCTTCGGCCACTTTCGCCGACTGGCCTGACGACGAGGCCGAGGGAGAAGTCGCCCCACGTCGCCAGCAAAGCGCGAGTTCCTCCACCGGCTTGGACGCTCAAGGCGGTGCGAAGAAGCGTCGGGCCGGGCCGAGTATGCTTGGTGGCTGATCGAAGAAGTTCAAGGGAGCGGCTGCCGCGACCAAACGGGAAGAGGCGGCCGCGAAAGCCAACCGCTTCCGCAAGGAGGTGAAGAAGCCGCCGCTGGTCTCTGTGTAAGCGCCTCCGTCCCTTATCTTTATTTTCTCTTTGTTAATTTTGTCTGAGTTTTTCATATGCTTTTCTCACCTCAGGGCTCCCCTCACTCTTGAGAGGGTTGCCGCCGCCTCCGTCATGGGGTCGGTGGAGACGTCTGCCACCACTCGGCGGATTGAACCCTCCGCCGACCTTCGGGAGGCGACGGAGTGGAATGCGCGGGAGAAGCGCGAGGAGGACGAGGCCGCCCGCCGGGAGAAAGCGGAGGCCGAGGAGGCGGAGGCCTCCGCCCTGAAGAAGCTCGGCCGCCGTTGCAGCAAAGCAGCCAGCTAAGGAAGTCGCGCCCCGGTGGTCGGCGGTGTTCGTTACCCCTTTGAACTCCGCGCCGCCGCCCTCGGAGTTCACGGGGCAGTCGGGGGAAGCCGGCGGCGAGTTCCCGATCATGGAGAGAGGTGGCGGCGACGACCCCCTGCCGGACGTGGTCGCGCCGCCACAGCCGCCCCTGCCGCCGTCTAGAAGCACGGCAGGCAAACAGCTGGTGGATCCGCCCTTGCCGCCGACTGAAGACAAGGCTGTGGCGAGGCTACTCCTTCAAGTAGGCTCGCCAACGCGCCGCCATCTTGGGAAGGCGACTTCGGCGCCATGCCCCTTGGAGACCGGCACCGCTAGCTCGACGATTCCAGACGCTGAGGCGACGAGTGCCGCGCCCATTGGGTGGGTGCGAGGAGGCGGCATGGGCCCGCTGAACCAGGTGCTTCTGGATGTTCAGACAAAGCTGCGAGCCGAGAGCGACGCCATCTAGAACTGCACCAAGGCGCACCTGGCGTCGCGGGCAGCCATCCGGGTATGCTTTCTCCTTTGTCCCTGTTTTCTTGTTTCTCTCTATGGGGGCGCGCCAGCGCACCCACTGGGTGTAGTCCCCGAGTTCTGGGCCGGCTGCAGAGCAGGCGGCCCGGAACTCCAATTGGTATGTTCCGGGTTCTAACCTTTGTTCTAAAATACTTGTTGCAGGACTATCACAACCTCCGTGTCGTCGCCTTCAACCGCAACGTTGAAGAGCCGGGGAAGCGGACTGCCGACTTGTCGGAGAGCCAGGGTGAGTCCTTTTTCTTCTTTGCAGGGGCGCGCTGGTGCACCCGCGGGCTGTAGTCCCCGAGATTCGGGCCGACTGCTAAGCAGTCGGGCCGGATCTCCCCGGCGACCTTCTTCGTTGATGACTTAACGCCTTCTTTCTTCTTTCTCTTCAGAGGCCAACACCGCTCTTCAACAGCAGCTGAGCGAAGCCAACTCCGCATTGAGCGCCAAGGGGGAGGAGTGCAGCAAGCTCGCTGCCGAGCGCGATCTACTGGCCGCACAATTGGCGGAGCAGAAGGAGCTGCTTACGAAGACGCAGAAGGAGGCGGAAGAGGTGGAAGCCGCCCTCCTGGCCGAGTTCACGAGCGAGCGCTCCTCCTGGACCGACAAGGAGGCAATGCTGGTCTCCGGCTTCCACGAGATCGAGGACCTTGTCGACGGTGAGCTTCTTTGCTTTCCTTCTTCGAACCGCTAACTATAGGTCAAGCCGACTTCTGGTTTTTTTGACTTGCTCTTCGTTCTTTCCGTCTTGGCAGACTTCTTCCCCGGCCACTCGCAGGCCGGCATTCAAGCTATCGAGGCCGACCGCGAGGAGCGGAGGGCGGGTGGCACGGAGATCGCCACTGATGCCCCTCGGACTCTTGACGAGCATATTCTGAGCATTGGGGCTCGCGTGTGGCCGGCCCACCAGATGCTGCGCTGGCTTCAACGTGTCGGCGCCCAAGCGATCACCGCCCTGTGGCCAGACGTGCAGGCTCCGCACACCCCCAGTCGGACTGCCGACTGGCTAGAGGTCGCGGCTGGCCGTCTTGAGGCCTGGAAGGGTTCCTCGGCCCGGGCCGGAGCGCGCCAAGCCTTGGAATTCGTCAAGGCGTGGTACCCGGGGCTGGACCTAGACCGGCTGGCCACACTCCGGTCAGAGGCCCAACCGGAGTTGGCAGCCACGGAAGATGCCCTCATCAAGCGTGCGGTGGTGATCGCCGAGTACACCGACACCAGCATCTTTGTCCCCGAGCGGGCTAAAGACGGCGAGGAGGTGCCACCGGAGTGGTTTGGGCTGAACCCCGACTACGGCGAGGACTCGGAAGAGGTGATCGACTCCAGCGTCGAGGAGGAAGACGAGGCGGAGGACGGGAGCGAGACAGAGGCACCGGAAGACGGAGCGAACGGCCAGCCTCAGCTCGACTGTGCCTCCAGCAACGAGCCGTGCCCGCCCGAGCCGACTACTGCCGGAGGTGATCAAGCCGAGACCGCCTAGCCGGCCGCCCCAACGTCCAACACCGCCGTCTCCTCCGATCCTCCAAACCCGTGTGTCGCCCCCTAGGTGTTGGGGAACGTTGCAGAAAACAAAATTTTCCTACTCGTTTCACCAAGATCATCTAGGAGTTCAACTAGCAACGAGCTATCGGATGCATCTACATACCTTTGTAGATTGCGCACGGAAGCGTTCAAAAGAACGGTGATGATGTAGTCGTACTCGACGTGATCCAAATCACCGATGACTAGCGCCGAACGGACGGCACCTCCGCGTTCAACACACGTACGGGACGGGAGACGTCTCCTCCTTCTTGATCCAGCAAGGGGGGAAGGAGAGGTTGATGAAGATCCAGCAGCACGACGGCGTGGTGGTGGATGAAGGGCGTGACAGAAGCAGGGCTTCGCCAAGACTACGAGGGAGAGACGTAACGGGGGGAGATGGAGGCGCCAGGGGCTGGGTGTGTAATCCCTCCTCTCCCCCCACTATATATATAGGGGTGCCATGCGGGGGGGCGCCGGCCCTAGTAGATGAGATCTACTAGGGGCGCCGGCCCTAGTAGATGAGATCTACTAGGGGCGGGCGGCGGCCTAGGGGTGGGGGCTTGCCCCCAAAGCAAGGGGGCGCCCCTCTTAGGGTTTCCCCCAACCCTAGCCGCATGGGCCCTTGGGGGGGTGGCGCCCCAGCCCACTATGGGCTGGGTTCCCTCCCACTTCAGCCCATGGGGCCGCCCCAGGATAGGTGGCCCCACCCGGTGGACCCCCGGGACCCCTTCGGTGGTCCCGGTACAATACCGGTGACCCCGAAACTTGTCCCGATGGCCGAAATAGCACTTCCCATATATAATTCTTTACCTCCGGACCATTCCGGAACTCCTCGTGACGCCCGGGATCTCATCCGGGACCCCGAACAATATTCGGGTTACTGCATATACATATCTTCACAACCCTAGCGTCACCGAACCTTAAGTGTGTAGACCCTACGGGTTCGGGAGACAAGCAGACATGACCGAGACGACTCTCCGGTCAATAACGAACAGCGGGATCTGGATACCCATGTTGGCTCCCACATGCTCCATGATGATCTCATCGGATGAACCACGATGTCGAGGATTCAATCAACCCCGTATGCAATTCCCTTTGTCAATCGATATGTTACTTGCCCGAGATTCGATCGTCGGTATCCCAATACCTCGTTCAATCTCGTTATCGGCAAGTCACTTTACTCGTACCGTAATGCATGATCCCGTGACCAGACACTTGGTCACTTTGAGCTCATTATGATGATGCATTACCGAGTGGGCCCACCGATACCTCTCCGTCATACGGAGTGACAAATCCCAGTCTTGATCCATGTCAACCCAACAGACACTTTCGGAGATACCCGTAGTCTACCTTTATAGTCACCCAGTTACGTTGTGATGTTTGGTATACCCAAAGCACTCCTACGGTATCCGGGAGTTACACGATCTCATGGTCTAAGGAAAAGATACTTTGACATTGGAAAACTCTAGCAAACGAACTATACGATCTTGTGCTATGTTTAGGATTAGGTCTTGTCCATCACATCATTCTCCTAATGATGTGATCTCGTTATCAATGACATCCAATGTCCATAGTCAGGAAACCATGACTATCTGTTGATCAACGAGCTAGTCAACTAGAGGCCTACTAGGGACATGTTGGTGTCTATTATTCACACATGTATTACGATTTCCGGATAACACAATTATAGCATGAATAAAGACAATTATCATGAACAAGGAAATATAATAATAATGCTTTTATTATTGCCTCTAGGGCATATTTCCAACAGTCTCCCACTTGCACTAGAGTCAATAATCTAGTTACATTGTGATGAATCGAACACCCATGGAATTCTGGTGTTGATCATGTTTTGCTCTAGGGAGAGGTTTAGTCAACGGATCTGCTATATTCAGGTCCGTGTGCACTTTACAAATCTCTATGTCTCCATCTTGAACATTTTCACGGATGGAGTTGAAGCGACGCTTGATGTGCCTTGTCTTCTTGTGAAACCTGGGCTCCTTGGCAAGAGCGATGGCTCTAGTGTTGTCACAGAAGAGCTTGATCGGCCCCGACGCATTGGGTATGACTCCTAGGTCGGTGATGAACTCCTTCACCGACATTGCTTCATGTGCTGCCTCTGAGGCTGCCATGTACTCCGCTTCACATGTAGATCCCGCCACGATGCTTTGCTTGCAACTGCACCAGCTTACTGCCCCACCATTCAAAATATAAACGTATCCGGTTTGTGACTTAGAGTCATCCAGATCTGTGTCGAAGCTAGCGTCGACGTAACCCTTTACGACGAGCTCTTCGTCACCTCCATAAACGAGAAACATTTCCTTAGTCCTTTTCAGGTACTTCAGGATATTCTTGACCGCTGTCCAGTGTTCCTTGCCGGGATTACTTTGGTACCTTCCTACCAAACTTACGGCAAGGTTTACATCAGGTCTGGTACACAGCATGGCATACATAATAGAACCTATGGCTGAGGCATAGGGGATGACACTCATCTCTTCTATTTCTTCTGCCGTGGTCGGACATTGAGCTGAGCTCAATTTCATACCTTGCAACACAGGCAAGAACCCCTTCTTAGACTGATCCATATTGAACTTCTTCAATATCTTATCAAGGTATGTGCTTTGTGAAAGACCTATGAGGCGTCTCGATCTATCTCTATAGATTTTGATGCCTAATATATAAGCTGCTTCTCCAAGGTCCTTCATTGAAAAACTCTTATTCAAGTAGGCCTTGATGCTCTCCAAGAGTTCTATATCATTTCCCATCAATAGTATGTCATCTACATATAATATGAGAAATGCTACAGAGCTCCCACTCACTTTCTTGTAAACGCAGGCTTCTCCATAAGTCTGTGTAAACCCAAACGCTTTGATCATCTCATCAAAACGAATGTTCCAACTCCGAGATGCTTGCACCAGCCCATAAATCGAGCGTTGGAGCTTGCACACCTTGTCAGCATTCTTAGGATCGACAAAACCTTCCGGCTGCATCATATACAATTCTTCCTTAAGGAAACCATTAAGGAATGCCGTTTTGACGTCCATTTGCCATATCTCATAATCGTAGAATGCGGCAATTGCCAACATGATTCGGACGGACTTCAGCTTCGCTACCGGTGAGAAAGTCTCATCGTAGTCAACCCCTTGAACTTGTCGATAACCCTTAGCGACAAGTCGAGCTTTATAGATGGTCACATTACCATCCGCGTCTGTCTTCTTCTTAAAGATCCATTTATTCTCTATGGCTCGCTGTTCAACGGGCAAGTCAGTCAAAGTCCATACTTCGTTTTCATACATGGATCCTATCTCGGATTTCATGGCTTCTAGCCATTTGTCGGAATCCGGGCCCGCCATCGCTTCTTCATAGTTCGAAGGTTCACCGTTGTCTAACAACATGATTTCCAGGACAGGGTTGCCGTACCACTCTGGTGCGGAACGTGTCCTTGTGGACCTTCGAATTTCAGTAGGAGCTTGATCAGAAGTATCTTGGTCATTATCATTAACTTCCTCTCTAGTCGGTGCAGGCACCTCAGGAACATTTTCTTGAGTTGCGCCATTTTCCGGTTCAAGAGGTAATACTTCATCAAGCTCTACTTTCCTCCCACTTACTTCTTTCGAGAGAAACTCTTTCTCTAGAAAGGACCCATTCTTGGCAACAAAGATCTTGCCTTCAGATCTGAGGTAAAAGGTGTACCCAATAGTTTCTTTTGGGTATCCTATGAAGACGCATTTTTCCGACTTGGGTTCGAGCTTTTCAGGTTGAAGTTTCTTGACATAAGCATCGCATCCCCAAACTTTTAGAAACGACAGCTTAGGTTTCTTCCCAAACCATAATTCATACGGTGTCGTCTCAACGGATTTCGACGGAGCCCTATTTAAAGTGAATGCGGCAGTCTCTAAAGCATAGCCCCAAAAAGATAGCGGTAAATCTGTAAGAGACATCATAGATCGCACCATATCTAATAGAGTGCGATTACGACGTTCGGACACACCGTTACGCTGAGGTGTTCCAGGCGGCGTGAGTTGTGAAACTATTCCACATTTTCTTAAGTGTGTGCCAAACTCGTGACTCAAGTATTCTCCTCCACGATCTGATCGTAGAAACTTGATTTTCCTGTCACGTTGATTTTCAACCTCACTCTGAAATTCCTTGAACTTTTCAAAGGTTTCAGACTTGTGTTTAATTAAGTAGACATACCCATATCTACTCAAGTCATCAGTGAGGGTGAGAACATAACGATAGCCACCGCGAGCCTCAACACTCATTGGACTGCACACATCAGTATGTATGATTTCCAATAAGTTGGTTGCTCGCTCCATTGTTCCTGAGAACGGAGTCTTGGTCATTTTACCCATGAGGCATGGTTCGCACGTGTCAAATGATTCATAATCAAGAGACTCTAAAAGTCCATCTGCATGGAGCTTCTTCATGCGTTTGACCCCTATGTGACCAAGGCGGCAGTGCCACAAGTATGTGGGACTATCATTATCAACCTTACTTCTTTTGGTACTCACATTATGAACATGTGTAGCATCACGTTCGAGATTCATAAAGAATAAACGATTCACCATAGGAGCATGACCATAAAACATATCTCTCATAAAAATGGAACAACCATTATTCTCAGATTTAAAAGAGTAGCCATCTCGAATTAAACGAGATCCCGATACAATGTTCATGCTCAAAGCTGGCACTAAATAACAATTATTAAGGTTTAAGACTAATCCCGAAGGGAGATGCAGAGGCAGCGTGCCGACGGCGATCACATTGACCTTGGAACCATTCCCGACGCGCATCGTCACCTCGTCCTTTGCCAGTTTCCGCTTATTCCGTAGCCCCTGCTTTGAGTTACAAATGTGAGCAACTGCACCGGTATCAAATACCTAGGAGCTACTACGGGCACTAGTAAGGTACACATCAATTACATGTATATCACATATACCTTTTGTTTTGCCGGCCTTCTTATCCGCTAAGTACTTAGGGCAGTTCCGCTTCCAGTGACCGCTTCCCTTGCAATAAAAGCACTCAGTCTCGGGCTTGGGTCCATTCTTTGGCTTCTTCCCGGCAGCTTGCTTGCCAGGCGCGGCAACCTCCTTGCCGTCCTTCTTGAAGTTCTTTTTACCCTTGCCTTTCTTGAACTTAGTGGTTTTATTGACCATCAACACTTGATGTTCTTTCTTGACTTCTACCTCCGCTGATTTCAGCATTGAGAACAACTCAGGAATGGTCTTTTGCATCCCCTGCATGTTGAAGTTCATCACGAAGCTCTTGTAGCTTGGTGGAAGTGACTGGAGGATTCCGTCAATGACCGCATCATCCGGGAGATTAACTCCCAGCTGAGACAAGCGGTTATGTAAGCCAGACATAGTGAGTATGTGCTCACTGACACAACTATTTTCCTCCATCTTACAGCTGAAGAACTTATCGGAGACTTCATATCTCTCGATCCGGGCATAAGCTTGAAAAACCATTTTCAGCTCTTCGAACATCTCGTATGCTCCATGTCTCTCAAAACGTTTTTGGAGCCCCGGCTCTAAGCTGTAAAGCATGCCGCACTGAACAAGGGAGTAGTCGTCAACACGTGTCTGCCAAGCGTTCATAACGTCTTGGTTCTGTGGGACGGGAGGATCACCTAGCGGTGCTTGTAGGACATAATCTTTCTTGGCAGCTATGAGGATGATCCTCAGGTTCCGGACCCAGTCCGTATAGTTGCTGCCATCGTCTTTCAGCTTGGTTTTCTCTAGGAACGCGTTGAAGTTGAGGAATACGTTGGCCATTTGATCTACAAGACATATTGTAAAATATTTTAGACTAAGTTCATGATAATTAAGTTCATCTAATCAAATTATTAATGAACTCCCACTTAGATTAAACATCCCTCTAGTCATCTAAGTATTACATGATCCGAGTTAACTAGGCCGTGTCCGATCATCATGTGAGACGGACTAGTCAACATCGGTGAACATCTTTATGTTGATCGTATCTTCTATACGACTCATGCTCGACCTTTCGGTCTTCTGTGTTCCGAGGCCATGTCTATACATGCTAGGCTCGTCAAGTCAACCTAAGTGTTTGCACGTGTAAATCTGTCTTACACCCGTTGTATGTGAACGTCTGAATAAAACACCCGATCATCACGTGGTGTTTTGAAACAGCGAACTGTCGCAACGGTGCACAGTTAGGGGGAACACTTCTTGAAATTAGTATGAGGGATCATCTTATTTACTACCGTCGTTCTAAGTAAACAAGATGCAAAACGTGATAAACATCACATGCAATCAAATAATAAACATGACATGATATGGCCAATATCACATAGCTCCTTTGATCTCCATCTTGGGGCTCCATGATCATCTTGTCACCGGCTTGACACCATGATCTCCATCATCATGATCTCCATCATCGTGTCTCCATGAAGTTGCTCGCCAACTATTACTTCTACTACTATGGCTAACGCGTTTAGCAATAAAGTAAAGTAATTTACATGGCGTTTCTCAATGACACGCAGGTCATATAAAAGAATAAAGACAACTCCTATGGCTCCTGCCGGTTGTCATACTCATCGACATGCAAGTCGTGATTCCTATTACAATAGCATGAACATCTCATACATCACATATAGATCATTCATCATTTATCACAACTTTGGCCATATCATATCACAAACCACTTGCTGCAAAAACAAGTTAGACGTCCTCTAATTGTTGTTGCAAGTTTTACGTGGCTGAATTAGGGTTCTAGCAAGAACGTCTTCTTACCTACGTTAAAGCCACAACGTGATTTGTCAACTTCTATTTACCCTTCATAAGGACGCTGTTCATTGAATCCGCTCCAACTAAAGTGGGAGAGACAGACACCCGCCAGCCACCTTATGCAACTAGTGCATGTTAGTCGGTGGAACCGGTCTCACGTAAGCGTACGTGTAAGGTTGGTCCGGGCCGCTTCATCCCACAATACCGCTGAAGCAAGAAAAGACTAGTAGCGGCAAGAGAGTTGACAAATCTACGCCCACAACAAATTGTGTTCTACTCGCGCAAGAAGAACTACGCATAAACCTGGCTCTGATACCACTGTTGGGGAACGTTGCAGAAAAAAAAAATTCCTACTCGTTTCACCAAGATCATCTAGGAGTTCAACTAGCAATGAGCTATCGGATGCATCTACATACCTTTGTAGATTGCGCACGGAAGCGTTCAAAAGAACGGTGATGATGTAGTCGTACTCGACGTGATCCAAATCACCGATGACCAGCGCCGAACGGACGGCACCTCCGCGTTCAACACACGTACGGGACGGGAGACGTCTCCTCCTTCTTGATCCAGCAAGGGGGGAAGGAGAGGTTGATGAAGATCCAGCAGCACGACGGCCTGGTGGTGGATGCAGGGCGTGACAGAAGCAGGGCTTCGCCAAGACTACGAGGGAGAGACGTAACAGGGGGAGATGGAGGCGCCAGGGGCTGGGTGTGTAATACCTCCTCTCCCCCCCACTATATATATAGGGGTGCCATGGGGGGGCGCCGGCCCTAGTAGATGAGATCTACTACGGGGGGCGGCGGCCAAGGGGTGGGGGCTTGCCCCCAAAGCAAGGGGGCGCCCCCCTTAGGGTTTCCCCCAACCCTAGCCGCATGGGCCCTTGGGGGGGTGGCGCCCCAGCCCACTATGGGCTGGGTTCCCTCCCACTTCAGCCCATGGGGCTCCCCCGGGATAGGTGGCCCCACCCGGTGGACCCTCGGGACCCCTCCGGTGGTCCCGGTACAATACCGGTGACCCCGAAACTTGTCCCGATGGCCGAAATAGCACTTCCCATATATAATTCTTTACCTCCGGACCATTCTGGAACTCCTCGTGACGTCCGGGATCTCATCCGAGACCCTGAACAATATTCGGGTTACTGCATATACATATCTTCACAACCCTAGCGTCACCGAACCTTAAGTGTGTAGACCCTACGGGTTCGGGAGACAAGCAGACATGACCGAGACGACTCTCCGGTCAATAACCAACAGCGGGATCTGGATACCCATGTTGGCTCCCACATGCTCCACGATGATCTCATCGGATGAACCACGATGTCGAGGATTCAATCAACCCCGTATGCAATTCCCTTTGTCAATCGATATGTTACTTGCCCGAGATTCGATCGTCGGTATCCCAATACCTCGTTCAATCTCGTTACCGGCAAGTCACTTTACTCGTACCATAATGCATGATCCCGTGACCAGACACTTGTTCACTTTGAGCTCATTATGATGATGCATTACCGAGTGGGCCCAGCGATACCTCTCCGTCATACGGAGTGACAAATCCCAGTCTTGATCCATGTCAACCCAACAGACACTTTCGGAGATACCCATAGTCTACCTTTATAGTCACCCAGTTACGTTGTGACGTTTGGTATACCCAAAGCACTCCTACGGTATCCGGGAGTTACACGATCTCATGGTCTAAGGAAAAGATACTTTGGCATTGGAAAACTCTAGCAAACGAACTATACGATCTTGTGCTATGTTTAGGATTGGGTCTTGTCCATCACATCATTCTCCTAATGATGTGATCTCGTTATCAATGACATCCAATGTCCATAGTCAGGAAACCATGACTATCTGTTGATCAACGAGCTAGTCAACTAGAGGCCTACTAGGGACATGTTGGTGTCTGTTATTCACACATGTATTACGATTTCCGGATAACACAATTATAGCATGAATAAAGACAATTATCATGAACAAAGAAATATAATAATTATGCTTTTATTATTGCCTCTAGGGCATATTTCCAACACTAGGCTGCCACCTTGTCTTTGTTTTATCGGTTCTAATAGTTTTTGAAGAACTTGTTAATTTGCACAATTCCACCCACGGGGTGTATTTTGAAATTCTTCTCGAAGATTCGGCCAAGGGCCTTTGTTATGTAAATATTCATCCGACTTCTATCCTTCTTGCTCATTGTTCTTTTGGCTTTTTCCTTTGCCGCCTTCCCTCAGTTGCCGTCTTTGTCAGTCAAATAGCCGCTCCGCGGACTCCTGCTGGATCAAATTCTTGGTCACTTTGGGAAGGCAAGTACTTAGCCGTTTTTAGGGTTGTTTTAACAAGTCGGATAGAAGGCGTCAAGCCGACTATTCAAGAGTCGGTTTGCGAAAAAAGGCTGGAAGCCGGCTTTAAGCTATGTTTGTGCTTTGAGTCCTTAGCCATTTTTCATGTGGACGCCCATTCTTCCTCACTCCTGCCCACCAGACAGTCGCTCTGCGAGCTGCGGCTTCTGGTAGGAGATGGTTTAGATGCCACACACTACTTGTCCGGCTGCAGGAAGCATTTGATAGCACAGGTCGGCAAGTCCCCGAGCCGACTAGTCGAACCCGGTGCCAAACGGCATAACAAAGAGTAATATACTCGAAGGCATATTTCTTATCATATAGATAAAAGAGTGCAGTCCCCGAGCTCTTCTCGGGGGGCCTGAAGTCTTGGTACTTTTAATACAAAAGGTAGCGTGATACATACTGTGTTTAACTGTAAAATTTTTGGAGGAGATTTGCATTCCATGGCCGTTCTATCTCTTTGCCGGAGTCGTCCCTCTTGCGTGCTCGGGGCTTTTGAGCGTCGATCAGGTAGTAGGAGTCGTTGCCCAGCACTTCGCTGATGATGAAGGGGCCTTCCCAAGGTGCCGACAGCTTGTGTTGGCCGGCTGTTCGCTGGATTAATCGGAGCACGAGGTCGTCCTCCTGGAAAGATCTCAGCCTGACCTTCCTGTTGTAGTATCTGTGCAGGCTCTGCTGGTAGATGCTGGACCGACTGAGAGCCAACAGCTGGCCCTCTTCCAGCAGGTCGACGCCGTCTTGCCGTGCTTCTTCCTCGGTGTACATGCTGACTCGCGGGGAATCGAACTCTATGTTCGTTGGGATGACGGCTTCAGTACCATAGACGAGGAAGAAAGGCGTGAACCCGGTTGACTTGTTTGGAGTCGTGCGTAGACTCCAGAGGATGGTTGGCAACTCGTCGAGCCAGCAGCCAGCCGAGCGCTCCAGAGGCTCGATCAGTCGGGGCTTGATGCCGGCCAGGATGAGGCTGTTTTCTCGCTCCACCTGGACGTTTGACTATGGATGGGCGACGGATGCTAGGTCCAGTCGGATGCCCTGTGTCGCACAGAAACGGGCCAAGGCGCCTTTGGCAAAATTCATGCCGTTGTCGATGATGATGTTGTGTGGTATGCCGTACCAAATTGTCATGTCGGAGATGAAAGTCACGGCAGTCGGACCGTTCAGTTTCTTGATTGGCTTCGCTTCTATCCACTTGGTGAACTTGTCCACCGCGACAAGTAAGTGAGTTAAGCCGCCTTGTGCCGTCTTGAATGGTCCCACCATGTCTAGAACCCAAACTGCGAAAGGCCAGGCAATGGGGATGGTCTTCAGTGCAGAAGCCGGCTGATGCGGCTTGGAGCGGAACTTCTGGCACCCTTTGCATTTTTGGACCAATTCCTTGGCCTCTTCTAAGTCCGTTGGCCAAAGGAAACCGTGTCGGAAAGCTTTGGCGACGAGTACTCTTGAAACCGCATGGTGGCCGCACACGCCTTGATGGATGTCTTTGAGAATTGCTTGGCCTTTCTCTGGCTCTACGCAGTGCTGGTAGACACCAGTGACGCTGCGCCTGACCAGCTCTGTATTGACTATGGTGTAGGCTGCCGCTCGGCGTTGTACTTGCCGAGCTAAGGTCTCATCAGTCGGCAGCTCTTTGCTCACCAGAAATTTGAGGATGGGCTGAGCCCATGAGGGTGCTACTATTTCTTCGACTGCCAGAACTGTGACTTGGACAAGGGCGGCTGGGCTGGGAGGTGGCGGGTTGGAGTCAACAACCGCTTGCTGGATTAATGAAGTCCCCGGGCTGACTGGCTCAGCTCTTGGGCTGAGTTCTGGAGTCTTCGGGCCGGCCGCTGCAATCCCCGGGCCGGGTTCTGCAGTCCCTGGGCTGGCCCCGACCGTGGCGGCTTTGGAGCCATCTGTCAAAATCCCCGTACCGTCTGCCGGGGCTCTGGAGTCGGATCCGACTTCTTCGGGAGGAGCTGGCACAAAAATGGAGTCTGATTCTGGTGAAGGCGTTGAAGGGCCACGCCGGATGGTATTGCTTGGCGGGTAGAGCCGATTCATGCCAAGGCGTCTGCTTGGTCGTTGTTGTTTCTTGGCACATGGATGAACTCGCACCCCTCGAAATACCCACTGAGTTGCTGCACGAGGAAGCTGTAACTCACCATGTTTGCATCTTTGGCGTCCCAGTCGCCAGATGACTGCTAGACTACTAAGTCCGAGTCGCCATAACACAAGATCCGATGAATGCCAAGTTCTATGGCAAGCCGGAGCCCCTGAATGAGCGCCTCGTACTCGGCGACGTTGTTGGAGGCGGCAAAATGGATTTGCAGTGCGTATTTGAGCTTTTCGCCTTTAGGAGAAGTGAGGACAACGTCGGCTCCCAAGCCGGTGCGCATCTTGGAGCCGTTGAAATGCATCCGCCAATGGGTGGAGTCGGGCGCTGGAGGTAGGTACTGGGTCTTGGCCTAGTTGACGAGAAAGTCGGCCAGTGCTTGTGACTTGATGGCGGTGCGGGGCTGGTAGTGGATGGTGTAGGGAGCCAGCTCTATGGCCCACTTGGCCACTCGGCCAGAAGCATCTTGGCTTCCAATGATCATGGCAAGTGGGGCCATGCAGACCACAGTGATTGGATGCTCTTGGAAGTAAGGCTTCAATTTCTTGGCGGCAAAGTGCACGCCATAGCACATCTTCTGGTAGTGGGGGTAGTTCTGCTTGGAGGCCGACAGTACTTCTCTCAGGTAATATACCGGTCTCTGGACAGGTAGTGCCTTGCCTTCCTCCTTGAGTTCCACTACAATGACTGTGCTAACTACCCGGCTAGTGGCGGCGATGTACAGGAGCATAGGTTCCTTAGGAGTCGGAGCCGCCAGAACGGGTGGAGTAGTCAGCATCTTCTTCAACTGTAGAAAAGCTTCGTCCGCCTTGTGGTTTCACTCGAAAAAAGTGGTCTTCTTCATGAGCTGGTATAAGGGGAGAGCTTTCTCGCCCAGCCGACTGATGAATCGGCTGATGGACGCCAAGCAGCCGGTGAACTTTTGCACGTCCAGTAGTCGGCTGGGTACCTCCATCCTCTCAATGGCCTTGATCTTTACAGGGTTGCACTCTATGCCGCGTTCGGAGACCAGGAAGCCAAGGAGTTGGCCGGCTGGTATTTCGAAGACGCACTTCTCAGGGTTGAGCTTGATCTGGAATCCGCGCAGGATCTCAAAGGTCTCCTTGAGGTCTTCCAGCAGTGTTCCATGCTTTTCCATCTTCACCACCACATCGTCCACGTAGACATGGGCATTTCTACGGAGTTGCTTGAGGAGGCACTTCTGCATGCAACGCTGAAAGGTGGCGCCGGCATTCCTCAAGCCGAACGTCATGGTGAGGTAGCAGAAGGCTCCAAACAGCGTGATGAAGGCGGTCTTCAGTCTGTCAGCCGGGTTCAGCTTGATCTGGTGATATCCTGAATATGCGTCCAAAAAGCTCAACAGCTCGCATCCGGCAGTGGAGTCTATCACCTGATCAATTCTTGGTAGAGCAAATGGGTCCTTGGGGCAGGCCTTGTTGAGGCTTGTGTAGTCAATACACATTCGCCACTGCTTGTTCTTCTTCAGTACCAGGACCGGGTTGGCTAGCCATTCTGGAAAGAATACTTCCATAATGAAGACGACTGCTAGGAGTCAGGCTATCTCTTCTCCAAAAACTCTTCTCTTTGCTGTCAATGATGGAAATCGACGAGCTCACCCTCCTATTTGCTGTCGAGGTTTGCGCCTATGACAGCGTACCTCTCTGGGTGCTCCGGATCCAAGGGTATCTTCTTTGTCTTCTTGGCCGGCTTGAACGAACCCTCGGCCTCCGATTCCTTTGGGTTAGGCGACACCTCTAGCTGCTTGCCGGCCATCGCCACAACCCGGTCAAGGAGCCGCTTCTCGGCCGCGATCACCAGGGACTCGGCTAGCCGACTACTCTTAGCCACACAGGCAGACGACTTCCGGTAGTCGCCAACTACGGTCAGAATCCCCCTGGAACTGGGCATCTTCATTTTGAGGTAGGCGTAGTGGGGGACCGCCATGAACTTGGCCAGGGCGGGTCGGCCAAGTAGTGCATGGTATGGGCTCTCGAGGTCCACCACCTCGAACCAAACTGACTCTCAGCGGAAGTGATCTTTGTGTCCAAAGAGGACGTCCATCAGGATCTTGCCGATTGGTGAGCAGGAAAGCCCAGGAACAATGCCGTGGAACACAGTCTGGCTGTTCTGAAGTTGTCTTTGCTTGATTCCTAATTTCTCCATGGTGTCCTTGTACAGGATGTTGATGCTGCTGCCTCCGTCTATTAGAACTCGCGAGAAACAAGCAGCTCGTCTATCCGTGGCAAAGGTGGCATCCAAGACCAAGGCATAAGAGCCTGGACTCGGTATCACCTCTGGATGATCAGCCCTGCTCCAGCTGATAGGCTTCTCGGACCAGTGCATGAACTCTGGCGTCTCTGACGCTACTGCATTCACCTCTTGTCGCTGCAGCCGCTTGCTGCGTTGATCATCAGCCATGCCGGTAAATATCACGTAGGCTCCGTCCTCTTCGGGGTACTCGTCTTGTACTGCGCTGATTGGCCTGACAGCCGGCTGCTGGGGCGGAGGCAGAGGCTGCTGCCCAGCAGGCGGGGGAGGTAGGAGGCCGTCTCCTTTAGCGATCCTGGTGAGCCAGTGGCACTTCTGGGTGGTGTGATTCGACGGCTTCATGCCGCTATGGAACTTGCAAGGACCATCCAGAGTCTGCTCGTATGAGAAAGCCGGCAAGCAGTTGGGCTTGCCACCCTTCTATCGCTTGGTTGGAGGCTGCCCATCCGGCTGCTGGCCTTCAACTGTCGCGACCTGCCGGCTACTGGAAGCCGGATGCGGGGCCTTGCGCTTGTGGTCGTTCTGCTGTTTCCGCCGACTGGCGTCTCCTGCCAGAGTTCTTGGAGCCTGAGGGGCCACTTTGCCAGTTGCACTAACTTGAATCTCCGCCTTCATGGAGGAGTCGGATGTGGCATACTTGTCTGCTATGATCAGCAGCTCGTCAAGGGTTTCTGGCTCGTCGCAGAGGAGCTTGTGCTTGAGGAGGGTGCCTTCTCTGCACCCGGCGGTGAAATACTCGATAGCCTGCACCTCGTGCATGCCCTCGCAGGAGTTCTGAAGCTCGGCCCAACGCGTGAGGTAGTCGCGGGTCGACTCGTTGGGGCCTTGCATGCACAAGGAAAGCTGACGAGGCTTGGGAGGACGCTTGTACGTGCTTGTGAAGTTGCGGACGAATGCTTCGGTGAAGTCGACCCAACCGTTGATGCTGCGGGGCTTCAGGCTGTTCAGCCATGTCCGGGCCGTGCCCTGGAGCATGAGCGGAACGTATTTTACGGCGACACGCTTGTTGCCGTTCACTATGTTGATAGCCGTGGAGTAGTCAACCAGCCAGTCCTCCGGCTTCACGGAGCCAGTGTACTTGGGCGTGTCTCTTGGGAGCATGAACCCTTTGGGAAAGGGCTCGTCTCAAATGCGGGGCCTGAAACAAGGCGGACCCAACTCGTCTTCTTCTTCCAGCGCCAGGGATCGGTGAAGTCGATCGATCCGGTGGCGGGCGTCGTTTTCCCCGACTCCCTCTCGGCGGCCAAGGCAGTCGCTGAGAGTCGGATGGTCAACAGGCGGTGGGGAGACTCGCCTTTCCTTGCGAGGAGGAGGAGGCGGACAGTCGACCCGTCGTTCTACTGCTCTCGGGCGGCCGTCTTGGTCGCGCTCTATGGTAATGTGAGTCCGACTGTGGCTGACAGTCGAATCCTTGTCTTTCCTTCCTCGGGCGCCGCCAGTCGGCGTCTGAGACGTCGCGCTTTGATCTTGGCGAAGGTTGTCGTTTTGCCGCTGCGACACCTCCGTGCGGCAGCCGGCCTCGTTCTGCGCGGCAGCCGCGTCGAGGAGCCGCTGGACTCGCTTCATCATCAGGCGGCACTCTTCGCCCTCGAAGTTGTCTAGCTCGTCCGCCGCCGCCTGGGCGGCTCGAATGTTCTCCGCAGGCGTGGCGTACACAGGGCGACTTGCCCCGAACAGGTTGGCGATGGCCACGCCGCGTTGCTGGACCGTGCCAAGGCGGCTGGGCCCAGCTGGGGCCGGCAAGCCACCGACAGCGCGATCGATCTCACGCTGGTAGGCTTCTGACAAGCGTCTCATGCTAGCCAGCTTCTTCGCGGCTTCGACGAGCTGAAGGCGACGCGCCTCCAATGTCTCCGTGTCAACGTCTTCCGGAATGGGCGCAGTCAGGTCTTGTAGTGCCGCGCCAAGTGGGTCATGTGCTCCTTCGCCGGGAGGCTCATCATGACCGATGACGAGCACCTCGGTGACGGTGCTTCCGTAGCTCTCCGCGCGAGGGAGAGGTTCGTCGTAGACCACCACATTGGTGGGGAACGCGTCGAGCGATGCGGTGTCGGAGTCGACCAGCATCGGGTCGGTGGAACCTACATACTCCAAGTCCACGGCAAGCTCGCCGACGACGTGGAGTTGGTCGAGGAGGCCCGCGAGGAGGCTCTCGGGGCCGCCCGTGCCTGCGTTGGATGCAGGTTCGTCGAAGAGGCGAACCTCGCCGACAAGTTCGGCGAGGCAGCTGGCAGCGCAGGCGATCTCAACGCCGTGCAGCGCAAACTCCGTCTGGCGTGCCTGGCTGGCTGCGCTCGCCAGGGAGGAAAAGGGTTACCGTCCAGAGCAGGTCTCCGGACGACGGTGCACCATGCCCCACGGTGGGTGCCAAATGTCGGGGGTTGGGTGCGACATATGCCAAAGGATGGCTTATCATGGTGGGGCGAGTAGAACATCACCGGTGCCTCGAAACGGGATAAGGCGAAGACATGCACGCCGGCGAATCTTACCCAGCTTCAGGGCTCTCCGGGGAGATAATACCCCTACTGCTGCTCTACGGGGTCTCCGCATGATCACTATGGTAAAGTGTTTACACAGTTGCTCCTTGAGCTGTTTCCTGGAGGTAGGAGAAGGCAAGGCTAGCTCTCTCCTTCCTATATGATCTGGTCTAGTGCTAATGGATTCCAACCCTTTGCATGGATGCCCTGGGGGTTTATATAGGCCTACCCCCCAGGGGTACATGTAATCCGGCTGGGCGCGGGCCCAGCCGTCAGTCCCTCTGGCCGCCATCTTATCCGCCGACTCCTGGGGCCCGCCAACTAGTGGGCCCCGCCGACTGGCTTGGTGTGGGGCCGAAAGGCCGCGTCCGCCGCGGGCGGGTCTTTGCCGGGTGCAGATTACTGTAGCCATGCCTCTGATGACGCAAGCTCGGTCATGAGGTCGTGGCGATAGCCCCGCCGTCTGGCGGGCGATCACTGTGGCCACTACTTGTCGTGTCTGATTAATGGCGCGTGGGGCCCGTGGGAGAGGCCGGCCGACTTCTGGTGGCCGACTCCCATCCAGGCCGACAGGTGGTGCTTTCGCCGTCTTTCATATGCCCGCCGACTGGTGGGACCCATCATCCCTGGGTCGTACCAGCAGGCCGTCGTGGGCACAGGGCTCCGCCCCCTGGGGCTGATGTCAGGGCCGGCATGGCAACAGTGTCGCGTCGTGCGGAAATCTTCACGGGTACGGCGTACTGTAGCCACGCCTGCCCTTGGAAAAAAGGGGCGGGAGTGGTCCTCACTGTGGCCACTCCCCGTCTCGTCCCTCTTTATGAGGGCATGGGGGTTGTTGGCGTCGTGGGCCGTCTCCCCAAGGCCGGCTTCTATGGAAGTCGCCGGTCAGGAGTCGGCTTATCCTGAAGTCATCCCTGGGACTCGGCCACGAGTGAGCAGCCGGCGGCCTCGCCGCCGACTCTGAGAAGGCGGCTCTTCGTCCTGGGGCCTCGAGGGGCGCAGTCTACCCCAATGTCTTGAAAGGTTCTGGGCCTGGGTTGGCCTACCCGTGGCCCATTACTCCGACACAATCCCTTCATGATCACTTACGAAAGTGAGATCTGATAGATATGATAAGATACTATTTTTGGTATTTTAATGATAAAGATGCAAAGTAAAGAAAGCAAAATAAATGGAAAAGGAAATAGCTTTTTGAAGGAAGATTAATATGATGGAAAATAGACCCGGTGGCCATAGGTTTCACTAGTGGCTTCTCTCAAGAGCATAAGTTTATGGTGGGTAAACAAATTACTGTTGAGAAATTGACAGAATTGAGCATAGTTATGAGAATATCTAGGTATGATCATGTATATAGGAATCACGTCCGAGACAAGTAGACCGACTCCTGCCTGCATCTACTACTATTACTCCACACATCAACCGCTATCCAGCATTCATCTAGAGTATTAAGTTCAAAAGAACAGAGTAACACTTTAAGCAAGATGACATTATGTAGAGGGATAAACTCGGCAATATGATATAAACCCCGTCTTGTTATCCTCGATGGAAACAACACAATACGTGCCTTGCTGCCCCTACTGTCACTAGGAAAGGACACCGCAGGATTGAACCCAAAGCTAAGCACTTCTCCCATTGCAAGAAAGATCATCTAGTAGGCCAAACCAAACTGACAATTCGAAGAGACTTGCAAAGATAACCAATCATACATAAAAGAATTCAGAGAAGATTCAAATATTGTTCATAGATAAACTTGATCATAAACCCACAATTCATTGGTCTCAACAAACACACCACAAAAGAAGATTACATCGAATAGATCTCCACATGAGAGGGGGGGAACTTTGTATTGAGATCCAAAAAGAGAGAAGAAACCATCTAGCTAATAACTATGGACCCGAAGGTCTAAACTAAACTACTCACACTTCAACGGAGAGGCTATGGTGTCGATGTAGAAGCCGTCCATGATCGATGCCCCCTCCGGCGGAGCTCCGGAAAAGGCCCCAAGATGGGATCTCACGGGTACAGAAAGTTACGGCGTTGGAATTAGGGTTTGTCTCCGTATCTGGTAGTTTGGGGGTACGTAGGTATATATAGGAGGAAGAAGTATGTCGGTGGAGCAACATGGGCCCCACGAGGGTGGAGGGCGCGCCTGGGGGAAGGGTAGGTGCGCCCCCCTAGCTCGGCCCTCCTGGTTGCTTTCTTGACGTAGGGTCTAAGTCCTCTGGATCATGTTCATTCCAAAAATCACGTTCCCGAAGGTTTCATTCCGTTTGGACTTTGTTTGATATTCTTTTTCTGCGAAACTCTGAAATAGGAAAAAAATAGCAATTCTGGGCTGGGCCTCCGGTTAATAGGTTAGTCCCAAAAATAATATAAAAGTGTACAATAAAGCCAAATAATGTCCAAAGCAGGATATAATATAGCATGGAACAATAAAAAATTATAGATACGTTGGAGACGTATCAAGCATCCCCAAGCTTAATTCCTGCTCATCCTCGAGTAGGTAAATGATAAAAAATAGAATTTTTGACGTGGAATGCTACTTGGCATAATTTCAATGTAATTCTCTTAATTGTGATATGAATATTCAGATCCGAAAGATTCAAGATAAAAGTTCAATATTGACATAGAAATAATAATAGTTCAAGCATACTAACTAAGCAATTATGTCTCTTCAAAATAACATGGCCAAAGAAAGTTATCCCTACAAAATCATATAGTCTGGCTATGCTCCATCTTCACCACACAAAGTATTTAAATCATGCACAACCCCGATGACAAGCCAAGCAATTGTTTCATACTTTTGGTGTTCTCAAACTTTTCAATCTTCACGCAATACATGAGCGTGAGCCATGGACATAGCACTATATGTGGAATAGAATGGTGGTTGTGGAGAAGACAAAAAAGGGAGAAGATAGTCTCACATCAACTAGGCGTATCAACGGGCTATGGAGATGCCCATTAATAGATGTCAATGTGAGTGAGTAGGGATTGCCATGCAATGGATGCACTAGAGCTATAAGTATATGAAAGCTCAACAAAAAGAACTAAGTGGGTGTGCATCCAACTCGCTTGCTCACAGACCTAGGGCATTTTGAGGAAGCCCATCGTTGGAATATACAAGCCAAGTTCTATAATGAAAAATTCCCACTAGTATATGAAAGTGATAACATAGGATACTCTCTATCAGGAAGATCATGGTGCTACTTTGAAGCACAAGTGTGGTAAAAGGATAGTAGCATTGTTCCTTCTCTGTTTTTCTCTCATTTTTTTATTTGGGCATTTTCTCTTTTTTCTATGGCCTCTGAAAGTGCAACTATCCCTAGGTGGTTTTGGTAATTCATAACAACATATAGCTCATTCAGCTAATGCTATTCCAAGATGATTATTTCAGGAAAGCTCAATGATTGGCATGGCATGGATGTGAAAGTGGAACCCTCAAAATGCTAAGGACAAAGGATTGCCTCAAGCTCAAAAGCTCAAGACTCTACATTTTATATTTTAGTGATCCAAGATCACATTGAGTCTTTATGAAAAGCCAATACTATCAAGGAGGGATGAGGTGTTGCTTAATGAGCCTCTTGCTTCATGTGCTTAGTGATATGCTCCAAAACCCTCAACTACTTTCCCATATCCACATATGACCTAAACCCTAATCCAAACTCGGTCCTACCGATTCTTCCTATCCGGCGCCACCGAGTTTCACTTATCATAAGCCACTACCAAACCCTAGCAATTCGGTTCTACCGATAGGTATCTCGGTCTCACCGAGATGGGATTGAAAACTCTCTGTTTCCCTTTCGTAACTTTTCGGTCTCACCGAAAGAGCGAATCGGTCCCACCGAGATTGCAATGTAAATTCAGTGTTTCCCCTTTGTAACTTTTCGGTCTCACCGAAAGAGCAAATCGGTCCCACCGAGTTTGCCTGACCAACTCTCTAGTTAGCTAATTACCAAATTCGGTCTCACCGAGTTTGTGTAATCGGTCTCACCGAGAATACGTTATGCCCAAACCCTAACCATATTGGTCCTACCGAGTTGCATGTCAGTCCCACCGAAAATCTCTAACGGTCACTAGGTTTACAGTTTCGGTCCGACCGAGTTTGTTGATTCGGTCCCACCGAGATTGGAAAACTGTATGTAACGGTTGGATTTTGTGTGGAGGCTATATATACCCCTCCACCTCCTCTTCATTCGAAGTGAGATCCATCAGAACACATACACCATTCCAACTCATATGTTCTGAGAGAGAACCACCTACTCATGTGTTGAGACCAAGATATTCCATTCCTACCATATGAATCTTGATCTCTAGCCTTTCCAAGTTGCTTTCCACTCAAATCTTCTTTCCACAAAATACAAATCCTATGAGAGAGAGTTGAGTGTTGGGGAGACTATCATTTGAAGCACAAGAGCAAGGAGTTCATTACCTACACACCATTTATTACTTCTTGGAGAGTGGTGTCTCCTAGATTGGCTAGGTGTCACTTGGGAGCCTCCGACAAGATTGTGGAGTTGAATCAAGGAGTTTGTAAGGGCAAGGAGATCGCCTACTTCGTGAAGATCTACCGCTAGTGAGGCAAGTCCTGTGTGGGCGATGGCCATGGTGGGATAGACAAGGTTGCTTCTTCGTGGAACCTTTGTGGGTGGTTGCTTCTTCGTGGACCCTTCGTGGGTGGAGCACTGTGTGGACTCGCGCAACCGTTACCCTTTGTGGGTGGAGCCCTCCGTGGACTCTCGCAACCGTTACCCTTTGTGGGTTGAAGTCTCCATCAACGTGGATGTAGGATAGCACCACCTATCCGAACCACGGGAAAAACATCCGTGTCTCCAATTGCGTTTGAATTCTCCAAACCCTTCCCTTTATATTCTTGCAAGTTGCATGCTTTACTTTCCGCTGCCAATATACTCTTTGCATGCTTGCTTGAATTGTGTGATGATTGCTTGACTTGTCCTAAATTAGCTAAAATCTGCCAAGAACTAAAATTGGGAAAAGGTTAAGCTTTTATTTGGTCAAGTAGTCTAATCACCCCCCCTCTAGACATACTTTCGATCCTACAAGTGGTATCAGAGCTTTGGTCTCCATTTGCTTTGATCTCCATAGCTTTTGGTGGTCATAGCCTTGGTTTCACAACCTAGGAGAGTATGCGTCTAGCGAGGGAAATTATCACCGTAGAGGTCCCTACTTTGATGGTACTAATTTTGCTAGTTGGAAGCATAAAATGAAAATGCATATTCTTGGACATAACCCCGCCGTTTGGGCTATTGTGTGTGTTGGTTTGCGAGGTGACTTCTTTGATGGGAAAGAACCAAACCATGAAGCTACCGCGGATGAGTTGAAGATGTTGCAATACAATGCTCAAGCTTGTGATATTCTCTTCAACGGATTGTGCCCCGAAGAATTCAACAAAATCAGCCGTCTTGAGAATGCGAAGGAAATTTGGGACACTTTGATTGATATGCACGAAGGTACCGACTCCGTCAAGGAATCCAAGTTGGATGTGCTTCAAAGTCAACTTGACATGTTCAAGATGAAGGATGGTGAAGGTGTTGCTGAAATGTACTCTTGGCTTGCTCTCATCACAAATGAGATTGCCGGCTTAGGAAGTGAAGAGATGACCGATAGATTCATCATCAAGAAGATTCTAAGATCCTTGGATGGAAAATATGATACGTGTGCACATTGATCCAAATGATGCCCAATTACAAAGATCTCAAGCCAACAGAGGTGATTGGAAGGATTTTTGCTCATGAGATGTCACTTAAGGATAAAGAGGAACTTCACAACAAATCAAGTGGTGCCTATAAAGCCTCATGTCAAGCCCCTACATCATCAAGTGAGAAACAAGACTTCAATGAAGAATTGAGCTTAATGGTGGAGAACTTCAACAAGTTCTACAAGAGTAGAAGCAAAGATAGAAGCTTCAAGTCAAGGTCCTACAATGACAAAAGATCTTCTAGTCGAGAGCGAAACTGCTATAGTTGTGGAAGACCCGGACACTGTTCCAATGAGTGTACGGCTCCCTACAAGAGAAGAGAAGATTCTCCAAAAAGAAGAAGCAAAGAATCACCACCAAGAGAGAGAAGGAGTAGAGATGATCGTTATGAACGAAGATACTCAGGGAGAAGCAAGGATTCGGAAAGGAAGGAAAAATCATCAAGGAGCTACACAAGACGAAGACATCAAGCTCATGTTGGTGAATGGGTATCCGGCTCCGACTCTGACAGCCACTCCGAGAGAAGTTATCACTCCGACTCCGAAGATACTCAAGATGAAGGTGTTGCCGGTCTAGTAGTTCTCTTGATTCCACTAATGATTCTCTTAGCCAAGTTACACTTGAGCAAGAAAATAGCTTATTGAAGGGAATTATAGAGAAAGGAGTGTACAAAAGCCTTGCCGGGAGCAAGCAATTCGAGGAAATTGTGCGCAAGCAAGGAATGCACCGGAAGAATCAAGGTGTTGGTTTTGAACGAAAGTTCAATGCCAATGGAGTTGAGTGGGAAGAATATCAATACCCCAAGACAAAGTTTGTTCCTCAACAAGAGAAGTATGATACTTCTTTCAAGGGCACACAAGATCAAGATGATCTTCCACCACAAGACTACAAGCAAAAAGGCAAGGACAAGCTTCAAGAGGAAATTGACGCATTTGAAGAAGCTCCTAAGACCTTAGTCAAGTGGATTCCCAAGACTACTTCAAGTTCCACTTCATCAAGTACGACTACAACTCCAAGGATTCCCATCAAGATGATGTGGATCCAAAAGAAGAATAACTAGAGAGTTCTTGAGGGTGACTCCGCCAACATACTTCACTCTTATCATTTTGGCAAGAACAAGTGCAATCAACCTCCACATCCCGCACTAGTTCAAGGAGTCACAAACCCTCTTGTTGGTAAGACAAGGGACAAGGTAACCTAAAAGTTTTCATGGACATCATCTTGTGTGTGCATCACTCTATGTCTATGGATATCCTTGTTTGTTCCTTGTGGGACTAACCCATGTAGATATTGAAAGTGTAATTCACTCAAATGGATAGCTCCAAGTGATCTACATCAACATTGAGCATCCACATCTTCAACATCTACATGAAGTCATCATCGACAAAACCCAAGGTTAGTTCATCCCTCTTAGGGGGGATATCACATCTAGGGGGAGCTTTACTCTAAGACTTGAGCTAAAGCAACTCTAAAGATGTGAACACAACAATGCTTTATGTAAAAGTGGTAACCCCACTTGAGCTTAAACGATGAGTATGACCTATGATCAAGTGTTCTCACTTGACTCCTAAGTCAATATACTCATATATAGATGACCTAGTCATCGCAAATTGCTTGATAGTTGCTAGAATTGGTTGTGCACGCCTTGTCACATATTTCATTTGCCATCTTATTGTGTGAGCATGCTGGTTGCATATTTTACTCATTCGAGGATATCCACTTGTTGTTTTGATTGTTTGGTTTTATTTTCTTTTGCCAAGTGGATGGACAAGAATGCCTAAGAACCTCCTCTAGCTATCTATGCTTTTCTCGTCTCAAACTCTATTCATGCTGCATCACAAAATTTGATCAAGTCAGATTCGAACCACTCTATGTGAGGAGCGCTCGGAGTCCCCAATTCATCATAGACTTAAACTTCCAAAACCTCTTTATGATTCTCGGTCTGACCGATACCCCACTTTCGGTCCTACCGAGATCATTAAGTTGATCTAGGTTTTCGATCTCGTTGCAACCGATTTGAACCTTTCGGTCACACCGAGTTTCAGTAACTGCCTGCAGTTATGAATCTTGGTGCCACCGAGTTGTTCCACTCGGTCACACCGACAGGGTCAGGCTATATATAGTCACGGGCAAAATTTTGGAAATTTCTCCGAACCCCTTCGCCCGCGCGATAGCCTGCTCTGCCAACGTGGTCTCCGGATCGTCTCCTCGCCGCCAGCCGCCTCCAGTCGCTGGTCTCCGTCGCCGTCAACGGGAATTCTACACCGCCGTTGCCGCCGTAGCGAGTCTCCGCCGAACTAGGGTATGGACTCGATCTTTGTGCTATTCTCCAATCCGATTCTTAGCACATTGTGATCATCATGATTCTTGCCACGATTGAAACACTCCTATCCAGTCAATGCGCTCGTAGATTAGGTTTGATTCGAAAATTTTAGGGTTAGGTTTCCGCCGAAACCATCTCGGACCCACTTAGTTGAAAAACTCGGTCCCACCGATTTGGCTTATGCCATTGCACAAGTGAGACTCGGTCAGACCGAGAATTACTTATCGGTGTGACCGATTTTGGAACTCTGTGAAACCCTAGCAGTCTCGGTGCCACCGAACTGTGACTCGGTCTGACCGAGTTCACTAGTTTAGGTGCCAAAACTGCTTCGGTATCACCGAGTTTAAAAATCGGTAGATCCGAGATGATTTCAGTGGGAAACTAAAACTAAGTTTTTGGATCATTCTTGTGCAAAAATCTCTGCATTTTGTGATGCTCATCTATTCTACCTCATCTATAAACTGTTCACAGGGTCAGCATTTAGCTTGTTCAACATGTCAGATCAGAGTGACAGCCAGAATGTGTCAGAACAGCAAGTGGTGATGAGTGAGGGCACTAGTCCCTCCAGCTCTTCAGATGATGGCAACAGAAGTACCCCAAGCAATCTGCCAAAAGCTGCCACTAGACAAAGGAAGAAGAGAACTTCTGATTCTAAAGATGAAGATTATGTGGTAGAGGAAGAGGCCATCAAAGAGAGTTGAGCCAGCTCAAGGCACAAAGCCAGGACTGAAGATCAAAAGGCCAGCAGGCAGGCAACCTATGTCAAAGGCTAGAGCTTCAACTGAAAAGCCTGCACCCAAAGAGCCAGTTGTTGCTGAAGGAAAGAAGAGGAAGGAAAGGGTTAAGAAGACCGTAGCCAGAGTGCTTGGAAAGGCTTACATTATGGAAGAGGAAGAGGAAGAAGAGGTTGCTGCACCAGCACCTAAGGCACCCAAGCTAATGGGTGATGCTATCAAATCAGGGGCTACTGCATCTAAGCCCAAGGCTGCATCAAAGGTCAAGACAGCACCAAAGAGAAATACAAGGAGCATACCTTCTGCTGAAAGAACAAGGCCCCAGTGCCTAAAGCTGCTGAAGAAGAGGATGAAGAGCAAGTTCTTAGAAAACTCAAGCCCAAGATCCTAGACCACAATGATGCTCATCCTGTGGCTGAGGACATGAAGCTCAGGAGAGACTCAGGGCTGAGGAAGTGGAGAGAAGCAGATCCATATGCTTCAAGGAGAAGGACTGCTGTGGATTACAGATTTCACACCAAGGAGCAGCAAGATTTCTATGAGACAGTACTGCTTGACAAGAAGCCCATTGTTTGTGACATGAGATGGGTCGACTGGACATACATGAAGGAAAATGAGAACACTACCCAGGAGTGTATGACAGCTTTACTGCGTGTGGAGTTGCAGACTTTGTTGGGCAGAAGCTCACAAAGTGGAACGAGGAGCTTATCATGCAATTCTACTCCACAGCACACTTCTACCCAGATGGAAGGATCACATGGATGTCTGAAGGTACGAGGTACCAATCAACTGTTGAGGAATGGGCAAAGTTGATCAATGCCCCAGAGGAGCAAGCAGATGACTTGGACATTTATGCCAAGAAGAAGATGGACCACAACTCAATGTCCAACATGTACAAGGAGATTCCCAATGAAGCTCTTGATACTTTCAAGTTTGGGTCTGTGCACTATCTGCTGTCAGGGCTGCCAACAATCAATTGGATATTGAGGCACACTCTCTTGCCCAAGTCAGGTGATCACAAGATGATCAGAGGCCATGCAATCAACTTGCTACATGTATTTGATGTGCCACAGAAATTCAAGGTCATGAGCCTCATAGTAGAGACTATCAAGAGGACTGCAGCAGATCAGAAGGGGAGCTGTGGTTATGCCCCTCAAATTCAGGAGCTCATTAACTCCAAGATGGGCACGGGCATATACTTGTTGGACAAGGAACACTTACCCATCCGTCCAGATTTTGAGGACAATCAAGTAGTCATGACTGAGAATGAGCCATCATCTGCCTAAGCACAAGCCAAGAAGGAGGCAAGGAAGGAGAAAGCTGCCAAGATGCCAACCCAAGAGGAGGCATCTGAGTATTTCTTGAAAACTAAACAAGAGCAGCTTGGTTACCTGATTGCATCCACCCTGCGGATTGAGAAAGGACTAGCCACCCTAACTCAGAACCAGGCAAGCTTAGAGAGGATCATGGAACAAAAGTTCTATGACTTGGATGTCAAGGTGACAGAGATTCAGACTGCAGTGGAGCAGCTCCAGGATGACATGCAGGAGAGGAGAGGCAGGACTACCACTGATGCCTTTGCCAGAGTGCCACGAGGTCCGAGGTCGTCTGCCGTGCTAGTTGCTGACACCAGAACCACCACTTCAGCACCAGCTACAGCCTTAGTTCCACCAGCTCCAGCATCTACTTCAGCTCCAACTCCAGCGTCTACTTCAGCGTCTACAGAAGCCTTCGTCCTTGGAGTGATCCGGACTCCACCACCACCTGAAGATCAAGCCTAAGCGTCGACTTAGCACTATGCATTTTTCTAGGAACTTTTTGGTAAATTGTTGCCAAAGGGGGAGAAAAATGTATAGATCATAGGCTTCGAGAGAGAGAGTGTTGCTTTTCTCTCTTGCTTTATTTGGTGGTTTTTCGAACTTGTTTGCTTTTGAGTGCTTGAGATACTATGTCATTGCTTGTGAGACATTGATGATCATGTGTTTGATCATAAGCTACACTTAATGCTTGCTTAATGCTATTATCTTATCTATCTTATGTGATCATTCACTATTCTTGGTGATGAGTGCATGTATTTCATTCTTATCATTTTAAGCGCTCCACCAAGATGTATGTGACATGGAAGAGTAACCCATGACTCTAACTCCTTGTGCATTTGCAGTCCAAAGCAAATTTTAAATATGCACAAATTTAGGGGGAGCTCTTACTTATCACATACTTCTCAAAGCGACGATATATTTCATGCTTATTATCATTTGTCGAAGCTTTGATCTATATGTTGTCATCAATTACCAAAAAGGGGGAGATTGAAAGTGCAACTATCCCTATGTGGTTTTGGTAATTCATAACAACATATAGCTCATTGAGCTAATTCTATTCCAAGATGATTATTTCAGGAAAGCTCAATGATTGGCATGGCATGGATGTGAAAGTGGAACCCTCAAAATGCTAAGGACAAAGGATTGGCTCAAGCTCAAAAGCTCAAGACTCTTCATTTTATAATTTAGTGATCCAAGATCACATTGAGTCTTTAGGAAAAGCCAATACTATCAAGGAGGGATGAGGTGTTGCTTAATGAGCCTCTTGCTTCATGTGCTTAGTGATATGCTCCAAAACCCTCAACTACTTTCCCATATCCACATATGACCTAAACCCTAAGCCAAACTCGGTCCTACTGATTCTTCCTATCCGGCGCCACCGAGTTTCACTTGTCATAAGCCACTACCAAACCCTAGCAATTCGGTTCTACCGATAGGTATCTCGGTCTCACCGAGATGGGATTGCAAACTCTCTATTTCCCTTTCGTAACTTTTTGGTCTCACCGAAAGAGCGAATCGATCCCACCGAGATTGCAATGTAAATTCAGTGTTTCCCCTTTGTATCTTTTCGGTCTCACCGAAAGAGCAAATCGGTCCCACCGAGTTTGCCTGACCAACTCTCTGGTTAGCTAATTACCAAATTCGGTCTCACCGAGTTTGTGTAATCGGTCTCACCGAGAATACGTTATGACCAAACCCTAACCATATCGGTCCTACCGAGTTGCATGTCAGTCCCACCGAAAATCTCTAACGGTCACTAGGTTTACATTTTCGGTCCGACCGAGTTTGTTGATTCATCCCACCGAGATTGGAAAACTGTATGTAACGGTTGGATTTTGTGTGGAGGCTATATATACCCCTCCACCTCCTCTTCATTCGAAGTGAGAGCCATCAGAACACATACACCATTCCAACTCATATGTTCTGAGAGAGAACCACCTACTCATGTGTTGAGACCAAGATATTCCATTCCTACCATATGAATCTTGATCTCTAGCCTTTCCAAGTTGCTTTCCACTCAAATCTTCTTTCCACAAAATAAAAATCCTATGAGAGAGAGTTGAGTGTTGGGGAGACTATCATTTGAAGCACAAGAGCAAGGAGTTCATTACCTACACACCATTTGTTACTTCTTGGAGAGTGGTGTCTCCTAGATTGGCTAGGTGTCACTTGGGAGCCTCCGACAAGATTGTGGAGTTGAACCAAGGAGTTTGTAAGGGCAAGGAGATCGCCTACTTTGTGAAGATCTACCGCTAGTGAGGCAAGTCCTGTGTGGGCGATGGCCATGGTGGGATAGACAAGGTTGCTTCTTCGTGGACCCTTTGTGGCTGATTGCTTCTTCGTGGACCCTTCGTGGGTGGAGCCCTGTGTGGACTCGCGCAACCGTTACCCTTTGTGGGTGGAGTCCTCCGTGGACTCTCTCAACCGTTACCCTTTGTGGGTTGAAGTCTCCATCAACGTGGATGTAGGATAGCACCACCTATCCGAACCACGGGAAAAACATCCGTGTCTCCAATTGCGTTTGAATTCTCCAAACCCTTCCCTTTATATTCTTGCAAGTTGCATGCTTTACTTTCCGCTGCCAAAATACTCTTTGCATGCTTGCTTGAATTGTGTGATGATTGCTTGACTTGTCCTAAATTAGCTAAAATCTGCCAAGAACTAAAATTGGGAAAAGGTTAAGCTTTTATTTGGTCAAGTGTAACATCCCAAAATTCTAAATTTTGGAATGTTATAATAAATAGATAGATTTGATTGATTTTTTGAAAGTGAGTGAATTCGAAACTTTCGAAAGTTAAATGAGAGGGAATAAAAGGACTTTCCCAAACTTTCATATTTGCTTTTATGATCTCCATGAATTCAAATTCTTTTCAACACAAAACCCTAGAGAGAAGATGACATGACTTCTTCCATTTAAAATGAAAAGGGTGTTTGAAAAATATTTGAATTCCATTGGGAAATATTTTCCACTTCAGAAACTCTATGCAACTCAATGATTTTCATGAGAGAAGATAAAATGACTTCTTAAAATTATGAAATATGAGTTGGGAGTTTCAAAGGATCAATTTCAAGTCCTTTTGGAATTAATTTTCAATTTGGATTTATTTGAGTTGTATTCAAATTATTTTTTTCTCCAAAAATAAAATATATGGAAATTAGGGTAACATGTTCCTTACAACAGAAAATTGGAGAAAAATTAATTTGAAATCATTTTGGTATTTTTAAAAATGATTTTTGTTGAATTTTAATAGACTAGTAGCACTCTTTGATTTATCTGAATTTGTGTGGATTTTATTTGAATTTATAGAAATTTTCACCGTGTAGAAAATCTTTTTCTGAAAATTTTGGGATATTATATGCCTATATAATATTTTCTTTTATTTTTGTTTTTATGATTATGTTTGTCTGGAAAATGTTTAAAAAAAACTTTCTCCTACGCCGCCGAACTGGGCCGGCCCAACAGGCCACGGCCCAGCCCAGCCAACGCGCCCGCACCGCCGTCCCCGAGCTCGGGCAGGTCTCCGCCTCCTGCCCGACACCGCCGCCGCCGCCGTGAACTCCGCGGAGTCCGCCGCCGCCCCGCCTTGCACTCCACGCCATCGCCTCGCCTCCCTTCCATAAATGGCGCCCTGGGACCGCGCCACTTCCGTTTTCCCCGAAGCCGCCGCTCCTCATTCCCCGTTGCGCCGCCCCCGCTGCCAGATACGCCGCCACCGCCGCTGCTAAGGCCGCGCTGCCTCCGCCGGTCCTCTGCTGCGCGGCCGCCACCACTGCGGCACCGCAGCCCCGCCGCCTCTCGCCCTGCGCCGCCTCCTGCCGCTGCTGTCGCCTCACCGGAACCATCGCGCCGCCTCGCCTCGCTGTCGCCGGAGTTAACCGCCGCCGCCGGTTTTTTAAGAAAAACCAGCCCAACTGGTAAAACCGTTGCTCGGTTCGATTCAGTTCTTTTGATTAAAACCGGTTTTTTTAATAACCTAGTTAAGTAGTGAACGTTCATTGTTTTAGTCTTCACAGCGAACGTTTTTCGTCATATAAACTTCTGTAGCGAACGTTCGCTATTTAGTATTTTTCTTTTCTTTTTAATTTCGGCCAGGGACCTATCTGTGATGATTTCTTACAGATTTGTCCCTCGGTTTCAAACGACCACAACTTTTACACCATTTATCCAAATCCAACGAAACCAACGCTCACGTCTTCGTTACGATCTCCTCTATCCAGTAATCCAACTCAAACATGTTTTTGAAAAGTGTAAAATTATAATTAGAGCAGATTTGAATTCAAACTTCGTTTGATCATAACTTGAGTTTCGTAGCTCCGTTTGAGTTGATTCTTTTTGCAAATCGAAGCTCTTGACCTAAACATTCTAATAATGCCAAATTCACATAATTTTGGTACTGTTAGAAATTGTTTTATGTTGCAAGATTTATTTGCTTGGTTTTGATGTTTCTGAATCGTCTTGTTCGTTCTTTCTGATCTTTTGAGTGATTGCTTATGTGTGCTTACTATTGCTTGATTACGATAGATTGACCGGAGTGTGACGAGTAGAGCTATCAAGAGTTTTGAGTGCGAATCATCTTCATCAACATTGTAGGCAAGTTCACACTTTGATCATACCTTTTCTACAACCCAGTTTTATTGCATTAGATCAATCCTCACACATTGCATGATTAGGATCTAATTAAATTGTGGGATGGGAAGTAGATGAGGTAGTACCTATTACCTGTTTATTATCAAACCTTTGGGAGTTAGTTCTACGTTTGCTTATTATGCCATGCTATGCTAGTAGATGTGGATTGGGTGAGTGATATCCATGACAGATGTGAGATTGATAATTAAGGGTTTATCTAAGGTGGCAACCTAACACACATCTGGGTGGATTGAGGCACCTGGGGTTACCAGGACTTGCCTGTTTTCTTTGGACCGCCACCCAGGCTCAAAGGGATCATGAGATTATTCATACTAGAAACTTCCGTGTGCAGCCACAAGCCATTATGGGCTCTGGCATAGTTGATTAAGTCGTGCGAACTCTTACGGGTAGACTAGCAGATGTAGGGGAAAGTAGGTGTACCGGTCTACCCACATGTAAGGTGCTAGTGCTTCTGAAAGACTGTGTCTCGGTCATCCGTCTTCTCAAACACCCTGCAGTGCGAGAAACCAAACAGAGGCGATCGAGCCTTGTGGGGAAAAGTGCGCAAACCTCTGCAGGGTGTATAAACTAATCATGATTAGCCGTGTCCCCGGTTATGGACATCTTGAGTATCTAGTTCTTAGATTATCCTGTTGATCTCATCACGTTACTTTAAATGAATATTGTTGGGTTTTAATGATGATGCTTAATTGGGATTGAGAATGCTGTCAACCATTCTCAATGTTCAACAACCACCATGATAGTTAATTAAAATGTATTCCTTTGCAGTAGGGAAAAATTGGCTTTACGCAAAAACCTTATAACCATAGAGCTTTTCCACCAGCCATATATGCATATAGTGATAGCCATTGTTCATCATTTTCTCTATGGTGTGAATTTGCCAGTACATTCAATGTACTGACCCGTTTCGGGCTGCAACGTCTCATGTTGCAGGAGTATCTTACGACGAGTAAGTGATACGTTAGGGTTACGATTTCTACACTCAACTTTGCCGTTGGTGTTGATGGGAATCCACAACCTTGTTGCTTCCGCTATATGAATTGAGGTAATAGTATTTACGTTACTTTATACATGTGATTTACCTCTGTTATAAATCCTTCGAGTACCGTGTGTGTCAGCATACCGATCCAGGGATGACACTTAAGCACAGAGACTTGATCCATTCGGGTCGGGTCGCTACATCAAGTAGTCTAATCACCCCCCCTCTAGACATACTTTCGATCCTACAACCTCTTTTTTTCTCTTTTTTTATTTTTCGTCCAGAGTCTCATTCCGACTTGTGGGGGAATCATAGTCTCCATTATCCTTTCCTCACATGGGACAATGCTCTAATAATGATGATCATCACACTTTATTTACTTACAACTCAAGAATTACAACTCAATTCTTAGAACAAGATATGACTCTATATGAATGCCTTTGGCAGTGTACCAGGATGTGCAATGATGCATGAGTGACATGTATGAAAGAATTATGAACGGTGGCTTTGCCACAAATACGATGTCAACTACATGATCATGCAAAGCAATATGACAATGATGGAGCGTGTCATAATAACGGAACGGTGGAAAGTTGCATGGCAATATATCTCGGAATGGCTATGGAAATGCCATAATAGGTAGGTATGGTGGCTGTTTTTAGGAAGGTATATGGTGGGTTTATGGTACTGGCAAAACTTGCGCGGTACTAGAGAGGCTAGCAATGGTGGAAGGTGAGAGTGCGTATAATCCATGGACTCAACATTAGTCATAAAGAACTCACATACTTATTGCAAAAATCTATTAGTTATTGAAACAAATACTACGCGCATGCTCCCAGGGGGATAGATTGGTAGGAATAGACCATCGCTCGTCCCCGACCGCCACTCATAAGGAAGACAATCAATAAATAAATCATGCTCTGACTTCATCACATAACGGTTCACCATATGTGCATGCTACGGGAATCACAAACTTTAACACAAGTATTTCTCAAATTCACAACTACTCACTAGCATGACTCTAATATTACCATCCCCATATCTCAAAACAATTATCAAGTATCAAACTTCTCATAGTATTCAACACACTCATAAGAAAAAATTATTAATCTTGAATGCCTAACATAATTAAAGAAAATCACCACGCTGTTTTGTAGGACTCTCATAATAATCTAAGTGAATCATGAGAGAACAATAGTTTCTATAAAACAAATCACCACCGTGCCCTAAAAGATATAAGTGAAGCACTAGAGCAAAAACTATATAACACAAAAGATATAAGTGAAGCACATAGAGTATTCTAACAATTTCTGAATCATGTGTGTCCTCTCAAAAGGTGTGTACAACAAGGATGATTGTGGAAAACTAATAAATAAAAACTCAAATAATACAAGACGCTCCAAGCAAAACACATATCATGTGGTAAATAAAAATATAGCTCCAAGTAAAGTTACCGATGGAAGTAGACGAAAGAGGGGATGCCTTCCGGGGCATCCCCAAGCTTGGTCTTTTAGGTGTCCTTAGATTATCTTGGGGTGCCATGGGCAACCCCAAGCTTAGGCTCTTGCTACTCCTTGTTCCATAATCCATCAAATCTTTCACCCAAAACTTGAAAACTTCACAACACAAAACTTAAAGTAGAAAATCTCGTGAGCTCCGTTAGAGAAAAAAAACAAAACACCACTACAAGGTACTGTAATGAACTCATTTATTTATATTGGTTTTAAACCTACTGTATTCCAACTTCTATATGGTTTATAAACTATTTTACTAGCCATAGATTCATCAAAATAATCAAACAACGCATGAAAAACAGAATCTGTAAAAAAAACAGAATAATCTGTAGTAATGTGTAGCTAACGCAAGTTCTGGAACCCCAAAAATTCTAAAATAAATTTCTGGACGTGAGGAATTTATATATTAATCATCTGCAAAAAGAATTAACTAAATAGCACTTTCCAAATAAAAATGGAAGCAATTCTCATGAGCGCTAAAGTTTCTGTTTTTTACAGCAAGATTAAAAAGACTTTCCCCAAGTCTTCCCAACGGTTCTACTTGGCACAAACACCAATTAAGCACAAAAAACACAACCAAAACAGAGGGTAGATAAATTATTTATTACTAAACCGGAGAAAAAAGTAAGGAATAAAAATAAAATTGGGTTGCCTCCCAACAAGCGCTATCGTTTAACGCCCCTAGCTAAGCATAAAAGTAAGGATAGATCTAGGTATTGCCATCTTTGGTAGACAATCCATAAGTGGATCTCATAATAGATTCATATGGTAATTTAATTTTCCTTCTAGGGAAGTGTTCCATGCCTTTCCTTAACAGAAATTGGAATCTAATATTCCCTTCCTTCTATTGACACCAGATTTTGACACGGCCAAGAACTTAATTAAGATGGCCTCAAATGGAGAAGTGCTCAAAGTGAGAAAATTCCGTATCGTCAAAAGGAGAAATTTTCATATTTGGGCCATAGCCATCCGGTCTCATCTCTATGGCCGAAGTTGTGTTTGAAGTACTCAGATTTTATATTCAGAACACTATTCAGCTGATTACACACCCAAGATTGACTCATATGAGAAATGTTTCTACAAGGATTGTCTTTGTCTTGTCGAGGCGATCAATTTCGATATAAAAATGTCAAAATCGGAGTTCGTATGCAAAAGTTAGAGCCAAAACGGTGTGCTGCATAAGTTTGGCCCGGAAGTTCCGGGCAAAACTTCCGGGGAGGTTCCGGGATAAACCGAAAGTTTGCACGCGATGCGGCCCAAAGACTGGAATTTTAACATTGTTTGCAGATTTGCGGGGCCGATTTTGAAATCAAGATGACCTCGGATGAAAAAGTGATCAACTGAAGAGTTTTTCTCCATTGCAAGATCTACAACTTTTCTTTTGGTACCATCGTCATCTGAAGTAGTATGCGGCCTGCAGATTCAGTGCAAGAGGGCTACTTGATATAATTTCAGCCCGGAAGTTCCGGGCCAGACCGGAAGTTCCGGCCCTCATAGTCCGAGTTAGGTTACTTTTGATGATTTGGACGTGATTTGAGTCCTTTTCTTGTACAGGAAGGCCAGCCGCCTCATATATATGTAAGGGGTGACGGCCGATTGAACAACATACAATCGACAAATCAATCTATCATCTTTTACCTTTACTTTTATCTTCTCCCTTGTTCTTCTTCTTCCTCGTTCTTCGTTTGTTCTTCTTCATTGCAAGGCGGCAAACCTCGAGGCCCTAGGTGCGACAGGTCGACCTAGGGCAGCCCATAGCCGTCACGCGCCCTGACGGGGTCCCTCCCAGGCGTGTGGGGTTTCGGGTCCTCAAAAGCGCCCACCGGATTGCTTGCGTACCGCACTTCTGGACGGGTCTCCTTCGATGTGAGCTGCGGTGCATCACCCCCGGCGTCGACGGTACATGGTGACGTGTTCGTGTGCGAACACACTTTTTGGCGACTCCACTGGGGATACACGGCGTGTTTTTGAAGGTCAGTCTTTTAAGCAACTTTATTGGGATAATATACCAACTTTTATGGTGTTCCATATTCTTGACCAACTGAAGTTTGGTTATTCCCGAAGTCACATTGCCATGATATGGTCACTGTCATCTATACCAACATTGGATTACATTTACAAAAGGCTTAATATCTGCTCTAAGTGCACACTTTTGCGCCATCTTGCTGAATCCTTCCCAGATATTGCTTGTACATCTTGCTTAGAAACATCTTGCCAATGTGAACCACATGAGAACAGGGACATATCCAATCATGCTAATGCATATGGGTCACCAACAATTGGACCTTCTCCATGTAACACTTGTGGATCTAGTGAACATTATTTTTATGACTATCCTGCTCTGGTCCTTTGCAATCGTTGTGGCTGGTTGGGCCACAGTAAACGTCAGTGTGGGCTTAACACTGCACTTTACATGTTTTGGAAGCCCAAGTCTCGGCCCACTGCTCATACAATCGCCCGTGTACCAGATACCCATGATGGCCCAACTATTGTGGTTTCATTGCATACTCGGAATGACCAAGAATTCAGGGATACTTTACTAAATATTCCTGCGTATAATTTTGATACAAATCCTCACAGCATCAATAATAATTCTCGCTCTATTCTTGCTCCGGACTTGGCATAATCACAAAGGCAAGAAATCATCTTGACAGATAACAATGATACACTTCCCACAAGTCGACGTACTGGTGCCCGTGGAAGCGTGACTGTCCGCTGTGCATCGTGTGGTGCTCCTGGACACGTGGTGACCGCCTGCTGGGCTACTCGGCGGTCCGCGCAGGGCATTTGGGTCCCAAAGACTAGATTCAGCCCCGCCGATACGCCTTCTTCCTCTGCTATTCCCACCACCCCCTCTGCCGCTTCTCTGGTTCCTCCCCCGCCCTCGCCCATGGCGAACTACCCTGTCAATGTCGTTCCTTACCTGCCACAAGGGATGACAATCAAGCTGGGCCCTGAGGATCGTGTCGTCCGGGATGAGATGGTCGTCAGTCCCACTCCGCCACTGCGCCATGACTTCCTGGCGGTGGCAGAAGTCAATCGCTTCATCTCGTTCCACCAGAAAGCTGCGTTGCACCACACCATCGAAGGTTTTCTCCATGAGTCTCATTTCTTTCCCACTGAGGTGGATGATTACCCACTAGGCATTGCGATCTTTGGATTTCCGGATTCAGTCATTAAAGATGCTGTGGTTGGTACTACTTTTGAGGTTGATGAAGATGAGGAAAATCTGAACACTGTTGTCTCTTTTGTCCCTCATGATGCTGCTCTTAACATGAGGTTGACTACTTATGGTCCTCATGTGTGGCTCCTATACATTGGTTTCCCTCATGATTATCAGACTTCGGATTACATTCACAAATCAGTAGATAAGTTTGGTGAGCTGATTACCTGGAATAACCCTAGAGGAGATAGGAAGGTTGTCTTGATCAAAGCCAGAGTACTCAGTCTTAGTAGGGTGCCTAAAAGTTTTGTCATGCACCAACTTGGTGGAGCACGACACTGCTGGACTGTTTGTGTCACGATCTTGAGAAGTAGTGACTAGAATGCGCATATCCCTGATGTCCCTCCGGCAGGCATTGATCCTCCACCTGCGGATGGAATCCCCCATCCTTTGTTTGGAGAGGGTCTGACGGCAGAACAGATGTATCAAGCGCAGCTGCACAATTGGCTGGCACAGAATGCAGCACCTAACTAGAAAAATGAGGAGGTTCAGCAAGGTAATGAGATTCACTTCCAGCCCAATTGGGGAGCTTGGCCTCCTTCACCACCACCTGCCGTCTATAATTACCAGGCTTGGCTTGCTGCTGAGGTGTTACAAGTGCAAGATGGAATTCTTCCAGCCAACAACCTGCAAGACAGCCCAGGCATGTCCTGGAATGACTCTATTTTTGCTTTTGGATCTTCAGACTCTAGTGCTACAGTCTCTGACACCTATGTCCTAGTACCTCAGAACATTTTCAACAGAATTGCAGCTCACTATGAAGAAGGAGAGAGTTCTGCTGTCAGGGCACCCCAGCCTAGCTCACTGGATGTGCAAATCTCAATTTCTGCTACTGGACTGCATTTTGAGATGACAGCTAATGGTGACATCATGTCTTCTATGCTGATTAACCAAGGTATCCCTGTAAGAAATCTCAATACTTTCCTCTCTCCTGCAATTATGCCTATCATTGCTACCTATGGACCTTGGAGTACTGGTTATGGATTCAGATATGAAAGAGTTGATATGAGGCTGACCATTGTTGAGCAGGATGGTGTTCTGCAACTGTGTGAAGCTACTCAGCGTGTGACTGATTTTGGCAGTGTTCTGCCTCATACACTGTCTACTCCTCCCACCCTAAGTTTAACTGAAATACCTGAGCCACTGTCAGTTGCAATTGAAGTTGTTTCTCCTGACAACTCTGCCATTGTTGCACTTACTGACCCTAGTTTTGATCTTGGAGTGGATGTGACTGCTGTTCAACATATGGAAGATTCTCATATGGAGGACTCTGCTCTCGATATGGCTGTGCAAATCTCTATGCCAGCACCTGACCCACCTGCGCCTGTTGTCACTGCCTCTGCTAGTCAACGTGGCAAGCACCTGCACCTGAATCTGTCATTCCTCTTCGCCGCAGCAGCAGATCCAATAAGTATGATGTCTTCAAAGTTCCACCTCTCTCGGACACCAAGACCAAGGTCTCAAAGGTAAAACCTAGGGTGATTCCCTTCGCGGCTTCCACCACTACTGTTTCTGAGCCACCTGCAACCTCAGAGATACCACCACCCACGGCGATACCAGTTATTCAGCACATTGGTACTGTCATGTGTGGAATTCCTGCTGAAGAGCTCACTGAGGAGCAGCTCCAGGCATCTCCTGAAGATGGCTCACCCTCGTCCCAGGCTTAAGCCCTCTGTCCGGGGCTCATCCTTTTGGTGTTTAGGCTCATCCTTTTGGTGTTTATCTGCTCGTACTTTCATATTATCCTATATTTCTTATGGTTCTTCATGTTAACTGGAACGTACTTTGTTGGAACGTCCGGGGTTTGAATTCCGAGGCAAAGCAATTAGCACTTTCAAATGCAATCAACTCGTGTGGTTGTGCTGTTATCTGTTTGCAAGAGACCAAAAAACCATCTTTTGATCACACTTTCATTAAGTCTTGTTGCCCTAAACGTTTTGATCAGTTTGATTTTGTGCCATCTCGGGGGGCTTTGGGAGGCCTGGTTACGATCTGGAACAGTGCCATTTTCACAACCACCACCATCGCGTAAGAAGATTTTGCCCTGGTTACAGGCTTTCGGTCCACCCAATCAGCTCATTTTTGGACCCTGGTTAATGTATATGGACCATGTCAAGGGGTCAGCCGAGTTAACTTCATTAATTGGCTCATGGCATTAAATATCCCCTCTAATGAAGATTGGCTCTTGGTCGGTGATTTTAACTTCATTGGAAGCCCTGATAATAGAAACAAGCCTAGTGGGAGTTATAGTGACATGATTACTTTCAATGACTTTATTCGGTCACAAGCCTTAATTGAACTCCCCATTAAAGGCTGCGAGTATACCTGGAGTAACATGCAACTTGATCCGCTACTCGAGCAGATCGATTGGTTCTTCACAAGCAATAATTGGACAAGCACTTACCCTCATACAATGGTTAAACCTCTCGGACGATCGGTATCTGACCACATCCCTTGCGTCGTCACCATTGAAACTTCCATACCTCGCTCCAAATTATTCAGGTTTGAATCTTTCTGGTTACAACATCCAGGCTTCATGCAAATAGTTCAAAACGCTTTGTCAAAACCTGTGTCTTCCCAAAATATGGCAACAGTGCTCTGCAGAAAGTTTAAAACTTTAAGACACGACCTCAAATACTGGAGCAAAAGCATTTCAAAACTCTCCATTGCCATAGAAAATTTGAACAGGGCTTTGTTGGAAATTGATGGGCTGGAAAACCTAAGACAATTGTCCACACCTGAAGAAAAATTCAGAAAAAATCTCAAGGCCCACCTCATCAGACTGCTTAAGTACCAAAAATTATATTGGAAGAAACGGTGCACCATTCGATGGGTGCAAATCGGAGACGAAAACTCCAAGTTTTTTTAGGCCATGGCATCTGAGAGGTACCGCAGAAATACTATTGCAACACTGTCCACAGATGATGGTGTTTGCGTGGATGATCACTCGGGGAAAGAAGCTTTACTGTTCCACTCATTTAAACAGAGACTTGGCACTTCCTCTCATAATGATATGAAATTTGACCTTCAAAGAATTATCAAAAGGATTGAAGGTCTTGATGAGTTAACAGTCCCATTCACCCAAGCTGAGATCAATCATGTTATTAAAACAATGCCTGCTGATCGTGCACCTAGCCTGGATGGATTCAATGGAGCATTTCTTAAAGCTTGTTGGACGATAATAAAAGAGGATTTCTATAAACTTTGCAACCAATTCTTTGACGGAAATCTCAACCTTGAAAGCATTAATGATGGATTTATCACTCTGATCCCAAAAACCAATGCTCCCAGCATTGTGAATGATTCCAGGCCCATTACACTTCTAAACTGTTGTCTAAAAGTGATAACAAAGCTATTGGCCAATCGATTGCAGAAAATCATTCTCAAAATTATTCACCGCAAGCAGTATGGATTTCTCAAAGGTCGTACCATACAAGACTGCCTTGCATGGGCTTTTGAATACATCTATCAATGTCAAAGCTCCAAGAAATAAATTGTGCTTCTCAAACTTGATTTTGCTAAGGCATTCGATACAATAGATCATGAGGCAATGCTGGTCATCATGAAGAACTTGGGATTTAATGACAAATGGCTCGGATGGATACAATGTATCTTCTCATCAGGCAAATCTGTAGTCCTGCTCAACGGTGTACCTGGAAGGCAATTCCATTGCAAATGTGGAGTATGCCAAGGTGATCCCTTGTCTCCACTAATTTTCGTACTTGTGGCTGACCTTTTGCAAGCGGAGATAAATGATGCATTCTCACGAGGTGAGATCAGCTTACCTTTTCCTTGCAATAGCCAGAAAGACTATCCAGTGATACAATACGCAGATGATACTATTCTTGCTATGCCTGCTTGCCCTGCCTAAGCCACAACCATCAAGAACATACTCTCCGACTATGCTACTTCAATTGGCTTGAAGATAAATTTCCACAAGTCCACCCTCATACCACTGAACTATGATCCAGACACTACGAGTGCATTGGCAAATATTTTTGGTTGTGTCGTTGGCAGGTTGCCATTCACCTATCTCGGGCTCCCAATGGGCACTACTAAACCAACCATTCTGGATCTCATGCCCCTTGTTTGTCGTGTGGAGAGAAGACTGTCAGCCACCCTTAATATGATTTCATACGGAGGGAAACTCACACTTGTGAACTCAGTCATAACATCTTTAATAATTTTCGCTCTTTGCACTCTCAAACTCCTAGATGGCATTCTTGAGCTTATTGACAAAATTAGAAGAAAATTCTTGTGGACAAAGAAAATAGACCAAGGTGACAAGTGTACCTCTTTGGCTTCATGGGACATGATTTGCAAACCTAAAGAGTGTGGAGGGCTTGGCATTCTTAATCTCCAGGTGCAAAGTGATGCATTACTCCTCAAATTCCCCCACAAATTCTATAATCACTGCGACCTACCTTGGGTGGAGTTGATTTGGAACACATATTACACCCACACATGCAACTGATCCGTGAGGTTCTTTCTGGTGGCGCGACGTCTCAAAACTCATGCCAGTATATAGAGGAATCACCAATGTGACTGTTCGAAATGGATCTTCGGCTTTATTTTGGAAGGATGTCTGGACTGGAGACGTTTTGGCTGAGACCCACCCCAGAGCCTTCTCCTACACACAACAGGAGGATATATCTGCGTGAGATTTCTTAGGCAGCACGTCCCTTAGTGAAACGTTCCACCTGCCACTCTCCACTCAAGCGCTCGAGGAGACAAGAGACTTATAGTAGAAAACCATGCAAGTTGAACTACTAAACCCCCTGACTAATGATGAATGGACATGTGTTTGGGGGACCAACTACTACTCAGCCAAAAGGTTCTACACCTTCTACTTCAAGGGCATCCATGCACACCGAGCATATAGATGGATCTGGAAATCTAAAGCAACAATGAAGATCAAAGTATTTGGCTGGTTGCTACTCTCAGATAGACTCAACACTCGAGACATGCTAAAAAGGAGACACTATAACATTGGCAATGACTTTGGATGCCTCCTATGCACCAATTGCAACAATGAGACAATGGAGCATCTCTTCTTGGAATGCACCTTTAGCCTCGAATGCTGGGACAAGCTCCAGATTATGGGTCATGCGGCGCCTACACGTCTAGATTGGGTGGAACAAGCTAAAATCTCTTGGAATAAACCACTGTTCATGGAAATCTTTATGCTTGTTGCCTGGAGCATCTGGAAGGAACGCAATAATAAGCACTTCAGAGGAGTGCTCCCATCCCAAGCCTCCTGGCTTGCTAGACTAAAGGAAGATCTTTTTCTCCTGACTTATAGAGTAGGAGATATACATAAACCCTTCCTCTCATCCTTCCTTAACTCCATGTAAAAGGTCACCCCCCACCCTCATTCCCAAAGGGGATGATTTTTAAATGATCTCATGTAACATACTTGCATTCTTTTATTAAATTTGCAGTAGGAGGCTCTCCTACTGTTTCAGGGGTCAAAAAAAATGAAGTTTGAACGGTCTCCAGCCCGTTCTTGCTACAAAGAGATCGTCATCAAGTTGCTGCAATCTACAAAGGTAATACGAATACCCAATTCCCCTTTGTAGATGCAAAAAATTCGTATGTTGTTGCTGGATCACCTAATGAGCATAATGTAACGGCTAACCCTAGTTTTATCAATCATGCATCTAATTATGCACAAGGGCCGATGCAAAGCAATCTTCATGCTTCAAATTCTTATGATTTTAGCAACCTACAACATATCTATCCAAACTCTCATGCATCGGCAACCCCACAAATCCATATGCCGATGAACAACATGATGGGTTTGGTTAATCAATTTGAAACACCTCATGTTAAAATTTCCAATAGCATACAAGAATGTGTTCCACCTTTTTATTCATCGGCAACTAATTTGCAATATGTGAATCCAACCTTGCCGATGGATGGGAGAATTGGCCATGCTACTGCTAGCTATTCGGCCAGTTACTCTCAACCGTCATATGCTACACCTCATGTTAGTAATTTTTCGGCACCATACACAATTGTAGATGCTCAAAATTCGGCTTCACACCTTTCTAGTCATAGCTGAATAAATGTAAATTTTACAGGAGTGGTTGTGCCAAATATTGTAGAAGATGAGGTAGTGGTGGCTGCATTGAAGAGTTTAGCCCAGGATAAGAGGATTAGTGCTATTTGCCTTGAACAACATGAAAAAGGGCTATTTCCTGATTGTGCCGCAATAAAAGCTAGAGTTTTGCAAGAAGATGAATCTTTGCCAATTGATAAAATTGGCGAGCAAAAATATGGTTTTACAACAATGCATTTGCCTTCACCTAGTACTACATCATATATACACCCCCTACACTACTGCAAAATTTCGGCAACACCCGTGTGTCATTGCCAAAAGAATCTAAAAACATCGGGGGGCAATCGTATCCGGAGTGGGCTGAAATTGAGAAAAAGCTTAAAGCCAACTTTGCCGCTCGCCGCTAGAAAAAAATAGAAAAACAATTGGCTCAGATGAAAGAAGCATTGCCAATGGGTAGTATCAATGAAAAGAAGGATGATTCGGAACTTGAAAGTGCTTCGGTTGAAAAAGCCGAATCAAGTAGTATATATTCCGAATCCATCAAATCCAAAGAGGCAAGTATTATTGAGAAAGGGCATGGAAAGCATAGAAAAACAACCATGCTTGATTTTTCTGAAGTTAATGGAACCTACTTCCTGCCCTATGAGTTTCGTGCCATAGAAATTGACAAGCTTGAAGGACAAGAACAAGTAGCCGAACAAAGTTCGATTGACAAAGATCTTCAAATTTATGATGCACAAAATCAAGAAGAAAATTATGACATGGTGTTGGGAAGTCATCCAGAGGCAAAGCACAATATTATTCATCATATGCAATCATCATGCTCTCCCAACATATTTGAAGAGGTATGTCTAGCAAGTAATTTACCTATTTTCAGATTTGGTCACAACTTTATTGTTGATGCATCTATTAGAAAAATTCTGGTAAGTAATTTTCAAAGACCAATAAAGAAGGGCAATTTACTTGTTAGCACTAAAATTGTTACTAAGCATATCGGCCAATATATTGTACCATTCAAAGAGACCGATAGTGACTTATTACTGCAGCCAAAGTTTTTCCCATTGCTTTATTTAAAGTTCATATCTAATTGGGTAGATTTTCTTGCTTCATGCTTGGCTTATGCATGGTCTCAATTGAGACGTGTATGTTCTAACTACTTTGATTTAACAAATTTAAAGCCAAGGTTAAGATCTTTTGGGAAAACCGATGCTAGTATAGTTTCTTATTTAATGACATCGGAAAAAGTATGCGAAAGAGAATTCATAGCCGAATGGGAAGATGCCAAATCTAAACCATTCGTTTGCTTAACTCCAAAGTCGTTCTCACAACAAGATCGGCTAGAAAACAAAAGGTATACCTTCAATTCAAACATGTGTGATCAAATCTTTGCTTTGTTGTTGAAAAATAATTACATTAGAATTCTTGATCACCATGTCAAGCCATCTATCCAAGGACGAATGTATTGTAAGTTGCATGATTCGTCCAAGCACAATTTTGAGGACTGCCACATGTTTCGTCAAATAGTTAAATCGGCCATTGAAAAAGGACGATTGAAATTTGTTGAAACACCAAAGGATGACCAGTCTATTCCGATTGGACTTGATGGCAAAAAGTTTTTGCATCGGCTACTTCAAGCCGATCCATCTAAAGAGAAGGTAAAAACTGCAGGTGATGGGATCAAGCTTTCAAGTAAAGAAGTAGTTAACGATCACAATGAACATGAACTTGAGGGTGAGAATTCCATCAAAGCTACAATGAAGACGCTAAGGACTGGGGGGCAACAAGGAAATCCAATGATTGATGAAAGCAAACCAAAAGAAAACAAAGGCCGAAATAAGCGCAAGTGTAAGAGATCAAAAATCACCTTCGCTGAACTATTGGATAAATATCAAAAGAAGAGTGGAGAGAAGAATGCTTATCGACCAAATCATGCAAAGAAACCAAGATCACCCCCAAGGCGCAAATATGAGGATCGGTATTGGCAAAGTGAGCATTTTAATGCAACACATTCATATCCTTATTTTGGGCCGCCAGCGCCAATGCCGTGGATGCATCCCTTTGCTCATGTAGATCCATATCCATCATGGGACAGGTATGATAAAAGGGCACACTCTCCATCTTATTTTAGACCATCTAACCAATATTATGCATCTCCGAGAAGATCAACATTTGAACAATCATATGTTAAAGGCCGTTTCAATCATAAGGAATCGGTCCGGAGCTCAAAGAAGAAGAAAGAGGTGGTCAAACAAGTGTACCGTGTTAAAAGAGATGGTCGTAAGAGTGCAACTTTAGATTTGATCTCAAATGAAAAAGAGCCAATTAACGTGTTGACATTGGCTACTAAAGGCAATGAGACGAAGCAACCAATTATCAAGAGTCAAAGTGCCAAATCTGAAGAAAAGAAGTTGACAGTGCACAAGGTAAACAAGAATTGCCATTGCTTCAAACAAAATCACAGCTGGGGTGCCCACTCGGCTTATCGTATTGGCGAAAGAAGGAATTGCAAAAACTTAGTGCACAAGAGCTAAAAAAGAAGAACATGGCATGGGTTCCCAAGAGGAGCAGTCAAAATAAAAATGATGTGCAACCTTCTATTGCAACAAGTGTTATAAAAGTGAAGAAAGAGAAGGATGGAAACCAGAAACAATTAAGCTGAAGGTTTGCATCACCCCATCAAAATCTTCGGTTAGCACATCATCCATGTTTTTCAACCATACCATTGATGCCTTTGCCATGGAATTCATCATCAGGTATGATAAATTACCCTCCCTGGATTTATTTTGATCCATGGAAGCGACATAATTTTCTGCATCATGAGAGGGTATTACCAAATCCCTATACAATTTATTAGCTACCTTTTTTCTTGCTAATCCAAAGGGCCGAAATATTTGATTGCTATTTCATATGTTTATTTTGGCTATACATGATTTGGTGAATGAATTCTACATGGACCTCATGGTAATGGCCGATACTTATCTATCGCCCTAAGAATATATATAAGAATGGCCGGTATGGTACTCTAGCACCGTCCTTAGTTTGAGTAGAGATTGAGATAAGTGCTTGCAAAGGAATTTGTCAAATTGATGCCATTGAGGATATTATGCATAGACCAAGTCACCAAAGTTGCAAAAGTGAACTTATGTTTTGATTGGGTGTGCTTTGGCTTGTTAGTTTTCAGAACTTACGTAAGGCCAAATCATGGTTGATTTTATTATTGAGCATCATATTGACATCATGCATAATATTGATTTTAGCTTGATCTCTCTAGTACCATGGAGATTATATATTGATGGTTAAATTAGTAGCAATGGCCAAGGTGTTGGTGTTGTTTATATGTCTCCTTATGGTGCTATTTTGTGAAGCCTCATGCCGCTTAAAATATTTTTGCACAATGATCAAAGCCGAATATGCATTGTCATTCGGATTGGAGATTTGCCTTGCTATAGGTGCTATACATATTAAGGCTTCCGGTGATTCGTTATTAGTAGTGCAACAAATATCCAATGGTTATCAATGTTTTGACGAATCACTTATAGTTTATCTTTTGGTATGTCTAGATGCAAGATTTACCATGGCTTGCTTTAAAATTGTTCATATATCTAGACATGACAATTCGAAAGAGTTGGCACAGCAAGCATCCGACTACTATGTTAACCATGGTGTATTACATTTCTATCAATAGCCGATGCTAGGTCTTGTCAATATAGGTAAGGCCGAACCGAAGCCCACCGCTTTGGCCACTAATGAAACTTTTATACAGGCGAAGTAAGGATTGGAGGAAGTTCATTCTTGATTATCTGCAAAATCCTAGCGAAAGGGAGAACAATATGGTTCGGAGGATGGTTTTGGTCTATGGAACCTTATCACCGGATTGTTATAGAAGCTGAGAAGTTTTCACCCAAGTTTGCCTCAAGAGGTTCAAACAAGCAATGGCCGATATATACTTATCGTCCTAAGAACATGCAAAATGGCCGATGGAGTGTTGACATCGTCCATAGAAAAATTGCCATGCAAGTGATTTTTCGGCACACAAGTTTGCCGAAAAACATGGGGGCATGTGTTGACACCAGATTTTGACACGGCCAAGAACTTAATTAAAATGGCCTCAAATGGAGAAGTACTCAAAGTGAGAATATTCCGTATCGTCAAAAGGAGAAATTTTCATATTTGGGCCATAGCCATCCGGTCTCATCTCTAAGGCCGAAATTGTGTTTGAAGTACTCAGATTTTATATTCAGAACATTATTCAGCTGATTACACCCCCAATATTGACTAATATGAGAAATGTTTCTACAAGGATTGTCTTCGTCTCGTCGAGACGATCGATTTCGACATAAAAAACGTCAAAATCGGAGTTCGTATGCAAAAGTTAGAGACAAAACAGTGTGCTGCATAAGTTTGCCACGGAAGTTCCGGGCAAAACTTCCGGGGAGGTTCTGGGCTACACCGAAAGTTTGCACGCGGTGCGCCCCGAAGACTGGAATTTTAACATTGTTTGCTGATTTGTAGGGCCGATTTTGACATCAAGATGAGCTCGGATGAAAAGGTGATCAACTGAAGAGTTTTTCTCCATTGCAAGATCTACAACTTTGCTTTTGGGACCATCGTCATCCGAAGTAGTATGCGGCCTGCAGATTCAGTGCAAGAGGGCTACTTGATATAATTTCAGCCCGGAAGTTCCGGGCCAGACCGGAAGTTCCAGCCCTCGTAGTCCAAGTTAGGGTAACTTTTGATGATTTGGACGTGATTTGAGTCCTTTTCTTGTACGGGAAGTCCAACCGCCTCATATATATGTAAGGGGTGACGGCCGATTAAACAACATACAATCGTCAAATCAATCTATCATCTTTTACTTTTACTTTTATCTTCTCCCTTGTTCTTCTTCTTCCTCGTTCTTCGTTCGTTCTTCTTTATTGCAGGGCGTCGAACCTCGAGGCCCTAGGGGCGACAGGTCGACCTAGGGAAGCCCATAGCCGCCGCGCGTCCTGACGGGGTCCCTCCCGGGCGTGTGGGGTTTCGGGTCCTCAAAAGCACCCACCGGATTGCTTGCGTACCGCGCTTCCGGACGGGTCTCCTTCGATGTGGCCAAGAAGTGTGTTCGCACACGAACACGTCACCGTGTACCCTCGACGCCGGGGGTGATGCAACGCAGCTCATGTCGAAGGAGACCCGTCCGGAAGCGCGGTACGCAAGCAATCCGGTGGGTGCTTTTGAGGACCCGAAACCCCACACGCCCGGGAGGGACCCCGTCAGGACGCACGGCGGCTATGGGCTGCCCTAGGTCGACCTGTCGCCCCTAGGGCCTCGAGGTTCGCCGCCCTACAATGAAGAAGAACGAACGAAGAACGAGGAAGAAGAAGAACAAGGGGGAAGATAAAAGTAAAGGTAAAAGATGATATATTGATTTGTCGATTGTATGTTGTTCACTCGACCGTCACCCCTTACATATATATGAGGCGGCTGGACTTCCCATACAAGAAAAGGACTCAAATCACGTCCAAATCATCAAAAGTTACCCTAACTCGGACTACGAGGGCCGGAACTTCCGGTCTGGCCCGGAACTTTCGGGCTGAAATTATATCAAGTAGACCTCTTGCACTGAATCTTCAGGCTGCATACTACTTCGGATGACGATGGTCCCGAAAGCAAAGTTGTAGATCTTGCAATGGAGAAAAACTCTTCAGTTGATCACTTTTTCATCCGAGGTCATCTTGATGTTGAAATCGGCCCTGCAAATCAGCAAACAATGTTAAAATTCCAGTCTTCGGAGCGCACCGCGTGCAAACTTTCGGTTTAGCCCGGAACCTCCCCGGAAGTTTTTCCTGGAACTTCCTGGGAAAACTTCTGCAGCACACTGTTTTGGCTCTAACTTTTGCATACGAACTCCAATTTTGATGTTTTTATATCAAAATCGATTGTCTCGATGAGACGAAGACAATCCGTGTAGAAACATTTCTCATATGAGTCCATCTTGGGGGTGTAATCAGCTGAATAGTGTTCTGAATATAAAATCTGAGTACTTCAAACACAACTTCGGCCTTAGATATGAGACCGGATGGCTATGGCCCAAATATGAAAATTTCTCCTTTTGACGATACGGAATTTTCTCACTTTGAGCACTTCTCCATTTGAGGCCATCTTAATTAAGTTCTTGGCCGTGTCAAAATCTGGTGTCAACACCTTCATATCAATAATTGCACCAATCGTTCTAAGGAAAGGTCTACCAAGAATAATAGGACATGAAGGATTGCAATCTATGTCCAGAACAATAAAATCTACGGGCACATAATTCATATTTGCAGCAATAAGAACATCAGTAATTCTTCCCATAGGTTTCTTAATAGTTGAATCCGCAAGGTGCAAGTTTAAAGAGCAATAATCAAAATCACGGAAACCTAGAAAGTCACACAAAGTCTTTGGAATCGTGGAAACACTAGCACCCAAATCACACAAAGCATAGCATTCATGATCTTTAATTTTAATTTTAATAGTAGGTTCCCACTCATCATAAAGTTTTCTAGGGATAGAAACTTCCAACTCAAGTTTTTCTTCATAAGATTGCATCAAAGCATCAACGATATGTTTGGTAAAGGCTTTATTTTGACTATAAGCATGAGGAGAATTTAGCACGGGTTGCAACAAGGAAATACAATCTATTAAAGAGCAATTATCATAATTAAATTCCTTGAGATCCAAAATAGTGGGTTCATTGATATTTAAAGTTTTGAGTTCTTCAATCCCACTTTAAACAATTTTAGCATCAAGATCTAAAGACTCTGAATTTTTGGAACGTCTTATAGGTAAAGGTGGATCATATTCAGTCTCATCATTATCAAGATTCATATTGCAAAACAAGGATTTAATAGGGGACACATCAATAACTTTTAGATCTTCATCTTTATTATCTTGGAAACTATAAGAACACGCTTTTATAAAGCAATCTTTCTTAGTACGCATCCTAGCGGTTCTTTCTTTGCATGCATCAATGGAAATTCTCATGGCTTTGAGAGACTCATTGATATCATGCTTATGTGAAATAGATCTAAGTTTCAAAGAATCAATATCAAGAGAAATTCTATCAACATTCCTAGCCAACTCATCAATCTTAAGCAATTTTTCTTCAATCAAAGCATTGAAATTCTTTCGCGAAGTAATAAATTCTTTAATATTAGATTCAAAATCAGAGGGTATCTTATTAAAATTTCCAGAAGAATTGTTGTAGGAATTATCATAATTCTTAGAGGAATTACTAGGATACGACCTAGGATTAAAGTTTCCTCTATACGCGTTGTTGCCAAAATTGTTCCTACCAACAAAATTCACATCCATAGATTCATTATTATTCTCAATTAAAGTAGACAAAGGCATATCATTAGGATCATAAGAAACACTTTTATTAGCAAATAATTTCATAAGTTCATCCATCTTTCCACTCAAAACATTAATTTCTTCTATCGCATGCACTTTCTTATTAGTAGATCTTTCAGTGTGCCATTGAGAATAATTAACCATAATATTATCTAGGAGTTTAGTAGCTTCTCCTAAAGTTATTTCCATAAAAGTGCCTCCCGCGGCCGAATCTAAAAGATTTCTAGAAGAAAAATTTAATCCGGCATAAATTTTTTGTATAATCATCCATAAATTCAAACCATGTGTAGGGAAAATTCCGTATCATTAATTTCATCCTCTCCCAAGCTTGTGCAACATGTTCATGATCAAGTTGCTTAAAATTCATTATATCGTTTCTAAGAGAGATGATCTTAGTGGGAGGAAAATACTTAGAGATAAAAGCATCTTCGCACTTATTCCACGAATCAATACTATTTTTAGGCAATGACGAAAACCAAGCTTTAGCACGATCTCTAAGAGAAAAAGGAAATAGCTTCAATTTAACAATATCATTGTCCACATCTTTATTCTTTTTCATATCACACAAATCAACAAAGTTGTTTAGATGGGTAGCGGCATCTTCACTAGGAAGGCCGGAACGGATCTTTCATGACAAGATTCAGCAAAGCAGCATTAATTTCACAAGATTCAACATCGGTAAGAGGAGCAATTGGAGTGCTAATAAAATCATTGTTGTTGGTATTAGTAAAGTCACACAATTTGGTATTATCTTGAGCCATCGTGACAAGCAAGCAATCCAACACACAAGCAAACAAGAGATGGGCAAAAAGAGGCAAATAGAGGAAGAGAAGGAGGACGGAGAGAGAGGGCGAATAAAACGGCAAGGGTGAAATGGGGGAGAGGAAAATGAGAGGCAAATGGAAAATAATGTAATGCGGGAGATAAGGGTTTGTGATGGGTACTTGGTATGTTGACTTTTGCGTAGACTCCCCGACAACAGTGCCAGAAATCCTTCTTGCTACCTCTTGAGCACTGCGTTGGTTTTCCCTTGAAGAGGAAAGGGTGATGCAGCAAAGTAGCTTAAGTATTTCCCTTCGTTTTTGAGAACCAAGGTATCAATCCAGTAGGAGGCCGCGCACGAGCCCCTCGCACATACACAAACAAATAAAATCCTCGCAACCAACGCAATAAAAGGGTTGTCAATCCCTTCACGGTCACTTATGAAAGTGAGATCTGATAGATATGATAAGATAATATTTTTGGTATTTTTATGATAAGGATGCAAAGTAAAGAAAGCAAAATAAACGGAAAAGGAAATAGCTTGTTGACAGAAGATTAATATGATGGAAAATAGACCTGGGGGCCATAGGTTTCACTACTGGCTTCTCTCGAGAGCATAAGTATTACGGTGGGTAAACAAATTACTGTTGAGCAATTGACAGAATTGAGCATAGTTATGAGAATATCTAGGTATGATCATGTATATAGGCATCGCGTCCGAGACAAGTAGACTGACTCCTGCCTGCATCTACTACTATTACTCCACACATCGACCGCTAACCAGCATGCATATAGAGTATTAAGTTCAAAAGAACAGAGTAACGCTTTAAGCAAGATGACATGATGTAGAGGGATAAACTCATGCAATATGATATAAACCCCATCTTGTTATCCTCAATGGAAACAATACAATACGTGCCTTGCTGCCCCTACTATCACTGGGAAAGGACACCGCAAGATTGAACCCAAAGCTAAGCACTTCTCCCATTGCAAGAAAGATCAATCTAGTAGGCCAAACCAAACTGATAATTCGAAGAGACATGCAAAGATAACCAATCATACATAAAATAATTCAGAGAAGATTCAAATGTTGTTCATAGATAAACTTGATCATAATCCCACAATTCATCGGTCTCAACAAATACACCGCAAAAGAAGATTACACCGAATAGATCTCCACAAGAGAGGGGGAGAACTTTGTATTGAGATCCAAAAAGAGAGAAGAAGCCATCTAGCTAATAACTATGGACCCGAAGGTCCGAAGTAAACTACGCACACTTCATCGGAGAGGCTATGGTGTTGATGTAGAAGCCCTCCGTGATCGATGCCCCTCCGGCGGAGCTCCGGAAAAGGCCCCAAGATGGGATCTCACGGGTACATAAAGTTACGGCGGTGAAATTAGGGTTTTGGCTCCGTATCTCGTAGTTTCGGGGTACGTAGGTATATATAGGAGGAAGAAGTATGTCGGTGGAGCAACGTGGGCCCCACGAGGGTGGAGGGCATGCCTTGGAGGGGGGAGGCGCGCCCCCTACCTCGTGCCCTCCTGGTTGCTTTCTTGACGTAGGATCCAAGTCCTCTGGATCATGTTCATTCCAAAAATCACGTTCCTGAAGGTTTCATTCTGTTTGGACTCTGTTTGATATTCTTTTTCTGCGAAACTCTGAAATAGGCAAAAAAACAACAATTCTGGGCTGGGCCTCCGGTTAATAGGTTAGTCCCAAAAATAATATAAAAGTGTATAATAAAGCCCAATAATGTCCAAAACAGGATATAATATTGCATGGAACAATCAAAAATTATAGATACGTTGGAGACATATCAGCCGTCCTCGTCGACCGGGACCTGCTTGGTTTCTGCCTTGTCTTGGGTGAGCAGCTACTTCTTCTTGGTTGGCGCAGCCTCCTTGACCTTGGAGGCACCGGCGCCGACGGGCTGCGCCGCCGCAGTGGTCCTGAAGGTAGGCTTGAGCGCCCTCATGGTCTCCTTGGTGTCTCCGTTGACGGTGAGGACACCCTTGCTTCCTGACATTTTCATGAGATTGTAGGTTGGATGAGTCGCCGCCATGAACTGGGCCAGGGCTGGGTACCCGAGGATGGCGTTGTACGGGAGGCCGATACGGGCGATGTCGAAGTCGACCAGCTCAATGCGGTAGTTGCCGCGTGTGCCAAAGGTGACGGGAAGGTGGATCTGCCCTAGGGAGCGGGCAGCGCCACCACCAACTCCTGAGAAAGGCTTGCTGACGCTGAGTCGTTCGAGCGGCACGTGAAGCAGGCTGAAGGCCTCCATGGAGAGCAAGTTGAGGCCTGGGCCGCCGTCGATGAGGGTCTTGGTGATGTCCACGTTGCAGATGGTGGGCGTGTAGAGCATCAGAAGCATGCCCGAGCCGGTGGTGGTGACGGGCTGGTCTTCTGAGCTGAAGGTAAGGTCGGCCTCAGGTGCGGCCTAGCCCGGCGGAGCCCCTAAGCGCGTGGAAGCAGCGCCAATTTGACGGAGGAACGGCTTGATGTGGCGCTCTGAAGGCGGCGCCTGCGAGCCTAGCAGGGCCGCGACCGCGTGGTGCATCGGTGCAGCGTAGCATGCAGTGAAGAGGTTGCGAAGCTCCTCCCAAGACGCCACCGTGGATCCGGGAAGGTCGAGCCGCCAGGCATGCAGCTCGCCGACGAGGGCCATGGGAACCCAGTTGGCCATGACCTTGTCGTCTCCCCCGGCTTCGAGGGCGGCCTCCTCGTACGCCAGCAGGAAAGCTGACGGGTCCGCCGCACCGTCGTAGCGCGGCAGCATCTCCGGCTTGAATTTGGGTGGCCACTGCACCCGCCGTAGGGCAGGGGCCAGGGCTGGCTCGGAGACCCCTGGCCCCATCGTCAACGTTGGCCGTCGGAGTCGGCGGCAGGGCGCCTGCCATGTGGGCGGAGCGCGGCGTCGACGGAGCACGGATCGACAAAAGAGAAGCTTCAGCGCATCCCTACCTGGCGCGCCAAATGTCGGATCACGGGTTCCGGCAAACCCTTGAGGTTTGTACACTGGGGTGCGCGCGAAGTTTTCTCCCTATCGATCCACGCCCTAGCTCTCTAAGATCTCGCAGATGAACTCAACTAACTCACAACGCAGAAAGACACAAGATTTATACTGGTTCGGGCCATCGTTGTGGTGTAGTACCCTACTCCAGTGTGGTGGTGGATTGCCTCTTGGGCTGACGAAGAACAGTTACAAGGGGAAGAACAGCCTCCTGAGGTTGAGGTGTTCTTGTGCTTGGTGAACTTGCGTGGGTGAGATGATCTTGGATATCCTTCCGACTTGTGATTAGGTCGATCCTCTCTCATCCCTCCTCTCTGTGGTGGCTAGTTCTACTTATATAGGCCCTGGTCCTATCCCCAAATATTAAGCGGGAAGGGAGTCAACTACGGCCAATTCAAAAGGAGACAGCTAGTACACGTTATCCTGACAAAAGGTGGTCTTCGCCTGCCAAAGGCTCTGGTGATGACGCCATCTTGGGCTCCATGGTGACCTCTGTCCTGCCGTCCTTCTGGTCTTGGTCTCGTTGCACCAATATGGAAACCTTTGCTTGATGCCTCGGTACTCCATGCCTGCACTTGCCCCCTTGGCACCAAAGGGGAAACAAGGACACTGCGCGCGCTGGCGCCCGCCTGGTCTCGATCGTCATGGCTCACGTCACGCGGACCTCATGACGTTTGCCTTGCCTTGATCTCTCCGCCCCTCGTGAGCCTGCCTGGCGAGGCCGCTCCTGAGGGGGTCTTACGTCGTCCGCCTCACGAGGCTTGGCCCCTCGCAAGGGTCTTGAATGCCTTGTCGATGAAGATGGGCCATACAGAACTGCCAGCCCAGCCACGCCGTGGGCCGCAGGCAGGCAAGTCTGGGGACCCCGTTCCCAGGACGCCGACGGGTACCAAACTGTGCGTCTAAGGTCGATGGTAATAGGATATAGGGGACACAATGTTTACCCGGGTTCGGGCCCTCTCTATGGAGGTAATACCCTACTTCCAGCTTGATTGATCTTGATGAATATGAGTATTACAAGAGTTGATCTACCACAAGATCGTAATGGCTAAAGCCTAGAAGTCTAGCATGTCTGACTATGATTATGATGATATATGTCTACAGACCTATCCCTCCGGTTTATATAGACGCCTGAGGGATCCAGGGTTACGTAAGGTCGGTTCCAGAGAAAGGAATCTTCATATTTGGACGCCGAGCTTGCCTTCCACGCCAAGGAGAGTCCCATCCGGACACGGGTAAAGTCTTCGGTCTTCGTATCTTCACAGCCCATCACTCCAGCCCATGTCTAATAGGTCGGACACCTGAGGACCCCTTACTAGGACTCCCTTACATACCCTGGTGTGCACAAGACACTAGGGCACGCCAAGCGCCCGCCCAGGTGGGTTGTGCCCACCTGGGACACCTTCCAGACTCCGTTTTTCTACACTTTACTTGTCCCCCAAGATAAAAAATCTATATATACTTATCGAACCGTTTAACCATGGTATCGCAGAGAAATCTGCTGTTCTCTTTTCTTGATGTTTTCTATCAGATCTGTTGAGTCATGCATCATGTCTTCTTCTTTCTCCAACAACGTGGAAGGGGATTCTTGATTGATGAAGGTCGAGCTGAAGAGAGAAGAGCCCATGGAAGCCATCAGAGGAGATGAGAGCAAGGAGGTTACCGTAGATCAGCCTTCGGTTTTCAAGAACTCCCAGCCGAGGAGGAAGAGGAAGATATCCTTAAACCCTACCTTGATCACCTTACTCCTGCTGAGATTGAAGCCTCTCGCATCATTGAAATAGTTCACATACAAAATAAGTATCTCACTCAAGAAAATATTCTGCATCAAGAGCATATCATCCACATCTAGAGAGTCATCCGTCGATTGGAGAATCTCTTGATCCTTAAGGATAGGATCGCTTCATCACCACCATCATCATCTTCACCACCAAAAGAGAACTGAGTATCGGGTATGGGCACTCCCCTTGGCTTCTGCCAAGCTTGGGGGAGGTGCCCCGGTATCGTATCATCCCACTATCTTTTTGCCTTTACTTATTTTAGTTCCATCTTTTCCTTTAGATGAATAAAAGTTTAGTTTGATCATTTCTTTTCAAGAGTTTGCTTAGTGATCTATCCTTATAATCGTGTGCAAGTTATATAATAAAGTTTAGTTTGAGTTTTTGCTTTCTTTACTTTCATGTTGCGAATTAAATAAAATAAATAAGAATGAAAAAGAGAAAGGAAACAAATGAAGAAAAGATCATACACTAATCTTATGGTAGGTGATGACACCACATAAGGAAAAGTATACGTAGAAATTTTTATTAGAGATTGACAAACATAGCATTAGTCAATGATGCAACTCATGAAAGAATTAATAAGGGAAGAGAAGATTCACATATAAATATACTATCATAGAAATATTTTGTGATTGTGAGCCCTCATCAAAATATTATATGCTAAAATTGTTGACGTTGTACAAAGAAGACAACTTAATGGTTTATGTTTGTTTATATTTACAAAGAAGTCATATTGTCATAAATCCTTCAACATGTGGTGCTTGCCCGCTATCTTCGCTAGCCAAAAATTTCGCACTAAGTAGAGATACTACTTGTGCATCCGAAAACCCTTAAACCAAAATCTTACTTCTAGGTGTCCACCATACCTACCTAGGGATTGAGCAAGATCCCTCAAGTAAGTTGTCATCGGTGCAACAAGGCAATAAAAATTGCTTCTAAAAGTGTGGGATCAATTAGTGTAAGAGAAAATTGAGCGTTGCATGAACTTGTGATGGTGAAAAATAAAAGCGACAGCCTGCATAATAAAGGTCGCTATCACAAGGGGCAATGCAATGTGATGTTCTTTTGCATTACGGGGTTGAGCATACAAACAAATAAGCACATGGCAACCTCTGCTTCCCTCTGCGAAGGGCCTATCTTTTACTTTTATGTATTTTACTTTTATGAAAAGAGTCAAAGTTTTCCTTCTATTACTTTTTATTTTTCTCCTTTGGCAAGCATCCTGGTGAGGAAAGATCTAGGCACATATGTCCAGTTGAATATAGATAGCATGAGTCATTATTGTTGACATCACCTTTGAGGTGAATATGTTGGGAGGCGAAACTATAAGCCCCTATCTTTCTATGTGTCCGGTTGAAACGTTTTGCTCATGTGTACGCGGTGAGTGTTAGCAACTAAAGAAGACTATATGATGGTTGAGTATGTTGACTTGCCTAAAGGCTCCGATACATGACTCTTCCTGAAAAGATGATGAATTGTAGTTGCAAAGTTGACTGAGAACATAGTTTGTTGGTTTCTAATAGAGTTTTTGCTTTATACTTCAATTGTGTGATGAATTGTTACTTATTCACGAGAAGTATATGATAAAAGTTCTATGAAAAAGTCTTACATTTAATTTTGTTGCTGTTATAATAATCTACATGATGCTTCTATGTCTGTATTTTGCTTTTATCGACGCCTCTCTCTCAAAGCATGTGGACATGTTTTTTGATTTCGATTTTTGCTTGAGGACAAGCGAGTTCTAAGCTTGGGGGAGTTGATACGTCCATTTTGCATCATGTTTTTTACTTTTATTTATAATGTTTTAATCCATAATAATGCTTTTTGGAGTAATTCTAATGCCTTTTCTCTCATAATATGCAAGGTATACACAAAGAGGGAGAATTCCGGCAGCTGGAAATCTGGACCTGGAAAAGCAACATCAGGCCACATATTCTACACAACTCCAAACAAGTTGAAACTTCATGAAGATTTTTTATGGATTATTTGAGGAATATTGGAGCGATTAACTACTAGAGGGGGCCCACCAGGTGGGCACAACCCACCTGGGAGCGCCAGGGAGCCCAGGCGTGCCCTGCTGGGTTGTGCTCACCCAGGGCCACCTCTGGTGCCCATCTTCTGGTATATATGTCATTTTGACCTACGAAAAATAAGGAGAGGACTTTCGGTATGGAGCGCCATTGTCTTAAGGTGGAACTTGGGCAGGGGCACTTTTGCCCTCCAGCAGAGCGATTCCACCGGGGGGACTTCCCTCCCGGAGAGGAAATCATCGTCATCATCATCACCAACAACTCTCCCATCTCGGGGAGGGAAATCTCCATCAACATCTTCAACAACACCATCTCATCTCATACCCTAGTTCATGTCTTGTGTTCAATCTTGTTATCGAAACTATAGATTGGTGCTTGTGGGTGATTAGTAGTGTTGATTACATCTTATAGTTGATTACTATATGGTTTATTTGGTGGAATATTATATGTTCAGATCCAATATTCTATTTAACACCCCTATGATCATGAGCATGTTTATCCTTTGTGAGTAGTTACTTTTGTTCGTGAGGTCACGGGAGATATCATGTTGCAAGTAATCATCTGAACTTGATATTTGTTTGATATTTTGATAGTATGTATGTTATGATTCCCTTAGTGGTATCATGTGAACGTCGACTACATGACACTTCACCATATTTGTGCCTAAGGGAATTCATTGTCGAGTAGCAATTAGATGATGGGTTGCAAGAGTGACAGAAGATTAAATCCCAGTTTATGCGCTACTCCGTAAGGGACCGATTGGTTCCAAAAGTTCAATGCTATGGTTAGAATTTATTATTAATAATTTTATCGTAGTTGCGGATGCTTGCAGGAGGGTTAATCATAAGTAGGAGGTTTGTTCAAGTAAGAACAGAACCTAAGCACTGGCCCACCCACATATCAAATTATCAAGTACCGAACACGAATGAAGCCAACATGATGAAAGTGACTAGATGAGAATCCTGTATACCCTCAAGAACGCTTTGCTTATCATAAGAGACCATTTTGGCATGTCCTTTGCCTCAAAAGGATTGGGCTACCTTGCTGCACTTTTGTTACTACTATCGTTACTTGCTCGCTACAAATTACTTTGCTATCAAACTACTATGCTACTTACAGTTTCAGCACTTGCAGACATTAACTTACTAAAAACCACTTGTCATTTCCTTTTGTTCCTCATTGAGTTCGACACTCTTACTTATCGAAAAGAGATACAATTGATCCCCTATACTTGTGGGTTATTGATACGTCTCCAACGTATCTATAACTTTTTATTGTTCCATGCTATTATATTATCTGTTTTTGATGTTTAATGGGCTTTAAT